>NC_069503.1:672226168-672926168 GCF_027579735.1 Bombina bombina | reverse complement strand
TATCAGCCAATAGGAATTAAAGTAGAAAAAATCCCATTGGCTGTTGCAATCAGCTAATAGGATTGAGCTTTCATCCTATTGGCTGCTCCAATCAGCCAATAGGATTGAACTCACATTCTATTTGCTGATTGGATCAGCCAATAGGATGAAAGCTCAATCCTGTTGGCTGATTGCAACAGCCAATAGTAATTTTTCCCCTTTAATTCCTATTGGCTTATAGAATTCTATCAGCCAATCGGAATGTGAGGGACACCATCTTGGATGACATACCTTAAAGGGAAACTTCATTCTACGTTGACCATCGGAATAAGAGGATGCACCGCACTGGATGTCTTGAAGATGGACCCGCTCCGCGCCAGATGGATGAAGATAGAAGATGCCGTCTGGATGAAGACTTCTGCCGGCTTCGATGAGGACTTTGGCCCCCTTGGATAAAGACTTCTGCCGCCTGGATGAGGATGGATGTCCGGTTTTCGAAAACTGTAAGTGGATCGTCGGGGGTTAGTGTTAGTTTTTTTTAAGGGTTTATTGGGTGGGTTTTATTTTTAGCTTAGGGTTTGGGCAGTAAAAGAGCTAAATGCCCATTTAAGGGCAATGCCCATTCAAATGCTCTTTTCAGGGCAATGGTTAGCTTAGGTTTATTTAGATTAGGTTTTATTTGGGGGGTTTGGTTGTGTGGGTGGTGGGTTTTACTGTTGGGGAGTTGTTTGTATTTTTTTTACAGGTAAAAGAGCTGATTTCTTTTTTATTTGGGGGGGGAGGTATTTTTATAGGGCTATTAGATTAGGAGTACTTTGTTTTTATTTTTGATAATTTATTTTTTATTTTGTGTAATTTAGTGTTTATTTTGTTTGTAAACACTAACCTGCCTCACACTAAAACCCAACATTACAATAAAATGAAATACATTAAATTAATCAAATACAATTATCTAAATTACCAAAAAAATAAACACTAAATTACACAAAATAAAAAAATGAAATTATCAAAAATGAAAACGAATTACTAATCTAATAGCCCTATCAAAATAAAAAAGCCCACTCAAAATAAAAAAAAACCTAGCCTACACTAAACTGCCAATGGCCCTTAAAAGGGCCTTTTGCAGGGCATTGCCCGAAATAAATCAGCTCTTTTACCTGTAAAGAAATACAAACAACCCCCAACAGTAAAACCCACCACCCACCCAACCAAACCCCCAAAATAAAAACCTATCTAAATAAACCTAAGCTAACCATTGCCCTGAAAAGGGCATTTGGATGGACATTGCCCTTAAAAGGGCATTTAGCTCTTTTTATATTGCCCAAACCCTAAGCTAAAAATAAAACCCACCTAGTAAACCCTTAAAAAAACCTAAAACTAACCCACGGCGATCCACTTACAGTTTTCGAAGACCGGACATCCATCCTCATCCAGGTGGCAGAAGTCTTCATCCAAGCGGGCAGAAGTCTTCATCCAGACGGCATCTTGTATCTCCATCCAACCGGCGGGGATTTGATTATTTTAATTTATTTTATTGTAATGTTAGCTTTTAGTGTAAGGCAGGTTAGGTTTTATTTTACAGGTAAATTTGTATTTATTTTAGCTAGGTAGTTATTAAATAGTTAATCACTATTTACTAACTAGTCTACCTAGTTAAAATAAATATAATCTTACCTGTGAAATAAAAATAAAACCTAAGCTAGCTACAATATAACTATTAGTTATTTTGTAGCTAGCTTAGGTTTTATTTTACAGGTAAGTTTGTATTTAGTTTTAAATATTTATTATTTAGTTAATACTTGAAAGTTTTATTTAGATTGATTTTAATTATATTTAAGTTAGGGGGTGTTAGGGTTAGGGTTACATTAGGGTTAGGGTTATGCTTAGGGTTAGGGTTACGTTAGAGTTGGGTTCGGTTTAGGGGTTAATATATTTATTTAGTATTAGTGATGTTGGAGGCCAGAGGTTTAGGGGTTAATAACTTTAGAATAGTGGCAACGACATTGGGGGCAGCAGATTAGGGGTTACTAACTGTAATGTAGGTGGTGGCAATGTTAATTGCGGAAGATTAGAGGTTAATAGTTTTATGTAGCTAGCGGCGATGTTAGGGGCAGCAGATTAGGGGTGTTTAGAGGTGGTTTTTATGTTAGGGTGTTAGGTTTAAACATAACTTTTTCTTTCCCCATAGACATCAATGGGGCTGCGTTACGGTGCTTTTGTTTCCTTGATCGCAGATGTTAGGCTTTTTTTTGGCCTGCTCTCCCCATTGATGTCTATGGGGAAATTGTGCACGAGCACGTCAAAGCAACGCTTGTATTTGGGTGAAGCATGGAGCTCAACGCCACCATATCGCCTGCGCAAGCCTGCTTTTTGTAAACTTGTAATAGCAGCGCTATAGAGAGGTTAAATACCGCCGCTTTTGTGGCGGTCGTTAATTTCCCTATAGCACTCAAAACTTGTAATCTGGCTGATTGATTCTGTTTCTCTCTCTCTCTCTCTCTCTGTCTCTTTCTCTCTGTTTCTCTGTTTGTCTCTCTTTGTCTCGCTCCCTTTTTCTGTCTGTCTCTCTCTATATATAACTCTCTTTCTCTGTCTCTATGTCTCTCTCTTTGTCTTCCTCTTTGTCTATCTCTCTGTCTATTTCTCTCTCTGTCTCTCTCTCTCTCTCTGTCTGTCTCTCTCTCTGTGTCTCTCTCTGTATGTCTTTCTGTCTCTCTGTGTCTTTCTCTGTCTCTCTCTCTCTCTAGCTCTCTCTCTCTCTGTCTCTCTCTCTCTCTCTGTCTCTCTCTCTGTCTTTCTTTCTCTCTCTGTCCCCTGTCTCTCTTTGTCTCTCACTTTCTCTCTCTGTCTCTCTCTCTGTGTCTCTCTCTTTCTCTATGTCTCTGTCTCTCTCTTTGTCTCTCTCTTTGTCTCTCTTTCTCTGTCTCTCTTTCTCTTTCTCTGTCTTTCTCTCTGTCTCTCTCTTTGTCTCTCTCTCTGTATTTTTTTCTCTCTCTCTGTTTCTCTCTCTCTCTCTCTGTCTGTCTCTCTGTTTCTCTCTCTCTCTGTGTCTCTCTCTTTCCCTCTCTGTCTCTCTCTCTTTGTCTCTCTCTGTCTCTCTCTCTTTGTCTCTCTCTGTCTCTCTCTCTGTGTTTCTCTTTTTCTCTCTCTGTCTCTATCTCTTTGTCTCTTTTTGTCTCTTTCTCTCTCTGTCTGTCTCTCTCATTCTCTCTCTGTCCCCCTCTCTCTCTCTCTCTGTCTCTTTCACTGTCTCTGTCTCTTTGTCTCTCTCTCTCTAACTGTCTATTTCTCTGTCTCTCTCTCTGTCTGTCTCTCTCTCTTTCTGTCTTTCCCTCTTTGTCTATTTATCTCTCTCTATCTGTCTCTTTCTCTGTATCTTTGTCTCTCTCTGTCTATTTATATCTCTCTCTCTGTCTCTCTGTGTCTATCTCTTTGTCTCTCTCTGTCTCTATCCCTCTTTCTCTCTCTCTCTGTCTCTCTCTCTCTCTCTCTCTCTCTCTCTCTCTGTCTCTCTGTGTCTATCTCTCTCTGTGTCTGTCTCACTTTCTGTCTTTCTTTCTATGTCTCTCTCTGTCTCTCTCTCTGTCCCTCTGTCCTTCTTTGTCTCTCTCTCTCTCTCTGTCTCTCTCTCTATGGCCCCTAGTTATCAAGCCGTCAACCTCAAATATGCTGGAATTCCGCAGCGTATTTGTGGCGAGGCTGATTCGCCTTAGTTATCAAGCCCTGCTGCCCGGGAAAAGTAGAATATAGTGACGTAAGCTTCGATCCGCCGAACACAGTCTGACACAGATCGATTCGTACGTCACTCCAGATGTTCCGAACGCAAGTTCGGCACAATCTGACTACTTTTGCTAATTATCAAATGACTAGCAGGTACTCTCGGCACTTTTCCGGCCCAGCGTACCCTACAGGCGGCGGATCCCATAGGAATCAATGGGAGTCCGACCATAGCGAAAGTTCATGTTCGCTGCTGCCCGATATCCCATTGATTCCTATGGGAGATGTCTGCACCTAACACCCTAACATGTACCCCGAGTCTAAACACCCCTAATCTGTCCCCCCCTACACCGCCGCAACTAAATAAATGTATTACCCACTAAACCGCCGCTCCCGGAGCCCACCGCCACTCTAATAAACTGATTAACCTCTAAACCGCCGCTCCCGGACCCCGCCGCCTCTATAATAAATATGTTAACCCCTAAACCGCCGCTCCCGGACCCCGCCGCCACTATAATAAATATGTTAACCCCTAAACCGACGCTCCCGGACCCCGCCGTCACTATAATAAATATGTTAACCCCTAAACCGCCGCTCCCGGACCCCACCGCAACTATAATAAAATTATTAACCCCTAAACCTAAGTCTAACCCTAACACCCACCTAACTTAAATATTAATTAAATACATCTAAATAAATATTATTCTTATTAACTAAATTAATCCTATTTAAAACTAAATACTTACCTATAAAATAAACCCTAATATAGCTACAATATAACTAATAATTATATTGTAGCTATTTTAGGATTTATTTTTTATTTTACAGGCAAATTTCAATTTATTTTAACTAGGTACAATAGCTATTAAATAGTTATTAACTATTTAATAGCTACCTAGTTAAAATAAAGACAAATTTACCTGTAAAATAAATCCTAACCTAAGTTACAATTACACCTAACACTACACTATAATTAAATTAATTAAATAAATTAGCTACAAATAACTACAATTAAATACAATTAAATAAACTAACTAAAGTAGTACACTATCATTAACTAAATTATTCCTATTTAAAACTAAATACTTACCTGTAAAATAAACCCTAAGATAGCTACAATGTAATTAATAATTACATTGTAGCTATTTTAGGATTTATATTTATTTTACATGTAACTTTGTATTTATTTTAGCTAGTTAGAATAGTTATTAAATAGTTATTAACTATTTAATAACTACCTAGCTAAAAGAAATACAAAATTACCTGTAAAATAAATCCTAACCTAAGTTACAATTAAACCTAACACTACACTATCATTAAATTAATTAAATAAATTAGCTACAAATAACTACAATTAAATACAATTAAATAAACTAACTAAAGTACAAAAAATAAAAAAAAATAAGTTACAAAAAATTAAAAATAAAAGTTACAAACATTTAAAAAATATTACAACAATTTTAAGCTACTTACACCTAATCTAAGCCCCCTAATAAAATAACAAAGCCCCCCAAAATAAAAAAATGCCATACCCTATTCTAAATTACGAAAGTTAACAGCTCTATTACCTTACCAGCCCTTAAAAGGGCCTTTTGCGGGGCATGCCCCAAAGTATTCAGCTCTTTTGCCTGTAAAAAAAAAATACAACCCCCCCAACATTAAAACCCACCACCCACACACCCCTACTCTAACCCAAACCCCCCTTAAATAAACCTAACACTACCCCCCTGAAGATAATCCTACCTTTAGCCGTCTTCAGCCAGCCGACCACCGATGGAACAGAAGACGACATCCGCAGCAGCCGAAGTCATCATCCAAGGGGCGCTGAAGAAGTCTTCCATCCGATTGAAGTCATCATCCAAGGGGTGCTGAAGAGGTCTTCTATCCGATTGAAGTCTTCCTCCATGCGGCGTCTTCAATCTTCATCCATCCGGAGCGGAGCGGAGCCATCTTCAGACGAGCCGACGCGGAGCCATCTTCTTCCACCGACGACTTTCCGACGAATGACGGTTCTTTTAAGTGACGTCATCCAAGATGGCGTCCCTCAAATTCCGATTGGCTGATAGGATTCTATCAGCCAATCGGAATTAAGGTAGGAAAAATCTGATTGGCTGATTGAATCAGCCAATCAGATTGAAGTTCAATCCGATTGGCTGATCCAATTATCCAATCAGATTGAGCTCGCATTCTATTGGCTGTTCTGATCGCCCCGTACTTGGTGCGCGGCTTTTTGACAGCTTTATTGATAACTTTGGCGAGCATATTCAGGTCCACGGCGGCGATGGTAGGCGAGCTTAGGCGGGCGTATTGGGGCCGGCGATGGCAGGTAAGTAGACACGTTGATAACTAGAGGCCACTGTCTCTATCTCTCTCTCTATGTCTCTCTCTCTGTCTCTTGCTCTCTGTCTCTATCTCTCTGTCTCTCTCCCTTTCTCTCTCTCTATCTGTCTCTCTTTCTTTCTGTCTCTGTCTCTCTGTCTCTCTCTCTCTGTTGCTTTCGTTCTCCCTGTCTCTCTCTATTTCTCTCTCTCTTTCTGTCTCTCTCTGTCTCTCTCTCTATGTCTGTCTCTCGCTCTGTCACTCTCTCTCTCTCTCTGTCTCTCTGTGTGTGTCTGTCTCTCTTTGTCTCTCTCTGCCTCTCTCTCTATCTCTCTCTTTGTCTCTCTCTCTCTTTTTCTCTCTCTGTCTCTCTGTCTTGCTTTCTGTCTCTATCTCTGTCTCTCTCTGTCTCTCTCTCTGTCTCTCTCTCTCTCTCTGTCTCTCAGTCTTTATCTCTCTGTCTGTCTCTCTCTTTTTCTGTCCCTATATCTCTCTGTCTCTCTCTCTCTCTTTCTCTGTCTCTCACTCTCTCTTTTTCTGTATCTCTCTTTTTCTCTTTCTCTCTGTCCCTCTGTCTCTCTCTGTCTCTCTCTCTCTCTCTCTCTCTCTCTCTCTCTCTTTGTGTCTCTGTCTCTCTGTCTCTTTATCTCTCTCTCTCTGTGTCTCTTTCTATCTCTCAGTCTATCTCTCTGTCTCTGTCTCTCTGTCTGTCTGTCTCACTCTCTCTGTCTCTCTCTCTGTCTCTCTATATCTCTGTCTCTCTCTCTCTCTCTCTGTCTGTCTCTGTCTGTCTCTCTCTGTGACTGTCTGTCTGTCTCTCTATTTCTGAATCTCTCTCTGTCATGTCTCTCTCTGTCTCTCACTCTCTCTCTCTCTCTCTCTGTCTCTCTGTCTCTCTCTCTCTCTTTACAAAATACAACGGCGGCATTATAAATTGACACTTGCAATGTCATATTAAAAAAGCCCAAGTACAATGCAATGCTTATAAATAAAGTGCAAATACATACTGCTTTCAACACCACAATAATATTTGCAGAATTTGTGAGTTTTATTTTGTTGCCAATCATTTTAAATTGTATACCTTTTAAATAAGTCATTGTGATAGATAAACTTATCCTATATGTTATAAAGAAGCGACTGATGCATTCACTTACTGTATGTTAAAGAAAGTAAACTGGTTAGATCTTATAGAGGTCAACACAACAAAATAATAGTGTTTTCTAGCAATTATAAGTTTTTGTTATACTATCAGAATGCAGTGCATGTCACCAATTGCTATAAATACTTTAACCCCTTAACGACTGAGGACGTGCAGGGTACGTCCTCAGAAAAAAGGCAGTTAATGCCTGAGAACGTACCCTGCACGTCCTCAGTGTGGAAAGCAGCTGGAAGCGATCCTGCTCGCTTCCAGCTGCTTTCCGGTTATTGCAGTGATGCCTCGATATGGAGGCATCCTGCAATAACCTTTTTAAGTCATCCGGTGCAGAGAGAGCCACTCTGTGGCCCTCTCTGCACCGGAGATCGGTGGCTACCTGCGTTGGTGGGTGGGAGCCGGACCGGGAGGCGGGTGGCGGCCATCGATGGCCATGTGGATGTGAAAGGGGGCGGGATCGTGGGCGGGGGTGGCTGGGGGCGCGCACGGGCGCGCGCGCGTGCACGGGAGGGTGGGGGCGGGCGCGTGCACGGGGAGGGAGCGGGTGGGAACCGCTACACTGCAGAAAATGGGAAATAAAAAATATATAACAAAATAAAATTTTAAACAATCAGCAAGGTGGTGGGGGTTTGTCTGTGGGGGGTGGGGGGGGGGGAAGCTACACTACAGAAAAAAACAAAAAAAACAAAAAAAAGCATTTTTTATTGTAAACTGGGTACTGGCAGACAGCTGCCAGTACCCAAGATGGCCCCCAATAAGGCAGAGGGGAGGGTTAGAGAGTGGTTTTGGGGGGGATCAGGGAGGTTGGGGGCTAAGGGGGGGATCCTACACAGTAGCATATGTAAATATGCTAAAAAAAATTCATTTTTTTTTAAAAACCATTTTATTTTAGTACTGGCAGACTTTCTGCCAGTACTTAAGATGGCGGGGACAATTGTGGGGTGGGGGAGGGAAGGGAGCTGTTTGGGAGGGATCAGGGGGTGGGATGTGTCAGATGGGAGGCTGATCTCTACACTAAAGCTAAAATTAACCCTGCAAGCTCACTACAAACTCCCTAATTAACCCTTTCACTGCTAGCCATAATACACGTGTGAGGCGCAACAGGATTTAGTGGCCTTCTAATTACCAGAAAGCAACGCCAAAGTCATATATGTCTGCTATTTCTGAACAAAGGGGATCCCAGACAAGCATTTACAACCATTTGTGCCATAATTGCACAAGCTGTTTGTAAATGATTTCAGTGAGAAACCTAAAATTGTGAAAAATTTTACGTTTTTTTTTAATTTGATCGCATTTGGCGGTGAAATGGTGGCATGAAATATACCAAAATGTGCCTAGATCAATACTTGGGGTTGTCTACTACACTACACTAAAGCTAAAATTAACCCTACAAGCTCCCTAAAAGCTCCCTAATTAACCCCTTAACTGCTGGGCATGATACACTTGTGGTGCGCAGTGGCATTTAGCGGCCTTCTAATTACCAAAAAGCAACGCCAAAGCCATATATGTGTGCTATTTCTGAACAAAGGGGATCCCAGAGAAGAATTTACAACCATTTATGCCATAATTGCACAAGCTGTTTGTAAATGATTTCAGTGAGAAACCTAAAGTTTGTGAAAAAATTTGTGAAAAAGTGAACAATTTTTTGTATTTGATCGCATTTGGCGGTGAAATGGTGGTATGAAATATACCAAAATTGGCCTAGATCAATACTTTGGGATGTCTACAAAAAAAAAATATATACATGTCAAGGGATATTCAGGGATTCCTGAAAGATATCAGTGTTCTAATGTAACTAGCGCTAATTTTGGAAAAAAATGGTTTGGAAATAGCAAAGTGCTACTTGTATTTATGGCCCTATAACTTGCAAAAAAAGCAAAGAACATGTAAACATTGGGTATTTCTAAACTCAGGACAAAATTTAGAAACTATTTAGCATGGGTGTTTTTTGGTGGTTTTAGATATGTAACAGATTTTGGGGGTCAAAGTTAGAAAAAGTGTGTTTTTTTCCATTTTTCCTCATATTTTATCATTTTTTTTATAGTAAATTATAAGATATGATGAAAATAATGGTATCTTTAGAAAGTCCATTTAATGGCGAGAAAAACGGTATATAATATGTGTGGGTACAGTAAATGAGTAAGAAGAAAATTACAGCTAAACACAAACACCGCAAAAATGTAAAAATAGCCTTGGTCCCAAACGGACAGAAAATGGAAAAGTGCTCTGGTCACTAAGGGGTTAAGGGCTAGATTAAAAGTAAGAGCTAATATGCACATGTATTACAAGTTGAAAGTACACTATGAAACACTTCCAAGACACATACTGTACAGTACTGTACAAAAGTCTTGTTTTAGCAACGTTTTAATGACCATCCATACGTATTTTTCAGTCTCTTTATTAAGATACAAACAGAAAATACAGGAAATATGTACACAAAATATTTAATTAATAATTTCAGAACAAAATAGCTTCTTCGGACAAAATTCAGTATTTAGTGTGACCTCCCTTGGCACTAAGCACATATTTTGGGATGACTGTCCTGACATTTTCTGTAGTAATCTTCTGGTATATTCTACCAGGCGTCTTTCAGCACTTCCAGAGTTGTTCTTTAGATTTAGGTTGTCTTTAATTTCTTTCTCTGTTCTGGTGATTCCATACTGCCTCTATAATATTCAGGTCTGGACTCTGTGGAGGTCAGTGTTTTATAATCGGGTTTTCTCTCCAAATATGATGTCACTGTATGCTTGAGATCATTATCATGCTAAAAAATAACAAAATAAAACCATTCCAAATCAGGTGCTTTCCAGAAGGAATGTCATGATGAATTTAAACCTGTCTGTACTTTCAGTATTCATAATCCCATAAATTTGGACAATTTTGCCAACACCACTGGCAGAAAGGCAGCCTCAAACCAGGACAGACCATCCACCATGTTTCACTGAAGGCTGCAATATTTCATTCTTCCATCTCTCTCCAACTCTTCGTCTCACATGTTGTCAATTTTTTGGACCAAACTTTGATTCACCACTCCATAATACTCTTTTTCACTGATCATCATTCCAATCTCTGTGAGCTTTAGCATATCCATAGCCTTTTTACCCTGTTCTCCTTCTGAAAAAAGTGGTTTCTTGGCTGCTACTCTTCCACAAAGACCATTCCTGTTCAAGAATCTTTGGACTGTAGAAGGCTCAACTTGTTATACCAATGGAGCTGTCAGATGCTGGCCTTCTTCCTGTATCTTAAAGATGAAACTCTGAAAAACTTCTCATCACATTTTGAAAGTTTTCTTTGCCTTCCAGCCTTTTTTTTGTCCTTGACCTCTCCTAATTCTTCAAATTTATTTTTAACAGTTTGAATACCACATCTTGAGTATCCAATTTTTTTGCTGATTTCTCCCTTTGAGAGTGGCCTTGCTGATGCAAAAGTATGATTTTATGTCTGTCAAATGTTGTGATTGTTGGCATTTTGAATGGAATGATGTGATTGAACGTTGGTCTTATTAGTAAGCTTAGAATGAACTTAACTCATACCACATGTGTATGTAATGTGTATGTAATGCACAAGCATTTCTTGCACAAACCTGGTGTAATAGACCTTTTTCACAGCAGTCATTTTGACAGGTGTTAGCAATGACATTAATTAGGGTTCCATTCTATTTAAGTTTACGGGAGCCAGGTTCCTGCTATTGCTCAAGTGTAAGGGGAGGTCACTGCAATTGGTTAGAAAAGTGACGATCTATCAAACTTTTATCATGATCTTTATATTTATCCCCTAAAAGTGCTTTTCTATCAGTTTTTTCATTGATTTTGCTGTTTTTTCCAATTAATCTTGTATGTACCCTCTGATGTTCAATCTTTCTCCTAACTCTTGAGCTTGTTTTTTTATATATATATTAATGTCAGAACAGTTCCTTCTCAAACGAATTAACTTTAATTTTGGTATAGGTTTTTTAACATGAGATGGGTGATGTGAATTAGCCCTAAGAATAGTGTTCCCTTTTATTGGATTGTGATAAGTTTCAGAAGATAATTTGCCTTGGCTATGATAAATCTTCAACAGATACCCAGCTATGCAATTTATTTGTAGAGAAAGTAAAAGTAAATCTTAAGTTCATTGCATTATCATTAATATAATTTATACATTTATGAAGATTGCTCTCAGGACGTTGCCATATTATCAGAAGATCATCTTTATATCTGAAGTATTCTTTTATATTGCATATAGGGATTAGCTTAAGTGCATATTTTTTGACGTTCAAAATAAGTTAAATACAAATTGGCATATGGGGGGACAAACTTTGCCCCCATTGCAGTGCCATATCTTTATAAATATTATTTACCATAAAATAAGAAAAAGTTGTGAGTTAGTAAAAAGTGTACACCATTACACAAAAACTGTATATATCCATTATAAACATTTGTAAAGATTTTCAAAATGTTTTGCAAAGCTGTTAAGCCACAGTTATGTGGAATACATGAGTATATACAGTAGATACCACATCAATGGTGACCAAAATACATTTGTCTCCAACTGTTGTTCTATCTAATCTTTTAAATAAATATTTAGTATCTCTCACATGGCCTATTCGCCACAATAGGTTGTAAAAAGCATCAATGTATGCACCCAGTTTCCCTTCTAGGGTACCAATGCCAGATATTATCGGGTAACCAGGTGAAGTTATTGCATTTTTGTGTCATTTGGGCAAATGTTTAAATACCGTAACTGTAGGATATGGAGCTTTTAACCGTTCTGCTGACTTTTCATTAATTTAACCTTCTTGCACTGACCATGATAAAAAAAAAAATCTAATTCTTGTTTAAGCTTATTAATAGAGTTAAATGTCAATGTAGTAGTTTCATCACTAAGCTGTCTTATTGCTTCCTGTACTTATTGTTCTCTATTCTGAACCACTTAAGGTCCACCAGGTTTTTGTTGTTTTTAAGTTTTACTAAGTGCCATTCTCTCTTGTCTAGACAAATTATTAGATGAAACTTTATTTTTAACTGTACTCCTACAATATAGGTCTATAATTAGACCTTGCAAATCAAGTGAATATGTACTCATAGGAGATGAATGAATCTCCAATAGCACAGGTGTAAAATACAGAATTAAACATCATGACATACAATTTCACATTTGTAATATATTTGATATCTTGTAAATTATGTGGGAAACAATATGCTTGTCACACTTCAATGCTAAACGAACACTTGCTGACTTTCTCTGATGAATCCCCTAAAACTCCAGTTGCTAAACACTTTGCTTCTCATGATGTAGAACCAGAGGGAATATTTGAATTTCAAGCAATTGAAGGAATACCCTTTGTAATAATACTGGGGGAGAAATGCTAAATTAAATAGAAGTGAAGCATACTGGATTTTTAAGTTACATACAGGGGCACCACAATTGTATCAATGAACAGTCTGATTTTAAATTATTTATAGGATAAATTATTCACTTTTTTTTCTTTCACCACATCACATTTATACATATCCCAGTTTCTACAACACTATTTTTCTATTCCTCAATTCTCTTCAGCTGCAACCTTTTTTACACTCAGGCATATATTTTAGCCTCACACTTTTTTTTTCCTTTCTCACTTTACTACACCACATCCACAAAACACCACAAGAGGGCCTATGCTATCCCTGATGAAGTGCCTATACCTGCAAGAAACGTGTAGGATTACCTTAGGGGCTAGTCAGCTGGCCTCTTTCCCTTATATTGTGTACTTTTGCCACTTTTGCTTCTCTTCATGCAAGTTAGATTTTTAGCTCTGGTACCTGCAGAAGATCATTTAGTACCCTTTGTTAATGGTGCCTTGTGGGAGAGGTGCAAGCTAAAGGGATCAGTTAGACAGACATGGCTGCTTCATTTTAGCCTGCTTAGTTTGTATCTGTACTGCTCTTCTGATTTAATCATAGTAGATTTCTTAGCTCTGCAACTTACACTGTACAGAGCCAGCATCAGGGAACCAGTTATTTTGGTTAGTAACCCATTGACTGTAAGTTAACCTATTAGGGACTGAAGGGAAATGCCTAGCTCTGTTATAATGGAGTACAATGTACATATTCATAAGCCGTGAAATACAGCACATTTTATTTTTTTCGTTTTAGGGTCTTTAGCTTCAAAATGTGTACTTCTATATAGCAAAGTTTACCTACAAATAATGTTATATTTAAAAAAGTCAACTTTTGTTTTTTACTGCAATGTCCCTTAAAGGGACACTGAACCCAATTTTTTTCTTTTGTGATTCAGATAGAGCATGCAATGTTAAGGAACTTTATAATTTACTCCTATTATCAAAACTTTTTCATTCTCTTGGTATCTTTATTTGAAATGCAAGAATGTAAGTTTAGATGCTGGCCCATTTTTGGTGAACAACCTGGGTTGTTGTTGCTGATTGGTGGATACATTCATCCACCAATAAACAAGTGCTGTCCAGAGTCTGTCTTTCTCTGATGAATCCCCTAAAAGTGATATACAACAATTGGAGGATTGGACAAACGACTGGGATCTAAAGTTTAACACAGCAAAGTGTAAAATAATGTATTTAGGGAAGAAAAATCCAAATGTTAATTACAGACTCAATGACACTTTACTGACTGCTACAGATGAGGAACAGGACTTGGGAATTATTATTTCAGATGATTTAACACTTAGTAAACAATGTAGTAATGCAGCGAGTAAGGCTAGCAGAATGCTTGGATGTATTGGTAGAGGTATTTGCAGCAGAAATAGTAAGGTTCTTATGCCACTTTATAGATCATTAGTTAGGTCTCATCTTGAGTATTGTGTGCAGTTCTGGAGGCCATATCTTCAGAGTCTGAAACAAAAAAAAGCTTAGATGCCTTTTTCAAATAAAGATAGCAAGAGAATGAAGAAAAATTGATAATAGGAGTAAATTACAAAGTTGTTTACAATTGTATGCTCTATCTGAATCACAAAAGAAAAAATTTGGGTTCAGTGTTCCTTTAAATTAGCTTGTCAAGGACACACATACCTGCACTAACACACTCTTAACCGCTTCACACTTTTTTAACCCGTGCAACATCAAATTTGACCTACACCTGCACTTATACCTTTTGCTAGTCCTATTCATATATGTCTTAATTAGTCATTTCCATGCCATTTGACATTTTATCCCTAAAGTACAATTTTTTTTCCAGACAACCTTGACTGTGCACCTGCTCCATTGACATCCCTTACTCATCCTCATAGATAGACACTTTAGCCCAATTTCCATTACATTTCCTACTCACAATATCATGGGGGTCAGGAGGAGGGGCAAGGAGAACATCATATGTCCCCACTGGAATTTTGCCCCTTGTATCCAAGCATAAGCACTAGACACGTGCATTCATTTTATTTTACTATACATTTTTGTTTTATTTTCGGTTAGGGGATGCCATTTTTTATGAAGCATGTGACATTTTCTAGTCCATCAGCATTCTCAGGGGGAGGGAGGGAATTGAAAGAGCTCAGAGTCTAAGATCTGTGGAGGAACTGGAGGCTATGGACAGACACATCTATTAGTTTTGTCACAGTAGCAGCAAGGCAATGCTGAAGTTACTTCTACTTTTTTTTAGGTGGGTCAGTCACACAAAATGTTTGTGTAACACTTTTCGAAGGTCATGACCCAAACAATCGAAACAGACAATGTGTTTGTGGCTCATTTAGTAGCTGCTGGGGAAGAAAAGGGTTTGTAGCTGTGTGTTTTTTTCCAGACAAAGTTGTATTTAGTCGTCACTCAAGAGGAAAATACTATTTGGTAGACTTAGAACTCTGTAATGAAATCATAAAAAAAGATAAATGTAAATGAAGAGTAAAGCTGGGGAGAACTTATCACTGGGGACATCTATTCAAACTGCGTACTGATCAGTGATCATTGGCCCTTAACGATTTTACTACCTAAATACAGAGATTATTTCTCTCCATTTTTTTTTCCCAATTAAAAAGAAATTATTGATGCTGGAAGAAACTATTTTAAAATAGTATAAAAAGTACAGCTTCAGAACAAACAGACTCAAACTAGAAAAGTAAAACTTATAGTGAAAAGCCCGAGGACAGAAGGGTTAATTACATTTTAAAATTAAAGTGGGCGAGTGAGTGTGTGTGGGGGTTGTTGGTTTCACAATTCAATGGTATTACTGAGTAGTGCCAGAGTAAAACCACAT
The DNA here is from genome assembly GCF_027579735.1 of Bombina bombina. Taxonomy (NCBI): domain Eukaryota; kingdom Metazoa; phylum Chordata; class Amphibia; order Anura; family Bombinatoridae; genus Bombina; species Bombina bombina. The sequence continues at coordinate 672,910,820 of NC_069503.1, read as the reverse complement.
TGCGCTAATTCAACGGATAATAAGTATGTGTGGTAATGGAATTGTGTGGACCCAGTAAAATGGTTGACACACTACCATGGTGCTACTGACACTCCATGAGTAAAACCAATTGCAATAATTTAACTGACAAGTATGTGTGGTAATGGATTGTGGGAACACAGTAAAATGGTTGATGCAATAACATGGTATGTGTGGTATGGAAAACGAGTGTGTATATTTATGTACGGGACTGTGTACGGTGTTGTATTTGTTCTTTGTTTTAATCATTTGTAACCTAAATAGAAAGTACAACAGCAAAAACTAGAGTTCCTAGGTTGAACTTTGCCAATCTTTCAGCAAAGGATATCAAGAGAATGAAGAAAATGTAATAATGGAATGAAATTGGAATTGGCTTTAAAGTTGTATGTTGTATCTGAAGAATCATAAAAAATTCTAAATAGTCCATGGAATATATATATATATATATATATATATATATATATATATATATATATATATATATATATATATATATATATATATATATATATATATATATATATATATATATATATATATATACTGTGTGCACAATTATTAGGCAAGTTATATTTTTGAGGATTGATTTCATTATTGAACAACTACAGTGCTCTTTTCAATCCAAAATGTTAATAAACCTCAAAACTGAATATTTAAGAAAGTAAAAGTGAGGTTTTGGCTTTCTTAGGAGAATATCTATGTGTGCAAAATTATTAGGCAACTATTAGTGTGCACAATTATTATGCAACTAAATATAAAATGAAAATGTTCCCATCTCCCTTGTTTATTTTCATCTGTTAAAGAGAGAATAATAAACAACTCAAGATTTACAAATAAACATTTCTCACATTTCCACACAAAAAAAAAATCAGTGACCAATATAGTTACTTTTCTTTTCAATAACAGTCATTAGCCTTCCATCCATGGAGTCTGTCAATTTCTTGAACTCAACTTTTTGTGCAGCAGCAAGCACAGCCTCCCAGACACTCTTCAGAAAGCTGTACTGTTTTCTTTCACCGTAATCTCCCATTTAAGAAGGGCCCACAAGTTCTCAATAGGGTTTAGGTCAGGTGAGGAAGGGGGCCATGTCATTATTCTTTCATCTTTAAGGCATTTACTGGCTAGCCACCCAGTGGAGTACTTCGATGCATGTGATGGAGCATTATCCTGCATAAATATCATGGTCTTCTTGAAAGATGAAGACTTTTTCCCGTACCACTGCTTGAAGAAAGTGTCTTCTAAAAACTGGCAGTAGGTTTCAGAGTTGATTTTGAGTCTCCCACTCCCATTATTTCCTCAAATGCTTTTTGTTTCCATAACTTTTCTATAGCCAAAACTGCTCTTATTGAAATTTTCAGTATGGGTGGCGGTTTCAAAAGGTAAAAGCAGCTATTTCAAATGACAAAATATTAGTAAAGGGGTTATTTGTAAACAAGGGAAACACTCTAGCATACTAAATGGATCATTGGGAACAAATTAAAGGGGGGGGGGTAGTACAATGTCCTTTTAATTAAAGACCTTTCTGTGTTTTTCAGTCACCCAAATCCTACTCTTTAGCCAAAGACACAGCCAGTCCATTTCCTAAATGCCTCTATTACAATTAGGCGAAACATACAGTATATCTATTTGCAGGTTTGGGCAATGGTCCTAAAAAATGTATTTATATATGTGTCCCTTTTGTAATAATTATTATCGCATCATGAAAGAGAAAGTTTTATAAAGATGACCCACCTGCAATAGCTTGTATCATCAAACTTATATTTACAATATACAGGAAGTGAGCAAAATGTTTGGAAACATTATCAAAACATTGACCTTTATTCAATTAAAACTGCTTGTAAAACTAATATTTTGCTGAAAAAAACTCACTGCAATTCACTGCATGAAAATTATATACCGAGCGCTTGTTGGCAGAGCAGCAAGTGGCAGGTTCAACTTCACTGAAATCATTGAGGCCACTTTTATCTTACAGCATAGACTGAGTTCCAATGTCAAGGATACAGCATAACAAAAACATTAAAAATCTTGCAAAAAAAAAAAAAAAAACCAATGAAAAGAAGAAAGAAAGAAAATAGACCTTCGATAATACAGTCCACTCTAGTATATGGACAAAAAAATAAAGGCAACAAGAAATAGAAACAAGACAACCTCATCAGCCTTCAATTATTAAAGGAATAGTCTAGTCAAAATTAAACTTTCATGATGCTGACAGAACATGCAATTTTAAGCAACTTTCTAATTTACTCCTATTATGCATATTTCTTCGTTCTCTTGTTATCTTTATTTGAAATAGCAGAAATGTAAGCATAGGAACCAGCCCATTTTTGGTTCAACATCTGGGTAGTGCTTTCTGATTGGTGTCTAAATGCATGCTCTATATTAATTATGAAAGTTTAATTTTGACTAGACTATTCCTTTAAGAAATGATCAAGGAGATACTTGACAAGGGCAATTGCATCTTTTGACAATCCACATGCTGAGTTAAAGGACCATTCAACACAGTAGATTTGCATAATCAACAAATGCAAGATAACAAGACAATGCAATAGCACTTGCACAGTCTGAACTTCAAATGAGTAGTAGATTTTTTTTTTAAAAGTTATGTCTATTTCCACTCCCCCTGTACCATGTGACAGCCATCAGCCAATTACCAATGCATACACATACCATGTGACAGCCATCAGCCAATCACAAATGCATACACGTTTAGTCTGTGAATTCTTGCACATGCTCAGTTGGAACTGGTGATTCAAAAAGTTTAAATATAAAAAGACTGTGCACATTTTGTTAATGGAAGTAAATTGGAAAGTTGTTTAAAATTGTCTGCTCTATCTGAATAATGAAAGTTTAATTTTTACTTCAGTATACCTTTAACCCATTAGTGACCAGAGCACTTTTCCATTTTCTGTCCATTTGGGACCATGGCTATTTTTACATTTCTGTGGTGTTTGTGTTTAGCTGTAATTTTTTTCTTACTCATTTACTGTACCCACACATTTTATATACCGTTTTTCACGCCATTAAATGGACTTTCTAAAGATACAATTATTATCATTATATCTTATAATTTACTATAAATTTTTTTTTATAAAACATGAGGAAAATAATTTTTCAATTTTCATTTTTACACACACATTGCTTTTTGACTATGATTTAGGAGAGCTTGTTGTAAGTTATTGCAAGAAAACACTCCAGTTTGTTTTCTGCAAGACCCCCTGAGTTCACCCATGCCCCCCCATGCATAGGTTTGACAGGGGTTTTGGTAAAATAAAGCACCAATTTTAGAACTTATAAAAAATAGAACAGTGAAATGTAAAACTCTGGCACAGTAACAGTAAAAAACAAAAACAAACAAACTCAGTAACAGTGAACATAAGCAAACCCCCCACAACGGCAAATGTTAGCAAAAATTTAAAAATTACTAGTGTGTGATACCGCTTGAAGCAGTCCCCAATGCAGAGTTCAGGCTGTCCTGGGCAATCAGGACAGTAAAAGGTGGTGTCCCTTCTCTGCCCCCTCTTGGTACAGACTCTGCATTTTTTTTTTTAGGTTTCTGCTTTGTAGCAGTAGGGGGGATTTTAAAAATAAAATGGTTAGCCCCATCTCTGCTCTCTCCCATCACCGCCCGGGAAGCAGGTGCATCTTGGTACAAAATCCCCGAAATGATCGGGAGCTGAAACTGTAAGAAAGTCTGTTTCATTCTGGGGTTTGCTTTTTTGAACAACAAAAAAGTGTTGTGGGTTGCAATCTGCATTAGGTAAATTGCAACCTTTTTGTACCAGGCCCTTGTCTTCCGCATAATTAGGTAGGGCTGCAGCAGCTGATCTGCCAGATCAACCCCACCCATATGCCGGTTATAAGACTTGATGCACACTGGCTTGCTTATGATCTCAGCTCTGCCATGTACAGAGACCGCGACTGTCCTCACTGTGTGGATGGTGGTAAGAAGGTATACATCCTTCTTGTCTCTGTACTTAAGTGCCAACAGCTCCTCTTGGTGCAGAGCTGAGGTCTCCCCCCTTCGTGCTTGAATCCCAGCCTTCCCTTATACATCATCAGGGATTCATCAACGCATATATTCCTTCCAGGTGTATAAGCCTCGGCAAACCTGGCAGAAAAGTGGGTAATCAGGGGGTGGATTTTATACAGCCTGTCAAATTGGGGATGCTCCCTAGGGGGCACAGGCTGTTTTCGCTGAAGTGCATGAAATGCAGAATCATTTTATACCTCTTCCTCGACATACTCTGGGAGAAAATTGGGGTTGAGCAGATGGGGCTACTGCTCCAGTAGGAGCGAATGGAGGGTTTCTTTATGATGCCCATCAGCATAGTCAATGCTCAGAATTTTTTAAATTCTGGCACATTGATGGGGGTCAATTGCTGCTTTGAGAAATATGTTCCAGGCTTTGCAGCATGGAACTGATGGGCATATAAATTACTTTGGGTGACAATGTTCCCCAATACATCATCGCCAAGAAACACCTCCAGAAACTGTTGGGGGCTATATATATATATATACTTATGCCAGGATTTGCTGTGAAGGGTGGGATATCTGGCCTCTGGAGATGAGGCATTACCCACTCTTCAGCGGCAATGGCAGCAACATGCCTCCGTCTGGCAGGGGGGCTGGCAAGGGGGCTAGCAGCCACAGATACATCACTATCAGTTGAGACTGCATCTAATGATGTATCTGAGCATATGGCAGGGTCAAAATTGGGGTCTGAGTCAGACATAGAGGCATCTGACTCTGATGCAAAGATGGCATACGCCTCCTCTGCACTATGGCCTCTAGTTATCAAGCCGTTAACCTCAAATATGCTGGAATTCTGCAGCGTACTTGTGGCATGGCTGATTTGCCTAAGTTATCAAGCCCTACACACCGGCAAAAGTAGAATATAGTGACGTAAGCTTCGATCCGCCGGACTCAGTCCGACACAGATCGATTCTTACGTCACTCCAGATGTTCCAAACGTAAATTCGGCACAATCGGACTACTTTTAGTAGTTATCAAATTCCTAGCAGGTACGCTCGGCACTTTTCCGGCCCAGCGTATCTGGTTTTCAATCCGCCGCCCTGGAGGTGGCGGATCCCATAGGAATCAATGGGAGTCTGACCATAGCGAAAGTTCATGTTCGCTGCTGCCCGACATCCCATTGATTCCTATGGGAAACAACTGCACCTAACACCCTAACATGTACCCCGAGTCTAAACACCCCTAATCTGTCCCCCCCTACACCGCCGCAACTAAGTTATTATCCCCTAAACCGCCGCTCCCGGACCCCGCCACAACTATATTAAACATGTTAACCCCTAAACCGCCGCTCCCGGAGCCCACCGCCACTCTAATAAACTTATTAACCCCCCGCTCCCGGACCCCGTCGCCACCTACATAATACCTATTAACCCCTATCCTGCCCCCCCTATACCGCTGCCACCTATAATAAATTTATTAACCCCTATCCTGCCGATCCCGTACCCCGCCGCAACTAAATAAATTGTTTAACCCCTAAACCGCTGCTCCCGGACCCCGCCGCAACCTATATTAAACTTATTAACCCCTAATCTGCCCCCCCTACACCGTCGCCACCTATAATAAATTTATTAACCCCTATCCTGCCTCCCCTATACCGCCACCATCTATATTAAACTAATTAACCCCTAAACCTAAGTCTAACACTAACCCTAATACCCCCCTAACTTAAATATTATTTTAATAAATCTAAATAAAAATTACTCTTATTAACTAAATTATTCCTATTTAAAACTAAATACTTACCTATAAAATAAACCCTAAGATAGATACAATATAACTAATAATTATATTGTAGCTATTTTAGGATTTATTTTTATTTTACAGGCAAATTTAAATTTATTTTAACTAGGTACAATAGCTATTAAATAGTTATTAACTATTTAATAGCTACCTAGATAAAATAAAGACACATTTACCTGTAAAATAAAAACTGACCTAAGTTACAATTAAACCTAACACGACACTATCATTAAATAAATTATTCCTATTTAAAACTAAATACTTACCTGTAAAATAAACCCTAAGATAGCTACAATGTAATTAATAATTACATTGTAGCTATTTTAGGATTTATATTTATTTTACAGGTAACTTTGTATTTTTTTTAACTAGGTACAATTGTTATTAAATAGTTATTAACTATTTGATAACTACCTAGCTAAACGAAATACAAAATTACCTGTAAAATAAATCCTAACCTAAGTTACAATTAAACCTAACACTACACTATCGTTAAATTAATTAAATAAATTACTAGCCAATACATACAATTAAATACAATTAAATAAACTAAACTAAATTACAAAAAAAACCCAAACACTAAATTAAAGAAAATAAAAAAATATTACAAGAATGTTAAACTAGTTACAACTAATCTAAGCCCCCTAATAAAATAATAATAAAAAAAAAAATAATAAAAGTCGCTACCCTATTCTACATTACAAAGTAATCAGCTCTTTTACCAGCCCTTAAAAGGGCTTTTTGCGGGGCATGCCCCAAAGTAATCAGCTCTTTTGCCTGTAAAAAAAAATTACAATTGATCGGAACAGCCAATAGAATGCGAGCTCAATCTAATTGGCTGATTGGATCAGCCAATCCGATTGAACTTGAATCTGATTGGCTGATTGAATCAGCCAATCAGATTTTTCCTACCTTAATTCCGATTGGCTGATAGAATCCTAGCGCCCCTTGGATGATGACTTCAACCCGGCTGGGTGAACACGACTCAAGGTAGGGAGATCTTCAGGGGGGTAGTGATAGGTTTATTTAAGGGGGGTTTGGGTGGGTTAGAGTAGGGGTATGTTGGTGGTGGGTTTTAATGTTGGGGGGGTTGTATTTTTTTTACAGGTAAAAGAGCTGATTATTTTGGGGCAATACCCCATAGAAAGCCCTTTTAAGGGCTGGTAAAAGAGCTGATTACTTTGTAATGTAGAATAGGGTAGGGACTTTTATTATTATTTTTTATTATTATTTTATTTTATTAGGGGGCTTAGATTAGGTGTAATTAGTTTAACATTCTTGTAATTTTTTTATTTTCTGTAATTTAGTGGGGTTTTTTATAATTTAGTTTAGTTTATTTAATTGTATTTTATTGTAGGTATTGGTAGCTAATTTTTTAAATTAATTTAATGATAGTGTAGTGTTAGGTTTAATTGTAACTTAGGTTAGGATTTATTTTACAGGTAATTTTGTATTTCTTTTAGCTAGGTAGTTATTAAATAGTTAATAACTATTTAATAACTATTCTAACTAGCTAAAATAAATACAAAGTTACATGTAAAATAAATATAAATCCTAAAATAGCTACAATGTAATTATTAATTAAATTGTAGCTATATTAGGTTTATTTTATAGGTAAGTATTTAGTTTTAAATAGGAATAATTAATTTAATAAGAGTAATATTATTTAGATTTATTTAAATAATATTTAAGTTAGGGGGGTGTTAGGGTTAGTGTTAGACTTAGGTTTAGGGGTTAATAATTTTATTATAGGTTGCGGCGGTATAGGGGGGCAGGATAGGGGTTAATTAGTTTAATATAGGTGGTGGCGGGGTCCGGGAGCGGCGGTTTAGTGGTTAAACAATTTATTTAGTTGTGGCGGGGTACGGGATCCACAGGATAGGGGTTAATAAATTTATTATAGGTGGCGGCGGTATAGGGGGGGTAGAATAGGGGTTAATAAATTTATTATAGGTGGCGGCGGGGTCCGGGAGCGGCGGTTTAGGGGTTAAACAATTTATTTAGTTGCGGCGGGGTACGGGATCCGCAGGATAGGGGTTACGAAATTTATTATAGGTGGCGGCGGTATAGCGGGGGCAGGATAGGGGTTAATAGGTATTATGTAGGTGACGGAGGGGTCCGTGAGCGGCGGTTTAGGGGTTAATACATTTATTATAGTTGCGGCGGGGTCTAGGAGTGGCGGTATAGGGGTTAATAACTTTGTTTAGTTGCGGGGGGCTCCGGGGGCAGCGGTATAGGGGGTAGAACAGTATAGTATAGTGTGAGTGCTTAGTGACAGCTTATCAATAAAGCTGTAGAAAAGCCGAAGAGCAGCGAGATCGGATGAGTGATAACTATCACAGTCCGTTGCTCATCGCCCCGTACTTGGTGCGCGGCTTTTTGACAGCTTTTTGATAACTTTGGCGAACGTATTCAGGTCTGCGGCGGCGATGGTAGGCGAGCTTAGGCAAGCGTATTGTGGCCGGCGAAGGCAGGTACGTACGGAGTTTGATAACTAGAGGCCTATATGTTTTCTGTGACATTATTGTATCTGTCACAGAAAATGTTTTTAAATTAAATTAATTAACTAAATGGCTCTGAAAAGAGACTTTGGGTTTTTAAAAAATTACAACAAAAAAATTAACCCCTTAAAAAATGCACAGACAGCAAAAAAGTACAGCTATGCTACTGCCAGTGATTTATAGCGATCACTGGCAAGCTAGGGGTTAATGGCTCTAAAAATTAAATTAATTAACTAAATTGCTCTGAAAAGAGACTTTGTTTTTTTTTAAAAATACAACTAAAAAATGAACCCCTAAAAAAATGCACAGACAGCAAAAAAGTACAGCTATGCTACTGCCAGTGATTCATACCGATCACTGGCAAGCTAGGGGTTAATAACTCTGAAAAGAGCCTTTGGTTCTCTAAATTTTTAACAAATAAATTAAATTAGCTAAATGGCTCTGAAAAGAGTCTTTGGGTCTCTAAAAAAATTACAACAAAAAAATTAACCGCTAAAAAAATGCACAGACAGCAAAAAAAGTGCAGCTATGCTACTGCCAGTGATTTATAGTGATCACTGGCAAGCTAGGGGTTAATGGCTCTGAAAAGAGCCTTTGGTTCTCTCAATTTTTAACAAATACATTAAATTAATTTATCTCTCCTAAACACAGGTCTCTCTCTCTCTCCAACAAAATCACAAGTGAGGAGAGGGAGAGAGATCCACACTGATCAGTGTCAATATTTACAAATATTGACATGATCAGACAAATGGGATATTTAATTATTATTTTTTTTGTGTGGGAGGCTCAGATTGGGTGACCCTAGCTTGCCCCTATGATGAGGCAGGCTAGGGACACCACCAGAGGCCCCATGATGCACTGGGCATCACCATCTTGGAAGCCTCATGGGGTGGGGGGGCTATATGGGACTTTTTATTTTATATAAAACACATTTTTTTTATTTTAATTTTATTACTAAGTGCTTTGACCCACCGAGGCACTTATCACACAAGCAGAGCATCAGAAGCCTGTCTGATCGCTTCCAATGCTCTGCTACACTGCCGGGCTACGTGGAGCAAAACTGGAAGTGTTCACTCGTGGGGGAGTGATCAATCCGGTCCCGGCACTCGAGAACAGTATTGCAGGATGCCTGGACATCGAGGCATCGCTGCAATACTGTTAGAGCGGCTGGAAGCGATCTCGATCGCTTCCAGTGCTCAGGTTGGCCGATGACAAACGCTGTACGTCCTCGGTCGTTAACTGTATTTTTTTTTTAGGACGTACGGCGTATGTCGTCGATCCTTAAGGGGTTAAGCTTTAGTGAAATATCCGTACTGTTTCTCGAAAACCCCCTGGAACACAGCAAATCACCCACCTTCATCCGTTTCTTGGCACCTGTGAGGTTTCTGAACCACTGGCTTTGTGCCGTTACAGATGCTTTCTGTTCAATCAATGAAAGTTAAAAAAACAATGAATAATGAAATAATAATAACATTTTCTAAAATCTATAGCCCTATTAACACACATGACCACTATAGCAATAATGCCCCTGTTCAAATCCCTTAGAAAAACTTACACACATATCTTTATAGTCCCTACATATTATTTAAGCTTTAAAATCAAATATATACAGTATATATATTTTCTTTGTTTAAGCACATGCCCTAAACTATGTTGTGTGTGTTTCCCTTTTGGATTAATTCTACTTACTAGCTAACTGCATATTGTAATTTTCTTGTTTTAAAAAAAGTTCCCTAGATATTTTTTAACAAGTCTGCATGCAAAAACATATTTTTCCCTCAGAAGAATTGAAATATTATTTTCATACAAAGAAACCATATTAAGCATGTTAACTACCTATGTACTATTTTATAAATGCAATTTTAGAACTAATGTACACAGTAAATAGCAGCTATCGTAGAACATTGATAGCAATATTGCTTATATCAATGCATAATTCTACTATTTTGTAAGATTACTGCAGGACCAGGTATATTACACCTATGAATATTACACCAGTGTATAGGAAAGTTAACTGGAAGGAAAATGAGATCTGTAGATGTATAGTTCTCCTTTAAGGGACAACATACTTAGGCTTGCATTTAATGAGAGTTAAAGGGACAGTCTACTCCAGAATTATGTTGCTATAGTCAACATTGCAGTTTTCAAAATGTCAGTATAGGTGGCTGTTTCAACAGGCAAAAGCAGATGTTTCAAATTATAAAATAAAGCTAAATTAGCTATTTATAGCACATAACAAGACAACAACAGAATTTGAGAGAAGACAAACATGGTCACGTTTTGTTCATTTAAGAAAATTAACAGCATGAGAATACTAAATTTTTTTTACAAAAAAAGTTCAAGGAGGGTGGCGCAAGAGCTTTTCAGCTATACCTCATATGGCAGCAGGTCAGGGCGCCAAAAGTTAGCAGAAACACTGCTCCATCCATCAAAGTAAACCAGACTCCTTCAGGCGCATAAGGGCAGCAGGCTTGTGGGGCGAGGTGCAACAGGCTCCGACCCGCTGTATCATGCCATTCTATATAGCTTGACCCTTGCTCCAACAGGCTCTGGTAAAAATGATGGGCCCGGACACTGCCTGCTAGAATGACCAACTCAAACTTCACCCCAGTAGGGATCCAGGTAGTGCTAGCTGTCCCACACACAGTCACCTGGAGGAGCCAAAACTTAAAGCCATGGACTTACAAAAAGAGGGCTAGAATGATTGCACATGCCCCTGCCACCAGCAACTATGTAAACCCTAAGGAAGATGGTTGTTTCTGCACCGCCACACCTGATAACATGAACATAACACAATCTGGAAGGGATGGGAAAACCAGGAAAAGAGGATGATGAAAATGGAGACCTAGAATATATATGGTTAGTCTAAATCCTCCCCTAACAGGCAACAATGTATCTAACTAGGCTAGATAGTTTAGTAATTGACCTAAACACAATTATAAATGTGTATGCATGGAGTGTTATTTGAGACATGTTTTATTTAAGAAATGTAACCAAATAGAATAAAAAGAAATGGTTAAAATATTTTGTATGCATTCTTAATATAAAACAAATAATATGCAAATTATTTTGAAAATATCTTATTGTATTGTTAAGGTTAAATAAACCGACAAAATAGCATTGTAAAAATGCAAAGCAACACATTGTCTGTGCATTATGTAAAGCTTTTATAATAATATATCCATCCTCACAATATTTTTGTGAATAGAAGGAGCACACTAATGAGTGCATTTTTTTTTCTGCACAATTAACCAATGTTGTATTGAATATTAACATAGAATGTTGACTTACATGGATTCTCAAGAAATAATTCGCTGACAATGTACATTTAAGAAACAGCCCAGTACCTTAAAAAACTGAAAACTGGCAAATGGTGTATAAAGATTATCATCCTTACAAATGTAGGAACATTCCTTTTAGCGTGATATATTAGGGATCAGTTCTCCTTAAAGTGAATGTAAATTTTGATGCTAAAGTGCCCGGTTTTTAAAAATTAGATTAAAAACAGGGGCACTTTAATTAATCAAAATTTACACTTCACTCCTGTTGTGAAAAAAATACTTACCTTTTAATCTTGACAGCAGCTCCAGCTTCCTCCACCCGTCGCAAAGCCTCTTCCTGGGTTTAAAATGAGGAATCCGGCTTCCTCCAATCTCGGCATTGAATCAGACACTGATTCCCCGGGGGCGAAGTCATGATTGGAGGATGACCTATCCATCATTTCTGACAACAGAAATGGCTTGCGACGACCGGAGGAAGCTGGAGCTACTGTCAATATTAAAAGGTAAGTATTTTTTCACAACAGGAGTGAAATGTAAATTTTGATGAATTAAAGTGTCCCTGCTTTTAATCGAATTTCTAAAAGCCGGGCACTTTAGCATCAAAATTTACATTCACTTTAAACAGTTGAGGGATGTGACAATGATATAATACTTTTTGACTATTTTGACTTCTCTCAGTGCTAGAAAAAAAACCTTTAAATCTGTATTCAACTGTTCTGAGCCTTATAGAAATTTCACCATCTGCTTTTGTGGTATAATCAATTCTTAGTTACCTGTACTTAAAAGGGACAGTATACACAATTTTTCATTTAACTGCATGTAATAGAAACTACTATAAAGAATAATATGCACAGATACTGATCCAAAAATCCAGTATAAAACCATTTAAAAACTTACTTAGAAGCTCCTATTTTAGCACTGTTAAAAAGGTTAGCTGGGACACCCACTGAAAGTGGTTGTATACCAAAAGAGAAGTCACTCCCCCTTCCTTTGCATATGAAAAGACTCTACAGAAACAGGAGCAAGCTGGAGTAGGTATTCATCAGTATTCTCCTAAAACTTTGGGACTTGGTTAGGAATCTGAAAATCAGAGCAATGTTATTTAAAAATAGGAAGTAACAAAGTTGCGGTCTAAGTGATGAAAAAGCAAGGAGAGATTCCTTTAGGTTAAACGTTCAATTTATTGAATACTTGCATTAAAAGCGGCAGCCACCACAGATATCAAAGAAAGCTGATTTTAATAAATGTGAGGGAAGATCATGTAAATGTTGTGATTATGCTTTGGTTGGAGATAATTTCACATCTACCAACAGAGGACCATCTTACAGCATCAGAGACCGAATTAACTGCAATTCCACATTTGTTATTTATCTCATCACTTGTATGTTCTGCAAGTTTCAGTATGTAGGTCTTACCTCTAGGTTTCTTAAAGATAGAATCAAAGAACATTTATTGTCCCTAGAAGCTGAGGTGTCTAAGACACCGGTTGCAAAACATTTTTTTTAACACAATAGAAATCTAGATTATTTCAGATTTTGGGTATCGAACAAGTTACACTAGGTGCTAGAGGAGGGGATGGATATCAGGCTCTTAGTAAAAAGGACATTTTCTGGATCTATACTTTGAAAACCGGATCTCCTCTAGGGATAAAAAAATTAGTGATGTTAAACTTTTTATAGATAGGAGTAAACTTACACATAACTTTGATTGTTTACATTGACATTACAATATGTAGTATTTATAGTATTATAGATGTTAGTAGAGATGTCATCATTTTCTTTCCCCCCAAAAGTAGTCTAAGTTATTTAGACTAGAACTCCTTCTGTGGTGACAGTTGGCATTGGCTTTCTATGATAACAAATCTTTTATACATGAGTCAGCCACTTGTTGCAGTGAACGGTTCCCACATTAGGTGTTCTAAGTTATTCAATATTAGTTGCATGCAGAGTTCTATTTTCCATTGATTTCTATTTTAACGAGTGGTTTTTATGCTGTTGAACGTAATTAGTATATGTAATTTTGTATATGGATGAGTTAATCTAGGAGGAGGTTGTGAATAGGTTTAAATTGTATAACTATTTACTACACCGTGATTGTTTGGAATGACAGCCTCCTTTAGAGATTTAACTGCTGATAATAACGCTTGTCTTTAGCTCTGATGAACTTTTAAACTAAAGTTGCTTTTTCCTCACTGAGACCGTGACTTTGTTGCTTCCTGTATCCATTATCCCAGGGGCGCGGAGAGCCCTAGCTGTCTCAGTGTAAAAGCCTACCGGTGTGATTTTCCCGGTGTCATAACGAGGCTGGACGCTGCAAGTGAATTTAGCGATACACACTGCTACACGAATGACTGCATTTGCAAGAGAATATTCACTTAATAACATATCAAGATTGCAACCGATGTGGTAAGCCTTTAAGCTACTAATTTTCTTGGTTGAAATAGCTGTGAATATTTTATTATCCCTGTGATATCCGCATTAGTGGGACTCTTGAATAGAGTTGTATTAACGAGGAGAGCATTACACTGGCTTTTTACACCTGTTCAGTCTAGAATACAGCTGAGTTTCATGTAACATTATTTAAAAATAAGCAAAACTATGCATTTTAAAAAAAGCTGTATAGGCTATATAAATGGATCATCTCCGAAACATCTATGCAAATAAAAATCTAAGGTTCCATGTACTAAGGGGCAGGCGGACAGCTTCTCCACTTGCGAAGCTTTCTGCCTGCCTTCGCTACATACGTGCAGCGGATCTGTTCGTCATTACACACTCATCGTAGTGTGTAATGCCCGCCCCCTTCAGTCTTGCTGCTTCGTACATGGAGCCCCTAGTGTACAATGCCCTTTAACTTGCAATATCACATTGACTCAGCCTGCCTCATAAAATGGTCACTAGACCCCCTTAACCTCATCCTTATCCGGCTTCTGCAATGGGCAGTTCCCACCCTACTTTCCTTCATACAAAACCCAGCCTCATCTGGAAGCTGAACTCTTCTCATTCCTCTATCTTACACTGGCTAAGCATTTCCCATAGGATAGACCTCTCTTACTCCTCTCTATTTTATTGGCACAGCCTCATCACAGGATTTGCAATGTTTCCTCCACAGTTATGGCATTGATACCAGAAATATAAATTTTTCCAGCATAGCAGAACTCAGCTTAAAAATGACTGACTGTAATTGTTTTATTTGTTTCAAAATGCAAAATGAGCTGTCCCTTTAAAGAATAAACAAACAAAAAAATGTTCTTTTATTCATGCTGTTAAAACAGCTCTTCCAGAAGTGAAGACGATTTTTCTGCAGTTGGAAATGGTTTAATAAGTTAAAATTTACACTATTGAATAACTATATTTAGCAATGCCCTTGTTAGTTTGAAGCTTCACTTTTGATCTTGGCCAATCCTGGACTCATAAAAAATATTTTGTTCATCTGCTGGCACTAGCAGATAGGAGTAGCTACTAGAGTTGTGCATTTGTTTATGTATGAATGCAAAAATGAATAAACTTTTAGTTAAAACTCAGAACAAACTATTAATCTGAAACAAATTACTTGCCCATGACTAATAGCTACTACTTAAAGGGACATAAAACACAACATTTGTCTTTATATAGAACATACTATTTTAAACAACTTTCCAATTTACTTCTATAATCACATTCTCTTAGTTTTCTTGTTATACTTTGTTGGAAAGCAGGAAAGTAAGTTCTGGAGTGTGTATGTGTCTAAAGCACTATATGGCAACAGTTTTGCAATAATGTTATACATTAGCAAAAGCACTAGATGTGCGCACTATTTCCTGTCATGTAGTGCTGCAGACTTGTGCACACTACCAATCTGGATATCTATTAAATAACGAAGAACATGAGAATGATGCAAATTTGATAATAGAAGTAGATGGGAAACTTTTAAAAAATTGCAATATTTATTTGAATCATGAAAGTAAATAAAAAAAAATGTCCTTTTAAGTTTAAGCTGATGACCAGCTGCTCCCTGCTGCCCTAAAACATTTTCCGATAGGAAATAAGGGGTTAATAAAATTCCATTTATGGGGGGCGGAGTTAACCGCCGAACTGAATGGCAGCTTAGTGACAGAGCTCCTCACAAACCAGCCGTTTTATGTGAGGATTAAGTTGATAAAAGTACCTAATAGCTCCATATTTTTGCCTAACCTGAACTCCTGGACCCTGTACATAGGATTGTCTATTCTGGTGCCGTGTTTCCAATACCGAGATCACCAGACTGAACCAACCTAAAACTCCGGTATACTCGCAGCCTCAGATTGCAGGGTCACTGCCTAACTTTTAAAGAGACTCAAGTGGACACCTACGATTCTGGAGGGTCGGGGCTCCGCTCCAGAATCACAATTATCACCCCAGAGATTGGAAGGACACCGCCTGCTGTAGAAGCTCTGGCGGAGCTGTGGCTTAGGAGCACAGGCAACTTGGGAGCATTAACAGACAACTCGGGAGGCCGTGAGACTCACACTTTAATTAAATTGTACTAACCTGCAAGGTTGGAGGCCCCCTGTGTGCTGAGGGGAGCAGTCTGCAGTGAGACCTGAGGGTTCCCGGTGCCAAGTGCAGTGGCGCGAACGACCGCTATCTTACATGCAGCTCCTACAAAGTGTGGCTGAAGAGGAGAGCCTGTTGCATGGATTCAATTAAGATAAGTCTCAAAGGTGAGAGCAGCAGCAGGGTCTTTGGACTAACAGGGGATAACTGGAGCGGAACCGGGAGACCACATCCCCACTTAATACATGTGGCAGGGCCACTCAAGGTACAAACATTGGGGCACAAGGGGTAGTACTGGACCGCACAATTATCACCCTAACCCTATATCCTGAGCCTGTATAACCATTGAGACTCTCCCCATACATTTAGAGAACAATTGTGACCCTATACTATCCTCCAATTTTTTTTCATTTTTTTTTTCATTTTTTTATTGCCGTATTCAACAAAAACATAACAGGAAGGGTGCAATAGACAGTTTCAATGTAGACATAAATATACAGATAATGCTGGAAACAAACAGGGCCACTCTTGGACCCCTAGAGCAAAGAGGAAGGATCCTGGTCATCAGGAAACAACTTAGTGTGGTTGTCAAATGGTTACCCTGATGGGGAGGTGTAACGGAAAATACTATAATCTAAATATATGGTGTACTGTATGCACCTACTATGTAGTTCCATGGTATCTACAATTAAAATTTGGGGTTCTGTGTCTACCACTCAAGGTATACATACAAGGTATACATACTAAACAGCTCTGCCAGTCATGCTATAATCATCCTGCTTACCAGAAAAACACATTTCTTTATATACATATATATACCACCCCATATATAACTACGTATGCAGCCATCCACTCACACAAAAACATACGCCTACATACATCCTGATTTATATCCATAATCCATGTGCTAAAAGGGAGACACAGTTCCAAGTCTAAGGAGCAGGGTATCATGCGTACCTGTGATGCCCAAACCAATGATTACCACATAATATATGTAGACCATGCAAAGAGTATAGTCTCAAACTAGCAGTAGAGTGCTCACGTAATTATTATTATTATTTTTATTTATTTTTTAATGCTTAAATGCTAGAAGTTCCCTGAGCCTACTACTTTGAAATAAACATATTTGTGTTAGAGAAAACCTCACATGACATGCTTTCTATCATAGGGACCAGAGGCATCATATTGAAGAAAAAGCATAGCGTTATTATTATTAGGTGTCCACATTATTTAGAACCCGCTATGCGCTAGAACAGTTGATACTGAGGGTTAGGCAGAAGCAAGAAACAGTCCTCAGCCGATTCACAGGCAAAGTGCCCCTATAAATGTGATGGCTAATTTACCCATTAACAGTCACGGACTGGAGACGATCTCCCGAGTAGGACACACAGATCGCCAAGGTTTTAAATGAGCTCAGGAAAACTGCTCCAGTGTCCCAGAGTACTGATGTCCCACCTATCCGATTCCACGTGGACTCCACCATGCCAGCAAATAGGATGAACTCCAGGAGCCCAACGGCTCATGACAGGACAAGGACAAAGTCTCAGCTCCTCTCAAATCAGGCACCTCCCACTAGCAATGTGTCCACCGGAGGCTCTCAGGAGAGGGGTGCAATGTACCAGAAGATGCAGTGGGCCCATACTGCCAGGATCCCAACAGGACAGCAGGGAGAGCTGCATTAGTTCAGACCTCCATGTATAGATGCTGCCAGGGTAAGAAAAATAAGCCACTGGTTTCCCCCAGCAAGTGCCTTGTCTACCTGCTCTAGTAAGGTACTGGTAAGAGAGTGTCCCAGGCTCTGGTCCCATCGCTCTGGCAGGCAACAATCTTTGAAGCGTTGGCAATGAGGCCAGATGCCCCTCGCGCCCCGCAGCTCTGCTGTTGAGCACAGGGGTGAGTGCTGAGATAAGCCTTTTGATGTTCCTCTGTGCATCCGTAGCCTCTGGGGAACTTAGGGAGATGTAGCTACTATTTGGCCCACCCTTCTCTTCTGTTGGTCTTAATTCAATCAAGTGGGGCTGATTGCCATCTTCCATTAGCAGCTGTGTAGTACGGTAGGCTCCTGGGACCTGCCTGCATAGGGATCGC
This sequence comes from Bombina bombina, assembly GCF_027579735.1. NCBI lineage: Eukaryota > Metazoa > Chordata > Amphibia > Anura > Bombinatoridae > Bombina > Bombina bombina. The sequence continues at coordinate 672,892,649 of NC_069503.1, read as the reverse complement.
TGCAGTGTGAATATGTAAGGTGCCGCTTCCTCTATTGTCCCTCGAACATCAGGTTGCTCCCTTACAGCTTCCATGGCAGGGAAAGGCTTGTCAACGCTATTGCCGTTGCAAGATGTAATTTTCTGCCCACTTCCAGTAATGGCTGTCATGATAGAAGTAGGGGGGTTGGGTATCTGCACCTGTATTTCCATTTTCTTGCAGTCGCGGGAGTTAGAATAGAAAGTCTGATCAGTTGCGCTACTCATTTGGATCTCCCGATTCTCTGAAGCCTCTCTGGTGCGTACTGGGTTAGCAATCATGTCTGCAAACCCCAATGGCTGGTACACCAGGGCTTGTAGAGTGCTGCCCAGCTCGTTTTGGGTTCTGTTTCCAAATAGCCCAGTTTTGTTAGGTTCACTTGCCGGTGTAGCAATAGATCTCGCAAGAGTCTGCAGTTTCTCAACTTCAATGTCCCAAACTTTAGAGATTCTCTCAAAGTGCGAGAGCAGGAGGGCCTCAACCTCCAGCAGGGTAATTCCAGTTGTGGTCCCCATGACAAGAAGGAGCAAGCTATTATGAAGGATGATTCAAGAACTGTTAAGTTACTATCGAACTGGTTTGATAACCCAGGGTCCTGGGAGGGTATATATGCGGTATCTTCGACAGCACTATCAGTCAGGTCAGAGAGGCCTCTCAGCCTCGTGGCTAGCTGCAGTGTAGTCAGCTAAGGAACATAGATAGGTCCGTTATGTGTGAGACAACTCCAGTCTCTTCTTGGATAGCACAAGGGAGTGTAGTAATGATTCCAAAGAAGAAAATTAAATTAAAGTTGATAAGTAACTCCAAAATAACTATATATGACCGGGAGCTCCACAAACACACGTCCTACCGCAACAGCTATAGGCTCCTCCCCCTATCCTCCTAATTATAGCACAAGTGGTACTCCCTTGCCCTGAACCATACAGCCCTACCAAAACTCTCCTGGCCTCCTACACACCTGGACCTGGCAGCAATCAAGACTACACCCCTCTGCCTAATGGTGGGTCTTAACATAAACTGCTAAATTCAACTGAAGCACTGCAAGTAGTGTGAAGACTCACAGCTACTGACGATCCACACTCTATAGCTTACAGGGGACTGCACGGACTTACCCCTTCACCCTGCACACCACTTTTCATTGGGAACTACAGGCCCCTGGACTTTCCACATTTTAGTAATCTATCACACACCCTCCCCCTCCTTTTCCCGCTGCCCATAGTGTAGTGACAGCGGGTCATATCCCTTCACCATGCTCCGTGATCGCCCTTTGAGGGCACAGCTCCTGGGGAGTAGTGTGTGGCAGAGGCCTGACCGCACTAGGACACCATAACAACAGAAGATGTGTAATCAACAACACACACCTAAGGCGGGTGCTCCATTAAACACAGATACTTCACACCCTCTCAGTCTACAAGTTTTTATTTAACACAAATGTATTGCCTCCTTGCACCTCCCTTTCATTTAGGGCTTCTGACCTGGGGCATATATAGTGGTGATTGTCCTGACTGGTATTGGATTGTATAGTAATAACATGATGGTAGGCTAAAATAAAAATGTTCTAGGGCTTGGGCCCTAGGGGGTGCTCCTTAGCAACTTTACAGCAATACGAGTGCAACTACCCCCTCATACCAACCTCTACATTATATTCCTGGCACATTCATTGCTCACCATGCAGTCACATCACAAACATAATCTTGGTGTAAGAATGGCGCAAGCCCAAAGAAGAAAATCCAAGGGACCTATGGGCCCAAAAAGAACAATGAAGGAACACTTCCAGCAGCCTAGGAGAGGTCTGGAGCATTGCTCAGAAGATGATCTCTCTGACTCAACTTGTCCTTCAGAGGCAAGTAATGAACGAGACCTCAACTCTGCTTCCCTGCTGGCTAGCCTAGCGGATATAGCAGGAGCCAACAACAATGTGATGGAACAGATAAAAACTATGCTGACGTCCCATCATGAATCCATCTGCAAAAGATTTGACAAGTCATGCTCAGAATTGAGGAGAGATATCGCTTCAATTGGCGAGTGCACAAACTCCTTGGAACGCAAGCAAGAAGATCTCTCAGTGGACCATGCAAACCTGATATCATATTCGGAATGCCTGGCAGGGCAAATTATATCATTGAAGGCTAAATTAGCAGTCCTAGAGGATTGCTCTAGGCGCAACAATGTACGCCTCAGAGGTATTCCAGAGAGTGTTCTTCCCATGGACTTACAGCCCTACCTGCAGGAAGTGTTCACAGCTGCCCTTGGTCCCCTGCAAGACCCTGAATCTCTCATTGACAGGGCATGCTTGCAGGTACCCAGCACATCTCCCCTTTGTCCTCCCATTATCAGATACTTCTTAATGTTCTGAAACTGATCAAAACCAGACAGATGACAGAGTGGGAAAGAGTATTGGAAGAAGATGACTGGGCTGAAGCAATCCTGCATACCAAAATATCGATCCACTGCATGACCTTGTATGAATTGTTCTTCAAGCTCTTGATCAGATGGCACTACATGCCTTCTAAACTACATAAAATGTTTCCGGACTGCTCTCCCCTCTGCTGGAGGGGTTGTCAGCTAATGGGCGACCCCTCTCACATCTGGTGGAACTGCCCTGCCATTGCACCCTTGTGGAAAAAGGCGGATATCTTGTGCCATCATTTAGAACTAGGGGTGTCCCTGTCTCCGGGGATAGCTTTGATCCATGTAGGCCTCCGGTCTCTCCCCATGCCCAAACGCATTCTGCTGATAATGATACTGATGGCGATGAAACTATTAATTGCACGAAATAGGAAGAAACCTAATCCCCCAAATTGGCAGGCCTTGATTCAACTTTATCTCCTACTTTAAGTCTATGGAGAGTTACGTATATAATTCGTAGGCCTTGATTCAACTTTATCTCCTACTTTAAGTCTATGGAGAGTTACGTATATAATTCACGCCAACAAACAGACTTATATGCCCTGACATGGGGGCCCTGGGACTCATTGGGAGAGAGCACAATACATTCTTTGTAACTGGAGTATCCCTGTTGGAGTTTGGTGACTGTAATACCAGGGAGGGAAATGTATCATACCCCCCCTCCCGACAGCTGATGTGAAAACCACCACGTTTTTTTTCCTCTCTCTTCTCACCCCTCCCCCCTCTCTCCCTTCTCTTTCCCATAAAAATGACTGATAAACAGGCTCTAATTTTCCTATTGTTCCCTCGGGCCCCATGGCTCGATGAAGACATAAGATTCCACCAAATCACTACACTAAGTTTATTGTTCTAGTCTCTGTATTAATATGAATATTAATATTAATGCTATTATTTTCGCTATTATAATCCTTTCATAATAGTTATGTTCTTATATGATGTTAGTTAAAATGTAAAAAATGAGGTGAATAATCTCATGTGCTGTACTGATATGTTCTAACTTTCGTTCAATGTAAAAAATTGCACTGAACCTTGATGGACAACATAGCTTCTCTTTGTCTGTACTTATACATCCTTTGAGATAGCAGTAGATTGTTGTATCTCGAATTTTACCTCAATAAAAATTATTAAATAATAAAAAAAAAATTCCATTTATGAATTATGCTGTTAAACTTTGGACAAGTGGAAAAATGAGTTATCATGACATTTGAGGACATAAACACCTAGATTTAGAGTTTTGTCGGTAAAAACTCACCGAGCTAACGCTCCTTTTTTTCCAGCGCACCCCTTAAACAACGCTGGTATTACAAGTTTTCTGAATGGCTGCATTAGCCTCAGAAAAGTGAGCGTTGAGCCAAATTTAGCTTCACTTCAACCCTCAATACCACCGTTGCTTACGGTAGCGGTAAGCTGGAAAAATGTGCTTGTGCACGATTTCCCCATAGGATACAATGGGGCTGAGCTGGCCAAAAAAAAAACCTAACACCTGCAAAAAAGCAGCGTTCAGCTCCTAAGGCAGCCCCATTACTTCCTATGGGGAAACACTTTCTAAGTCTACACCTAACATGAACCCGAGTCTAAACACCCCTAATCTTACACTTATTAACCCCTAATCTGCTGCCCCTGCTATTGCTGACACCTGCATTATACTATTAACCCCTAATCTGCTGTCCCTAACATCGCTGACACCTATATTATATTTATTAACCCTTAATCTGTCCCCCCCAACGTCGCCGCCACCTACCTACACTTATTAACCCCTAATCTGCCGACCGGACATCGCCACCACTATAATAAATGTATTAACCCCTAAACCGCCGCACTCCCGCCTCGCAAACACTATAATAAATTTTATGAACCCCTAATCTGCCCTCCCTAACATCGCCGCCACCTACCTACAATTATTAAACCCTAATCTGCCACACCCAACGTCGCCGCTACTATAATAAAGTTATTAACCTCTAAACCTAAGTCTAAACCTAAACCTAACACCCCCCTAACTTAAATATTATTTAAATAAAACAAAATAAAATTACTATAATTAAATAAATTAATCCTATTTAAAACTAAATAATTACCTATAAAATAAACCCTAATATAGCTACAATATAACTAATAGTTCCATTTTAGCTATTTTAGGATTTATATTTATTTTACAGGCAACTTTGTATTTAACTAGGTACAATGGCTATTAAATAGTTAATAACTATTTAATAGCTACCTAGTTAAAATAATTACAAAATTAACTAGTAAATAAATCCTAACCTAAGTTACAAATACACCTAACACTACACTATCATTAAATTAATTAAATAAATTAACTACAATTATCTCAAACTAAAATACAATTAAATAAACTAAACTATAGTACAAAAACAAACAAACACTAAATTACAAAAAATTAAAAAATATTTCAAGAATTTTAATCTAATTACTTCTAATCTAAGGCCCCTAATAAAATAAAAAATTCCCCCAAAATAATAAAAATCCCTACCCTATACTAAATTACAAAAGTAATCAGCTCTTTTACCAGCCCTTAAAAGGGCTTTTTGCGGGGCATTGCCCCAAAGTAATCAGCTCTTTTACCTGTAAAAAAAAATACAAGACCCCCCCCCAACATTACAAACCACCACCTACACACCCCTACTAAAAAACCCACCCGATCCCCCCTTAAAAAACCTAACACTACCCCATTGAAGATCACCCTACCTTGAGCCGTCTTCAGCCAGCCGGGCACCAATGGGACAGAAGAGGACATCCGGACCGGCAGAAGTCTTCATCCGATCGGGGCAGAAGAGGACATCCGGACCGGGAAAAGGCTTCATCCAAGCAGCATCTTCTATCTTCATCCATCCGGCGCGGAGCGGGTCCATTTTCAAGACATCCGACGCGGAGCATCCTCTTCTTTCCACGGCCGACGACTGAATGAAGGTTCCTTTCAATGACGTCATCCAAGATGGCGTCCCTCGAATTCCGATTGGCTGATAGAATTCTATCAGCCAATCGGAATTAAGGTAGGAAAAATCCAATTGGTTTATTTAATCAGCCAATCGGATTGAAGTTTAATCCGATTGGCTGATTGGATCAACCAATAGAATGCAAGGTCATTTTGATTGGCTGATAGAATCCTATGCTCCGCATCAGATGTCTTGAAGATGGACCTGCTCCGCGCCGGATGGATGAAGATAGAAGATGCCGCTTGGATGAAGCCTTCTCCCGGTCCGGATGTCCTCTTCTGCCCCGATCGGATGAAGACTTCTGCCGGTCCGGATGTCCTCTTCTGTCACATCGGTGCCTGGCTGACTGAAGACGGCTCAAGGTAGGGTGTTAGGTTTTTTTAAGGGGGGATCGGGTGGGTTTTAGAGTTGGGGTGTGTGGGTGGTGGGTTGTAATGTTGAGCTGTTTTATTTTTTACGGCTAAAAGAGCTGATTACTTGGGGCAATGCCTCGCAAAAAGCCATTTTAAGGGCTGGTAAAAGAGCTGATTACTTTTTTAATTTAGTATAGGGTAGGGATTTTTATTATTTTGGGGGGCTTTTTTATTTTATTAGGGGGCTTAGATTAGGTGTAATTAGATTAAAATTCTTGTAATATTTTTTTATTTTTTGTAATTTAGTGTGTTTTTTTTTTAATTGCATTTTAGTTTAGATAATTATAGTTAATTTATTTAATTAATTTAACGATAGTGTAGTGTTAGGTGTATTTGTAACTTAGGTTAGGATTTATTTTACAGGTAATTTTGTAATTATTTTAACTAGGTAGCTATTAAATAGTTAATAACTATTTAATAGCTATTGTACCTAGTTAAAATAAATACAAAGTTGCCTGTAAAATAAATATAAATCCTAAAATAGATACAATGTAACTATTAGTTATATTGTAGCTATCTAATGGTTTATTTTATAGGTAAGTATTTAGTTTTAAATAGAATTAATTTATTTAATTATAGTAATTTTAGTTTGTTTTATTTAAATTATATTTAACTTAGTGGGGTGTTAAGGTTAGGGTTAGACTTAGGTGTTAGGTTTAGGGGTTAATAACTTTATTATAGTAGCGGCTACGTTGGGGCGGGATATTAGGGGTTAATAATTGTAGGTAGGTGGCGGCGATGTTAGGGAGGGCAGATTAGGGGTTAATAAAATGTATTATAGTGTTTGCGAGGCGGGAGTGCGGCGGTTTAGGGGTTATTACATTTATTAAAGTGGAGGTGATGTCTGGTTGGCAGATTAGGGGTTAATAAGTGTAGGTAGGTGGCGGCGACGTTGGGGGGGCAGATTAGGGGTTAATAAATATAATATAGGTGTCGGCGATGTTAGGGACAGCAGATTAGGGGTTCATAGCTATAATGTAGGTGGTGGCGGTGTCCGGTAGGCAGATTAGGGGTTAAATTATTTTATTTTAGTGTTTGCGATGTGGGGGGGGGCCTCGGTTTAGGGGTTAATAGGTAGTTTATGGGTGTTAGTGTACTTTATAGCACTTTAGTTAAGAGGTTTATGTTCCAGCGTTAGCCCATAAAAGCGGGCGTTAAAAAGCAGCGTTAGGACTCCTTAACACTGCTTTTTAAGGCTAACGTAGAACTCTAAATCTAGGTGATTGTGTTTATGCTTGTTTGAACATTAACTGAGCATGAATGAAAATGTTTTCTAAATGAAATTAAAAAAAATAGAAGCAAGAGAACAATCATGCTAGTTGATATATTGTTAACCAGTAAATTGAATGCTTTATATGGCTAAATAAGTTGTGCAAAAAATGATAAAATTAACTTTCATAATCTTGATTCAAGATTATTATCAACTGTGACAAGTGATTTATTCCAAATTTTGGAAGCAACACATAGCCAGAATGGTTGAATTAGTGTTTTTTACCATATCTTTACAGTAACTCCATCGTTTAGGGCTACATTACAAGTGGAGCACTAATTTATCGCACAGAACCGTAAACGATAAATAACCAGCCATTACAAGTGGCTTGTTATTTCTACCATAAGATTGCGGTAGCAATAAGCGCTTCAAAAATTAACCAATTGCCCCCAACTGCATGAAGCAGTTTTTAGCAGTCTATGTGGAGTGTGTTTTCCCTGGAAATATATATATATATATATATATATATATATAAACAGGAAAAACAAGCACGCACTCCAAGGGAAACTTTTAAACTCCAAAAGTCACTTTATTTTGTAAACGTTTTCGGACCTGATACAGTCCGTCCTCAGACCAAAAAGTGTATGTGAGGACGGACTGTATCAGGTCTGAAAACTTTCACAAAATAAAGTGATTTTTGGAGTTTAAAAGTTTCCCTTGGAGTGCGCTTGTTTTTCCTGTTTACCTATTTGTTTGCTGCACCCAGGGCATCGATTGCATTGGAAAGTTAGGAGTGCATTTCTTCTCAGTCTATATATATATATATATATATATATGTATATATATACTTATTTACATATATATTTATGTGTTAATATGTGTATTCCCCCAGTTTTGCTTTTAAACATTATTGCGAGTGCCAGGTTTTCTGTGTGTTGTGTTGATAATGTTTGTAATGCTTCCCTGAGGGCCTGTCACCCAGGCTGCTCTGGGGTTCACTGCCTGGGTTGCTGGGAACTTTGCAGCTGTCTGTCAGTGTGAAGGGCTGTGGAATTTGCTGTGGATTAGGATGTATACCCAGTCCAGTCTGTGAGTGCGGTCCATTCCTGTGTGTTGTGTATTTACATAGGGGAGGTTACAAAAGCCTGTGTCACCCTGGGAGGTTCCCAGTTGGTTTGTTTGGAAGTATGCATTGTGTGGGTGCTGGTTTAGGGTCCCATGAAGGGGGAGACCTTGTCGTGGTCCTGGGCTTGATCCTTTGGCGCCAAATGTAATTGTCATGCTCGGCTGCTGGGAAGCTCCAGCTGTCCTCTCTGTGTGCTTGATTGGCAGGTAGTCTGATCCGCCCCTTCCTGATGATGTCAACTTAGCCAGAGGATTTATTCGTCCTTCCTCATCACCTGTGGGTGCGGGTTTTTTCTTCATTGGGAAAAAAGATGGAGGTCTCCGTCCCTGTATCGATTATCGAGCCTTGAATCAGATTACTGTCAAAAACAGCTAACCTCTGCCCGCTCATTCCTGAGTTATTTAATCGTCTTCAAGGTGCTTCTATTTTTTCCAAGTTAGATCTCCGTGGGGCCTACAATTTGGTCAGAATCCGTAAAGGAGATGAATGGAAGACGGCATTTAACACTAGATTTGGTCACTACGAGTATCTAGTAATGTCATTCGGATTGGGCAATGCACCCACAGTATTTCAGCACTTTGTTAACGAAATCTTCAGAGACTATCTAAATCAATTTGTTATCATTTATCTCGACGACATTCTGATCTATTCCAAAACATTACAGGAACATGTATATCATGTAAGACTGGTACTTCAGAGGTTACGAGACAATTCCCTGTTCGCTAAATTGGAGAAATGCTCTTTTCATCAGAGTTCCATTCCATTGGCAGGTAGTCTGAGCCGCCCCTTCCTGATGATGTCACTACCAGGCTTTTTATTCCAGGCTTCTTGTTTCTTCAGTGCCCGTTTGTTTGTTTCTCTTTGTGGCTCCTGTGAGGACTTCGCTGTGGAAACTCTCTAACTGCTGATTTCCTGTTGCCCAACTCTGCAAAGACTGACTATGCTGGGTTAACCCTCAAAATTCCTGATAACCTGTTGCCAAACACTGCATGTACTGTTTATTCTGTGAATCTCTCAAACTGCATGTTAACCTGTTTCCAAACTCTGCAAGTACAGTTTATTCAGTGTAACCTTCAAACTGCTTGATATCCTGTTGCCAAACACTGCAAGTACTGTTTATTCTGTGAAACTCTCAAACTGCATGTTAACCTGTTGCCAATCTCTGAAAGTACTGACTATTCAATATTAACCCTCAAACTGCCTGAAAACCTGTTGCCAAACTCTGCAAGGACTGACTACACAGTGTTAACCCTCAAATTACCTGATTTCCTGTTGTCTAACTCTGCAAGTACTGACTATTCAGTATTAACCTTCAAACTGCCTGATAACCTGTTGCCAAACTCTGCAAGGACTGACTACACAGTGTTAACCCTCAAACTACCTGATAACAAGTTACCTACTCCTGCATTATTAACTGTTTCTTGTTTTACCCTTCCTCTGTCTGAGTTTAAGTGGACTATCCCTGCTCTCCGGATTCTGTGGAAGACATTTCCTGAAACCAGTTCCTTACTCAGAAGTCTATTTGGCAGATATCCTGAATTACTTTGGACTCAGGCTAACTCTGCTCCATATTGTGAGTATATTGTTTTTTAGAGGTTGTCGTGGGGTCACGTCCTGGATTAAACTCAGAGTATAAGGGTGTTTTTTAAGTTCGCCCTAGCATTTGGGTCTTCTTCTGGACTTTTCCTAACCTGACAGTAACTGACGTCCCCCAGTTTTGCTTTTAAACATTACTGTGAATCTGCTGGCGAGTGCCAAGTTTTCTGCGTGTTGTGTTGATGTTTGTAATGCTTCCCTGAGGACCTGTCACCCAGGCTGCTCTGGGGTTAACTGTCTGGTTTGCTTGGGACTTTGCAGCTGTCTGTCAGTGTTTAGGGCTGTGCAGTTTGCTGTGGCTTAGGATGTGTACCCAGTCCAGTCTGTGACTGCGGTCCATTCCTGTGTTTTGTAATTACATAGGGGAGGTTAAAAAGCCTGTGTCACCCTGGGAAGTTCCCAGTTGGTTTGTTTGGAAGTATGCATTGTGTGGGTGCTGGTTTAGGGTCCCAGGAAGGGGGAGACCTTGTCATGATCCTGGACTTGAGTCTTTGGCGCCAAATATAACTGATTTCCCCCAGTTTTGCTTTTAAACATTACTGTGAATCTGCTGGTGAGTGCCAGCTTTCTGTGTGTTGTGTTGATAATTTTTGTAATGTTTCTCTGAGGGCCTGTCACCCAGGATGCTCTGGGGTTAACTGCCTGGGTTGCTGGGAATTTTGCAGCTGTCTGTCAGTGTTCAGGGCTGTGGAGTTTGCTGTGGCTTAAGATGTGTACCCAGTCCAGTCTGTGAGTGTGGTCCATTCCTGTGTTTTGTAATTACATAGGGGAGGTTACAAAGGCCTGTGTCACCCTGGGAGGTTCCCAGTTGGTTTGTTTGGAAGTATGCATTGTGTGGGTGCTGGTTTAGGGTCCCAGGAAGGGGGAGACCTTGTCATGGTCCTGGACTTGATCCTTTGGCGCCAAATGTAACGGACTTCCCACAGTTTTGCTTTTAAACATTACTGTGAATCTGCTGGCGAGTGCCAAGTTTTCTGTGTATTGTGTTGATAATGTTTGTAATGTTTCCCTGAGGGCCTGTTACCCAGGCTGCTCTGCGGTTAACTGTCTGGAATGCTGAGAACTTTGAAAGCTGTCTGTCAGTGTTCAGGGCTGTGGAGTTTGCTGTGGCTTAGGATGTGTACCCAGTCCAGTCTGTGAGTGCGGTCCATTCCTGTGTTTTGTATTTACATAGGGGAGGTTACAAAATACTGTGTCACCCTGGGAGGTTCCCAGTTGTTTTTGTTTTGGAAGTATGCATTGTATGGGTGCTGGTTTAGGGTTCCGGGAGGATGGTGGAGATCTTGTCCTGGTCCTGGGCTTGATCCTTTGGCGCCAAATGTAACTGACTTCCCCCAGTTTTGCTTTAAAACATTACTGTGAATGTGCTGCCGAGTGCCAGGTTTTCTGTGTGTTATATATTCATATACATATATATTTACACTTTGCTGCCCATCACTGCATGACTTACCCCCATCGCTGTGCTAGGTTCTCAGCCGAGTATGATGTCATGAGATCAAGGCTCCCATTGGAGCCTATGGAAGCACGCTTTCATGAGCAAAATGCTTTACTGCAATGTAAACGCACAGTCACATTGTACTCAACTTGTAATGCCAGTACAGATTTGCATGCGCTGGTATTACTGAGTGGAGTGCAATTATCGCACTCGCATTAACGATATTTTGTGCTCCACTCGTAAAATGGCACTTAATGGGAAATAGGTAAATGCTAAAATGCTGGATCATATACATATATATTTAAACTTTTTTACCCATCGCTGTGCTAGGTTCTCAGCCATGTCTGACGGCATGAGAATGAAGGTCCCATTGGAGCCTATGGAAGCATGCTTTTGTAAACACAAAGCTTCCCAGCAATGTGTGGTCGCGTTTGCATTGCACTCAACTTGTAATCCCAGACAACATTTACGTGCGCTGGTTTTACTGAGAGGAGCCCAAATATTGCACTCGCATTAGCAATATTTTGCACTCCACTCGTAATATGGCACTTAATGGGACATAGGTCAATGCTAAAATGCTGGATCATTATTGGTCAACACTTTTTTTCTCCTAATAATAAATCCTCTCTGTTTCTTATACCTGGATAAATATTGTGTTTTTAGAGGTTGACATCATATTTGCCATTGGTTTAGTGGTTACTATACAAATCATCAAAAATATGAATTTCATAGAATAACATCAAAAATACTGAAGAATTTTTAGCAATTTTTATATCAGAAATAGAAATAGCATTTTTTATTTAACTATTAAAACTATATATTTTTTTAAGTAGAAAACTCTAGGCCAATTTTGGTATATTTCATGCCATCATTTCCCGCCAAATGTGATCATATAAAAAAAGTTAACTTTTTCATAAACTTTGGGTTTCTCACTGAAGTTAATTACCTACTGCTTGTTCAATCATGATATAAATGATTGTAAAAGCTTCTCTGTGATCCCCTTCATTTAGAAATAGCAGGCATACATGGCTTTGCCCTTGGTTTTTGGTAATTAGTAGGTCTCTAATTGCAGCTGCTTGCCACAGTTCTGAAATTCCCGGCAGTAAATGGGTTAACTAATTAGCTGGTAAGGGAAATACTATATTAATGTAGGTATTACCTTCCTACCTGACACCTCCCTCCTCCATGATCCCCTCCCAAACAGCTCTCTAACGCGCACACCCACACTCATCCCTTCCATCTGCCAGTATGCAGTTTAGTTCTTATTTTTTTATTCTATTTATTTATTTATTTTAATTATTATTTTTCTGAAGTGCAGTGATCTCCTCTAAACCCTTCCGCCTCCCTGATCCCTCCCAAACAACTCTCTAACCCTCCCATTAGTGGCAACCATCTTTAGTACTGGCAGCTGTCTGCCAGTACCTAATTAGTGTGTACTCCATGCTCCGTTACTATATGAAGGTAAATAGGATGAAGAAAAAGACAAGGGGCATCTCATAGTGTAATTTGTAATTTCAAATGTGATGTGTAAAGAGAAGAATAAAAACTACTCACAAGAATAGTGGCATCTTAAACAAATAAGAGGCTATCAGGCAGACTGACGTTTATACAGCAGTCAGTTCTCTGTGGATCTCCGTGTGTTTAACCCAGCAGATATAGACTTGGGTAGTCGAACAGCCGCCTTCCAAAGCTGGTAACAGATTGCAGGTGTACGCCTCGATAGGATTACAGCGTGTCCAGTGGGATAAAAGCAGAGTGCAGGTGTCTCTCAAACACAGGGAACATCAATCGGCTGCAGGCTAACCGTTGAGAAGGGCTGCCATCTAGGTTCCAATGTATGAACAAAATATAACAACCACAAAACCGGGTCATGGTTAAAAGTCTTTATTTATTTGCCTGATGAAACAGTCCTATGTTGACCGAGAAACGCGTTGCAAACAAAGAACTCCACCTACGTTATACTTATGTACCCCTAATCTGCTGCCCCTAACACCGCCGACCCCTGTATTATATTTATTAACCCCTAACCTGCCCCCCACAACGTCGCCGCCAGCTACCTACAATAATTAACCCCTAATCTGCCGACCGCAAAGCGCCGCCACCTACATTATAGCTATGTACCCCTAATCTGCTGCCCCTAACACCGCCGACCCCTATATTATATTTATTAACCCCTAATCTGCCGCCCTCAACGTCGCCTCCACCTGCCTACACTTATTAACCCCTAATCTGCCGACCGGACCGCACCGCTATTATAATAAAGTTATTAACCCCTAATCCGCCTCACTAACCCTATAATAAATAGTATTAACCCCTAATCTGCCCTCCCTAACATTGCCGACACCTAACTTCAAACATTAACCCCTAATCTGCCGACCGGAGCTCACCGCTATTCTAATAAATGTATTAACCCCTAAAGCTAAGTCTAACCCTAACACTAACACCCCCCTAAGTTAAATATAATTTTTATCTAACTAAATAAATTAACTCTTATTAAATAAATTATTCCTATTTAAAGCTAAATACTTACCTGTAAAATAAATCCTAATATAGCTACAATATAAATTATAATTATATTATAGCTATTTTAGGATTTATATTTATTTTACAGGTAACTTTGTATTTATTTTAACCAGGTACAATAGCTATTAAATAGTTAAGAACTATTTAATAGCTACCTAGTTAAAAAAATTACAAATTTACCTGTAAAATAAATCCTAACCTAAGTTACAATTAAACCTAACACTACAATATCAATAAATAAATTAAATAAAATACCTACAATTACCTACAATTTAACCTAACACTACACTATCAATAAATTAATTAAATACAATACCTACAAATAACTACAATGAAATAAACTAACTAAAGTATGAAAAATAAAAAAGAACTAAGTTACAAAAAAAAAAAAAAATATTTACAAACATAAGAAAAATATTACAACAATTTTAAACTAATTACACCTACTCTAAGCCCCCTAATAAAATAACAAAGCCCCCCAAAATAAAAAAATGCCCTACCCTATTCTAAATTACTAAAGTTCAAAGCTCTTTTACCTTACCAGCCCTGAACAGGGCCCTTTGCGGGGCATGCCCCAAGAAGTTCAGCTCTTTTGCCTGTAAAAAAAAACCATACAATACCCCCCCCAACATTACAACCCACCACCCACATACCCCTAATCTAACCCAAACCCCCCTTAAATAAACCTAACACTAAGCCCCTGAAGATCTTCCTACCTTATCTTCACCATACCAGGTTCACCGATCGAACCAGAAGAGCTCCTCTGATGTCCTGATCCAAGCCCAAGCGGGGGGCTGAAGAGGTCCATGATCCGGCTGAAGTCATCATCCAAGCAGGAGCTGAAGAGGTCCATGATCCGGATGAAGTCTTCATCCAAGCGGGAGCTGAAGAGGTCCATGATCCGGATGAAGTCTTCTATCAATGGCATCTTCAATCTTCTTTCTTCGGGAGCCATCATCTTCCATCCGACGTGGAACATCCTCTTCTCCCGACGCCTACTAGCCGAATGACGGTTCCTTTAAATGACGTCATCCAAGATGGCGTCCCTCGAATTCCGATTGGCTGATAGGATTCTAACAGCCAATTGGAATTAAGGTAGGAATATTCTGATTGGCTGATGGAATCAGCCAATCAGAATCAAGTTCAATCCGATTGGCTGATCCAATCAGCCAATCAGATTGAGCTCGCATTCTATTGGCTGATTGGAACAGCCAATAGAATGCGAGCTCAATCTAATTGGCTGATTGGATCAGCCAATCGGATTGAACTTGATTCTGATTGGCTGATTCCATCAGCCAATCAGAATATTCCTACCTTAATTCCGATTGGCTGATAGAATCCTATCAGCCAATCGGAATTCGAGGGACGCCATCTTGGATGACGTCATTTAAAGGAACCGTCATTCGTCGGCCAGGATGGATGTTCCGCGTCGGAGGTCTTCAGGATGCTGCCGCTCCGCTCCGGATGGATGATGATAGAAGATGCCTCTTGGATGAAGACTTCAATCGGATGGAAGACCTCTTCTGCCCCGCTTGGATGAAGACTTCTACCGGATGGAGGACCTCTTCTTGCTCCGCTTGGATGAAGAATTTGGCTCGGCTGGGTGAAGACGACTCAAGGTAGGGAGATCTTCAGGGGCTTAGTGTTAGGTTTATTTAAGGGGGGTTTGGGTTAGATTAGGGGTATGTGGGTGGTGGGTTGTAATGTTGGGGGGGGGGTATTGTATGTTTTTTTTTAACAGGCAAAAGAGCTGAACTTCTTGGGGCATGCCCCGCAAAGGGCCCTGTTCAGGGCTGGTAAGGTAAAAGAGCTTTGAACTTTAGTAATTTAGAATAGGGTAGGGCATTTTTTTATTTTGGGGGGCTTTGTTATTTTATTAGGGGGCTTAGAGTAGGTGTAATTAGTTTAAAATTGTTGTAATATATTTCTAATGTTTGTAAATATTTTTTTATTTTTTGTAACTTAGTTCTTTTTTATTTTTTGTACTTTAGTTAGTTTATTTCATTGTATTTATTTGTAGGAATTGTATTTAATTTATTTATTGATAGTGTAGTGTTAGGTTTAATTGTAGATAATTATAGGTATTTTATTTAATTAATTTATTGATAGTGTAGTGTTAGGTTTAATTGTAACTTAGGTTAGGATTTATTTTACAGGTAAATTTGTAATTATTTTAACTATTTTAGCTATTAAATAGTTCTTAACTATTTAATAGCTATTGTACCTGGTTAAAATAAATACAAAGTTACCTGTAAAATAAATATTAATCCTAAAATAGCTATAATATAATTATAATTTATATTGTAGCTATATTAGGATTTATTTTACAGGTAAGTATTTAGCTTTAAATAGGAATCATTTATTTAATAAGAGTTAATTAATTTCGTTAGATTTAAATTATATTTAACTTAGGGGGGTGTTAGTGTTAGGGTTAGACTTAGCTTTAGGGGTTAATACATTTATTAGAATAGCGGTGAGCTCCAGTCGGCAGATTAGGGGTTAATGTTTGAAGTTAGGTGTCGGCGATGTTAGGGAGGGCAGATTAGGGGTAATACTATTTATTATAGGGTTAGTGAGGCGGATTAGGGGTTAATAACTTTATTATAATAGCGGTGTGGTCCGGTCGGCAGATTAGGGGTTAATAAGTGTAGGCAGGTGGAGGCGATGTTGTGGGGGGCAGATTAGGGGTTAATAAATATAATATAGGGGTCGGCGGTGTTAGGGGCAGCAGATTAGGGGTACATAGGGATAATGTAAGTAGCAACGGTTTACGGAGCGGCAGATTAGGGGTTAATAATAATATGCAGGGGTCAGCGATAGCGGGGGCGGCAGAATAGGGGTTAATAAGTGTAAGGTTAGGGGTGTTTAGACTCGGGGTACATGTTAGAGTGTTAGGTGAGAACGTAGGAAGTGTTTCCCCATAGACAACAATGGGGCTGCGTTAGGAGCTGAACGCGGCTTTTTTGCAGGTGTTTTTTTCAGCTCAAACAGCCCCATTGTTTTCTATGGGGGAATCGTTCACGAGCACGTTTTTGAGGCTGGCCGCGTCTGTAAGCAACTCTGGTATCGAGAGTTGAAGTTGCGTTAAATATGCTCTACGCTCCTTTTTTGGAGCCTAACGCAGCCATTCTGTGGACTCTCAATACCAGAGTTATTTTAAAGGTGCGGCCAGAAAAAAGCCAGCGTTAGCTACGCGGGTCGTTACCGACAAAACTCTAAATCTAGCCGTCAGTGATTTAAGGAGCACAAAAGTCAACATTTAACTTGTGTTTATCAGATAGAATTTACAATTAAAAAATAAAAAGAAGAGACTATGGGGTTTATTTTAAACTTTCAAAGTTTTGCCAATATTGGTAACATGGAAATGGCATTTTATTATATTAACAAAGTCACATTCTTTCCAAGTCAAACACAGCTGAGAGTAAACTCACATAAAATACGATCTCCATTTTTCAAAAATGGTAATTGGAACTGCTGAAAATGGATTGAAATCACTTAAATTCAGTATGGATTAATTAGGTTAAAGGAGCAAGGGATATGAAGCCCATTTTTTTTAATTTTATGATTCAGATAGAGTATGCAATTTTAAACAACTTTCTAATTTACTTTTTTAACACAAAATACGATGCAGAGGGGCCAAGGTCCCTATTACAGTTTTGTTCTTATTCTATTGTGGTATTCATGTGTTGGATCCATATATGTTTTTAGTGGATGAAATAAAGTTTTATCTTCCTTGCTGCACCTGCGTTTGTTTGGAAGTGCCAGGACATCTGTTTAACACAGAATATCATGGAAACAAAGCAAATTTTATAATGTAAGTAAATTGGAAACTTTTTTAAAAAAGATTTATTTTGTGGTTTCATAATCCCTTTAACCCCTTAATGACAACTGACGTACCAGGTACGTCCTGCAAAAACTGTCAGTTAGTGACAATGGACGTACCTGGCACGTCATTTGTCTAATTGAGTGCTGGAAGTGATTGCGATCGCTTCTAGCAGCTCTCAGGGTATTGCAGTGATGCCTCGATATTGAGGCATCCTGCAATACCCTTTTACAAGCATCCAATGCAGAGGGAGCCCCTCTGTGGCCCTCTCTGCACCGGTAGCGATGGTGCCGTTTGTTGGTGGGAGCTTACCAGGGAGGTGGGTGGGCGGCCCATCGCTACACGGCATCCGGTTCCTGTAAGTGCCATGTGCAAGCCGGGTGCCGGGAGCGTGCGGGGGGAGCCTGCGGGGGCGCGCACGTGCGCTCACCAACCACTGCCACCAATGATCCCTGAATTAAGAGGGAGGGGGGAAAAAAACTAAAAAATGTATTAGACATTAAATGATCTGGTAGGGGGAGGGGATGGGGGGTATTGAAGGGGGGAAGCTACACTACAGAAAAAGCTATTATCATAAAAAAAATAAAAAAATATTTGTTTTGGGGGGCAAACTGGGCAGACAGCTGCCAGTAGCCAAGATGGGGGTGAATCGGTAGCGGGGGGAAGTTAGAGAGCTGTTTGGGGGGGGGGGGGTCAGGGAGATTGGGGGCTAAGGCAGTGGTCCATCACAGCTGAATAAATATTTAAAAAAAAAACACCTTTTATTTTAGTCCTGGCAGACTTTCTGCCAGTACTTCAGATGGCGGGGACAATTGTGGGGAGGGGGAGAGAAGAGAGCTGTTTGGGAGGGATCAAGGGGTGGGATGTGTCAGGTGTGAGGCTAATATCTACACTAAAGCTACAATTAACCCTGCAAGCTCCCTACAAGCTACCTAATTAACCCCTTCTCTGCTGGGCATAATACAAGTGTGGTGCGCAGCGGCATTTAGGGGCCTTCTAATTGCCAAAAAGCAATGCCAAAGCCATATATGTCTGCTATTCCTGAACAAAGGGGATCCCAGAGAAGCATTTCAACCATTTGTGCCATAATTGCAAAAGCTGTTTGTAAATAATTTTAGTGAGAAACCTAAAGTTGTGAAAAATTTTACTTTTTTTTTATTTGCTCGCATTTGGCGGTGAAATGGTGGCATGAAACATACCAAAATGGGCCTAGATCAATACTTGGGGTTGTCCACTACACTACACTTAAGCTAAAATTAACCCTACAAGCTCCCTAATTAACCCCTTCACTACTGGGCATAATACACATGTGGTGCACAGCGGCATTTAGTTGCCTTCTAATTACCAAAAAGCAACCCAAAGCCATATATGTCTGCTATTTCTGAACAAAAGGGATCCCAGAGAAGCATTTACAACCATTTGTGCCATAATTGCATAAGTTGTTTGTAAATAATTTTAGTGAGAAACCTAAAGTTTGTGACAAAATTTGTGAAAAAGTGAACAATTTTTTTTTTATTTGATCGCATTTGGCGGTGAAATGGTGGAATGAAATATACCAAAATGGGCCTAGATCAATACTTTGGGTTGTATTCTAAAAAAAATATTCAGTTATTCCTGACAGATATCAGTGTTCCAATGTAACTAGCGCTAATTTTGAAAAAAAGTGGTTTGGAAATAGCAAACTGCTACTTGTATTTATTGCCCTATAACTTGCAAAAAAGCAAAAAATATGTAAACATTGGGTATTTCTAAACTCAGGAAAAAAATTAGAAACTATTTAGCATGGGTGTTTTTTGGTGGTTGTAGATGTGAAACAGATTTTGGGGGTCAAAGTTAGAAAAAGTGTTTTTTTCCATTTATTCCTCATATTTTATACTTTTTTATAGTAAATTATAAGATATAATGAAAATAATGGTATCTTTAAAAAATCCATTCAATGGCGAGAAAAACTGTATAAAATATGTGTGGGTACAGTAAATGAGTAAGAGGAAAATAACAGCTAAACACAAACACTGCAGAAATGTAAAAATAGACCTTGTCCTTAAGGGTAAGAAAATTGAAAAATGGTCTGGTCATTAAGGGGTTAAACAATCTGGAGGCCATTTGTATATGGGCATGATATGTGTACTGGACATATCTGAACAATTATGTTTTTCAAACTTGTAATATGTTAAATGTATTTTTAAATTAGTTTTGAATTTATTTAGAAAATCTGTTTTCCATTTTGGTGAGATTGCCATCAAAAATCAAGAACACTTTGCAAAAATAAGATCCATATGAAGAAAGTGGTTGCAATTTTTAAAGTTCTCACTGTAATTTGTAAGATCACTAGGGGACAAGGTTTTAAATATTGGCAAAAGTTCCAAATCTCACTGTACACAATGAGGTTTGTCTTTGCTGAATATCTTTTACTGTACGAAGATAGCGGTGCAAGGCTCTAGGTACAGTCTCTTTTTTCAATTTTTTTTTTTTTTTTTTAAACTTTTATTTATACCACAGGAGGGAGAAATAGGCACAAAGAAAGGAAAAACAATAACAGCATTGAAATGCAATACATACAAAAGAAAGTAAGTATATCTCAGCCTATACAGGACTCTGACCTTAGCATCATATAAAGAAAGTCCATTGAGTATGACTTAATAGTCCTGTGTCAGGGTATCGTAGAAATCAAAGTTCATGCCTCCTCTCCTCTCCTTTTTCCTCATTTTCCTTTAAATATTTACAATAAACAACAACAATAAACAAAGAAAAAGAAATCAAAAAAGAGAAAGAAAAACTATAACAAACAAAGAAAAATAAAGAAAATAAAGAAAGAAAGGGGGGATACACCACCAGAGCCTGTGGTATGTAAAAACCTGTGCAAAAGATATTGGTTACCCATCAACAAGGCAGCATAACAAACTGTTAAATATTGATCACAAGTACATGATTGTTGATAGAAATCCCAGTTAAGAGGATGAAATTACTGTAACTTCAATCACAAAAATGCAAATATGAAATGAAAACAAACACTTTGGGCTCCATGTACTAAGCAGTCAGCGAGCTACCCGCAACAAATCTCGCGTCAAAACTCGCAAACTGATATGTACAAAGCCGTCAATTATGTTAAAACTCGCATCTTTAAAATTGCGAGCGTACTTATCCGCCAAACCTCGCTACCGCTCCATTTTTCACTGTAATTAGACACATTTGACCACCAACTCGCCAAAAAACGAATGTACTAAAAAATCTATTTGTCCGCTCGCTACAATTTCCGCTCCCACCTCGCTATTTTTGCCTCGCCACCTTTTAGGTGGCGGGCAAGGTACAAAACAATAGGAAAGTCAATCTGGACGCCAGTCTAGACATATATAAAAGGCAGTAATATCAGCATTGTACTTACAGCATAACTGGCGTCTAATTTGTCTCTCATTTCCATGTACATAAATTGCGCCCAATTTGTCGACTGTAAATAAAGAGTAATCTATTTAAATTTGTATTGTTAGTTGTCAATCTTTATAATTATTTTTATATTAATATTTATATATTATCAGATCCAGATGAAGCCATATCCAAATTGTAAATAAATATTACAAAAATAACGCTCTGTTATCACTCTTCAAAAAATTTTGAACAATAATAAAGTTGTTTAGATAAGTTGAACTTTTATAGAAGCAAAATTCTATTCCCGCGACTACTACTATGATGTTCGTGACACCTTGCATGTCACGTGTTAATAATTGGCCAGACAATTCAACTGAAAGTTAAGTACGATCAGCTTAGTCGCTGCGAGCGAGGCGTCAAATTTATCAACAATCCGCAACTGCTCGTGGCGGGCTAGACTTGTCTATTTATTGGGGGAATATTAGTACATAGCGACAGCGGACACCATTTCGCCCGCGGCGAGTAATGGCGAGTTTATCCGCGTCTACAATGACGGATGAATTGACGGCTTAGTACATGGAGCTCTTTAAAAGAAAGACCATTTGTTTCTAGATGATGCAATCATGATTTTGGGTTTCTCTCATTTCCTGCAGATCTCACTAGCTATACAAGATATTTTGTATATATAAATGTCTGTCCAGCCCACTACTGAGGTGCTATACACTAGTACTGAATATAGGTTTTAAGAATTGAGACCATTTATTGATATATACTGTACTTCTAAAATGGTATCTGTGACGATTTCAGAGCATATTATACATGCATAACCTAATAGAATTGTTCTAAATCCTCTTGGAATACTGAAAAAAATATATTGAAAAGGCCAGTTTGCACTTTATCTATGCCCTTTGTGTGTTGAATTTGAATGTGCGTGCATCTGTCTGTCTGTCTATCTATCATCTATATATCTATCTATCTATCTATAGCAAAAAACAAAAAAATACTGCACAACGTTCTTTTGCGAATAATAAAACTTTAATTTTGACTTTGTGTTGCTTTAAATGTCGCCACTCTCTACATAGACAGCATTTTGGTTCTTGTCCTTTTGTGAAATGTTTCCCTGTTTTGTTAAAATATTTATTTGTGTTTACTTATTAGATGTCCCATTTAGTGATGATAATATTAACCTGCGCCTTTATCAGTTTCTGTAAATAATACAGATCCGTTAATAGTGTGAATGGTGTCCTACAGGCTTTCTGATCTTTGGATTAATATGATATTGTAAAGCATATATGTAAATGTTACACTGTTATCAGTATCTGTAAGTGCATGTGTAGTCAGTGATTAGCCATACAATGAAAACAGTCTATCAGAAAATCTTCACACTGGTTCTCTTTTTTGGTTGACAATTACAAAATGCTGCATGCTGGTCAAGTTAATCTATTCCTAAAGCTTTGAACAATTCATTTACCAGCTGTTGCTAAACTCTCTGTCTAGCAAGTACTTCTAAATGAATACTTGAATTTAATTGCTCATCCATAGTAACAGCAAAAACATGAAACAAATCTGTATTCTCTTGAATTCCTACTGAACTCTTAAAGATTGATCTATTTACTTAATTGATTATTATTATTGTTATTATTATTATTATTATTATTATTATTACTACTACTACTACTACTACTACATTGAAGTAATTAATTCCCAAAGAAAACTGTCATACTTTTTTACTGATACATGTTTATGTGCTAGAAAAAGGTGGGCTAATTCCAATAATAATTTCATCTAATTGTTTTAAGAGGAATTGCAGCCATTTTAAAAACAGCCTCATCATTTGTTTATATACAGATCTGTACCATGATCTTAATTTTCAAAATGTTCCCAGTCTATAAACTGAAAGTTGTTTTCTGTCATATTTAAAGCTGCAAATACTGTATTTCTATTCCCTAGCTTCCATTGTAACACATTAATGACCTCCTGACATTCAGAATCGTCTTCTAACTGACATTGCATTTAATTTTTTGACATGGTGAATATGCTTAATAGCTCTGTCATTGCATTTGCTAGATTTTCTTTTTCTTCTGCAATCTACACATATTTTTTTTTAACAAATCTAATGTAATTTCCCTATTAATAGATATTTCTGCATCTGCAGTCTGTTTAAACTATTAAAATCTGCTAATGCTTTTCATTTTATATTTTCATATTTACAGAATAGTTTCTGCTATTTTATAACCAGAAAAAGTTAACATATCTACAAACTGAATTAGAAATTATTTTACCTGGGGCGGAGCCAGCGCTCAAAAGAAAGATGGCTGGACTTTGAGTGAGCTCTGTATTCCTTTTGAGCTAATCACTCATAATAGGGCACCTTCTTAGCTTACTTTCGCTGCAAATAAGAACAGACGGCACAGGCGATGGCTGCCAGCAATCCGACTCCCATAGAAAGCAGAAACAAAGCCGCCTACAGCTGTAGACATACCCAACCTGAGGATGACGCCATGTGAGTAGGCTGTAAACAGGCCATCTTTACACTCACAGCCAAAACAAACACACGCTACACGGCAGCACAAGATAAAAGCGCTGATGAAACGTGAACGCTCCTAGTTTCATATCAGGGCTGCTGAAATAGATTCCAAAGGCATAATGAAATATCCTGTGAGCCTGGGCAAAGCGCATCCGCATCATTATACGCAGCGACAAAATGTATTAGAGCGCAAGATACTGAGCAATCTCTAACCTGCAAAGAGCTTTACGGAGGCTCATATAATCCCTTATAATAGACACTTGGAAAATACTCTATAAGACGAACTTGAGCCAAAATAGATTAATAAGGCTGCATACAAAAAAAGTCATAAAAGCCCCCAAGTCTTGATCACTCTCCATTATAAAAAGTAACTTTAAGGCCTTCTGTTTAATTTAGGAGCCACACCTCTGCACATATAAAAGCTACTCCTGCACTGTGTGTGTAAATTCATTAAAAGGCCTGCTGGTTATTCCGAGGAAACTTAACAAGCAATAGTAGAATTGTTGCAGTACTTTCTTCTTTTTTGCTTCTCCTTTTTTAAGAAACATGTCACAAAAAAAGAAGTAAGGTTGAAAAATCGGTAAAAAAAATGCTTTTTTTTATGCTTGGAAACGCCATCAACACCTACTATAACAAATCCAGAAACACACCTGAGACCCTCTTCACCTTCATCAGAATCAGACACAGAGTCTATACCTCAGGCAATAAAAATTCCTAAAGCCCCTTTGGACTCACTACCTTCTAAAAAAAAAAAAGAAATGCATTTGCGAGGAAATCTCAGACATATAAAAAGAACTTACAGAAGTGGGCCAGAGAGTAAAGAAGCTGGAGGAAGAACCAGCCACACAAAACAGTGCTTTGAATGATTTTTATTCCCACATGACCCAACAAGATAATACCATAGAACAATTAGAAAATAAGGTAGACGACCTTGAAAACAGAAACCTAATATAAGAATTTGTGGAATCCCAGAAACAATTAACCCACAAGATCTGGAGCAATATGTGCAGTGTGTGTTTGCCTATCTTATGGACGAGTCAGAAGATAGCATGACAGCCATAGACAGAACACACCGAGCTTTAATGGCTAAACCATCTGAGTGTCAACCACCTAGAGATGTCATTACAAAAGTCACCAACTACTAGCTTAAATAAAATATTATTTTAATTGCGAGAGAGAAACACCCAATACGTTTCAAGTCAACAGATCTACAACTATTTGAAGATTTATCAGCGAGAACCCTACAAAAGAGAAGGGATCTCAGAATCCTAACAACAAAACTTCGACAACATAATATTTCATATAGATGGGGCCACCCCTTCAACTTACAGATAGCCTGGAGAAACAAAATACTAATATGCAACTCCCCGGAAGAAATCACACAGATTTGTAATGAATTTTGGATTGCTTCACCTTTATCATCACCTACTAACTTACCAAACTCATCTAAAAACCAATCCCAAACTCTACCATTACCTCAAAAACCGGAATGGCAAAAAAAATCCCTTTAAAAGATCCCACTCAACAGCCTCCAAGTTGAACTCTGACAACTCTGAAAGCTTTGAAATTACCTAGACTATATGCAAGTATTATAATTTCTGTCTGCCAAAATAATTTTGGCCTTGTGTTTTCTTATTGTTTCCTTTGCAGGTTACACTCTAATGATATGTACATAATGTGCTTAAGCATAGGTTGCTTCATGTATAAAATTATCTAGTTCAAAAGGGAATAGTTTCCCCCACTACTCAAAGCTTTATGCTTTCTTTCTATTGTTTACTTAATTATGTTTTGTTATTTATTAAGGTTTTTATTGTTATAAGGCTCAATCATATTGAAAGTTATACACCTCTAGGCCAAATGAAACACATTGCACAGATTCAGAAAAACATAGAAACATGATACAGAATACTAAACAACAGTTACACATAATCACACAAAATGTAAAGGGTTTCAATTGTCCAAATAAAAGGGCAATGCCACTTCAGAATTTGAAAAGAAAATGTGGTTAGATCTTATTATTACAAGAGACCAATTTGAAAGCATCCCGAAATATTTTTCAAACCATTACCCAGAGCACTACCATCGTACCAACCCCCAATACACAAATCTATTCCCTTCAAGTTACTGCAGGTAGATAAGAATAAGGAGGGGAGATACTTGGGTATTTCAGGTCTCATGTTTGGTAAACCAATTACTATAGTTAATCTATATGTCCCGAATACACACCAAGACTAATTTATCAATAAACTTACTCCTAAAATACAAGATTTGGTAAAGGGTCCTCTAATAGTAGCAGGTGACCTAAATATCCCACTAAAGCCAGATATAGATTGCACAAACCCTGATAATTGTAAAAGCCCTTCAATCCATTTGGAAAAATTTGAAAACATTAACTCTACATGACTCATTGAGATACTCCCACCCACAAACCAAAGACTATAGGTATTTTTCCCACCCGCAAAAGAGTTATTCAAGGCTCAACTTTATACTAGTAGACCACATAGCTCTCTCATTAGTTAGACAGATCAATATAAAGCATACAACGTGGTCAGATCACTCTATGATGGAAGGTATTATCCAATGGCTGGGTATACCAATAAAACAATTTTGCGGAAGATTGGATAACACACTGTTTTCTGACCCAGCAGAGTTAGAGAGTCTTACATCACAAATGGATACATACTTTACAATAAACCAAACACCAGATTCGAAACCAGATTTTGTCTGGGAGGCTCATAAGGTATACATGAGAGGAGAATTTATAAAACTCAGAGCACAGAAACGCAAATTAGACACTAAAATATACTGTACCCTAGCTCAGGAAGTAAATGAACTGGATCACTAAGCAAAAATAAACCCCACTGACACATCAATACAGATACAATTGGGAGACAAAAGAGAAAAATTAAATGAACACCTACAATTAGACACTCAAAGAAAACAATTATTTCTACAGAGAAAATTTTATGGAGAAGGGAATAGGTCAGGTAAATTACTGGCGATGGCACTTAAAAAACAACAATTAAATACCTTTATCTATTCACTAACATCAAGCCAAGGAACACAGGTAGAAGATACCAAGCGTATAGCAGAAATACTTAAACAATTCTACCATAGGCTATACAATCTATACCCAGAGAGACCCACTGAGATCCACAGAATGGCCTGTGAGACATACTTGAATAGTGTAACTGCAGATACTATAAAAACCTTGGAAACACCCATTACTAATATAGAAATACTAACAGCCATCTCAAGTTTAAATCTCAATAAAGTGCCGGGCCCAGATGGTTTCATAAACCAGTATTACAAAACCTTTGCAACACAATTAATACCACATCTTAATGCACTATTTAAACATATATCGGATTCAAATTCATTCCTAGACACCATGTTACAAGCAGACATAACCGTTTTACCAAAATCAGGTAAAAATCCAAACACCCCTGCAAACTTTAGACCCATCTCCCTACTGAATAACGACCTCACAATATACACCAAAATCCTAGCGAATAGGTTAAATAACTTACTACTAACCCTCATAGATTTAGATCAGGTGGGATTTGTACATCCGAGAGAAGCTAAAGACAACATACGCAAAGTACTTACCTTATTAGACTATATTAAACAATCTAGACCCCTTCAGTATATCTGTCTACAGATGTCAAAAAGGCTTTTGACAGACTTGATTGGACATATTTACATACCACATTACTCAAATTCGGCTTCCCTAACAAGTCCATAGCCCAAATTATAGCTCTATATTCAAACCCCACAGCACAAATAAAAAACAATAGTATCCTATTTGACATTTTTGAAATTCGAAATGGCACGAGAAAGGGGTGCCCTTTTTACCCTCTACTATTTATTCTGTCATGAGAGCTCCTAGCGACTAGGATTCATAATAATAGTAAAATTAAAGGGATTCAGATCCAATATTTGATTCATATGGTTTGGTGTCAAACTTTCTAATAAACCCCACAAAATCCGAACTCTACACTATTAACATTTCCAAAGAAACACTCCAAACAATACAGCAATCATGCCCCTTTAAGATAAATGAAAAAGCCTTAAACAAAGAAGACTAGCGCAAACTTAACTATGGTTCCTTAGTGACTGAGTTTCAAAATTTAACATCCCAATGGTTACCTAAAAACAACATTTCATGTTTAGGGCAGATATACGTGCCTAGAATGACACTGCTACCAAAGGCCCTATACATCATGCAAGACCTACCAATCCCAGGAGTTTCCAATGGAATATAAAAATTATAATCTATTATGAATGATTATATATGGCAAAAAAAACTCCTAGGCTTTCAAAATATATTCTATATACACCTAAGGAAAATGGGGGACTAGGGATTACAAATTAGTACAAACAAGCAATATCTTTAACCAGGGTTATAGATTGGTGCGGACAGGGAAAAAACTCTTATAAGAAAGTGGTGGGTTTAGAATCCCAACTTTTAGAAATCCCACATTTAGGTGGAATATGCTGGGCTCCTTCCATTCTCCATCTAGACAAAGCTTCATCATTTCCCTTCATAAAGGAGACATGGTCTAATTGGACCACTATCCGAAACACATGCAAAGCTATTTCTTCCCAATACTCTCCTTTAACCACTATAACCATGAACAAGGAATTTGAGGTAGGAAACTCATGGAATCCTTCATCACAGAACACATTATGTAATTTTCAAGACCTCATTCCAATAAATGAAATATCTGAAGGAGACAAATTACTCCCAAGGGACAATATACAAGACATGAGAAAAACAAATTTAATTTATTGGTTCAAATACCACCAATTACGACATTATATACTAA
Organism: Bombina bombina; assembly: GCF_027579735.1. Lineage (NCBI taxonomy): Eukaryota > Metazoa > Chordata > Amphibia > Anura > Bombinatoridae > Bombina > Bombina bombina. The sequence continues at coordinate 672,864,423 of NC_069503.1, read as the reverse complement.
CACGTAAACAAAAAGGAGACCTTCTTAGGCCTTTAACGGCATTTGAATCCTTATGTATGAACCATTCCATTATAAAAGGTTTCATATCCTTAACATACAAAAACATTTGACAATCATACCTTGCACGGGTACCGTGTTATACCCGTAGGTGGGGATTAGAATTAAATATAAATAAAACGCCTAAATTGTGGAAAAAAATTGGCTTATGCCACAGCAAAAAACGTCCCATTCCTCTGCCTCTATGGAGACAAATATAAAAATCATTACTAGATGGTATAGGACCCCAAGCAGGCTGCAACACATGTTCTGCAATGTGAGTAATACATTTTGGAGGGGTTGTAGACAAGAGGGGACCATGTTACACATCTGGTGGGGATGTGATCTCTTAAAACCTCTTTGGAAACAGATACAAACCATAATTAGCAAAACCATAGGTCATCCCTTTACCATCACTCCAGAGGCTTTCTTATTTAATTTCATCCCAGAAATCACTTGTAAAATAAGAAGAAATCTCACTCAAATTATGATTAACGCTGTTAAGTCTCCACAAATACCCTCATTAGCGAATTGGGAGATTATGGTAAATAGAATGCTAATTCTAGAAAGATATTATTACCTTACGATTAGCTCACTGAGTCTGTTCTATGATATGATGTTTTTGTGGGAACAATATAAACACCCTAAATCTGGTTGGCTCCCAAGGAGAAAATTCACATATGTTATAAGATTCTATGTTGAATACTTAAATATGACAAAAAGACCTAGACATTATGAATGTATTAGCTATGAATATATAATATATATTGAACCTTGAGTTTTGTTCATGATAAGGTAACAAAAATTTATCTTCCCAGTTTTTTCCCTATACCTACCCCTATTATACCATTTTTACTGTTATCTGCTATTATATGTGGACATTTCAAATGCAGAATAAGTACCGTATGTTCATCTAATTGAAATATATTGTTGAAATTTGTGAACCAATTTTAGTTTCATTAGAAGAAATGGTGCAGAAGATTGCAGAGATATTATCAAGTGGACTTATGACATCAAGGGGACTTATGGTATACAGTTCAATATACATGCATATTTCTATGATCAATTATTTGTCTATTTTGCTGTATATCATGCAATATTTTCAATAAAAATATATATATAAAAAAATTATTTTACCTGTTGCTTTTTTTTCACTAAAGTTAAAGTGATATCAGACAGGAACATAAAGCAATCACACAGGAACATTTTTCATGCATTCCAACATCTTAGCTGTTTCTTCTCTATGTCCATATCACTTGTAGTGCAGTGATACACAATGCATGATTAATACTTTTAGGGTTAGATTACAAGTGGCGATCGCAAAGACTTCGTTAGTTGCGCTAGTTTGGTTGCACTCATATTACAAGTTAAAAAATATGTATTTTGTGCAGGCGGTAACCCTATTAGCACAAAAATCCTAACTTAAATAATTGTGTGTGTGTGTGTGTGCATGTATTCCCCCATAGAAATCAATGGAGAAAAAAAAGTAAAAAATAAAAAAAACCTGACTATCACGCAAATTCAATAAAATTTTCGCATTCCCCATAAAAGTCAATGGAATAAAAAAACATTGCGCAAGCAACATAGCACATTCGCATTAGCAAATGTAAAATATTTACAGTAAATAAATAGTTAAAATCTTTATTAAATTTGAGTATTGCATAAATATGTTTTATCATGTTTTCATCTACTTAATGATATTAATTATGTTTATTTCTTTTGTTTGTATTGGTATGACACAAAAAAGTGGAGAATAAAAAGCCAAATCTCACACATTCCATGCAAAACTCCAAAAATGGACTGGACAAAATTATTGGCAACTTAAATTTAATATTTGCTAGCACAACCCTTGGAAAAAAATAACCGAAATCATTTGCTTCCTGTAACCATTAATGAGTTTCTTACACCTCTTTACTGGAATTTTGGACCACTCTTCTTTCACCAACTGCTCCAGGTCTCTCAGATGGGAAGGGTTCCTTTTCTCAACTGCTGTTTTGAGATCTCTCAATAGGTGCTCTATGTGATTGAGATCTGGGGGAAAATCTACCAAGCTCGTGTTTCTGGTGGGCCTTCAGACTCACCAGAAACATCAGTTATGAAGCAACGGTCTAAAGACTCTGAGCAGGCGGACAGACATCACTACAATTCAACCCGATCGAGTACAATCAGGTTGATTGACACCCCCCTGCTGATTGGCCGTGAATCTGCAGGGGGCAGCATTGCACCAGCAGCTCACAAGAGCTTCTGGTGCAATGCTGAATATGGAGAGCGTATTTCTCTCCGCATTTAGCAAGGTCTGTCGGACCTGATCCCCACCTTTGTTAAATAGGCCCCCTGGACTCATTGCTGGCCAGTTCAGTACTCTCCAGCACTTTGTCTTAAACCATTTCTAGGGGCTTTTTGATGTGTGGTGAAGGGTAAATAGGAGCGCCTGGGGCTTAGGTATAATCAGGAATCACACTTTCAATTAAAAATATATAAAGCAGTTTATTACAACATACCCGAATAAAAACAGAAAAAGTTAGAAATAATAGAATAGATTCAACCTTCTAGTGGTTGAACTAAGTTACTAGGACCCTTATTTAAGGGTCTTTGCGTAAATGTATCAGTATATCATCTGATTAACATAAATGGCTGATTGGGGATTTTTAAATCCTCCAAAAAATGTAAGATTGTATATAAAACAAATATTGTACTTTGACACAATAATAAATCAACAAATCAATTAACACAATAACAATTGACATAACTTTACAATGTATATCGTGTAACAGCAGTGATGAAAATAAGTGGTTCCAAAAATGTGTTTAAAATTGGTGTGAAAAAAAAGGATAAAATCCAATAATTCTTTTGTCAAAAATTAAAAGATCTTTATCAAAAAATAAAAATAAAAAATTAAAAAATATATTAAAAAATTAGAGAATTAAAACCGGTTCAAAAAAGATATTATCGTGGGTAAAAGTGTGGAATAAAAATTTAGTGGAATAAAAATTTGGTGATAGTGACAATGGTGATGTGTGATGATAGTGACAATAGTAATTTAAACAGAGATTTAATCAGATCTCTAATCAGCCATACTAGTTCTGATTGAGAAGATGATCTTACTTAATATACAATGACAATGCCATCAGTTAAGATAACTTTGATCAGATATATAAAACAGTCGGATAACAATATTATTATCAACACTAGAAACAATTAAAAATCAAAAATGTTGGTATAAAATTATTGCATATGCTCTATAACATGTTCAAATATGTGATGATAAAAGTCCAATTTTTTTTGTGATAGTCCGTAATATTTGAAGACTGGTGGAAATAGATAAAAACAATAATAAAAGGCTGTCCTGGTCCAGAGTCCTAGTCCGTACAGCATGGACCTGAAATCAGAAACAGAAAAGATCCTCACATAAAGGGCCTATAGGGTAAAGTCTAATGGTTATTAAACTTACCCCAAAATGCCAAAATGTCCTGGTATTGATGAAGCCTCACAATCTCTACGCGTTTCGGCCCTGCCGCGGGGCCTTTTTCAAGATAAAATGAGGCTAAAGTGAAACTTGACTTATATACCCAATACCTGGGGGAGTTATTAACCTAATGGTGCCAAATTAAGAATATCGGCGGTAAAAACTGCCGCCAAACACTTATAGCGTCATTTCCTTCGCTAAACCGGATATCCGCTTTATCGGGTAACTTCCGGTTGCGTCATTTCCTGTAGCGCGGCCAACTTCTGTTTTTATTATTAACGGCGGCCGCGCTGCCATTATGGTTTTGGGCAAAACCTTTTCTCTTTGGGCAAAAAAATATATTATTATTACTTGATTTCTATGAAAAAATACTTTTGTTTTTGGCAAAAATGCTTATTAACTAACCGGCTGGGGACTCTATTTTGTGAGAAAACAGGGGGTTTTCTATAGTATCTAAATTTGTACCAGATTTAGGCTCATGGATACCAGGATACACAGGTATTTGGACAAATAACAATTCCATCGAGTTTGGCATAATAAAAGTGCATAGAGAAGGATCATAAAAATGTGATCATAAACAAGGTTTAGGCACAAAAATTGTTAAATTCATGTAAATTCTATTGGGTATCTTTAAGCCTAATTACAATAATTACTGAGAATGGGATGAATCTATTTGAATGATATATACAGACCTGGTACTAACTTGTTGTGTCTCAACCACTTGATGAATTACATTAATGGTAATGAATGTAAGGTGTTGGGAGAACAAAATGACAGATGTCCAGACCAATTAAATGAATTACAGACAATATAAATATGGATTGGTGTACTTATTGGATATCCAACCTCTCAATAGTTCCATACCCGTGAATTAAAGACAATATACATATATGTGTATGTCAAGACATTGGGAATGATGATGGGGAATCGTTATAGATGTATAATAACGATGGAAGATCATTATGGATGTGTAATATCCATAGAACTTAATATTCAATATATATCAACATATTAAAGGAGACCCAGGATTCAGTGACTTCATGGTGATATGTTAGCACTGTTGACTAAAGTTCATATTTTAGTGGAATCAGATAGATTACTGGTAGTGGAGGACATTGGCTTTTTAGAATAAGTGCACTATTTCAAAATTGGCATTATGTCCCTTGGGATAGATACAGTCCAAGTTGAATATCCACTTAGCTTCTGTCTTCAACATTTTGCTTTCCATGTTGCCACCCCTCCAATCCTTGTTCAATTTACAAATCCCCATGAACCTGAGACTTTTGTTGTTTCCCCCATGTTTTTCTTTAAAATGTTTGTAGAGGGGTAAGTCTATTTTTCCCCATTTGATCTGCAGTAAGTGTTCCCGGATTCTATCCTTCAGTTTTCTGGTGGTCTGCCCAACGTACTGCAGACCACAGCCACATTCGATTAGATATACCACAAAGGTGTCTGTGCATCTGATGGTTTGTTTAACCTGGAATACTTCATTAGTAACTTTAGATTTAAGGCAGTTGCTCTTAATGCCATGTTGACACGCCTTACATAGATGGCATGGGTAAAAGCCACAGAGTTTCTTGCCTGTAACTCCCAATGGAATCTTCATATTGCTATTGCATTTAGGGATGCTTGGAGCCAGTGTGGACTTCAGATTGTTTGCCTTCCTATAGATAAATTGCGGTCGTTCGGATAGATGTTCCCCTATAATGTCATCATCCTTGAGGAGGTGCCAATGTCTTTTCACTATGTCTTCTATTGTCTTTTTTCTCTCGTTGTACTGGGTTATGAAAGGGATCTTTAGACTCTCATCTGCTCCTGTGTTGTGTTTGATTTTGTATTCGAGTAGGGTTTCTCTTTTCATATTATTCACATCCCGTATGGTTTTATCTATATGTGATTCGTTGTAACCCCTCTCTAGGAACCTGTCCTTAAGTATTTGAGACTGTTTTTTCCATGTTTCTTCTTTTGAACAGTTTTTCCTTATCCTCATAAGCTGCCCCTTTGGAATATTGGATATCCATTTGTTATGGTGACAGCTTGATTGGTGAATGTAGTTATTGGAATCGACTTCCTTGAAGTGTGTTGATGTCTCGATTCTCCCATTTTCAACCTTGATATCCAGATCTAAGAAGACGATGTGGTCTTTGCTGATGGTGTTTGTGAACTTCAAATTTGATTGATTTTCATTCATTACCTCTAATGTATGTTCCAAATCTTGACCATTCCCTTTCCAAATTATTAGAAGATCGTCTATATATCTCTTGTAGATTACCAGGTCCGCGCCCGCTGGGCAGGACTCCCAAAAGATGGTTTCCCATCTGCCCATATAGAGATTGGCGTAACTAGGCGCGAACCTGGTCCCCATAGCGGTCCCGCATACCTGGCGGTAAAAGACTCCATCCCAACAGAAGTAGTTATGTTTTAGGATGTAATCTATTCCGTCCAATATAAATCTTCTCTGGGGTTCAGGCATACTCTCATCTTTGTCGAGATAATTTCTGATGGCTTCTAAACCTTCATCGTGTGGGATAGAGGTATTTAGTGACGTTACATCGCTAGTAACCAATATATAATCGTCATCCCATTCCATGTTCTTTAGTAAGTTCAAAACCTCAGTGGAGTCTCTTAGGTAGGAGGATAGTGTTCTTACATATGGTTGTAATTGCTTATCGATGTATTCTGATAAATTGCTTGAGAGTGATCCTATACTTGATATAATTGGTCTTCCAGGGGGGTTGACTAGGCTCTTGTGGATCTTAGGTAGGTGGTAGAATACAGGTATCTTGGGATGTTTGTTGGTTAGGTACCTGTATTCTTTATCATTCAATATGCCCATTTCATTTGCTTCAGCCAGTAGGTCATCTAAAACAGTCTTGTAGTGGCCCGTGGGGTCTGAGTTCAAGATTTCATATGTCTCCTTATCGTCAAGGATCCTCTTGGACTCTCTCCAATAGTCCGTTTTATTCATCAGGACTACCCCTCCACCCTTGTCGGCCGATTTGATCACTAGATCTTTATTCTTTTCCAACTTCGATATTATCTGTAGTTGATTGGCATCCAGATTTCTTTTGTGTGCTTTTGTGGAACTCAATTCCTTGATGTCACTACACACCATAGCTTCAAAAGCTTCAATAGCAGGGCCCTTACAATGAGTAGGATAGAAGTTGGATTTGGGTTTCAAATCCGAGTGTTTGAAGTGATTTTCATTAGCTTGTCTTGGTATGGTGATCGCACTTCTTTCTACTGATGTTTTCAGGAAATACCTTTTAAGGGTGAGTTTGCGAACAAATTCTTTGGTATTCAAGTATGTTTGGAATTTGTCCAATCCTTTTGATGGGGCATAGGAGAGGCCTAGCCCTAATACTGAGAGTTCCTCTGGTTTGAGGTTCGTATCACTCAAATTGAAAATACCTTTTACTTCATTAGCCGGTTGGTTAGTTTCTGGTTCATTGGAATCTCCTTTTAATCCTGGTCCGGTCTTGTGTCTTGACCCTGCTCTTCTTCCCCTATGTGTCTTCTTTTTATGGGAGTATCCACGTTTTGTAACTTCACTTGTTTCCTTTTTCCTTTTTGTTCCTTCGGGGGTGGGTTGTTCTGACCTAACCCTAAAAAAGGAGATGACGAAGATACTTCTGTGTTCTCTCTAGGGGTGTGGAAGGGTTCCCTGAGGTTAGGGGTGACCAAAGGAGAGAACCTATTCGGCATTTCCCTGTAGTTGTCCTTCCAGTCTTGTTGTCATCCCCTCAAGTTCTCTTGGGGATATTGATCAATCATGTAATCATCATAAGTTCCTCGCCTGTAGTTGTTCCTTTGTTGTTGTTTTCTCATGTGGTGTTGGTTATAACCACTGTGATTTTTGGACCATTGTTGTGGATCTCCATAATTATTTTTGTCGGAGTAAACATTGAATGATCTGTGTTGGGGTGCATAATCCCAATGGCGTGGGCGGTAGCTCCTCCTGAAGTCATGTTGGTGTGTGTTGTAGTATCCCCATTCTTCGTCCTGTCTCTGTTGACCATTGGCACCATCATGCCAATTTTCTCTATACATGTTGTTTCTTCTAATAATATTTGGTGGTCTCTGATACTGGGGTTTTCCATGGTATGGGTCGTCCCTAAAGGGATTCCCTTGACGTTCTCCATTGTAGAATCTCCTTTGTTGTAATCTGTTGGTCCCATATGGGGAATGGTTCTCATGGGGATTCCTAAATCTGACACCTTCTCTAGTTTCCACGTGTCTATTGACATAGTGATCCTTGGGGGCGGGTTCTCTCCTGTCCTCTCTTGTTTGTGGGTAAGTGGGGGGTGGTTGATGTACCAACTCTTTATTGTTGGGATCACCTCCTTCATTCCCATTAGTTCCAGTGTTGTCCTGGGCAGCATTCAGGTCCCTATTTATTTTCTTTGTTTTCTTTGCAATCGTATCGTCTTTGAGTTTGTTAATCTTAGTGTATAAATGTTCCTGTTTTTCTTTGAAAGTTTGGGAATCTTTGAATATTTCCATATTCTTTTCTTCAGTTTGAATCTCTAAGTCTATGTGTGTTAAGAGGAGTTCCCTATACTTAATTATAAGTTTCATCAGCTCCCGGGAAGCCTCAATTATAATTTTGTTCCAACTGTCTGAGAACTCTTCAGAATTTGTATTGAAGGAACATTCTTTGGTTATCATTAGGCCTTTGGGAACGATGTTCAGTTCCAAACATTTTTTCAAAAAGGAAATCTCAATTTTGTATTTGGTTTCCGAGATTAATAATTTTTCAAGATTCTTGAAGATGGTGTTAATATCTAAGACAGTGTTGGTGCCTGTGGAATTGTCTCTGTTTAGAGCTATATTGATGTCTAAACTGACATCTGCTCTTAAATTTCGTATAGATAATGTGGGTTCCATTTTATGGACCAACCTATTGTATGTCAGAATTTGTATAGTGCAGTATATGCTATGAGAGGGTGATCAACCTGTGTCCGGCAGCTGTACGCCCAAATAGGTTAAGGATAATAGCTGTTAATGAGTGGGAAGGCGGACAGCGCCCAGGACTATATACCGACTACACTATTAGGAAGACCCCCTATTGGGTCTGAAAGAGATAGCAGTGAAACCTGGGGCTTAGGTATAATCAGGAATCACACTTTCAATTAAAAATATATAAAGCAGTTTATTACAACATACCCGAATAAAAACAGAAAAAGTTAGAAATAATAGAATAGATTCAACCTTCTAGTGGTTGAACTAAGTTACTAGGACCCTTATTTAAGAGTCTTTGCGTAAATGTATCAGTATATCATCTGATTAACATAAATGGCTGATTGGGGATTTTTAAATCCTCCAAAAAATGTAAGATTGTATATAAAACAAATATTGTACTTTGACACAATAATAAATCAACAAATCAATTAACACAATAACAATTGACATAAATTTACAATGTATATCGTGTAACAGCAGTGATGAAAATCAGTGGTTCCAAAAATGTGTTTAAAATTGGTGTGAAAAAAAGGATAAAATCCAATAATTCTTTTGTCAAAAATTAAAAGATCTTTATCAAAAAATAAAAATAAAAAATTAAAAAATATAATAAAAAATTAGAGAATTAAAACCGGTTCATAAAAGATATTCTCGTGGGTAAAAGTGTGGAATAAAAATTTAGTGGAATAAAAATTTGGTGATAGTGACAATGGTGATGTGTGATGATAGTGACAATAGTAATTTAAACAGAGATTTAATCAGATCTCTAATCAGCCATACTAGTTCTGATTGAGAAGATGATCTTACTTAATATACAATGACAATGCCATCAGTTAAGATAACTTTGATCAGATATATAAAACAGTCGGATAACAATATTATTATCAACACTAGAAACAATTAAAAATCAAAAATGTTGGTATAAAATTATTGCATATGCTCTATAACATGTTCAAATATGTGATGATAAAAGTCCAATTTTTTTGTGATAGTCCGTAATATTTGAAGACTGGTGGAAATAGATAAAAACAATAATAAAAGGCTGTCCTGGTCCAGAGTCCTAGTCCGTACAGCATGGACCTGAAATCAGAAACAGAAAAGATCCTCACATAAAGGGCCTATAGGGTAAAGTCTAATGGTTATTAAACTTACCCCAAAATGCCAAAATGTCCTGGTATTGATGAAGCCTCACAATCTCTACGCGTTTCGGCCCTGCCGCGGGGCCTTTTTCAAGATAAAATGAGGCTAAAGTGAAACTTGACTTATATACCCAATACCTGGGGGAGTTATTAACCTAATGGCGCCAAATTAAGAATATCGGCGGTAAAAACTGCCGCCAAACGCTTATCGCGTCATTTCCTTCGCTAAACCGGATATCCGCTTTATCGGGTAACTTCCGGTTGCGTCATTTCCTGTAGCGCGGCCAACTTCCGTTTTTATTATTAACGGCGGCCGCGCTGCCATTATGGTTTTGGGCAAAACCTTTTCTCTTTGGGCAAAAAAATATATTATTATTACTTGATTTCTATGAAAAAATACTTTTGTTTTTGGCAAAAATGCTTATTAACTAACCGGCTGTGGACTCTATTTTGTGAGAAAACAGGGGGTTTTCTATAGTATCTAGATTTGTACCAGATTTAGGCTCATGGATACCAGGAAAACACTGGAACTAATGGGAATGAAGGAGGTGATCCCAACAATAAAGAGTTGGTACATCAACCTCCCCCCACTTACCCACAAACAAGAGAGGACAGGAGAGAACCCGCCCCCAAGGATCACTATGTCAATAGACACGTGGAAACTAGAGAAGGTGTCAGATTTAGGAATCCCCATGAGAACCATTCCCCATATGGGACCAACAGATTACAACAAAGGAGATTCTACAATGGAGAACGTCAAGGGAATCCCTTTAGGGACGACCCATACCATGGAAAACCCCAGTATCAGAGACCACCAAATATTATTAGAAGAATCAACATGTATAGAGAAAATTGGCATGATGGTGCCAATGGTCAACAGAGACAGGACGAAGAATGGGGATACTACAACACACACCAACATGACTTCAGGAGGAGCTACCGCCCACGCCATTGGGATTATGCACCCCAACACAGATCATTCAATGTTTACTCCGACAAAAATAATTATGGAGATCCACAACAATGGTCCAAAAATCACAGTGGTTATAACCAACACCACATGAGAAAACAACAACAAAGGAACAACTACAGGCGAGGAACTTATGATGATTACATGATTGATCAATATCCCCAAGAGAACTTGAGGGGACGACAACAAGACTGGAAGGACAACTACAGGGAAATGCCGAATAGGTTCTCTCCTTTGGTCACCCCTAACCTCAGGGAACCCTTCCACACCCCTAGAGAGAACACAGAAGCATCTTCGTCATCTCCTTTTTTAGGGTTAGGTCAGAACAACCCACCCCCGAGGGAACAAAAAGGAAAAAGGAAACAAGTGACGTTAGAAAATGTGGATACTCCCATAAAAAGAAGACACATAGGGGAAGAAGAGCAGGGTCAAGACACAAGACCGGACCAGGATTAAAAGGAGATTCCAATGAACCAGAAACTAACCAACCGGCTAATGAAGTAAAAGGTATTTTCAATTTGAGTGATACGAACCTCAAACCAGAGGAACTCTCAGTATTAGGGCTAGGCCTCTCCTATGCCCCATCAAAAGGATTGGACAAATTCCAAACATACTTGAATACCAAAGAATTTGTTCGCAAACTCACCCTTAAAAGGTATTTCCTGAAAACATCAGTAGAAAGAAGTGCGATCACCATACCAAGACAAGCTAATGAAAATCACTTCAAACACTCGGATTTGAAACCCAAATCCAACTTCTATCCTACTCATTGTAAGGGCCCTGCTATTGAAGCTTTTGAAGCTATGGTGTGTAGTGACATCAAGGAATTGAGTTCCACAAAAGCACACAAAAGAAATCTGGATGCCAATCAACTACAGATAATATCGAAGTTGGAAAAGAATAAAGATCTAGTGATCAAATCGGCCGACAAGGGTGGAGGGGTAGTCCTGATGAATAAAACGGACTATTGGAGAGAGTCCAAGAGGATCCTTGACGATAAGGAGACATATGAAATCTTGAACTCAGACCCCACGGGCCACTACAAGACTGTTTTAGATGACCTACTGGCTGAAGCAAATGAAATGGGCATATTGAATGATAAAGAATACAGGTACCTAACCAACAAACATCCCAAGATACCTGTATTCTACCACCTACCTAAGATCCACAAGAGCCTAGTCAACCCCCCTGGAAGACCAATTATATCAGGTATAGGATCACTCTCAAGCAATTTATCAGAATACATCGATAAGCAATTACAACCATATGTAAGAACACTATCCTCCTACCTAAGAGACTCCACTGAGGTTTTGAACTTACTAAAGAACATGGAATGGGATGACGATTATATATTGGTTACTAGCGATGTAACATCACTATATACCTCTATCCCACACGATGAAGGTTTAGAAGCCATCAGAAATTATCTCGACAAAGATGAGAGTATGCCTGAACCCCAGAGAAGATTTATATTGGACGGAATAGATTACATCCTAAAACATAACTACTTCTGTTGGGATGGAGTCTTTTACCGCCAGGTATGCGGGACCGCTATGGGGACCAGGTTCGCGCCTAGTTATGCCAATCTCTATATGGACAGATGGGAAACCATCTTTTGGGAGTCCTGCCCAGCGGGCGCGGACCTGGTCCTCTACAAGAGATATATAGACGATCTTCTAATAATTTGGAAAGGGAATGGTCAAGATTTGGAACATACATTAGAGGTAATGAATGAAAATCAATCAAATTTGAAGTTCACAAACACCATCAGCAAAGACCACATCGTCTTCTTAGATCTGGATATCAAGGTTGAAAATGGGAGAATCGAGACATCAACACACTTCAAGGAAGTCGATTCCAATAACTACATTCACCAATCAAGCTGTCACCATAACAAATGGATATCCAATATTCCAAAGGGGCAGCTTATGAGGATAAGGAAAAACTGTTCAAAAGAAGAAACATGGAAAAAACAGTCTCAAATACTTAAGGACAGGTTCCTAGAGAGGGGTTACAACGAATCACATATAGATAAAACCATACGGGATGTGAATAATATGAAAAGAGAAACCCTACTCGAATACAAAATCAAACACAACACAGGAGCAGATGAGAGTCTAAAGATCCCTTTCATAACCCAGTACAACGAGAGAAAAAAGACAATAGAAGACATAGTGAAAAGACATTGGCACCTCCTCAAGGATGATGACATTATAGGGGAACATCTATCCGAACGACCGCAATTTATCTATAGGAAGGCAAACAATCTGAAGTCCACACTGGCTCCAAGCATCCCTAAATGCAATAGCAATATGAAGATTCCGTTGGGAGTTACAGGCAAGAAACTCTGTGGCTTTTACCCATGCCATCTATGTAAGGCATGTCAACATGGCATTAAGAGCAACTGCCTTAAATCTAAAGTTACTAATGAAGTATTCCAGGTTAAACAAACCATCAGATGCACAGACACCTTTGTGGTATATCTAATCGAATGTGGCTGTGGTCTGCAGTACGTTGGGCAGACCACCAGAAAACTGAAGGATAGAATCCGGGAACACTTACTGCAGATCAAATGGGGAAAAATAGACTTACCCCTCTACAAACATTTTAAAGAAAAACATGGGGGAAACAACAAAAGTCTCAGGTTCATGGGGATTTGTAAATTGAACAAGGATTGGAGGGGTGGCAACATGGAAAGCAAAATGTTGAAGACAGAAGCTAAGTGGATATTCAACTTGGACTGTATCTATCCCAAGGGACATAATGCCAATTTTGAAATAGTGCACTTATTCTAAAAAGCCAATGTCCTCCACTACCAGTAATCTATCTGATTCCACTAAAATATGAACTTTAGTCAACAGTGCTAACATATCACCATGAAGTCACTGAATCCTGGGTCTCCTTTAATATGTTGATATATATTGAATATTAAGTTCTATGGATATTACACATCCATAATGATCTTCCATCGTTATTATACATCTATAACGATTCCCCATCATCATTCCCAATGTCTTGACATACACATATATGTATATTGTCTTTAATTCACGGGTATGGAACTATTGAGAGGTTGGATATCCAATAAGTACACCAATCCATATTTATATTGTCTGTAATTCATTTAATTGGTCTGGACATCTGTCATTTTGTTCTCCCAACACCTTACATTCATTACCATTAATGTAATTCATCAAGTGGTTGAGACACAACAAGTTAGTACCAGGTCTGTATATATCATTCAAATAGATTCATCCCATTCTCAGTAATTATTGTAATTAGGCTTAAAGATACCCAATAGAATTTACATGAATTTAACAATTTTTGTGCCTAAACCTTGTTTATGATCACATTTTTATGATCCTTCTCTATGCACTTTTATTATGCCAAACTCGATGGAATTGTTATTTGTCCAAATACCTGTGTATCCTGGTATCCATGAGCCTAAATCTGGTACAAATTTAGATACTATAGAAAACCCCCTGTTTTCTCACAAAATAGAGTCCCCAGCCGGTTAGTTAATAAGCATTTTTGCCAAAAACAAAAGTATTTTTTCATAGAAATCAAGTAATAATAATATATTTTTTTGCCCAAAGAGAAAAGGTTTTGCCCAAAACCATAATGGCAGCGCGGCCGCCGTTAATAATAAAAACAGAAGTTGGCCGCGCTACAGGAAATGACGCAACCGGAAGTTACCCGATAAAGCGGATATCCGGTTTAGCGAAGGAAATGACGCTATAAGCGTTTGGCGGCAGTTTTTACCGCCGATATTCTTAATTTGGCGCCATTAGGTTAATAACTCCCCCAGGTATTGGGTATATAAGTCAAGTTTCACTTTAGCCTCATTTTATCTTGAAAAAGGCCCCGCGGCAGGGCCGAAACGCGTAGAGATTGTGAGGCTTCATCAATACCAGGACATTTTGGCATTTTGGGGTAAGTTTAATAACCATTAGACTTTACCCTATAGGCCCTTTATGTGAGGATCTTTTCTGTTTCTGATTTCAGGTCCATGCTGTACGGACTAGGACTCTGGACCAGGACAGCCTTTTATTATTGTTTTTATCTATTTCCACCAGTCTTCAAATATTACGGACTATCACAAAAAAATTGGACTTTTATCATCACATATTTGAACATGTTATAGAGCATATGCAATAATTTTATACCAACATTTTTGATTTTTAATTGTTTCTAGTGTTGATAATAATATTGTTATCCAACTGTTTTATATATCTGATCAAAGTTATCTTAACTGATGGCATTGTCATTGTATATTAAGTAAGATCATCTTCTCAATCAGAACTAGTATGGCTGATTAGAGATCTGATTAAATTTCTGTTTAAATTACTATTGTCACTATCATCACACATCACCATTGTCACTATCACCAAATTTTTATTCCACTAAATTTTTATTCCACACTTTTACCCACGAGAATATCTTTTTTGAACCGGTTTTAATTCTCTAATTTTTTAATATATTTTTTAATTTTTTATTTTTATTTTTTGATAAAGATCTTTTAATTTTTGACAAAAGAATTATTGGATTTTATCCTTTTTTTTCACACCAATTTTAAACACATTTTTGGAACCACTGATTTTCATCACTGCTGTTACACGATATACATTGTAAATTTATGTCAATTGTTATTGTGTTAATTGATTTGTTGATTTATTATTGTGTCAAAGTACAATATTTGTTTTATATACAATCTTACATTTTTTGGAGGATTTAAAAATCCCCAATCAGCCATTTATGTTAATCAGATGATATACTGATACATTTACGCAAAGACCCTTAAATAAGGGTCCTAGTAACTTAGTTCAACCACTAGAAGGTTGAATCTATTCTATTATTTCTCTATTATTTTTCTGTTTTTATTCGGGTATGTTGTAATAAACTGCTTTATATATTTTTAATTGAAAGTGTGATTCCTGATTATACCTAAGCCCCAGGCGCTCCTATTTACCCTTCACTGCTATCTCTTTCAGACCCAATAGGGGGTCTTCCTAATAGTGTAGCCGGTATATAGTCCTGGGCGCTGTCCGCCTTCCCACTCATTAACAGCTTTTTGATGTGTGCTTTGGGTCATTGTTCTGCTGTAAGACTCCATGACGGAGAACCAACTTTCTGACACTGGGTCCTACATTGCACCACAGAATTCTTTGGTAGCCTTCAGATTTCATAATGCCATGCACACATTCAAGACATCCAGTGCCTGAAGCAGCAAAGCAACCCCAAAACATCAGTGGGTGCAATATCAGCCTTCTGCCAATGGTGAGTAGCTGAGTCGACTGTGTATGGGGGCCTTCGAGGGACAAACAACTTCTGGAATAGGAGCAAAATGTTTCAACCCATACTGGGTCTTTCTCAAGCTCCTGAATGAATAAATAAACGCCTATTTTAAGGCAATTAATGGTCCTTATTGGCTAGAAAAAAGTAGGCGTTTTTGTCTTACTTAATTTTGACTGTTAGAAGATTTCAAACACAGATGAGAAAAGAAGCATAAGAGCAAACAGAGCAGATGTATTGGTACAAAATAGAGCAAAAAATCTATGTCAAAAAAACAAAGTGATATTCAACAATGGGGTCATACATTGGTAGTAGTATGCCATAAATGCAGACAGGCTTTATCAAGATCTCTGTATTGTCAGCACCTGTTAATTGATACAAATGAGTTTAATTGCAAATTACAGGAACATCAGAAACTTGGAATGCAATTATTTCTTACAACTTTGAGAAGTTGCCAATAATTTTGTTCAGTCCATTTTTGGAGTTTTGCATGGAATGTGTCAGATTTGGCTTTTTTTCTCCACTTTTTTTGTGTCATACCAATACCAACAAATGAAATTAACATGAGAATGCCTAAACATTTGTAATTGCAACAATTTTCTGGGCGAAGTGGTGCATTATCTGGCAGAAATGCAGGGGTGCCAATATTTTTAGACAATGACTGTATATACACATATAAATATATTAATATATATGTACACATATATAGACATATATATAGGGGGATATCTATCAAGCCGTCAACTGTGTTGCATTCGCCGGCACCAATATGCTTGCATAACATCGTATACTATTGCGGCCGCGGATCTCAATACGTTCTCCATATTTATAAAAAAGCCAGCAAAAAGATGCACACCAAGTACGGGGCAATGAGCATTGGACTGTTGTTAACTAGCAATCATCGATCCATCCAATCAGCCAATAGGATTTGAGTAGCTCTCATCCTATTGGCTGTTCCAATCAGCCAATAGGATTGAGCTCTCATCCTATTGGCTGATTGGAACTGCCAATAAAATGAGAGCTGCTCAAATCCTATTGGCTGATTGGAACAGCCAATAGGATTTTAGCATCTCTAATCCTATTGGCTGATTGAAATCTTTCAGCCAATAGGAATGCAAGGGACACCATCTTGGATAAAATCACTTGTATTGAAGTTCCAGTTTACGGCGGAAAACGTATAGAGAGGATGCTCCACACCGGATGTCTTCAGGATGGACCCACTCTGCGCCAGATGGATGAAGATAGAAGATGCCGTCTGGATGAAGACTTCTTGCCGACTGGATGAGGACTTCGCCGGCTGGATGGATCCTTCAAGCGGGAGTTCAAGAACTGTAAGTGGATCTTCGGGGGTTAGTGTTTGGTTTTTTTAAGGTTTTTTTGGGTGGGTTTTATTTTTAGATTAGGGTCTGGGCATGTAAAAGAGCTAAATGCCATTTTAAGGGCAATGCCAATACAAATGCCCTTTTCAGGGCAATGGGGAGCTTAGGTTATTTTAGATTTTAGCGGTTTGTTAGGTTTAGGGGTTAATAACTTAATTTAGTTCATGGCAATATGGGGGGCTGACAGTTATTAGGCTTAGTTAGTGGTAGTGATGTAGGAGGCCAGGGGTTAATAAGTTTATTTAGTGGCGGCGGTGTTGGGGAGCGGCTGAATAGGGGTTAATACATTTTATTTAGGTGGCAGCAATGTCGGGTGCGGCAGATTAGGAGTGTTTAGACTCAGGGTTTATGATAGGGTGTTTGTTGTAAACATAACTTGTTTTCAACCATATAAATCAATGGGATATCTGGCAGCATCGAACATAAGCTTTCGCTGCTTTCAGACTCCCATTGATTTCTATGGCATCCGCGGCCTCCAGGGTGGCGGATTGAAAACCAGGTACGCTGGGCTGGAATAGCCATGAGCGTACCTGTTAGAAATTTGATAACTGTGAAAAAGTGTCAGATAGAGCCAATGTGTATTCGGAAATCTGTAATGATGTAAGCATCGATCTGTGTTGGATTGAGACCGGCGGTTCGTATGTTACGTCACAAATCTCAACATTTGCCAGTCTGTAGGCTTTGATAACTAGGTCGGATCAATCTCGCAACAATTACGCTGTGGAATTCCAGTGTATTTGCAGTTGACGGCTTGATACATATCCCCCATAGTATAGAGTGCATTGTTTTGCAGTTCTTATCTGTAAGTGCCAATCGGCCAAGGTATATAGCATCGTGAAGTTTGCATTGTGCTTTTTCAGTTTAGAGAATAAGAAAATCCTTACATTTTCAGAGTTAAATTACAATCGAAAGAGGATCCACACTCACTGGACTTTATTACAGGGGACATTTCAGACCAAAAATGCCGCTTCCTCAGACCAACAAAAAATAGTAAAAATGCTGACAATTTATACACAGAAACCCCTCCCCTCACATAAATGTGCACCAAAATGGCAAATGTAGTAATGTGGCATTCAGATAGATAGGGACCGAATTATCAAGCTCCAAATGGAGCTTGATGCTCCTGCTTCCGTGCGAGACTGCATGCTCGCCAGAAACAGCAGTTATGAAGCAGCGGTCTAAAGACCACTGCTTCATTACTGGTCCGCTGCTTCTGAGGCTGCAGTCTTCAATCCACCTGATCCTACATGATCGGGCTGATTGACACCCCCTGCTAGCGGCCGATTGGCCGTGAATCTGCAGGGGGCAGCATTGCACAAATTCTGGTGAACTGATTGAGCAATGATAAATGCTGACAGCGAATGCTGTCTGCATTTATTGATGTGCGGCGGACATGATACGCTACATCATATAATGTCTGCTCGCACTTTGTTAAATTGACCTCATAGTATGAACATAGAGTGTGGATCAGCTAGTTTAGAGCTGGACATATGACCTCCTATTCCCCATGACAAACTCATCAACAGTCCATGATAGACTGAATGGGGATTGTTTCTATGTCCCACCTTTTGCAGCATTCGTATTGGCTACTCCAGCAATGTTAAAAGAAAAAAGTTTATTATTCATAATTAAAGTACGTTGGGTCTACATGTGGTAATGATGTCATAAGTTACAAGGTTTAGTTATATCTATGATATAGATGCAGGAGTTAAGGGCTATAATCAAAAATATATTAATTTCAATGCTTTGACATCCTGTTGATAATAACTAGATTGCATTTATACACTAACATAGCGATATATATGTTTTAATAATCTATGTCTACACATTTACACATGTAAATACATAATTACCCTTTATATATATATATATATATATATATATATATATAAATATATATATATATATATATATATATCTCAAAAGTAGTTAATCAAACCAGCTCATAGAGCTACCCGAATTAATTATTTAGTACAGAAAAACCTGAGACCTCAAACATAATGTGTCACAGGGTGCATCAGAGGAATCATTTATTGGAATAAATCTCATATAAGGTAGAAATAAGAGAAGTAAAAAAAAGGCAGAAATAATTAGACATGTGCATGGCGAAAAAATTCGGTTCAGTTCAGTTCGGATCGATTCAGATTTTTTCGAATTTCGGTTCGGAGCAATTCGAATTCGGAAAAATTTGAATCAATTCAGTTTGGATTTGTTTCGGATTCATTCGGATTCGAATACATTTGGTTTGGATTGTTTCGGATTCATTCGGATTCAAATAAATTCAGCTGGATTCGATTCGGTTGGGTTTGGAAATTCGGAATTTCGGTAAGTGTTAGGTGGGATTAGACTAGTATTATGTACTGTACATTAGGTGTAACCCATAGCAGCGTGATATAACCTAATATACTGTACAATACTAGTGTAATCCATGGCCATCCGAATTTACCGAATAAATCCAAAGTAATTCGGATTTATTCGGTAGATTCTGCACTATTTTAATTCGGAGATTCGGTTCGATCCGAATCTCCGAATTTTCCGAATTTTCCGAATTTCTGAATCGAACCGAATCGCACATGTCTAGAAATAATACAGGATTCCTTAGCCAGCACTATCCATCTCAAACTATAATACCTAAATAGATATTTCACATATGTAGAGGTATCCAATCACACCAAAAACAAAGATAAGGAATGCATGATGTTATACACAAAATACTAATTTATTAACTGCAAATGTCTAAAACAAGACAAACAAATATATCCCACCTTAAACTAGCTAAAAAAATATGCCAATGGGCCATGGTAGAGAAAGATATGCAATAATAGAAGACGTCTTGTAGGTTTAATAAAGAGAGAAATGAATATATTAAAAAAATATTAGAAATAATTTTATATATTAATTTCTCTCTTTATTAACCCTACAAGATGTCTTCTATTTTTGCATATCTTCCTCTACCATGGCCATTGGTATATGTTTTTAGCTAGTTTAAGGTGTGATATATTTGTTTATCTTGTTTTAGACATTTGCAGTTAATAAATTTCAGCTAGATTACGAGTTTGGCATTATGCTTCATAACGCTGCTTTTACCCTAACGCTGCTATTACAAGTCTTGTCAGTATAGGTGTTCCGCAACCTTTTTCGCCGTCACGCAACATCAGTGCCGCACTTTTTTAAAAAGTCTTTTTCAATGGGACTCCCATAGCGCCGGTATTACGAGTTTGCCTGGGAGGCCAAAATGTGAGCGGTACACTCTAGAACCACAAGATCTGTACCGCCATCTAAAGTCAGTAGTTATGAGTGTTACTCTACAAAGCTGTAGCATAAAACTCATAACTAAAGTGTTAAAACACTAACACCCATAAACTACCTATTAACCCCTAAACCGAGGCCCTCCCGCATCGCAAACACTATAATAAATTTATTAACCCCTAATTTCTGCCGCTCCCCGACATCGTTGCCACCATAATAAACCTATTAACCACTAAAACGCAAGCCACCCACAATGAAAATAAATTATTAACACCTAAACCTCTGACCTCCCACATCACTAACTCTACATAAATATATTAACCCCTAATCCTAACCCTAACGTAACCCTAACCCTAACGCCCGCTAACTTAAATATAATTAAAATAAATCTAAACAAACCTTACAATTATTAACTGAATACTTCCTATTTAAAACTAAATACATACTTACCTGTAAAATAAAACCTAACCTGCCTTACACTAAAACCTAACATTACAATAAAATGAAATAAATTTAATTATTAAAATACAATTTACTAACTTACAAAAAAAGAAACACTAAATTACCAAAAAGAAAAAAAGAAATGACCAAAGATAAAAATGAATTACTCCTAATCTAATAGCCCTATCAAAATAAAAAAGCCCCCCAAAATAAAAAAAAAACCTAGCCTACACTAAATTACCAATGGCCCTTAGAAGGGCCTTTTACGGGGCATTGCCCCAAAGAAATCAGCTCTTTTACATTGCAATAAAAAATACAAACAACCCCCCCAACAGTAAAACCCACCACCCACACAACCAACCCCCCAAATAAAACCCTAACTAAAAAAAACCGAAGCTCCCCATTGCCCTGAAGAGGGCATTTGTATGAGCATTGCCCTAAAAAGGGCATTTAGCTCTTTTACAAATTGTCCAAAACTCTTATTTCTACCTTATATGAGATGTGTGTGTATGTATGTATATATATATATATATATATATATATATATATATATATATATATATATATATATATATATATATATATATATTTAAATTTAAATGGAACAAACACGTTTAAGTTCTTTAGCTCTATCTAGATTCCTGAGTACTCCTAGTTGACAAAAAGTGGCTGCTAATTCTCCAGGGTTCTGTCGCCACTGAGCAGATGCACAAAATGGACACAATTGTAGAGTTTGAGGAACAGCGCTCACGATTTGCAATGCCAATCAAACAAGAAATTGCTAAAAGTGAAGTTGGCCCAAAATATCAGTGCGTCTACAAAAACAATATTAATAAATCACAAGACTCTCACCTTGTTTTATCTCATCTTTTACTGAAACAAACAGTTAAATGGAAGCACAGGACAGATATGAATCCTCCTCTATAAAATTTGTATTTGATCAATTCAGATGCAAAAAGTGCAAAACTGAGCAATAATAAAGAATTAATTGAGAAAAACGAAGTTGAAAAAAATGAAAATAGAATCAGACTCACACAAAAGGATCAAGAAGTTCTAACATTTCTAGAAGAAATGGAGGGAGGGGCAAGCAATAAATCAAATAGACACAGACTTCACAAATATAGAAATTAAACATTCTTCTTTTAAACCACAGTCTGTGTTCTACCCGACTCATTCAAAAGGAAAATTTCTGATTTTTTTAAGGAACTGATTTTAAATGATTTAGACTCCCTCTGTAAAGATTTTAAGGGGTCAATTTATTAAAGCGTCAATTGAAAATACGCTTGAATTTCTTGTTGTATTTGTCGCGAGATTTATCCGCCGTAGTTATCAAAGCGTCAAGGTGGGCAAATGTTGAAATTTGTGCCGTAAAATATGATCCCGCAATCTCAATCCAACGCAGATCGATGTTTGCGTCATTACAGATGTTTTGAATTCACATTCAACTCTATTTGACACTTTTCCCAATTTATCAAACATTAACAGGTATGCTCGCGACTATTCAGACGCAGCGTACATAGTTTTTTTAATCTGCCACCCTTGAGGTCGCAGATGCCATAGAACTCAATGGGAGTCGGAAAACACAGAAAGCTTATGTTCGATGCTGCAAGAGAATGAAGTATATTCCATAATAAAAGTAAATTAGAAACTCTATTAACATTGTATACCCTTTCTAAATCAAACAATTTTATTAGTCCACATTTGGTGCACCAGTAGATATAGGGATAAAAAATGAAAAATACATTACTACTTATAGATTATGCTACAAATTTGTCTCTCGTTACAAAGCAAGGGGACAATATTTCTACAAATTTGTTGAAAAGTTTTGCCCCAAACTTGTTGCACTAATAGATAGAGATAAAAATGAAATAAATACACAACATAATATAGCTAACTTCCTTTTTATTTTTTGTGCAAAATCTATGTGCACCATGTTTAAGCCATGTAATACAAGTCCCACTCTCCACCACTTTTGATTGGAATATGCATAATCACATGATTTATATACATTATAAACTATCACTAACAAATCAAAATGATTGATACTTGTGTCATTGATCACTCATCAGAACTTGTAAGTGCCATTTGTTACATTGTGTATTATACTTTAAAAGTATGTATATGTTAATTTAGAATTAAAGATAAACATTGATGCTGACATTAGGGCACACAGTGTAATATTTTAAAAAAGGATTTTAAAATTCAAATTGATGTTTGATTCAATATAATCTTAAACTGATAGCTCAAAGGGGTAGCCCACCTAACATTAAACTGTCATGAAAGCTAAATAAACCTTACAATTACTAACTAAATAATTCCTATTTAAAACTAAATACAAACTTACCTGTAAAAATATAAACCTACGCTAGCTACAAAATAACTAATAATTTATCATTTTTCTGTAGTGTAGCTGCCCCCTCAATACCCCCTCCCTCTCCTCCTCCCAGATCCTTTGATCATTAGTTTTTTCATCCCTCCCTCTGCGCTCCCCCACAGGCCCCCCGCACGCTCCCGGCACCCGGCGTGCACATTGCACTTACAGGAACTGGATGTCAGGTAGCGATGGGCCGCCCACCCGCCTCCCTGCTAATGCTCCCACCCACCAATGATCGGCACCATCACTACCGGTGCAGAGAGGGCCACAGAGTGGCTCTCTCTGCATCGGTGTGTATAAAAATGGTATTGCAGAATGCCTCAATATCGAGGCATCACTGCAATACCATAAAAGTGGCTGGACGTGATCAGGAATGTTTCCAACGCTTGAAACCCCAGAGGACGTGCCAGGAACATCCTTGGTCGTTAAGAGTATTTTTTTGTAGGACGTTCCTGGCACGTCCTCAGTCGTTAGAAATACAAATACACAATTTATGTGACATATAACAGATTTTTTTGTATAACAAATAAATATAAAAATAACTTTCTATGAAATATTGTTTGTTGAGGTATAAATGTAGCTATTTCTTGGACATTTACAGTTAAAAAAAAAAAATATTAGCTTTAGAGAAATGTGCTTGTTCATGGACAGTAATTAAATGGTATAAATAAAGTTGAGAAAAACCTGAATAACCGTGACATCGATGACTGTTAGTTAACATCAGTCCGATGCTCTTCGCACCGTACTTGACGCGTGTGTTTTTGACAGCTTTTTTGATAAATAAGGGTATCGTATTCAGATCCGCGCCAGCGATGTCTGGTGAGCGTATTGACACAGCTAATGCACTGAGATTGACGCTTTAATAATTTGACCCCTAAACCTCTGAAGAACAATTTAACTAGGAAGGAAAGAAAGGCTTTAAACACCTTAAAGGGACATGAAACCCAAAGTTTTTCATTCATGATTTAGGTAGAACATACAATTTTAAACAACTTTCCAGTTTACTTCTATTATCAAATTTGCTTCAGTATCTTAGAATCATTTGTTGAAGGAGCAGCAATGCGCTACTGGTTTCTAACTGAACACATGGGTGAGCCAATGACAAACGCTATTTATATGCAGTCAGCAATCAGCAGCTAGAACCTAGGTTATTTGATGCTCCTGAGCTTACCTAGATAAAGAGATTACTTGAAAGAAGCACAACGACTCTTAGCAGATGAGAATACATACACTATCTTATCCAATGACCCCACAGAATATTTCCTTTGAGAATATACAGTACATATCTGTTAAATTCAGCTCTCAAAAATAAAGTTCCAAATATAAATTTCTTGTTAACAACAATCCAAATATAGCCACGTTTTATCACCTCCCCAAAATCTACAAGGACCAAATAAATTGACTAGGGAGGCCAATCATTTCGGGGATAAATAACCTGACAAATAATCAAAATATAATAATCAAAATATGTGTACTTCTTTTTACAGCTTCTGGTACCAGATTTAAAATCCTATGGCCTAGATTTGGAGTTCGGCGGTAAAAGGGCTGCTAACGCTCCGCAGGCTTTTTTCTGGCCGCACCATAAATTTAACTCTGGTATCGAGAGTTCAAACAAATGCTGCGTTAGGCTCCAAAAAAGGAGCGTAGAGCATTTTTACCGCAAATGCAACTCTCGATACCAGAGTTGCTTACGGACGCGGCCGGCCTCAAAAACGTGCTCGTGCACGATTCCCCCATAGAAAACAATGGGGCTGTTTGAGCTGGAAAAAAACCTAACACCTGCAAAAAAGCAGCGTTCAGCTCCTAACGCAGCCCCATTGTTTCCTATGGGGAAACACTTCCTACGTCTGCACCTAACCCTCTAACATGTACCCCGAGTCTAAACACCCCTAGCCTTACACTTATTAACCCCTAATCTGCCGCCCCCGCTATCGCTGACCCCTGCATATTTTTTTAAACCCCTAATCTGCCGCTCCGTAAACCGCCGCAACCTACGTTATCCCTATGTACCCCTAATCTGCTGCCCTAACATCGCCGACCCCTATATTATATTTATTAACCCCTAATCTGCCCCCCTCAACGTCGCCGACACCTGCCTACACTTATTAACCCCTAATCTGCCGAGCGGACCTGAGCGCTACTATAATAAAGTTATTAACCCCTAATCCGCCTCACTAACCCTATCATAAATAGTATTAACCCCTAATCTGCCCTCCCTAACATCGCCGACACCTAACTTCAATTATTAACCCCTAATCTGCCGACCGGAGCTCACCGCTACTATAATAAATGGATTAACCCCTAAAGCTAAGTCTAACCCTAACACTAACACCCCCCTAAGTTAAATATAATTTTTATCTAACGAAATAAATTAACTCTTATTAAATAAATGATTCCTATTTAAAGCTAAATACTTACCTGTAAAATAAATCCTAATATAGCTACAATATAAATTATAATTATATTATAGCTATTTTAGGATTAATATTTATTTTACAGGCAACTTTGTAATTATTTTAACCAGGTACAATAGCTATTAAATAGTTAAGAACTATTTAATAGTTACCTAGTTAAAATAATAACAAAATTACCTGTAAAATAAGTCCTAACCTAAGATATAATTAAACCTAACACTACCCTATCAATAAAATAATTAAATAAACTACCTACAATTACCTACAATTAACCTAACACTACACTATCAATAAATTAATTAAACACAATTCCTACAAATAAATACAATTAAATAAACTAGCTAAAGTACAAAAAATAAAAAAGAACTAAGTTACAGAAAATAAAAAAATATTTACAAACATAATAAAAATATTACAACAATTTTAAACTAATTACACCTACTCTAAGCCCCCTAATAAAATAACAAAGCCCCCCAAAATAAAAAATTCCCTACCCTATTCTAAATTAAAAAAGTTACAAGCTCTTTGACCTTACCAGCCCTGAACAGGGCCCTTTGCGGGGCATGCCCCAAGAATTTCAGCTCTTTTGCCTGTAAAAGAATAAATACAATACCCCCCCCCAACATTACAACCCACCACCCACATACCCCTAATCTAACCCAAACCCCCCTTAAATAAACCTAACACTAAGCCCCTGAAGATCTTCCTACCTTGTCTTCACCCTACCAGGTTCACCGATCCGTCCTGAAGAGCTCCTCCGATGTCCTGATCCAAGCCCAAGCGGGGGCTGAAGAGGTCCATGATCCGGTCAAAGTCTTCATCCAAGCGGGGCAGAAGAGGATCTTCCATCCGATTGAAGTCATCATCCAGGCGGCATCTTCGATCTTCTTCCATCCGGAGCGAAGCGGCAGGATCCTGAAGACATCCAGCGCGGAACATCCATCCGGACCGACGACTGAACGACGAATGACTGTTCCTTTAAGGGACGTCATCCAAGATGGCGTCCCTCGAATTCCGATTGGCTGATAGGATTCTATCAGCCAATCGGAATTAAGGTAGGAATTTTCTGATTGGCTGATGGAATCAGCCAATCAGAATCTAGTTCAATCCGATTGGCCGATCCAATCAGCCAATCAGATTGAGCTCGCATTCTATTGGCTGATCGGAACAGCCAATAGAATGCGAGCTCAATCTGATTGGCTGATTGGATCAGCCAATCGGATTGAACTTGATTCTGATTGGCTGATTCCATCAGCCAATCAGAAAATTCCTACCTTAATTCCGATTGGCTGATAGAATCCTATCAGCCAATCGGAATTCGAGGGACGCCATCTTGGATGACGTCCCTTAAAGGAACAGTCATTCGTCGTTCAGTCGTCGGTCCGGATGGATGTTCCGCGCTGGATGTCTTCAGGATCCTGCCGCTTCGCTCCGGATGGAAGAAGATCGAAGATGCCGCCTGGATGATGACTTCAATCGCATGGAAGATCCTCTTCTGCCCCGCTTGGATGAAGACTTTGACCGGATCATGGACCTCTTCAGCCCCCGCTTGGGCTTGGATCAGGACATCGGAGGAGCTCTTCAGGACGGATCGGTGAACCTGGTAGGGTGAAGAAAAGGTAGGAAGATCTTCAGGGGCTTAGTGTTAGGTTTATTTAAGGGGGGTTTGGGTTAGATTAGGGGTATGTGGGTGGTGGGTTGTAATGTTGGGGGGGGGGTATTGTATTTATTCTTTTACAGGCAAAAGAGCTGAAATTCTTGGGGCATGCCCCGCAAAGGGCCCTGTTCAGGGCTGGTAAGGTAAAAGAGCTTGTAACTTTTTTAATTTAGAATAGGGTAGGGAATTTTTTATTTTGGGGGGCTTTGTTATTTTATTAGGGGGCTTAGAGTAGGTGTAATTAGTTTAAAATTGTTGTAATATTTTTATTATGTTTGTAAATATTTTTTTATTTTCTGTAACTTAGTTCTTTTTTATTTTTTGTACTTTAGCTAGTTTATTTAATTGTATTTATTTGTAGGAATTGTGTTTAATTAATTTATTGATAGTGTAGTGTTAGGTTTTATTGTAGGTAATTGTAGGTATTTTATTTAATTATTTTATTGATAGGGTAGTGTTAGGTTTAATTATATCTTAGGTTAGGACTTATTTTACAGGTAATTTTGTTATTATTTTAACTAGGTAACTATTAAATAGTTCTTAACTATTTAATAGCTATTGTACCTGGTTAAAATAATTACAAAGTTACCTGTAAAATAAATATTAATCCTAAAATAGCTATAATATAATTATAATTTATATTGTAGCTATATTAGGATTTATTTTACAGGTAAGTATTTAGCTTTAAATAGGAATAATTTATTTAATAAGAGTTAATTTATTTTGTTAGATGTAAATTATATTTAAGTTAGGGGGGTGTTAGTGTTAGGGTTAGACTTAGCTTTAGGGGTTAATACATTTATTAGAATAGCGGTGAGCTCCGGTCGGCAGATTAGGGGTTAATAATTGAAGTTAGGTGTCGGCGATGTTAGGGAGGGCAGATTAGGGGTTAATACTATTTATGATAGGGTTAGTGAGGCGGGTTAGGGGTTCATAACTTTATTATAGTAGCGCTCAGGTCCGCTCGGCAGATTAGGGGTTAATAAGTGTAGGCAGGTGTCGGCGACGTTGAGGGGGGCAGATTAGGGGTTAATAAATATAATATAGGGGTCGGCGGTGTTAGGGGTAGCAGATTAGGGGTACATAGGGATAACGTAGGTGGCGGCGATTTGCGGTCGGAAGATTAGGGGTTAATTATTTTAAGTAGCTTGCGGCGACGTTGTGGGGGGCAAGTTAGGGGTTAAGAAATATAATATAGGGGTCGGCGGGGTTAGGGGCAGCAGATTAGGGGTACATAAGTATAACGTAGGTGGCGGTCGGCAGATTAGGGGTTAAAAATTTTAATCGAGTGGCGGCGATGTGGGGGGACCTCGGTTTAGGGGTACATAGGTAGTTTATGGGTGTTAGTGTACTTTAGGGTACAGTAGTTAAGAGCTTTATGAACCGGCGTTAGCCAGAAAGCTCTTAACTCCTGCTATTTTCAGGCGGCTGGAATTTTGTCGTTAGAGCTCTAACGCTCACTTCAGAAACGACTCTAAATACCAGCGTTAGAAAGATCCCATTGAAAAGATAGGGTACGCAAATGGCGTAGGGGGATCTGCGGTATGGAAAAGTCGCGGCTGAAAAGTGAGCGTTAGACCCTTTAATCACTGACTCCAAATACCAGCGGGCGCCCAAAACCAGCGTTAGGAGCCTCTAACGCTGGTTTTGACGGCTACCGCCGAACTCCAAATCTAGGCCTATATTAGGGATACACCACATTTATTAACAGTACTCAAGGTTATAGAATGGAAAGAAGATTTTTCTCTAGCCACATTAGATGTTTTCACCCTGTACACTCCAATACCCCATAAGGAAGGAATATAAGATATGAAAGAAATTCTAATCCAAAACCCCAATCCTAAACAATTAGATTTTATTACACATGCAATGTATTTGATTTTATCACACAATATTTTTAAATTTGAGGATAAAATATATTTTTTTCAAAAGTGCGGAACAGCAATGGGTACTAAATTTGCACCAAATTTTGCAAATTTGTACATGGGATTACTCGAAAAAGCATAAAGTCTGGAATAATAATACATTTCAAATAAACATAATTCATTGGAATAAATTATATAGATGATATTATAATGATGATTATACATGATATTCTGACCATTTGGAGAGGAGACGAGAGAACTTTCTCTGATTTTACAACTTTTTTAAATGAGAATGATTTCAATCTGTGGTTTACTAAAGAATGGAATAAACAACATATACATTTTTGGATATCACCCTATTCATTGAAGAAAATCTAGTACATACTAAACTTTTTTTTAAAAGAGACAGATACAAAATAGGTACCTACCTACATGCAAGTAGTGGGCACTATCCAAGATGGATAAAAAACATACCGTTTAGCCAATTCCAATGCCTCAAGAGAAACTGAATGAAAGAAGAGGATTTCGAAGCAGCAGCGACATCTCTAAAAGGGAAATTTAGGGAAAAATAGTTCAAACACTATCATATTGATGAGGCATAAAATAAAGTAAAGAAAATAGACAGAAAGTCACTACCTATCTCTAAGGATAAAAAACAACAATATCCAAATGCAAAAAATAAGGATGGACCGAGGTTTATAACTACCTTCAACAGCGCATCCAAAAAAATAGAACATATCATTAGAAAACTTTGGAATGTGTTGAAAAAAGATCCTTTACTGGGAAAGGGACTACCAAAATATCAAAGTATCACATATAGGAAAAATTTTAATATTCTAGAACCTAAAATGCAAAAACAGAGAGACTGAATAATCATCTAATAAAAGGTATAACTGTGGGAGAAATGTGAATGTTACAAACATTATAGCAAAGAAGCAACAAATGGATAATAAATAGAGACAACAAAAAGATTCCTATTAATTATTTTTTGAACTGCAAGTCAGATTTTGTGGTGCAAGCAATTGAGTGTAGTTGCAAGAAAATATATATAGGGCACCCAAAGAGACCCCTAAAGATTAGAACATTATAAAGCATAAAAAACATAAAGAATATAGAAGATGAAGATACTGCATAGCGCATAGGAAGACATTTCAAAAGACACTGCAATAAAGACACAAACACACTATCCTCGCCACTGCAGATCCGGAATGAACGCTATGATGTGATGGTGGAGCGGAGGTTGAATCCCTATGGAACATGCAGGGCCATATATGATCAGCTATTTAAGTTTTAACTGAGCTTAATAAAAGGCTATCAAAGTTATATTAATAAGTTATCTCAATTAGGGGCTCAAAAAATAAGATACCACTATTCAATGAAATAACTCATGTCCCACTCAGGATTCAATCCTATAGGTGTGATGGTCTTGGATCTATATATCCAATTTAGTTCTTGTTTCAATAACAACTTATGCATATCACCACCCTATCAATAACCCGTACCCTCATATTGAATACATTAGTCATGTCTGGATATTGCTAATTCCTTAACATATTCATTTGTATACCTGATGGGTTCTCTTACTCTATATTTCAATTCCTTTGAAGTTTACCCTATATACTGGAGAGAACACATTTTGCACTGTAAGAGATAGACCACAAAGGTGGTCCTACAATTAGCATAGTTATTGCTAACAAATTCCTTGCTTCTTACAGTGCTTTTAAAACCATTTGTAGTACTCCACACATAATGCATGGACCATTCCCACATCTATAGGTACCTTTCCTCCTAATCCAATCACTATTGTCCGCACTCTCTGTACAGACTAGACTGGGAGACAACCTAGTGGATAATGTTGACGTTTTTTAATTTACACTTCTCTATTAGTGGATTTAAGGCAACATCGTCTTTTAGCATATTCAAATTGCTTCTCAGAATAGAACACACCTTGTACAACTGATTAGAGTATTCAGTAGAGAAGACTACAGTTTCCTGAGTTATAACATCCTTCTTTCTCTGTCCTTGGATTACATCTGACTGTGTCTTATTTTATAGTTCCTCAAAAGTGTGTTTAATTGATGCTCAATTGATACTATGGCGCCCAAAGTGTACCAAGAAAATATCACCCACACCATTAGACCACCACCACCAGCCTAAACCATTGATACAAGGCAGGATGGATCTATGCTTTCATGTTGTTTACGCCAAATTCTGAACCTACCATCTAAATATCGCAGATGAAATCAAATCTCATCAGACCAGGCAACGTTTTTCCAATCTTGTATTGTCCAATTTTGGTGAGCCTGTGTGAATTGTAGCCCCAGTTTCCTGTTCTTAGCTGACAGGAGTGGCACCTGGTGTGGTCTTCTGCTGCTGTAGCCCATCTGCTTCAAGGTTCGATGTGTTGTGCTTTCAGAGATAGTATTCTACATACCTAGGTTGTAACGAGTGGTTATTTCAGTTACTGTTGCCTTTGCAGGCTCGCCAGAAACACGGGGCATCAAGCTCCATACGGAGCTTGATACATATGCCCCTATATATTGATTGTCATTAAAAAAAATATGACATATTACTACATAAAAGTGTAGTTTATATACTTGCTGGCTGATTAAGGAATCCATCAGATGACAATAAAATTGCTTGATATAGTTATTTAACCACTTGCCTGGACATGACGAGAAAAGTTCATCATGCATCATGCAAACTGCTGCCTGTAAGCTCATGACAACCCTTTCTTATCATGAAGGGGGATTGCTGATCACAACACTGGATTGGCAATTCTCAGCACTGCATGCTCAATAGTTGGTGGCATAAAAGGTGGGATTCCTAATGCTACATGGGAGTACCAGTGATGTCACTACTAATATGTATGGTGACATCACAGAGGGGGCAGGGCCGCAACATGACAGGCAGGTAAGGGAGCTAAATGGGGTGGTTGAAGTTAAAACCCCTCAATCTCAGCTCCCTTACTAGCCAAGAAAAGAGAATTGCTTGCTCATTCAAATGGTGGATGTCTTGAACATGTAGCACAAAGCTGATTATAAATGTATTTATTTTTTAAATTTAAAAAAAAGAGTTTAAACACAAAAAAGTCTAAACACACTGAATGGGGATTTGTTTGGGGATGGTAGAATAAAATGTCTAGAGACTCCTAATAAAGTTTCTTTCTAGCAGACAAGTCCCTCTCATAAAAAAATATATGAATTTTGTCTGTATAGTCAGGTGATCATTGTGGTAACAGTGATGACTATGCAAGATAAAAAGTGCTTTTAATTCTGTACTGCACCGTAGAGCCTCTCTAATCTATATTATAAATCACCCTATTCACATGTGGCTACCCTTCATGACAATTTAGTAAAGTGATCACAGTAACAACAGTGGTCAACTGGCCATTTTCAATATTATTTACTAAAATCTTAACAAAAATATATTTTTTCCACAGTTTTGATGCAGCTAGCTTACATATCTTGAAATATAAATATAATAATGGCATATTTTTAATCTGCCATTTTTTTGAGGGCCACTAAGAAAAATTTGACTTACAATAGGTTTTAAAAGTAGGTAAAAAAAAAGCTCAATTTACCTCAGCACTGGGGTAAAAAAAAAGACTTAGCAGCTAAAAAGTTAATATGCATTGCAACTCTCTGCCAGGGTCCTCTTCAGATGGTCCTTTTTACCAAAATAATACCCCATAATTGTATTCTTGCATATAATCTGGAATGAAGACCTTCAAGTGTACGACGAAGCTAAAGCAGCCAGATGGTGTAGTTGGGGATGGGTTACTGTGACAAATGTGCCCAGGTTTGACCCTGGGACTCCTGACTCCCAGCATGTTTTTTTATTCCTGCACCTCCAGGTAGCTTGTATTCTTTGGAAGTTTTTGGAGACCTGATATTTCAAGTGGATAGCTCTCTGGCTCCACCTGCTTGCCAGCTCTAAGTAGTTCTGCAATCAGCTCTCCCATAAAAGGCTGCTTTACAGACCACTCCCCGCCCTGACATTGTGGTTCATCTTGATCCTGTTGTTAGTGCCTCTGTTTGGTTTCTGAATATGACTTGTTCTAGGACTATCCTTTTGGATCTCTCTTGAATTTAATATAAGATTGGACTGCTTTTCTCTATACTGAACTTGGCCTTGTACCCTGATTATTCTATTGGATTCTTCCTAGATTTGGTGAATTTTCTGCCTGCTCTCAGGTATGTGACCCTTGGCTTGTTTCCTGGCAATTCACTCATTACCAGCCTGTCTCTGCTTTCAGTCTTTCCTGTGGGATCATTCTGCTTCTCTGGCATCCTGTTCCTGTATCCTAGTCCTGCAGAGAGCACCTGTCAAGTGCTGTTATCCTGTTTTAGTGCCTAGCCCTGCAAAGGGCGCTTGCCAAGTTCCTGTATCCCGCACATGTACCTATGCACTGCAGAGAGTATCTGTCAAGTACCAGTCACCCGCTTCTGCATCCAAGTTCTGAGAGGGTTTCTGCCAAGTGCCAATCTCCAACTACTATGTTCAAGCCCTGCTGAGGGTATCTGCCAAGCGCCAGTTTTCTCTTTCAAATATCTGTGTCATGCTACTGTCTCTTCCCCAAGTGGGCATTCCTGTCTCGGCCTCCAGTGCACATTTCAGTCTCAGCCTTAGGTTGGGCAACTCCGGTCTCAGCCTCAAGTGGGAAACTCCTATCTCAGCCATGTGTTGGCAACTCCTGACAAGGTTTCAAGTGGGCATTCCTGTCTCAGCCTTCTGTTGGCATTCCTGTCTCAGCCTCCAGTGAACATTCCTTTCTTCAGCATAAATTGGCCTTTTCTTCTTGGCCTTACAGTTGGTACTCCTGTTCCTGGCCCTATCGTGTACATTACCTCAGACTCCAGTTCTGGTGTGGGCGTACCTGCTTGTCTATCCTGTTTCCAGTCTCCAGTTCCTGTACAATAAACTTTGCTTGCTTGTCTATTACTAAACCATGCCTAAAAGGGGAAATTCCATAATGAAGCACATAATGCTGGCCCCTTTCAGTATTCAAGACAGTCATATGCCTGCACGATCTTGCATATGCTCCCTACCCTAGAACCCGTTTCTCAGAATGTGACAGACACACCCTATCCCTCCAGTAGTGATCTTACCCACAAAATACTGGTGAGGTTCTAGTGTGCCACTGGTAACCTTTACTTGATGTCTAGAGACACCACTGCACCACTACTCATTTTTATTTTTGAAAGGAAGGCAAAAAATACAGCAATTTTTTGTCTGAATCTGAATGTTTGCTTTTCACTATCTTACATATGCATGATGAAAATTAGAATTTTACAATCAATAAATGTTTTTTACCAAAATGCAATATTCTTTTAATTTTATAAAATATACCAAGTAATTAAATTAGACCTCTGTTCAATTGGGATCTCTTCTCATTTGGGTTTTTTACTTTATTCAGTTTTCAGTTTTTATGGGCTCAATGTACAAAGCAGTGTAAGCCCTTGCTTTCCTCAATATACGAAGCAGCAGTCAATAGACTGCACTTTCTTACACTCTCTGCCACCTCTAAGGTAGCAGATTTAAATCACCCCAAACATGTTTGTTCGGGGTGATTGATCTCATGCAATTAATCACTTGAGTATGTAATTAAACATTTGTTGTGAAGGACAGGTTCTCAAGTTGAAAATTTTGTCCGCACGGTCTTTAATACATAAGGCCTTATATCTTAGGCCTAGATTTGGAGTTTGGCGGTAGATGGGCTGTTAACGCTCCGCAGGCTTTTTTCTGGCCGCACCATAAATTTAACTCTGGTATCGAGAGTTCAAACAAATGCTGCGTTAGGCTCCAAAAAAGGAGCGTAGAGCATTTTTACCGCAAATGCAACTCTCGATACCAGAGTTGCTTACGGACGCGGCCAGCCTCAAAAACGTGCTCGTGCACGATATCCCCATAGGAAACAATGGGGCTGTTTGAGCTGAAAAAAAACCTAACACCTGCAAAAAAGCAGCGTTCAGCTCCTAACGCAGCCCCATTGTTTACTATGGGGAAACACTTCCTACGTCTGCACCTAACACTCTAACATGTACCCCGAGTCTAAACACCCCTACCCTTACACTTATTAACCCCTAATCTGCCGCTCCCGCTATCGCTGAGCCCTGCATATTTTTTTAACCCCTAATCTGCCGCTCCGTAAACCGCCGCAACCTACGTTATCCCTATGTACCCCTAATCTGCTGCCCTAACATCGCCGACCCCTATATTATATTTATTAACCCCTAATCTGCCCCCCACAACGTCACCGACACCTGCCTACACTTATTAACCCCTAACCCGCCTCACTAACCCTATCATAAATAGTATTAACCCCTAATCTGCCCTCCCTAACATCGCCGACACCTAACTTCAATTATTAACCCCTAATCTGACGACCGGAGCTCATCGCTACTATAATAAATGGATTAACCCCTAAAGCTAAGTCTAACCCTAACACTAACACCCCCCTAAGTTAAATATAATTTACATCTAACGAAATTAATTAACTCTTATTAAATAAATTATTCCTATTTAAAGCTAAATACTTACCTGTAAAATAAATCCTAATATAGCTACAATATAACTAATAATTATATTGTAGCTATTTTAGGATTTATATTTATTTTACAGGCAACTTGGTAATTATTTTAACCAGGTACAATAGCTATTAAATAGTTAAGAACTATTTAATAGTTACCTAGTTAAAATAATAACAAATTTACCTGTAAAATAAATCCTAACCTAAGATATAATTAAACCTAACACTACCCTATCAATAAATTAATTAAATAAACTACCTACAATGACCTACAATTAACCTAACACTACACTATCAATAAATTAATTAAACACAATTCCTACAAATAAATACAATTTAATAAACTAGCTAAAGTACAAAAAATAAAAAAGAACTAAGTTACAAAAAATAAAAAAATATTTACAAACATCAGAAAATTATTACAACAATTTTAAACTAATTACACCTACTCTAAGCCCCCTAATAAAATAACAAAGACCCCCAAAATAAAAAATTCCCTACCCTATTCTAAATTAAAAAAGTTAAAAGCTCTTTTACCTTACCAGCCCTGAACAGGGCCCTTTGCGGGGCATGCCCCAAGAATTTCATCTCTTTTGCCTGTAAAAAAAACACATACAATACCCCCCCCAACATTACAACCCACCACCCACATACCCCTAATCTAACCCAAACCCCCCTTAAATAAACCTAACACTAAGCCCCTGAAGATCTTCCTACCTTGTCTTCACCATCCAGGTATCACCGATCCGTCCTGGCTCCAACATCTTCATCCAACCCAAGCGGGGGTTGGCGATCCATTATCCGGTGGCTGAAGAGGTCCAGAAGAGGCTCCAAAGTCTTCCTCCTATCCGGCAAGGACATCCGGACCGGCAAACATCTTCTCCAAGCGGCATCTTCGATCTTCTTGCATCCGGTGCGGAGCGGGTCCATCTTGAAGCAGGCGACGCGGATCCATCCTCTTCTTCCGTTGTCTCCCGACGAATGACGGTTCCTTTAAGGGACATCATCCAAGATGGCGTCCCTTGAATTCCGATTGGCTGATAGGATTCTATCAGCCAATCGGAATTAAGGTAGGAATATTCTGATTGGCTGATGGAATCAGCCCAATCAGAATCAAGTTCAATCCTATTGGCTGATCCAATCAGCCAATCAGATTGAGCTCGCATTCTATTGGCTGTTCCGATCAGCCAATAGAATGCAAGCTCAATCTGATTGGCTGATTGGATCAGCCAATAGGATTGAACTTGATTCTGATTGGCTGATTCCATCAGCCAATCAGAATATTCCTACCTTAATTCCGATTGGCTGATAGAATCCTATCAGCCAATCGGAATTCAAGGGACGCCATCTTGGATGACGTCCCTTAAAGGAACCGTCATTCGTCGGGAGACAACGGAAGAAGAGGATGGATCCGCGTCGCCTGCTTCAAGATGGACCCGCTCCGCACCGGATGCAAGAAGATCGAAGATGCCGCTTGGAGAAGATGTTTGCCGGTCCGGATGTCCTCTTCTTGCCGGATAGGAGGAAGACTTTGGAGCCTCTTCTGGACCTCTTCAGCCACCGGATGATGGATCGCCAACCCCCGCTTGGGTTGGATGAAGATGTTGGAGCCAGGACGGATCGGTGATACCTGGATGGTGAAGACAAGGTAGGAAGATCTTCAGGGGCTTAGTGTTAGGTTTATTTAAGGGGGGTTTGGGTTAGATTAGGGGTATGTGGGTGGTGGGTTGTAATGTTGGGGGGGGGGTATTGTATGTGTTTTTTTTACAGGCAAAAGAGCTGAAATTCTTGGGGCATGCCCCGCAAAGGGCCCTGTTCAGGGCTGGTAAGGTAAAAGAGCTTTTAACTTTTTTAATTTAGAATAGGGTAGGGAATTTTTTATTTTGGGGGTCTTTGTTATTTTATTAGGGGGCTTAGAGTAGGTGTAATTAGTTTAAAATTGTTGTAATAATTTTCTGATGTTTGTAAATATTTTTTTATTTTTTGTAACTTAGTTCTTTTTTATTTTTTGTACTTTAGCTAGTTTATTTAATTGTATTTATTTGTAGGAATTGTGTTTAATTAATTTATTGATAGTGTAGTGTTAGGTTAATTGTAGGTAATTGTAGGTAGTTTATTTAATTAATTTATTGATAGGGTAGTGTTAGGTTTAATTATAACTTAGGTTAGGATTTATTTTACAGGTAATTTTGTTATTATTTTAACTAGGTAACTATTAAATAGTTCTTAACTATTTAATAGCTATTGTACCTGGTTAAAATAATTACCATGTTGCCTGTAAAATAAATATAAATCCTAAAATAGCTACAATATAATTATTATTTATATTGTAGCTATATTAGGATTTATTTTACAGGTAAGTATTTAGCTTTAAATAGGAATAATTTATTTAATAAGAGTTAATTAATTTCGTTAGATGTAAATTATATTTAACTTAGGGGGGTGTTAGTGTTAGGGTTAGACTTAGCTTTAGGGGTTAATCCATTTATTATAGTAGCGATGAGCTCCGGTCGTCAGATTAGGGGTTAATAATTGAAGGTAGGTGTCGGCGATGTTAGGGAGGGCAGATTAGGGGTTAATACTATTTATGATAGGGTTAGTGAGGCGGATTAGGGGTTAATAACTTTATTATAGTAGCGCTCAGGTCCGCTCGGTAGATTAGGGGTTAATAAGTGTAGGCAGGTGTCGGCGACGTTGAGGGGGGCAGATTAGGGGTTAATAAATATAATATAGGGGTCGGCGGTGTTAGGGGCAGCAGATTAGGGGTACATAAGGATAACGTAGGTGGCGGCGCTTTGCGGTCGGCAGATTAGGGGTTAATTATTGTAAATAGCTGGCGGCGACGTTGTGGGGGGCAGGTTAGGGGTTAATAAATGTAATACAGTGGTCGGCGGGGTTAGGGGCAGCAGATTAGGGGTACATAGGTATAACGTAGGTGGCGGTCGGCAGATTAGGGGTTAAAAAATTTAAATCGAGTGGCGGCGATGTGGGGGGACCTCGGTTTAGGGGTACATAGGTAGTTTATGGGTGTTAGTGTACTTTAGGGTACAGTAGTTAAGAGCTTTAGAAACCGGCGTTAGCCCAGAAAGCTCTTAACTCCTGCTATTTTCCTGCGGCTGGAGTTTTGTCGTTAGAGCTCTAACGCTCACTTCAGAAACGACTCTAAATACCAGCGTTAGAAAGATCCCATTGAAAAGATAGGATACGCAATTGACGTAAGGGGATCTGCGGTATGGAAAAGTCGCGGCTGAAAAGTGAGCGTTAGACCCTTTAATCACTGACTCCAAATACCGGCGGTAGCCTAAAACCAGCGTTAGGAGCCTCTAACGCTGGTTTTCACGGCTAACGCCAAACTCCAAATCTAGGCCTTAGACTTTTAAACAATAAAGGAATGGTATACTTTGCACTAACTAGAAATTTGTATACAATTCGAATACATTATATTAAAGTGATAGTCTAGTCAAAATTAAACTTTCATGATTCAGATAGAGCATGCCATTTTTAGCAACTTTCTAATTTACTCCTATACCTGTGGCTACATTTAGACACCAATCAGCAAGCGCTATCCAGGTGCTGAACCAAAATGGGCCAGCTCCTAAGCTTACATTCTTTCTTTTCCAAATAAAGATATGAAGAGCTTGAAAAAGATTTTGGAAATGCCTTTACTCAGTTCAACTGTGGGCTTCCGAAGTGGAGCACACTTGTGGATCAGCTGTGTATCAACCTGCAGTAACACACTGCTCTGTTGTTGGAGATTATTTCACAGGCTTAAAAGTTTGACCGTATCATTGCTAAAGGTGGAGGAGTTACCTGTTAAGCAAGAAAGTTGCTGTAAATTTCTGGTTCCACACACAGGAGAAGTCACGGCTGCAAAAGAAGTATCTGTTACACCCTGACCACATCTACACCGGATTTCTTACACTGAGATGTAAGTACAGATGTGCGAATATATCTGTTTGCTGTGATACCGCATAAAGGAGCTTTTTTTTCTCTGTGCATTAGGATCTGGAAGGCTCACCTTTGGCCCACACACAGGACTGCTCATTCTTCAGTTTGCACCTGGACTTCCTTTACTCAAACAATCTGTGCTATTTCGTTTGTATTTATTTTGTTTGTATCTATTCCAAACACTACAAGATTTTAAATGTGTATAAGATGAGTTTGATGTGCACTCAGGATTTATTTGTTTAATTTTATTCCAATTTTTAGGTGAGGGAGATCCCTAAATATCCTGTTTGTTTATATAAGTTATTTCTGTGCGCTGGTCATTTTAATTATTTAAAATATTTGAAGAGAACAAAGAAAAAATGATAATAGGAGTAAATTAGAAAGTTGCTTAAAATTGAATGCTCTATCTGAATCATGACAGTTTAATTTTGACTAGACTATCCCTTTAAAATAACATTTGGATTATAAGCAATAATAATGTGCATTATTGTGAATATATATATATATATAATTATAAAAATTAACTCACCCACAGATGAGATGAGCCAGAACGCCCAAAGAGCACACATCAGCACTTCTTTTAATTTAAAGTCCAAATTTTATTTATCATTGTCATAATTGACAGTAAAAGATTGCAAGTCTCAGTAGCGGAAATGAGATACATCCCCAAATGTGCAAAAATACGCATCCAACATGTCATGAATTCAACATGTAAAATACAATATCATATATGTATACAACTTTAAAATGAACAGGAGAAGGCACTGCATATGTCTTGGAGTAAGAAGGGAACAACAACACCACAGCCATCACCAGGCTCCAAAAAGAATATTGCCTGAACGGGTAAAATAATAGGATCTATGTTGTCCCCTAAGACATACAAAGTATACACACGTCAAATATAATAGAATAGTACCAAAAGAGATTAGAGCAACATCCAACCTCCACTAGCCCCAACCAGGCCAGAAGGGAAATTAGCTGGCGAGGAAAGCCGTACCCGGAATCTATGCTGACACACTCTTATGTATACACTATACAATGTATTGGTGTACAACAGTAAACAAGTTATACAAAATAGATGCAAAGTATGTGCAAAGATATTGAACTAAAAGTAGCCAATACAGTCCTTTAACATGGAAGGCAGTAGTAAGACCATAATATCAAGATATATCTTATTGCCTTATTAATAGTCCCTTCAATGCGGATTTCTGTGAGCCAGTTAGCGCACAGTTGGAGACAAGTAAATACCTTGGCAAAAAGTCTCAAGACAGATCAACAGTGATCATAGGATATTTTAGTTGAAATGATTTTTATTGAGTATTAAGCAAAAATACAATGGCTATCAAAATTACAAGCACAAGTAAGAATCACCATGACAACATCTAACATTAACAGACATGTAGATAATGTGAAACCTTAAATATACCTCGATGGCCTAGACCATCCCTTCTATACTGTGCCTGTATGCAAGATTGACTCCTTGTACATAAAAAGAAAAAACACAAAAAACGAAAATACAATTTCCCCAACTTGTAAACCACAACCCCCCCCCCCCTTCTTCCAGGCTGTGTTAAAATGTCTCCATCTTATATGAGGATTAGTGTTTATCACAAATCTTCCTCAGAACTACCCTTAATTAAACGGGATGTATCACCGCTACCCAAACCAACATCTCAATCTTACCCTAACGGGTCCTACGCCTGATCTACGCCTTGACCTGCCTGATCTCCCAGAATCCGCACCTCACCCTTCCTCAACACCCAATAATACCATATCTTATGAAATTGCTCCGTCTGCCCCTGTGCCCATGCCGCCGCCTCTGATAGTTGAAAGGTGTCTGTGATTTTATCTGTCACTTCCTGCCACGTGGGCGTCCCTTCTTTCCAATGTCTAGCGACACAAATTCTCAGGCACGTACATAGTATTCTAATAAAACAGTTAATTGCCTTGTTAAAAGGTCTCACCCTGTCGTGTAGCAGAGCCTGTGAAATCGTGAGGGAAACTCGTTCGTTCAAAAGTGTGCCTATCAGCAGTGACATTTTCTCCCATAGTGACTGAACCCTAGGGCAATCCCACCACATGTGTCGATATGTCCCCTTCTCACGACAACCTCTATAGCAATTGCCGTCGCGTACAGCCGCATAGTGTGCCGTTCTGATCGGTGTGAGGTACCATCTAAACGACACCTTGATAGCATTCTCCCTTAGGTCTGCGCTAAGTAAGCCCTTGCTGGCTTTCCCCAGTAAATCTTCCCATTCACCTAACTCCCTGACTTCACCCAGGTCCCCCTCCCATCTTTCCATCAAGGGTGACTTAGCCTGGCTTCTCGCCTTTTGCATTAGCAGGTAGACTCGTGAGATCAGTTTTTTCCCCCTGAACGGAGCTCTTAACATTGTCTCTAGTTCTGTAGTTGGCGTAGACCGTTTTGGTGACATGTAAGTATGTATGGTTGCACTAATCTGTAGGTATAAATACCAATGCAGGGGTTCTGGTTCAATTCTGTCTTTAATCTGATTAAATGTGAGAATTTTTGAGTTCTGCAAGAAGTCTGCCACTCTATACAACCCCTTGTTTTCCCATTTTCCGACCGCTCTCCTCAGTTCCCTAGGTATCAAAAATGTAATGGGTTTACACAAGGATTCCGGTCTACACAGTTTTAGTCCTTTCGTGATTTTTGACCAAAGACCTAAGGCCTCCATTGTGACCGGTGATTTATAGTCTGTTGATTTGGGGAGCTTTTCTGTATCCCATAAGATGTCTGCTGCCCTATCATAACCTGCTATAGCTGCCTCCAACCTAGTCCAGATTAGCTCATTGTCACTCTTTCCCATCACCACCGTTTGGGCCAGTCTCGAGGCCCGATAATAGTCCACAAGATTTGGTACTCCCACTCCCCCCAACTGTCTGTGCTGTTTCAGCACCTGTGCCGCGATCCTACTCTTTCCGTCGCCCCTTAAGAATTTTATTAAGTCATCTTGTAAGGCCTCAAGGTCTCTAGTGGGGACACCTATGGGCAGAGCACGGAAAACATACATCAGTCTTGGTAGGAGATTCATTTTGATCGCCGTCAATCTACCATACCATGAGAATTTCCCTTTTTTCCACTTTGCCAAGTCACCTCTAATGGCCCTATAAATTGGAAGATAGTTTAACTTATATAGATCTGACCAGCTGTCGCTTAGTTTAACTCCCAAGTAAGTGATGTGCTTTTTCCCCCCCTCAATATTGAAATTCAGTTCAATCATCTTTTTCGTGTGTGCTGGGAGACAGACCTGAAGAGCCTCGCACTTGGCAGCATTAATCTTGTAGCCCGAAATTATTGAGAACTCGTCTAATGTTTTGTACAGGTGTGTTAATGAGTGTAGGGGCCTGGTTATCGTTAGTAACACGTCATCCGCGAACAACATTAATTTATGTTCTGAATCCACCACCTGTATTCCCCTGATATCTTTTTCGTTCCTAATATATGAGGCCAGTGGCTCTATGCATAGGGCGAATAACAATGGTGACAGTGGGCACCCCTGTCGAGTCCCGTTCAAGATTGTTATTTGTCTAGAAATGTGTCCCGCTGCCCCCACTACCGCTGGTGGACTAGAATAGATACCTTTGAGAGCCTGTATAAAGGACCCTTTAAACCCCATGGTCGAGAGCACTGTAAACATGAAACCCCAGTCTACCCTGTCGAACGCTTTTTCTGCGTCCAATGACAGGAATAGAGCTGGGGTCCCAGCAGCCCTCGCGAAATCTATTAAGGTGGTAGCTCTCCTAACATTATCCGGGGCCTCCCTTCCCTGTACAAAGCCCACTTGATCCTGGTGGACCAGCGTGGGGACTATCTGATTTAATCTATTTGCCATTATCTTGGCAAAGATCTTTATGTTGTGGTTTATCAAGGATATCGGTCTATAATTCTGACATAATTTAGTGTTTTTTCCCCCTTTTGGAATCACAATTATCTTAGCTTTAAGTGTTTCTCTAGGTATCTCCCAACCCTCCATTATTCCATTACAGAAGTTGACCAAATGGGGTATCAGCTCATTTCTAAAAAGTTTGTTGTATTCCCCGGTCAGTCCGTCAGGGCCTGCCGCCTTACCAGTTTTCAAATCCTTAATTACCCTCAGGACCTCTACACTAGTTATTTTCTTGTTAAGACTCTCTAAATCACTATCTTTTACGGTCGGGAGTCTTGCTCTCTCTAAAAATTGTCTCGTCTTGTCCGCTATATCCCCTGGCCCTAATTTTTTCCCATCATAGAGAGTTTCGTAATACTTTGCGAAGCTATCAGCTATTTCTTGTGGGTGTGTGGTGAGATCCCCCTTTTCTGTATAAAGCTTAGGGATGGAGAATAATTTATTTCTTTCTCTCAATTTGTATGCCAAGAACCTATCGGGTTTGTTGGCGTATACAAAATAATGGGCTCTCATCCGCAGGGCTGCCCTAACGGAAGCGTCATTCAAGATTTTAGCCAACTCCCTCCTCTTTGC
This sequence comes from Bombina bombina, assembly GCF_027579735.1. Classification (NCBI taxonomy): domain Eukaryota; kingdom Metazoa; phylum Chordata; class Amphibia; order Anura; family Bombinatoridae; genus Bombina; species Bombina bombina. The sequence continues at coordinate 672,820,215 of NC_069503.1, read as the reverse complement.
CACTAAAAGTTGGTAAATGTGAGTAGATGTGTTTTGACGGTGGTCTTTTTCTAATTGTTCAACTTCTTTCTGAAGGGTATCTACTAATTTTGCAGACGTTTTATTTTTAATTGACTTCGCCTTTATTAACAGACCTCTAATAAAGGGCTTATGCGCCTCCCAAACCACCAATGGATTATTAACTGAACCCATATTCATGTCCCAGTATTCCCTGAGTGCCCTCTGTGCCTTCCCATATATATCCGGGTCCCTCAGCAAGCCCGAACTATATGTCCATGAGCGTTGTCTGGCGAAGTTAATTAAGCCCGCCATCTCCGCGTAGACCAGGGAGTGGTCTGACCAGACGCATGCCTGAGTGCCCACCTTCACCAGAGAAGGTGATAATATTTGGCTAATATAGATGTAGTCAAGTGTGGTGTATAGTTTATGTGCCGGGGAGTAATAAGTGTGGTCGTGGTCGAGTCTACCCATTGCCTCCCACGTGTCAATAAGGCTATGTTCCTCCAATGAATTTTTAATGGACTTGACTATGCTGTTGTGTCTGTGCTGTTTGTTAGAAAGCTTGGAATTCCCAGTCCCCTCCTTAGGGGCCAAATTAACATTGAAGTCCCCGGCGAGGATCACTCTAGTTTGTGACCATTGTGTAAGTAAAGAAGAGATTGTGTTGAAGAAGGCATTTTGAGTCTCATTAGGGGCATATAAATTACATAACGTCACATTAGAACCCTGAATTGTCCCCTGCACTATAACATAGCGTCCGTCTTTGTCTGTGGTCACCTTGTCAATTACTAGGTCGAGAGATCTGTGCACCAATATCGTGACCCCTCTTTTTTTCGAGTCTGAGGTGGAATGGAAATGATGAGGGAAGTGGCGTGACCAAAACCTGGGGATAGATGACTTCACAAAGTGGGTCTCTTGTAAAAAGATAATTTTGGCCTTTGTCCTCAGGTATTGGGTTATAGCAGTCCTCCTCTTAGTGTCTGTGTTTAGCCCCCTAACATTGTGAGTAAGTATGGTTATGTTGTGTGGTGACATCCTGCAGTACCCTTCACTCCATGTCTCCTCTCCCCCCTTATGGCTGTGATCCCCTCAGTGTTATGTCTGGGCTTCAACAACCTAACCTGTGACTCCTCTGATGCTTCCCGTTTCCCTAATCCCCTGATTTGAACTTCGTATTTACTTATTGGAGACCCAGCCTGGAAGAATAGAAACAAAAACATGCAATAACTTTTCAATGTAACATAAAATAAGCCAATCTCGACTAAACAATACATTTAGAAAGGCCTAAAAGGCAGCCAAAAATTACTTTCTTATAATGACTCAAACTGGCGTACTATTATATAAAGCCATTTCTGCAACCTCAAGTGTAGTGACCTTCCTGTGAAGCAAAGGTCATAGTCTTTAACAGTTCTATCATACTGATCAATTTTAATAAACAGTCTTCTTCAGAACCTCGAACCAAAGTCCAGTACACATTATTAACAAAAAAACCTGTAAGAAAAATACAACTCTAACAGTATTATATACTCATCTGTCCGGCGTTCATGTCCTGATAAGTCTCGCACCACTCGGTCGTGCAAGTCCAGCACGGCCAAGTCCAAAGACAGAGCACCACTAAGTATCACTTAATTTCAACCTTGAAAAGAAAAAGAAAAGGAAAAAAAGTCCCTGTATCTTCATGTCTTCTTTCTCTTCTCGGGAACACGAGTCCACTTCTTCTGGAGTGGCATTCTGTTACCCTCTTCACCCCCTGCTGAGGGTCTTTGTTGATGAAAAGTAGGTGGTTCAAGTTTCATTTTTCTGCAAGTCTCTGGGATCTCTGCTGGGTCTTTAATTGATATGACTCTATTTTCCCAAGAGATGTGCAGAGCGAATGGGAATCCCCATCTATACGGGACCTGATTTTTCCTCAGTAGGGCTGTGAGTGGACGAAGAGCCCCTCTTCTCTGTAGTGTCCTTAGGCATAAATCCTGAAAGAACTGGATGATATTGCCCTGATGCTTATATGTCGGGTGTCTGCGTGCTGCCATTATTTCTTCCTTTTCTTGGAATCTGAATATGCAAATTATTATATCTCTAGGCGGGTCATCACCTTTAGGTTTTGGCCTGAGTGCCCTGTGTGCCCTTTCTATCTGAAATTTCTCCTCACCTTCGACCCCTGTGATACCTTGAAATAAATTGAGTAGATACGTATTCAGCTCTTTTGGGGTTACCGATTCTGGGACACCTTTAAGGCGTATATTGCAGCGGCGGCTGCGGTTCTCGAGATCCTCGAGCTTGTCATGTACATCATCCAGCTCTTGTTGATGGGCTGTCGTCTGAGATGAAAGATCATTTAGGCCTTCTGTTAGAGCTTCTCCACTTTCTTCTAAGGAGTCGACTCTAGAACCTAGATCGCCCACTTCCTGTTTAAGTTCTGATAGACTGTTAGCGACCGTGTTCTGGAGCGTTTCAATTTTTTCAAGGAGCCTCTCAAAATTTGTAGAAATGTCCTGTTTTGACACCAGCTGTTCTAGATCAGCTCTGGTTAGGGGTTCGTGGCTACCCGCCTCTGGGAGGGGGTTTGTGTCGTTATCTCCCTCTCTGTCTGCTTGGGGTGATCTTTGTTCTGGTGACCTCTCCCCCCTGGAAGCTTTAAAAAAGATGGGCGCCGTAGCCTGCTTGTTAGCTGGTGTAGTTTTAATGTTCCTTCTAGAGGCCATGCCTGCGGCTCCTCAATTACCAGGCAGAGACTAACTTATGTGTAAATCAATATGTTCACCTCCAGCAGTCTATTAGTCACTTAAGTGCCCCTTCAGTACACTGTCATCGTGTTTCCAAAATCTGTATATTGGTGGGGAAGCATACCATAGGCCACAGATGATGTCACAACAACTTACAGTCCCCTCTTCTGGCCCTCTTCAGTTTACTTTCTATTTTAAGGCCTCTTTCAGGTAATGCCGGTGTGTTCACTACATGTGTCTCTTATGACCCCTATTTAGTTCTGAAAAGGTCTATGTGATCCTGCAGGGCCTAAGCAAGCTTCAGCTAAACATGTGGAGGGTCATTTACAGTGCCTCACAATGCATCCTTGTTCTTACTGATCATAGGGGCTCGTGCTGCTCATTTTTCCCCCCTGCAGCTTTTTGTGCCTTTCTGTGTTTAATTCGATGCTGTTTATTTACAGCTGTGAGGTATCGTTGGCAATTGCGGGCCTCCCTGCGTGTCCCCGTGTGTAACTATCTCTCTCGTTACCTATGCAGGGTCACCCACTGTGCAACACCGCCCCAGTGACTAGACCCCTCGTGAGGATACCCCTTGCCTTACAGTACTGGTCCTCCACGGACATGCGGCAAACACCGCTACTCACATCTGCTGTTTTGAGATGAGCCCGGCACTACTGTGTGCTCTGGATCTATCGTCGGGTTGCCACGTGGGATACAAGCATGGCCGCTGTCTCCTTTCTGCCCGCTCCTCTACTCGTGAGTAATTTCCTTGTCGGGTGCTCAGCGCGGCGTTCCGCCGCTAACCTCAAACTGCTCCGGTCCTTTTGATCTTGCCTCCGGACATCTATCTCTTGGCTAGCATGAGGCAAATTGGTCAAATACGCCTGTTGATCTTTTTGGCTGCCTGGAGCTTTACCTTTATGCGGCCATTCCGCTCTCCCTCCAGGCTCCGCCCCCATCTTAGGATATTTTAAACGGTACTTTTTCTCCAGGTTAGCAATTGTAAACCGCTTCCTGTGAGACTCACCACGTTGTATCCAAATTTGCAAACAGCTTGGGATCCTCCTCCATACGTAACAGCTGCAACAACATACGTGGGAGTCTCACAAATTAAGGCAATTCAGGTAGAAGCGGCTTTATTTTCAGACTGTGCTAGGATCAAAGTTTTAATTTAGCATGTGTCCAGAGCCATTCCTGTGCAGCTTGAGATACAGCCTACGCACGTTCCCCCCCCCACACACACACACACTCACACTGTACTTGCGGGGCTTCAACTGGGCTATCAAATGTTTACTTCCACTCCCTTTTATTTGATTGCGGGAGGAATAGTCACGCCCATGTTGCAGGTGAAAGTTTCATTACTATTTCAACTATGTCAGTAACCAACATTATTCAAACAGGTATTGTGACAGCAAGTCGCAATATTAAAAATATATACATGTAAACAACAATACTCACTATTGGAGGCGAGGGAGGCCGAAAAAACTGATAAATCCCTATAGGAATATTGTAACTCTTGTTTAATAAATAGTTAAGCAAAATACAGAAAGGAAATATTATTCTGTTGTTTATGTGAAATCCAGGATATGTGAAAGAAATCATTTTTATCCTGGGAACATAGATACTTCTCATTCATGCATATTGTTATTCTCAATACTATGGCCTCTATTTAACAAAGTCTGGTGGACCTGATCCGACAATGCGGATCAGGTACGCCAAACCTCGCTGAATGCGGAGAGCAATACGCTCTCCGTATTCAGCATTGCACCAGCAGCTCACAAGAGCTGCTGGTGCAATGCCACCCCCTGCAGACTCGCGGCCAATGGGCCGCCAACAGGGAGGTGTCAATCAACCCGATCATACTCAATCGGGTTGATTTCCGGCGATGTCTGTCCGCCTGCTCAGAGCAGGCAGACAGGTTATGGAGCAACGGTCTTTGTGACCGCTGCTTCATAACTGTTGTTTCTGGCGAGTCTGAAGACTCGCCAGAAACATGGGCCTTCAAGCTCCTTTCGGAGCTTGATAGATAGGCCCCTATGTATTTATAATCACAGAATTTGGTGATATACTATAGGAGGAGGACTAATAAAGAATTCTCTTTACAGGAAAAAGCTATATATGTTTTTTTAATTTATGCAAAAGATGTATACTTATAGGAAAAATTGCAAATATATATATATATATATATATATATATATATATATATATATATATATATATATATATATATATATATATATATATATATATATATATATATATACATAAGTTACCTAATCCCTCCCAGACCTTTGGTTGGAAAAAATATTATTAGTAGTATTAATCTCCCAAGAAACATGCAAATTCTAATATTTCATTAAGGCCATTGGGTTTTAAAGTTTTTAACCTATACATACAGGCACATTCTTTTCTTAGGAGGCATTTGTCATTATTGCCCCTTCTTCAATTTACAATTACCTTGTCAATACCAGTGAATCTCAGGGAATCTGGTTTTGCTCCATGAAATGCATGAAAATGTTTTGCTACGCTAATTTCTGGGATTTCTGCTAGTAAACTATCTCTATACTCTTACACTGTCTTTGAATATTCTTTTTGTTTTTCCTATATAGAAACATGGGCAAGAGCAAGAGAGTAAGTATACTACCCCAATGGAGTTACAATTAAAGAAGTACCGTATATTATAGACTTTTTTGGGGTCAGTAGAGAAAGTTTTAGATCTATTCATGAACACACAATATACACATTTGCTACAAGGGTAGCTTCCATGAGTAAAGGAGCCACCTAACAAAGTCTGTCTGCTTAGCATCGAGGAAAATAAGCTATTCACTAGCTTATGCAAAACAACAAGGGATGGCAGAGACTGTTCTTTAAAACTTCAATGCTTTATTGGTTCATCAATTAAAAGGAAAAGGAGGCACCCTCCAGCAGGACATGAGGACACAATCACACAGGGGACAAGCTTAGACGTTTCGGCTAGAAAGCCTTATTCATAGCCCTATGAATAAGGCTTTCTAGCCGAAACGCGTAAGCTTGTCCTCTGTGGGATTGTGTCCTCTGTCCTGCTGGAGGGTGCCTCCTTTGCCTTTTAATTGATGAACCAATAAAGCATTGAAGTTTTAAAGAACAGTCTCTGCCATCCCTTGTTGTTTTGCTTATTCATTGCCAGAATAAGCAGAGACTGTGGCTTCCAGACCTCAGCTGTGTTTCACTGCACCTGCAATAGCCGCATCTGATATCGCCAACTCCGGCTCCTGTGATCTGGTTGGTGATTGGGCCTGACTCCGTGATTCCTTGCACGTCATTGGCGGATGGGTTCCTGTGACGATCGACGCCGCACGCACCTGGTTTGCGATTGCCTGACTACATACACACCTCTGGACCAGCCCCCTAACCACATGGAGCTGGTTGATTTCGTCCCCCAGACGCCTAAGGAGAAGTTTGTCAAACAGTGGAGAGCATGACGCTCGGCCGAAGGTAAATACCGGCTTTAAAATTCCTGCTTGATAATAAATATTTGTTGAGACTGGGGTGAATCTTTCTGCTGCGAGTTGAATTAAATGCTCGCTATATGAGTACATACTCCCTTTATCACCAGGATATTGTTTGTCATATTGCAGTGTGCTTTCTATACTTTATCTATATCGTGAAGGAAATATAAACGTTATATCACTATCAGCTGGGGGTCAGTCCTTTTATATATTGACTACAGCCTCTCACCCAGTGTTTCCAAATCCCTCCTCTTTAAAGTTATATTTATGCACTAGCTTATCCCTTAAATTTGGTGCCCTTCAGGTGGTCACTAGTGGTCTAGGGCCCACCTGCCTTGCTACATTTTTGTCCTCCATTAGATAGTGTCAATTATTTTTGAGTATTTCATTGATCTCTCTCCATTTGCAATTAAATTTGGTAAGAAGTCTTGTTTTCTCCACAGTTTTTTGTTTCTTAGTATAGAGAATAGAATCCCTTTCTGTTTGTCTTGTCTTACTTCTAGCAGTTTTTATAGTTTGTTTAGAGAATCCTCTAGCTTCAAACCTACTCTGCATTTCATCTGATTGCTTTTCAAATCTACTCTTAGATGTATAATTTCTACTTAGTCTGAGAAATTGCCCAGTAGGGATACCTTTAATTAAATGTTGAGGATGATGACTGCTAGCATGTAAAACACTATTTGTAGCAGTCTGTTTCCTATAATTCTCAGTTAGAATATCTCTATCCCTTTTAAAGATCTTCATGTCCAGAAAGGAAATTTCATTAGTGCTATTATCAAGAGTAAGAAGAATTTTGAGGTCACTCATGTTCATTTTTTCTACAAATTCTTTAAATATCTGTAACGGGCCATTCCACAAAATCAAAATATCGTCCACATAGCATAGCCATATTTGGACATATTGGTCAACGTAATAATTTAAATTGCCAAAGACTTCATTCATCTTCCATGCCCCTATGTGCAGGCATGCATATGTGGGGGCACAAGTTGCCCCCATGGCGGTACCACGTATTTGCTTGTACATTTTTTCATCAAATGCAAAAACATTATTTTCCAGTATAAACTGTAACATCCTCATGACCAAATCAGTATGGCCTAGATTTAGAGAGGCTCCTAATGCTGCTTTTTACCGCCCTCCGGTATTTAGAGTTTAGTTACCGACACTCAAAAATCACCCAATGCACAAATCTCTACCGACAGCTCAGACCCAGTAGTTAACATCTACCGACAAAATAAACATCCACGAATCACAAAACAAATATTACACAAAGTACACTTACACTCATACAAACACTACACTATATTTATTTTTCAGATTTAATATTTTTTCTTCAAAATAGAAAGGATCAAAGTTGCGAGATCTCGGGTGTTAGAAAAAAAACAACACAAATCCATTTTGCCATTGACTAACACTGACACACAGGAAAACTCACTCATATAGCTACATCTAACTAATAATATTATCACAAACATACACTCATCGATGCATACAAAAAATATACACCACATTACATACACAAACAAGTTATTTATTACAAAATGAACACGATTTAGCTACTTTTTCACACAAGACCATGACGTCACTCACTTTACGAGGAAAACCAGTCTTTGATTTTTTTTTTACCAAAATTTTGAGCCTCCATTGACTTCTATGGGGAAGACGTGCTTGTGCACGCGACAGACAGATTTCCCTAACGCACGCAAAAAGCGTAGACAAAAAACTCCAAATACCAGCGCTAGAAATCGAAAAAAAAAACCATGCTTTTCTGCGTTAGACCCAGCTATGACAAATAGATCAAGAAATGCCTATATCCCTATGGTGGACTTATGGATATTGAATATTCACAACAGCATTAAATTGTTTCATACTTTTACATTACATCAACTACAAATCAACATCACTAGTAACAAACATTTTTACAAATTAAATCACATTTAAACGGACACAAAAATAATTCCAACATTTCAGGATTCACAAACAGTACACAATGGGAAACACCTCTCATTTACCTTTATTATTGCATTTCATTTATTCAACTCATATGCTTGCAGCAACAGCATATCTACATAGGCTTAACACATGATCAGTCATGGATGCACATACATTACTTTTATCATTCACTCATACATGTGCATTCAAATGATGGGGGAAAAACACATTACATTCTCTCTAGGAATCACAAAACAGAACATATGGATTTTACTGTACTTTTAACATCATGATTCCATCACAATAAACCATTAGGAATTACGTACAAGAAGAACATCATTACACCAGATTACAGATGTCACTTTATGGGAAGGAACAACAATGCCAGACCGCTATATAGAAGTCAGCATATGTGGGACACAATCACAATATATACGTATATGTACATAACACGCATCACCCATCACGCAACCACAAAGCACACATTTATATTTTATTCAGCACACAATAACAATGTAGCACAATACAACAACACAATGAGGATTTCAGAACTACATAGGAAGGTTAATAATATGATGACGTCATTACAAGATTCAACCATACACATTACAGATTCACGACTGTACCGCCCCTTTCAGAAATTTACCACTCAATACTACAATACAACATATACGTAAACAACAGTTTAGAACAGCATTATTAGGGCGATTTGAATGGGACAATTAATAAATATTGTCAGCTCGCAAATCACTTAGATATATAATACTACAGATGACAGCCGGAAGTTCTTCAGTATTAGTGCCATTTGAATGGGACGCATACAATATTGACAGCTCGGCAATCACTTATATATACAATACTACAGATGGCAGACGGGAAGTTCTGAATTATTATTGCGATTTTAAAGGGACGCATACAATATTGACAGCTCGGCAATCACTTATATATACAATACTACAGATGACAGCCGGAAGTTCTTCAGTATTAGTGCCATTTTAATGGGACGCATACAATATTGACAGCTCGGCAATCACTTATATATACAATACTTCAGATGGCAGACGGGAAGTTCTGAATTATTATTGCAATTTTAATGGGACGCATACAATATTGACAGCTCGGCAATCACTTATATATACAATACTACAGATGACAGCCGGAAGTTCTTCAGTATTAGTGCCATTTTAATGGGACGCATACAATATTGACAGCTTGGCAATCACTTATATTTACAATACTACAGATGACAGCCGGAAGTTATTCAGTATTAGTGCCATTTTAATGGGACGCATACAATATTTACAGCTCGGCAATCACTTATATATACAATACTACAGATGACAGCCGGAAGTTCTTCAGTATTAGTGCGATTTGAATGGGACGCATACAATATTGATAGCTCGGCAATCACTTATATATACAATACTACAGATGGCAGAAGGGAAGTTCTGAATTATTATTGTGATTTTAAAGGGACGCATACAATATTGACAGCTCGGCAATCACTTATATATACAATACTACAGATGGCAGCTGTTACTTTATCGTTTACAAACAATATTGCAGCAACATTGATCGATCACATTCGATGCACATTATACACAACTATGCACTTTCATTCATGTTTGCCTGGACGTGTGCTTTTTACTATAAGATCGCGTTTAAGAAATATTGATTAAGCATATGATCAAACATTACAAACATGCACTGTATGTGTGATATTTGACACTTTCACATTGAGATTCATTTGGGGAAAACAACATTTCAGCAAACACCAAAAAAACGCCCACTGTGAAAGCATTCGCGCCGCTCACATACAAACAAGTGAATACAATTAGCAATCATTACAAACTCACTACCATTGGACTAATTGTACTATAAATCCCCCAAACAACATGGCCAAAGCATCCCTTGTGATCCACATCAGATCAATTTGCATACCTTGTTACGCCTTGCTCTGCTGTTTGGAAAGATGGATGATGATGACATGGTAGACGTTGCTGGTGCTGCTATTGGCGAACTAGCTGTTGATAGAATCAGGCAGCCTCGGCGGCTCCGAGTGAGACGAAGGGCTCGTCTGGTTTGGGGTCCTCGTGTCTACAGGGTGAGACCCACCTTGGAAAACATGAGCGACTTTGAGGTTTATGATAAGTATCGGCTCAATCGCGAACAGCTCATTGGCCTTTACGATCTTCTTAAACCTCATTTGGAGCCACGTATAAGAATAAGGACTGCTGTTCCCGGCATGAGTAAGATGCTAAGTTGTCTATACGTCCTGGCCTCCGGGAGTTTTCAATCCGGAGAAATACATGCATGGCCTGTCTCAAGGTACATTCTCTGTGGTGTTTGATAACTTTCTGGACACCATGGTACGTATCAGTAAGCAATACATAGGATTCCCACAGAATGATGGTGATTGGAGGCGCCTGAAGCGGGAATTCTTTGATATTGCTGAATTGCCCAATGTCTTGGGAGCCATAGATTGTACCCACATTGCGCTGCGTGCTCCAATTGATGACTTGCCCTTCAGAAATCGCAAACATTTTCATAGCCTCAATGTGCAGTATGTTTGTGACGCACAGATGAGGATTATGCATGTGTGTGCAAATTTTGGAGGGGCTTGTCATGATGCCCGCATCCTCTCTCTTTCGTCCCTGTGGCGGCCGTTTGAGGAAAGACAAATGCCCCCTGGTTATCTCGTTGGTGAGTATTTGTGCACAACATGGTTAATTAGTTAGACAATTGCCACTGTAGTTTTAAAATGTTAGCGTAATGTTCAGCTGTAGGATGCAATTTAACCATTTATTTTTATTTCCGCAAATGTCTACTTTTAGTTCAATGCAGATATGTAGCATGTCTTACCTTAAATGCTCAGAGAATGCAATGTAACCATTTAGTTGGCATTTTACGCAAGGTCTGGTTTATGCTAAATACGCATATGTAGCATGTCTTAGCTGAAATGGGAAGATAGCAGCAAATGCAATTTAACCATGTCATTGTCTCTTTCCGCTAATGTCTACTTTTAGTTCAATGCAGATATGTAGCATGTCTTACCTTAAATGCTCAGATAGAGAATGCAATGTAACCATTTAGTTGGTATTTTACACAAGGTCTGGTTTAGGCGAAATACGCATATGTAGCATGTCTTAGCTGAAATGGGAAGATAGAAGCCAATGCAATTTAACCATGTCATTGTCTCTTTCCGCTAATGTCTACTTTTAGTTCAATGCAGATATGTAGCATGTCTTACCTTAAATGCTCAGATAGAGAATGCAATGTAACCATTTAGTTGGTATTTTACACAAGGTCTGGTTTAGGCGAAATACGCATATGTAGCATGTCTTAGCTGAAATGGGAAGATAGCAGCAAATGCAATTTAACCATGTCATTGTCTCTTTCCGCTAATGTCTACTTTTAGTTCAATGCAGATATGTAGCATGTCTTACCTTAAATGCTCAGATAGAGAATGCAATGTAACCATTTAGTTGGTATTTTACACAAGGTCTGGTTTAGGCGAAATACGCATATGTAGCATGTCTTAGCTGAAATGGGAAGATAGCAGCAAATGCAATTTAACCATGTCATTGTCTCTTTCCGCTAATGTCTACTTTTAGTTCAATGCAGATATGTAGCATGTCTTACCTTAAATGCTCAGATAGAGAATGCAATGTAACCATTTAGTTGGTATTTTACACAAGGTCTGGTTTAGGCGAAATACGCATATGTAGCATGTCTTAGCTGAAATGGGAAGATAGCAGCCAATGCAATTTAACCATGTCATTGTCTCTTTCCGCTAATGTCTACTTTTAGTTCAATGCAGATATGTAGCATGTCTTACCTTAAATGCTCAGATAGAGAATGCAATGTAACCATTTAGTTGGTATTTTACACAAGGTCTGGTTTAGGCGAAATACGCATATGTAGCATGTCTTAGCTGAAATGGGAAGATAGAGAATAATATTGAACTAGATTATTCTTTTAAAAAATAAACATTTGTTAGTGGATTATCGTGTACACAACCTTTTTTTGGAATCAAAATACAATTTTGAGGATTCAGTTTGAATTATGTTCTGTTCATAATTTATAGGTGATTCTGGTTACATGAGCCGGCCTTGGCTTATTACTCCCTTACGTAGCCCTACTGATGTGGCTGAGGAGGGCTACAATAGGGCTCATAAGAGAACCAGGGCGGTGGTTGAACGAATGTTCGGGCTCCTGAAGATGAGGTTCAGGTGCCTTGACAGGTCGGGAGGAGCCCTCCAGTACAACCCAAAGAAGGTGGCTAAGATCGTTATAGCCTGTAGTGTCCTGCATAATATTGCACAGCGGGCTGGGATGCTGCAGGCCGTCCAGGTGCACCAAAACCTCCTCAGAGATGAGGAGGACGATCCAGTTCTAGAGGGGCCATTCCGGGACGAGGGGCTCAATGTCAGAGCAGACATCATCAACCGCCACTTTAGACGGTAAATAATAGAAGTTAGATTGGAGTATTGTCAATAGATGTGAACTCTAGTGAAATGACAAGTAGAGAATTGTGCAAACATGTTAGGATTGTTCATCAAATGCTAAAAATGTGTTTCATTTATTAATATAGGTGATGCTCGGGTCATTGGGTCCTGTAGCGAGTCTTTGCCACCTGGTTTTTAAAGAGGACATCAGCTGGTAAGTATAAATGTATGGACTGTTGCTGGCATGAATTGTACACAAATACATCATATGGCATTTTCAAAACTAGTATTTAGTTTACACATTACTTAAAATGTAAATACTCAGAAAGGGATCCTCTAGCATAACTATCCTCTAGCATGACTATGGTTCAAAGTCACACATTAGAGGTTCGTTCTGCTCAATATGACTCATCTTCACACTTGATAGAACATAACACAAGATGCTCCACACGCTTAGTAAGCTAGTGACAGAAATTGATTCAGAAATGGGGGGTGGGAGAGGGGTACAGAACTGATTCACACACTTGTAGTAGTAATTTTAATAAACCTTTTTATGCCATTTGGGAGATGACTTCATGTAAAGACTGAAAGGGAAGAATTTGAAGAATGACAGTGAAGAATTCCCAGACTGACAGTGGAAAAAGACAAGATTGAAATTGAAGAATACCAATGGGATCATGTCTGGCATTATTTTTCAAATCTGCTGACCTTGAAAACCATACAAAGACATGTTCACATGGTAAGTGCCAACTATTTGATAGAATAAGGCTGTGGAGGCATCCTATTGGAGACACTTAGATTATTTTTTAATTTTTAGATGGTATTTCACAGTCCTCTATTTTTGAAATGATGAATAAGACACCTATTGAAAATCAACTGTTTTCTCCAGAATTGACTTTCAAAGACCATGCATTATCCAGGTTGGTTTACCAATGCATGATGGTTAAGAATCACAGGAAGAATGTAGAATATTAGTAGCTTACATACATTAGTCATACTTTGTTCATAATTAGATATTTAGGTATCACAATCAGACACTTAGATTATTTTCTAATTTTTAGATGGTTTTTCAGTCCTCTATTTTTGAAATGATGAATAAGACACCTATTGAAGATCAACTGTTTTCCCCTGAATTGACTTTCAAAGACCATGCATTATCCAGGTTGGTTTACCAATGCATGATAGTTAAGAATCACAGGAAGAATGTAGAATATTTGTAGCTTACATACATTAGTCATACTTAGTTCATATTTAGATATTTAGGTATCACAATCAGACATTTAGATTATTTTCTAATTTTTAGATGGTTTTTCAGTCCTCTATTTTTGAAATGATGAATAAGACACCTATTGAAGATAAACTGTTTTCCCCTGAATTGACTTTCAAAGACCATGCATTATCCAGGTTGGTTTACCAATGCACGATAGTTAAGAATCACAGGAAGAATGTAGAATATTAGTAGCTTACATACATTAGTCATACTTTGTTCATAATTAGATATTTAGGTATCACAATCAGACACTTAGATTATTTTCTAATTTTTAGATGGCTTTTCAGTCCTCTATTTTTGAAATGATGAATAAGACACCTATTGAAGATCAACTGTTTTCCCCTGAATTGACCTTCAAAGACCATGCATTATCCAGGTTGGTTTAGTTAAGAATCACAGGAAGAATGTAGAATATTAGTAGCTTACATACATTAGTCATACTTTGTTCATAATTAGATATTTAGGTATCACAATCAGACAAAGGAATACATATTATAGTTGATATAGAGGTATTTGAATGGACATGAAATATTACATTTATGTTCAGCATACATATATATTTATTATTTAAATGTGATATACATTATTATGTATAATTAGAAATGCTGATATTTAAATGTAATTTTTATTACACAATATAATGGTGTATGGTTTTTTTGGTTTTTAATCCAAAAATTTAATTCATAAATATCTTGATAAAATTTTGCACAAAGTTAGAGCATAGACACAAGATGATTGTAAATGTATTTTATGAATATTTTACAACGTGTGTATTAACTTTATAAAATATGTTTTTTTATTTTCAGATTTTCATCTGATGACTGCCAGGAATATTTTTTTTGTTTGTTTTTGTTAAAAGAACTTTTTTTTTTTTAAATAGTAATAATCAACATTTTATTATTAAATACCCTCTTTTGAACAGATTATAATAAATATCCATATAATCTGTCAATAAAAAACAATTTGACTCCCATGACTGGTAGTTGTCTATTTGACAAGCACATGCATAAAATCAAATTAGGCATCATGTATAGCATTCATTTTAGAAAATCCACTGATTCAGAGAATATTAAAGTCAACTATCTTTTTTAAATGAATTGGGGAGTGAAATCCATCGATGCTTTTATTGTGTAATTTTTAGATGTTAAAATATTTTCGGATATGTAGTCAGAATTTGACATAAATGTATTTGTTTCACTTTTAAGAAGGGGAAGTGGTTCACTTACATTAAAGTGACAGTGTTGTTGAATGTAAAATTTATTTTATAAGATCTTGTATCTTCCTTAGGTATCTAAAAACATTATTTTAATAAATTTATATTTTTTAAATTTAAAAATGGTAGGTCAGTTAACTTCATATTTTGCACAAGCTAGTTATTGGATGCCATTTTAATTGATTTTATTTTCTAGTGGAGTCATTTAAAGGGTCATTTAACTATAGTTATTAATATTATGTAGTTTTTTAAATCTAACCTCTTGGGTTAGACATCACATATCTATATATAATTTTCATTCCCCTTTAGTTTCTTTTGACAATGTTAAATCAACATTCCGAATGTTTTGGTCCTTAAAGGGACATTCACAAAATATATTGTGTATTGAATTTTAAACAATCATAAAAGAATTTAAACCTATTTAGAAAGTACTATAGAATTACATTCAGTCTTTAAATATACTTAGAAAAAGATACATCAATGCACATATCTTAGACAATTACATAAGGCATCTATGTGCAACCAACAATCAGCATCAAAATAGCCTATGTAGATATGTATTTAATCCAAGAATATATATAATTAAAATCTAATGATCGAATAACAAAACATATTAAGTTGTTCAAATATTATAATCTTATCCAAAATGCATAAATAACATATAACTTAATGACCCTCTAAGCTGAAGACTGCGAAATACATCCATTACAATATATATTTCAGTCAGTGTGTAAAACAATCCAGAAGTTAATCTAAATATGCTTTACTCATATGTTATACTAATTTTGCCAAAGGAAGGTGCCTAGGTTTATGATATTTCAAGCATTATTGTGAAATGTCTCCTTAAAGGGACATGAACTCAAAATATACTTAAAGGGAGACAGTAAAAAAATTAATGATTTATACATTCAGAACGAGTATTCTATTTTAAGTAACTTTATAAATTGACTCATATTATCAATGTTCCTCGTGATGTTGCTATCATTACTTTAAAAATAAGGCATTAAATTGATAATTTATTTGCTTCAGTACTCTGGACAGAACTTTTTTTTTTTGGGTGGATTAATTTATCCAACAATCATCAAGGACAACCCAGGTTTTTCGCCAAAATTGTCCGTAATATAAAATATCATTATTGATTTGCAAAGAAAGATAACAAGATAATTCTTAACATTTGAGAATCGGATTAAATTATAAAGTTGCTTAACATTTCATGCTCAATCTGAATCACGAACGCTAAATTTGTTTGGACAGTGTCCCTTTAAGAGATTTAAAGAGTGTATTTACTTCTCTTCTTATCTTGACATACTTTGCTTGAAAAGCATATTGAGATAGGCTCAGTAGATGAAGATTGGTGGATGCACAGAGATGCCTTATGTGATTGGCTCAACCATGTGCATTTAAATTTCTTCTGTTGAGGATATCTAAATACAAAGATAAATTGAGTTACATTTTAAAGTCTAAACAATTTTTTATCTCTACAGATCATTTGATACAATTGTTTGGTTGTAATGTCTATTTAAAAATAAAGACGCCATTGCACAATAACATATATGAGCAGTTCAGACAAATACAAGCTCGAGGTTTATTTACTAATAACAAACAAACCTGTAGTTTGACATTAGACATGTGCACCGCTAAAAAATTTGGTTCGTTTTCGGTTCGGATCGATTCGGACTTTTCGAATTTCGTTTCGGATCGAATCTGATTCGGCAAAATTTGAATAAATTCGTTTCGGATTTATTCGGATCCGAATAAATTCGTTTCGGATTTATTCGGATTCGGCTGAATTCGGTTCTATTCCGTTCCGAAATTCGGTATGTTTTTAGTACACTAACACCCATTTAGTACACTAAGTCACTAACACCCATAAACTACCTATGAACCACTAAACCGAGGCCCCCCCACATCGAAAACCCTATAATAACATTATTTAACCCCTAATCTGCCGATCGGATATCGCCTCCGCCTACATTATAGCTATTAACCCCTAATCTGCTGTCCCTAACACCGCCGACCCCTACATTATAGTTATTAACCCCTAATCTGCCTCCCCCAACGTCGCCGCAATCTAACTACAAGTATTAGCCCCTAATCTGCCGACCCGATATCGCCGCCGCCTATATTATAGCTATAAACCCCTAACCTGCTGTCCCTAACACCGCCGACCCCTACATTATAGTTATTAACCCCTAATCTGCCCCCCCCAATGTCGCCGCAATCTAACTACAAGTATTAACCCCTAATCTGCCGACCCGATATCGCCGCCGCCTACATTATAGCTATTAACCCCTAATCTGCTGTCCCTAACACCGCCGACCCCTACATTATAGTTATTAACCCCTAATCTGCCTCCCCCAACGTCGCCGCAATCTAACTACAAGTATTAACCCCTAATCTGCCGACCCGATATCGCCGCCGCCTACATTATAGCTATTAACCCCTAATCTGCTGTCCCTAACACCGCCGACCCCTACATTATAGTTATTAACCCCTAATCTGCCTCCCCCCAACGTCGCCACAATCTAACTACAAGTATTAACCCCTAATCTGCCGACCGCAAATCGCCGCCACTATAATAAATGTATTAACCCCTAAACCGCCGCACTCCCGCCTCGCAAACACTATAATACATTTTATTAACCCCTAATCTGCCCTCCCTAACATCGCCGCCACCTACCTACAATTATTAACCCCTAATCTCCCGCCCCCATCGTCGCCGCTACTATAATAAGGTTATTAACCCCTAAACCTAAATCTAACCCTAACACTAACACCCCCTAACTTAAATATAATTTAAATAAAATGAAATAAGTTTACTATAGTTAAATAAATGAATCCTATTTAAAACTAAAGACTTACCTGTAAAATAAACCCTAAGATAGCTGCAATATAACTAATAGTTACATTGTAGCTATTTTAGGATTTATTTTTATTTTACAGGCAACTTTGTATTTATTTTAACTAGGTACAATAGTTATTAAATAGTTATTAACTATTTAATAACTACCTAGCTAAAATAAATACAAATTTACCTGTAAAATAAATCCTAACCTAAGTTACACTAACACCTAACACTACACTATCATTAAATTAACTAAATAAATGAATCATATTTAAAACAAAATACTTACCTGTAAAATAAACCCTAAAATAGCTGCAATATAACTAATAGTTACATTGTAGCTATTTTAGCATTTATATTTATTTTACAGGCAACTTTGTATTTATTTTAACTAGGTACAAAAGCTATTAAATAGTTATTGACTAATTAATAGCTACCTAGTTAAAATAATTACAAAATTACCTGTAAAATAAATCCTAACCTAAGTTACAATTAAACCTAACACTACACTGTCATTAAATAAATTAACTACAAGTACCTACAATTATCTACAATTAAATAAACTAAAGTACAAAACCCCCCCACTAAATTACAAAAAAAAACAAACACTAAATTACAAAAAATAAAAAAATATTACAAGAATTTTAAACTAATTACACCTAATCTAAGCCCCCTAATAAAATAACAAAGCCCCCCAAAATAAAAAAAATGCCCTACCCTATACTAAATTACAAAAGTTAACAGCTCTATTACCTTACCAGCCCTGAACAGGGCCCTTTGCGGGGCATGCCCCAAAGAAAACAGCTCTTTTGCCTGTAAAAAAAAAAACACAATCCACCCCCCACATTACAACCCACCACCCACATACCCCTACTCTAACCCAAACCCCCCTTAAATAAACCTAACACTACCCCCCTGAAGATCTCCCTACCTTGAGTCGTGTTCACCCAGCCGGGCCGAAGTCTTCATCCGATGGGGCAGAAGAGGACATCCAGACCGGCAGAAGTCTTCATCCAAGCTGGGCAAGAAGAGGTCTTCCATCCATCATACAAGTAAAAAAATACAAACAAACACTAAATTACAAAAAATAATAAAATATTACAATAATTTTAAACTAATTACACCTAATCTAAGCCCCCTACTAGCTATTAATATAGCTTCAATATAACTAATAGTTACATTGTAGCTATTTTAGGATTTATATTTATTTTACAGGCAACTTTGTATTTATTTTAACTAGGTACAATAGCTATTAAATAGTTAATAACTATTTAATAACTACCTAGCTAAAATAAATACAAATTTACCTGTAAAATAAATCATAACCTAAGTTACAATTACACCTAACACTACACTATCATTAAATTAACTAAATAAATGAATCCTATATAAAACTAAAGACTTACCTGTAAAATGAACCCTAATATAGCTGCAATATAACTAATAGTTACATTGTAGCTATTTTAGCATTTATATTTATTGTACAGGCAACTTTGTATTTATTTTAACTAGGTACAATAGCTATTAAATAGATATTTACTGTTTAATAGCTACCTAGTTAAAATAATTACAAAATTACCTGTAAAATAAATCCTAACCTAAGTTACAATTAAACCTAACACTACACTATCATTAAATAAATTAACTACAAGTACCTACAATTAAATACAATTAAAAAACTAAACTAAAGTACAAACCCCCCCCACTAAATTACAAAAAATAAAAAAATATTACAAGAATTTTAAACTAATTACACCTAATCTAAGCCCCCTAATAAAATAACAAAGCCCCCCAAAATAAAAAAAATGCCCTACCCTATACTAAATTACAAAAGTTAACAGCTCTATTACCTTACCAGCCCTGAACAGGGCCTTTTGCGGGGCATGCCCCAAAGAAAACAGCTCTTTTGCCTGTAAAAAAAAACACAATCCCCCCCCCCACATTACAACCCACCACCCACATACCCCTACTCTAACCCAAACCCCCCTTAAATAAACCTAACACTACCCCCTGAAGATCTCCCTACCTTGAGTCGTGTTCACCCAGCCGGGCCGAAGTCTTCATCCGATGGGGCAGAAGAGGACATCCAGACCGGCAGAAGTCTTCATCCAAGCGGGGCAAGAAGAGGTCTTCCATCCATCAGAAAAGTACAAAAAAACAAACAAACACTAAATTAGCAAAAATAATAAAATATTGCAATAATTTTAAACTAATTACACCTAATCTAAGCCCCCTACTAGCTATTAATATAGCTACAATATAACTAATAGTTACATTGTAGCTATTTTAGGATTTATATGTATTTTACAGGCAACTTTGTATTTATTTTAACTAGGTACAATAGCTATTAAATAGTTAATAACTACCTAGCTAAAATAAATACAAATTTACCTGTAAAATAAACCCTAACCTAAGTTACAATTACACCTAACACTACACTGTCATTAAATTAACTAAATAAATTAATCCTATATAAAACTAAATACTTACCTGTAAAATAAACCCTAATATAGCTACAATATAACTAATAGTTACATTGTAGCTATTTTAGCATTTATATTTATTTTACAGGCAACTTTGTATTTATTTTAACTAGGTACAATAGCTATTAAATAGATATTTACTGTTTAATAGCTACCTAGTTAAAATAATTACAAAATTACCTGTAAAATAAATCCTAACCTAAGTTACTATTAAACCTAACACTACACTATCATTAAATAAATTAACTACAAGTACCTACAATTAAATACAATTAAATAAACTAAACTAAAATACAAAAAAAACAAACACTAAATTACAAAAAATAAAAAAAATTACAAGAATTTTAAACTAATTACACCTAATCTAAGCCCCCTAATAAAATAACAAAGCCCCCCAAAATAAAAAAAAATGCCCTACCCTTTTGCGGGGGCATGCCCCAAAGAATACAGCTCTTTTGCCTGTAAAAAAAAACACAATACCCCCCCACATTACAACCCACCACCCACATACCCCTACTCTAACCCAAACCCCCCTTAAATAAACCTAACACTACCCCCCTGAAGATCTCTCTACCGTGTCTTCACCCAGCGGGCCGAAGTCTTCATCCGATGGGGCAGAAGAGGACATCCAGACCGGCAGAAGTCTTCATCCAAGCGGGGCAAGAAGAGGTCTTCCATCCATCAGAAGTCTTGATCCAGGCGGCATCTTCTCTGTTCATCCATCCGGAGCGGAGCGGCAGCATCCTGAAGACATCCCACGCAGAGCATCCTCTTCTTTCTTGATCCGACGACTAGGTGACTGTACCTTTAAGTGACGTCATCCAAGATGGCGTCCCTTGAATTCCGATTGGCTGATAGGATTCTATCAGCCAATCGGAATTAAGGTAGGAAAAATCTGATTGGCTGATTCAATCAGCCAATCAGATTCAAGTTCAATCCGATTGGCTGATCCAATCAGCCAATCATATTGAGCTCGCATTCTATTGGCTGATCGGAACAGCCAATAGAATGCGAGGTCAATCTGATTGGCTGATTCCATCAGCCAATCGGATTGAACTTGAATCTGATTGGCTGATTGAATCAGCCAATCAGATTTTTCCTACCTTAATTCCGATTGGCTGATAGAATCCTATCAGCCAATCGGAATTCAAGGGACGCCATCTTGGATGACGTCACTTAAAGGTACAGTCACCTAGTCGTCGGATCAAGAAAGAAGAGGATGCTCTGCGTGGGATGTCTTCAGGATGCTGCATCTCCGCTCCGGATGGATGAACAGAGAAGATGCCGCCTGGATCAAGACTTCTGATGGATGGAAGACCTCTTCTTGCCCCGCTTGGATGAAGACTTCTGCCGGTCTGGATGTCCTCTTCTGCCCGATCGGATGAAGACTTTGGCCCGCTGGGTGAAGACACGGTAGAGAGATCTTCAGGGGGGTAGTGTTAGGTTTATTTAAGGGGGGTTTGGGTTAGAGTAGGGGTATGTGGGTGGTGGGTTGTAATGTGGGGGGGGGGGTATTGTGTTTTTTTTTACAGGCAAAAGAGCTGTTTTCTTTGGGGCATGCCCCCGCAAAAGGCCCTTTTAAGGGCTGGTAAGGTAATAGAGCTGATTACTTTTGTAATTTAGTATAGGGTAGGGCATTTTTTTTTATTTTGGGGGGCTTTGTTATTTTATTAGGGGGCTTAGATTAGGTGTAATTAGTTTAAAATTCTTGTAATTTTTTTTATTTTTTGTAATTTAGTGTTTGTTTTTTTTGTACTTTAGTTTAGTTTATTTCATTGTATTTAATTGTAGGTACTTGTAGTTAATTTATTTAATGATAGTGTAGTGTTAGGTTTAATAGTAACTTAGGTTAGGATTTATTTTACAGGTAATTTTGTAATTATTTTAACTAGGTAGCTATTAATTAGTCAATAACTATTTAATAGCTATTGTACCTAGTTAAAATAAATACAAAGTTGCCTGTAAAATAAATATAAATGCTAAAATAGCTACAATGTAACTATTAGTTATATTGTAGCTATATTAGGGTTTATTTTACAGGTAAGTATTTAGTTTTATATAGGATTAATTTATTTAGTTAATTTAATGACAGTGTAGTGTTAGGTGTAATTGTAACTTAGGTTAGGGTTTATTTTACAGGTAAATTTGTATTTATTTTAGCTAGGTAGTTATTAACTATTTAATAGCTATTGTACCTAGTTAAAATAAATACAAAGTTGCCTGTAAAATAAATATAAATCCTAAAATAGCTACAATGTAACTATTAGTTATATTGTAGCTATATTAATAGCTAGTAGGGGGCTTAGATTAGGTGTAATTAGTTTAAAATTATTGTAATATTTTATTATTTTTGCTAATTTAGTGTTTGTTTGTTTTTTTGTACTTTTCTGATGGATGGAAGACCTCTTCTTGCCCCGCTTGGATGAAGACTTCTGCCGGTCTGGATGTCCTCTTCTGCCCCATCGGATGAAGACTTCGGCCCGGCTGGGTGAACACGACTCAAGGTAGGGAGATCTTCAGGGGGGTAGTGTTAGGTTTATTTAAGGGGGGTTTGGGTTAGAGTAGGGGTATGTGGGTGGTGGGTTGTAATGTGGGGGGAGGGATTGTGTTTTTTTTTTTACAGGCAAAAGAGCTGTTTTCTTTGGGGCATGCCCCGCAAAGGGCCCTGTTCAGGGCTGGTAAGGTAATAGAGCTGTTAACTTTTGTAATTTAGTATAGGTTAGGGCATTTTTTTTATTTTGGGGGGCTTTGTTATTTTATTAGGGGGCTTAGATTAGGTGTAATTAGTTTAAAATTCTTGTAATATTTTTTTATTTTTTGTAATTTAGTGGGGGGGGGTTTGTACTTTAGTTTAGTTTTTTTAATTGCATTTAATTGTAGGTACTTGTAGTTAATTTATTTAATGATAGTGTAGTGTTAGGTTTAATTGTAACTTAGGTTAGGATTTATTTTACAGGTAATTTTGTAATTATTTTAACTAGGTAGCTATTAAATAGTCAATATCTATTTAATAGCTATTGAACCTAGTTAAAATGAATACAAAGTTGCCTGTACAATAAATATAAATGCTAATATAGCTGCAATATAACTAATAGTTACATTGCAGCTATATTAGGGTTTATTTTACAGGTAAGTCTTTAGTTTTATATAGGATTCATTTATTTAGTTAATTTAATGATAGTGTAGTGTTAGGTGTAATTGTAACTTAGGTTATGATTTATTTTACAGGTAAATTTGTATTTATTTTAGCTAGGTAGTTATTAAATAGTTATTAACTATTTAATAACTATTGTACCTAGTTAAAATAAATACAAAGTTGCCTGTAAAATACATATAAATCCTAAAATAGCTACAATGTAACTATTAGTTATATTGAAGCTATATTAATAGCTAGTAGGGGGCTTAGATTAGGTGTAATTAGTTTAAAATTATTGTAATATTTTATTATTTTTGGTAATTTAGTGTTTGTTTGTATTTTGGTACTTGTATGATGGATGGAAGACCTCTTCTTGCCCCGCTTGGATGAAGACTTCTGCCGGTCTGGATGTCCTCTTCTGCCCCATCGGATGAAGACTTCGGCCCGGCTGGGTGAACACGACTCAAGGTAGGGAGATCTTCAGGGGGGTAGTGTTAGGTTTATTTAAGGGGGGTTTGGGTTAGAATTGGGGTATGTGGGTGGTGGGTTGTAATGTGGGGGGGGGATTGTGTTTTTTTTTTACAGGCAAAAGAGCTGTTTTCTTTGGGGCATGCCCCGCAAAGGGCCCTGTTCAGGGCTGGTAAGGTAATAGAGCTGATTACTTTTGTAATTTAGTATAGGGTAGGGCATTTTTTTTTATTTTGGGGGGCTTTGTTATTTTATTAGGGGGCTTAGATTAGGTGTAATTAGTTTAAAATTCTTGTAGTATTTTTTTATTTTTTGTAATTTAGTGTTTGTTTTTTTTTGTAATTTAGTGGGGGGGTTTTGTACTTTAGTTTATTTAATTGTAGATAATTGTAGGTACTTGTATTTAATTTATTTAATGACAGTGTAGTGTTAGGTTTAATTGTAACTTAGGTTAGGATTTATTTTACAGGTAATTTTGTAATTATTTTAACTAGGTAGCTATTAATTAGTCAATAACTATTTAATAGCTATTGTACCTAGTTAAAATAAATACAAAGTTGTCTGTAAAATAAATATAAATGCTAAAATAGCTATAATGTAACTATTAGCTATATTGTAGCTATATTAGGGTTTATTTTACAGGTAAGTATTTTGTTTTAAATATGATTCATTTATTTAGTTAATTTAATGATAGTGTAGTGTTAGGTGTTAGTGTAACTTAGGTTAGGATTTATTTTACAGGTAAATTTGTATTTATTTTAGCTAGGTAGTTATTAAATAGTTATTAACTATTTAATAACTACTGTACCTAGTTAAAATAAATACAAAGTTGTCTGTAAAATAAAAATAAATCCTTAAATAGCTACAATGTAACTATTAGTTATATTGCAGCTATCTTAGGGTTTATTTTACAGGTAAGTCTTTAGTTTTAAATAGGATTCATTTATTTAACTATAGTAAACTTATTTCGTTTTATTTAAATTATATTTAAGTTAGTGGGTGTTAGTGTTAGGGTTAGATTTAGGTTTAGGGGTTAATAACCTTATTATAGTAGCGGCGACGTTGGGGGCAGGAGATTAGGGGTTAATAATTGTAGGTAGGTGGCGGCGATGTTAGGGAGGGCAGATTAGGGGTTAATAAAATGTATTATAGTGTTTGCGAGGCGGGAGTGCGGCGGTTTAGGGGTTAATACATTTATTATAGTGGCGGCGATTTGCGGTCGGCAGATTAGGGGTTAATACTTGTAGTTAGATTGTGGCGACGTTGGGGGGAGGCAGATTAGGGGTTAATAACTATAATGTAGGGGTCGGCGGTGTTAGGGACAGCAGGTTAGGGGTTAATAGCTATAATGTAGGCGGCGGCGATATCGGGTCGGCAGATTAGGGGTTAATACTTGTAGTTAGATTGCGGCGACGTTGGGGGAGGCAGATTAGGGGTTAATAACTATAATGTAGGGGTCGGCGGTGTTAGGGACAGCAGATTAGGGGTTAATAGTTATAATGTAGGCGGCGGCGATATCGGGTCGGCAGATTAGGGGTTAATACTTATAGTTAGATTGCGGCGACGTTGGGGGAGGCAGATTAGGGGTTAATAACTATAATGTAGGGGTCGGCGGTGTTAGGGACAGCAGATTAGGGGTTAATAGCTATAATGTAGGTGGCGGCGATATTCGGTCGGCAGATTAGGGGTTAATAAAATAATGCAGGTGTCAGCGATAGCGGAGGCAGCAGATTAGGGGTTAATAAGTGTTAGATTAGGGGTGTTTAGAGACTCGGGGTACATGTTAGGGTGTTAGGTGCAGACTTAGTGTTTCCCAATAGGAAACAATGGGGCTGCGGTGTTAGTTTTTTTTCAGCCGAAACTCCCATTGTTTCCTATGGGGAAATGCCGAATCTTAACGAGCTAATTCGGATTTATTCGGAGATACGGCAGCTATTTCGGATTCATTCGGTAGATTCGGAAGTATTTTAATTCGGAAATCCGAATCGATCCGAATCTCCGAATTTACCGAATTTACCGAATTTCCGAATTAATCCGAAACGAACCGCACATGTCTATTTGACATCTATAAACAGATTATCCAAGTTACTGACATTATAACCTGAATTTGAACATTCAGAAATGTTGCGTGGGAAACGGATCTTGAAACACCAGATTTGCATCTTTATACATTAGAGTCTAATGTCACGCAATAGCACACAATCAATGTGCATTATAAATACATTTAATAGAGCAATGTCAATACTTCACAATAAGTCACCAAATTGATTTTATGAACAATAAAGACATACAATATTAAATGTGTATTTGTATTAAAGAAACAGACCGTTATTAAACCGAAAAATGTCTACAACATTTAATAATGTGACAGTATTAGATTTTAAAGAGAATTTAAACATTAATATTTAACGGATCACGGATATTAAATCTGCGTCACACATATCCGCATGACAGGCCCATGAGTTACAAATAAGTCTACATGAAAAATGAAGTAACAGCACCACCAGGAGGTATGTGTATGGAAGTTGCTAAGATATGAAACATTAAGGAACGGCCAATCAGAGTTCATCACACAAACACAACTTGAGTCAGGATGGTCTCACAGACATTCTAACAATATTTCAAACTTTTATCCAATCAGATGTACAGATAACTTGTCCCATGGTGCATCTCATGTTTACTTCACCATATAAAAGTCCATTACACGTTGCCATCTTTGTCAGTTCTCTAATGCCTGCAGGCAGTATATATTATTATTCTATATTATATATTCTACAACCCAGCAGGCATGTCACCTCCCAGGTTTACCAAGCAGGAGAGCGCTGCACTGGTCCACGCTGTCAAGGACTTTTATCCCCAGCTGTTTGGGAACAAGAGGAGGTCGACAGATGCGCCTGTTAAGAAGGCCCTCTGGGAGTCTATCACCAATGCGGTTCAATTGGTGTGTGGCGTCCAGAGGAGCCAGGATCAGATCATGTGGAGATTCGGAGATATGAGGTTGCGCTTGACAAAAAAAGTCAACCTCATAAGGGAGTGGGTACAAGCCCGTAAAAGAGGGGGCAAAAGAGAGGCCCCGCGGAAACTCTACCTACTCCCTTATGAGGTGACTTTATGCGAGCTCCTCACTCTGCGGGTCCCCAAAAGAATTAGATCCTCGCCATCCTCGGCCTCCTCTTCTTCCCTCCCAGCTGCTTCTCTGTCCGGTGGCCTGGGAGGAGCTGAAAGAGAATCTGAACCAGGTAACTATCCAACTTCATATAATATCTTAATATTTGATTAGATTTTTAAAAAATGTGTATATAGTCAGATACTAAACCTATATAGATCTCACAACATACGCTACATATGATGTTTAGATATCTGATTTTAGATTAGTGACACATGAAATAGGAATGATGTTTCTTGCGCTCTACAGAATATGCGTCACAGAGCGAAAATTGAATTGCGCATACACGTTAACATGGGTTTGCTGTAAGTGGCATTGCTTTACACATGTTGGTCAAATGACGGATGCGTAATTCCGCTTGGAATCATTGCGCAATGATCGCGAAAATTAGAATTGCGCATACACGTTAACATGGGTTTGCTGTAAGTGGCATTGCTTTACACATGTTGGTCAAATGACGGATGCGTAATTCCGCTTGGAATCATTGCGCAATGATCGCGAAAATTAGAATTGCGCATACACGTTAACATGGGTTTGCTGTAAGTGGCATTGCTTTACACATATT
This sequence comes from Bombina bombina, assembly GCF_027579735.1. NCBI lineage: Eukaryota > Metazoa > Chordata > Amphibia > Anura > Bombinatoridae > Bombina > Bombina bombina. Next base: position 672,792,499 of record NC_069503.1, on the reverse strand, counting down.
GGTCAAATGACGGATGCGTAATTCTGCTTGGAATCATTGCGCAATGATCGCGAAAATTAGAATTGCGCATTCACGTTAACATGGGTTTGCTGTAAGTGGCATTGCTTTACAAATGTTGGTCAAAATGAAATGTGAATTATTATATATGTGAAGAATACAGTATTCTTATTTTCAATATTATACATAATAAAAAAAAGAATAGCAGAATCAAAATAAATAATAGCATATGTCCATCAATTGATGAGAATGAAATAACACAAAAAATTAATTAAAGCTACAGTAAACAACACAACTGATTGAAAATAAGAGTACAGGATATATTTATCATGAATTTAATTGAGAAAACAATTAACTCATGGGACTACCAAAAGATTTATAGTTTTTAATTAATTTGCTAATAATTTAAAGATTTTAAACATGGCATGATTTGTATTAATGATATCCAATCCTCATTTAATATATTACAGATCTGGATGTTGGTGCTGGAACCTCAAGCCAGGGCTTGTCACAGTATGGTATGTCTCATTTTAATTGACATTTGTCTTAGAAACATGGACAGGACATTACATACTAAATCCACATTGTTCAATATTTAGATGTATCTGCAAAATGGATTAGTAAAATATTTACAAATAAGAATAAAAAAAAACCAAACATAGGATTACATTGTAATACTAATCTGAATTTTTATAGAATTTAAGATATCCCATCTATTCTTGATATCTTCATTTTAATGTAAGATTTTTTGAATGTCCAATTTATATTCTTCTCAAAAAGGTAATTTTCCAGCCTCCAGTAGAATTTAAAAGACCTTTATTGATCTCTTACAGGGTCCATTATAACAACAACGTTTCAAACCTATACCAGGTTCTTAATCATGTTTATAGAATAGTGTACAGGTGTGCCTTTTATACCTGTCCTTTTCCTATAAGATTACACAACAGTGCCATCATGTGGTAAAAATTTAAAATTACAAGTGATAAAGAAAAATCTTCAGTTATTCAAATTCTTATGTATCACATATTGAATTTTTAGAATATTTACTTTCTTCTTCTTGATTTCTATGTATGTTTATCACATGCAATATTAAAAACCAAAATACTAGTACATTTACAAATAAAACCTATACACATAAAAAATTCGGAATCAAATTTGCTACTACAGATAAATGCTACAATTATCAATTAAAAAAATAATGACCATTCAAATTCTTTATTCAGACCTTCAGGTATCATGGTGTTTAATTTATTGATCCAAAACATCTCCCTTCTTTTGAGCAATTGGTCCCTGTCACCTCCCCTCCTGGGTCTGTCAACTTGTTCAATGACTTGAAATCTCAGTTGACTGATGTTATGACCCATGGAGAGGAAGTGACAGGAAACAGGAGCTTCTGTATTTTTATTTCTGATATTGGATTTGTGTTCGGTGATTCTTGTTCTTACCTCCCTACTAGTTTCACCTATGTAAATCCTGGCACACAGACATTTAATGAGGTATATGGCGTATGTGCTTCTACATGTTAGATGTTTCTTAATTGGATATTTAGTCCCCTTAGTAGGATGGAAAAATTCCTTCCCCTTTATTATGGAGCTACAGTGACTACAATGTAGGCAAGGATAACAACCTCTATTATCAGGTCCTATTGATGTTTGAATACTTTTCTTTTTGCTACCTATATCTGCTCTTACCAGTAGATCTCTCAGGTTCTTAGTTTTTTTGTAAGCCACTATAGGTATGTTTTTAAAATCTTCAACTTGGGGATTGCACTCTCTGAGTATGTGCCAGTGTTTATTAATGATGTGTGATATTTTAGATCCTAGAGTGTTATATTGGGTTACAAATATCATTCTGTTTTCTTTTGTCTTATTTATTGTGTTGCTGTCTTCCTTATTTTTAAAGTACTCTAATTGTTTTGTAATTAGTTCTTCTGGATATCCTCTTCTTTTAAATTTTTCTGCCATTTCCTTTAATCTTATATCACATTTCTTTTCATCAGTCACTATTCTTTTCACTCTTTTGAATTGACCTTGGGGTATGGCTTCTATTGTTTTTTTTGAGTGGAAGCTATCATATTGTAGTACTTTGTTTTTGTCTGTGGGTTTCACATACAGATCAGTTTTTAGGAAGCCTTGTTCTTTATATACAAAGGTGTCTAAAAATGCTACTCCTGTTTCCTCAGTATTAAGTGTGAATTTTAAACCAGTGACAGATGAGTTAAGGTGTTCAACAAATTGCGAGTGGGGTGACACTGGTAGCCTATTGCAATTTGTTGAACACCTTAACTCATCTGTCACTGGTTTAAAATTCACACTTAATACTGAGGAAACAGGAGTAGCATTTTTAGACACCTTTGTATATAAAGAACAAGGCTTCCTAAAAACTGATCTGTATGTGAAACCCACAGACAAAAACAAAGTACTACAATATGATAGCTTCCACTCAAAAAAAACAATAGAAGCCATACCCCAAGGTCAATTCAAAAGAGTGAAAAGAATAGTGACTGATGAAAAGAAATGTGATATAAGATTAAAGGAAATGGCAGAAAAATTTAAAAGAAGAGGATATCCAGAAGAACTAATTACAAAACAATTAGAGTACTTTAAAAATAAGGAAGACAGCAACACAATAAATAAGACAAAAGAAAACAGAATGATATTTGTAACCCAATATAACACTCTAGGATCTAAAATATCACACATCATTAATAAACACTGGCACATACTCAGAGAGTGCAATCCCCAAGTTGAAGATTTTAAAAACATACCTATAGTGGCTTACAAAAAAACTAAGAACCTGAGAGATCTACTGGTAAGAGCAGATATAGGTAGCAAAAAGAAAAGTATTCAAACATCAATAGGACCTGATAATAGAGGTTGTTATCCTTGCCTACATTGTAGTCACTGTAGCTCCATAATAAAGGGGAAGGAATTTTTCCATCCTACTAAGGGGACTAAATATCCAATTAAGAAACATCTAACATGTAGAAGCACATACGCCATATACCTCATTAAATGTCCGTGTGCCAGGATTTACATAGGTGAAACTAGTAGGGAGGTAAGAACAAGAATCACTGAACACAAATCCAATATCAGAAATAAAAATACAGAAGCTCCTGTTTCCTGTCACTTCCTCTCCATGGGTCATAACATCAGTCAACTGAGATTTCAAGTCATTGAACAAGTTGACAGACCCAGGAGGGGAGGTGACAGGGACCAATTGCTCAAAAGAAGGGAGATGTTTTGGATCAATATATTAAACACCATGATACCTGAAGGTCTGAATAAAGAATTTGAATGGTCATTATTTTTTTTAATTGACAATTGTAGCATTTATCTGTAGTAGCAAATTTGATTCCGAATTTTTTATGTGTATAGGTTTTATTTGTAAATGTACTAGTATTTTGGTTTTTAATATTGCATGTGATAAACATACATAGAAATCAAGAAGAAGAAAGTAAATATTCTAAAAATTCAATATGTGATACATAAGAATTTGAATAACTGAAGATTTTTCTTTATCACTTGTAATTTTAAATTTTAACCACATGATGGCACTGTTGTGTAATCTTATAGGAAAAGGACAGGTATAAAAGGCACACCTGTACACTATTCTATAAACATGATTAAGAACCTGGTATAGGTTTGAAACGTTGTTGTTATAATGGACCCTGTAAGAGATCAATAAAGGTCTTTTAAATTCTACTGGAGGCTGGAAAATTACCTTTTTGAGATTGATATTGGGGTTTGGCTAACCCTTTCCTGTGCCCCGGACTGAAAAGGTGCTGTCTCTCACTACTATTTTTCATATCAATTTATATTCTTCCCCTGTGTATTGCTTAATCTTATTTGGATACATTTTGACAAAATTCACACACTTTTGCATATGTTTTGATTTTAAAAATATAGATTCAATTTTTGAAATTGATCACGTCATTTAAGGGACATGCCAACTAAATTTTACATTGAATGATTTGGAAACATGATTTTATTGTTTTGTTTAAACATTTTATGAGCTACATTGGTTCAGTCTATTGTTTTAGTTCTTCTAAAAACATATTGATTTTGGTTTAGGTTAAACAATGCATTACTGGGATTATCCGGCTGTTTTTTTCTGCATAAATTGGCATTTTGTCAAAAGTTAAAATCATGTGTTCAGATAACAGTAGTACATAGTTTCAAAAAGTATACAATTACACATTTTGAGCTTCATGTCCCTTTAATAGAGGAAAATTAAATAATTCTTAGGATATCCTTAACTAACATATTAGATTGTAATTGCATGCTCCATCCCATTCATTACATCAACATATGGAGTAGAGAATTCATTAACAGCAACATTGTCAAATCAATATATTTTTATATTAAAGGGACACTGAGCTAAAATTATTAATGTTGTCATTCAGATAGAGCATGCAATATTAATCAACATTTAAATATAATACTATAATCATATTTGAAATATTATATTGTTAAATGTATTTTAAAATCAAGAATGTACGTTTATCTGCAGCTCCATTTTGGTTGACCAACCTGGGTTTTTATTGATGATTGGTGGATACCTTCAACAAACAATATTTATTGAATCCAATATTGCTTATCTGCCTTTAAGATTAACATGCAGCAAAATTAAAATTATAATAGGAGTCAATGTTAAATCATTTGTAACAGTTTGAACAGTGAAATCAATGATTGAAATAAATCATGTCAGTGTCCCTTTAATAAACAATAGATTCATTAATCCTTACATTCTTTGGATTAGACAATATTGATATATAATTCACATATTCACTGTTGGAGTTACTTTATAGATATAAGCATACTCTAACAGCACCATGATTACATATTTGTACTAATCAATTTGGTTTGGTATTGTGATAAATATGTGTTGTGTCCTAAACAAGATTACTGTACATTGCACAAATGGCTCGATGTGCCACATGTCTTTGTTTATATTTGTCAACACAGCTGTTATTTAAAATGTGGTTTGTGTGTATTCTTTTAAGAACATTGATCAATGGGTATATTTAGATATGCAATAGCATCGTATGAGATGAGTTTGATGTCTAATATAGTCAGAAATTAAACATATGTTAAATACATCATTTTTTACAGAATCCCCTTGATTCAATCAAGCATTTTTTTTTCTAATGACTGCTTTATTCTTCACATTTTCAAGTTGATTATTCTTATAAATCGATACAGATGTGATTTAGTGCTATCCCAAATGTGTTCACTAATATATATCTATATCATTCATAGAGAGAGTTGTTGTGGGGAGCCCAGAGGGATCCAGCACCGACACAGAGCTGCCTTTGCAGTCTTCTGGTAAGTCCATTGACTCATTTATATGTCATTGAAGGTGTATTGGTAATCAATATTATGAGCATAATTCTGATGAAGCATAACATTTGAACCAAACATATAATTTACTCCTCTGATTATATATTAATTTTATTTTAATATTGAAAGATTAAGAATTAAAACTTTCTTAGTCTACACCTTTGTTATTCAGAAGATGTATAGCATATGTTTGTTTCCATGTTCAATTTTGACAACAATCATCAAGTGATACACACATGAGAAATCTTAAATGTTCAATGTACTATGCTTTTATGATTTTAAAATTAATACAAACAATAAATCGAAAATCTGAATCATTGAGAATAACAAATCTAATGTCATTGGTATGCTCCATCAAAATGATGTAAATCATAACTTTGGGTGTGTATATCTTTAATGCAACATTGATGTGTGTCTTTGAGCAACAGTAACATATGTTATAATATCTGATCTTAACATGTACACAACATGTTATGTTTTACAGAGATTGATTTAACATGTGGGATGGAGGAGGAAGAGGCTCCCTTGAAGTCTGATGGTATGTGAAATATATCTAACATGTATCCAAAATGTTTCTTTATTGGAAATCATTTTATTGAAGACATTCAAAGTCTACAGCTTTTGCACTTTAAAAAGGAATATTATTTGTCTGTTCAAATACACTACTGCCCCCTTTACAGGTATATATCAGGCAGCATGAAGATATGCTTGGATTTGTTTAAATATTTGGATTTCTAATTCATGCCATCATGATGTCACATGCATATTCCAGGCCAAACCACAATAATAATTTTATAATTGTACAGACAGTCATTGCTATTCATCTGAGTGCCTATATGCATACCATATCCTCATGTCATTATTGTTTAGAAATTCAAACACACTTCTAAGTATATTGCAAACATAATCAAGTTGAAATGCGTTGATTTGATTTCATGATGTATGAGATGTTAATATATTTTTAATATTTATTTCAGATGGATCCTCCTCTTCTGGTCATCAGTTTTCCGCCCCTGCCCAATCCCCTGCCCAGTCCCCTGCCCAGTCCCCTGCCCCTCAACAGACCACAGACCCCCCCGGCCCTTCCCATTTTTCCTATCCTGTCCCTCCCAAAAAACGGCCCTTCCTCCCCCTTCGCCGCTCTCCCCGTCTTTTGGCCCGTACAGCTACCCCAGCTGCCCAGCCCCCAACTCACCACTCCCCAGCTGTACGGGCTACCCCAGAGCAGCAGCCCATCCCTCCCCAACCCAATCCCATCCCTCCCCAACCCAATCCTATCCCTCCCCCCTGTCTCAACCTTCATTGTCCTGGGTGTCGGATTGTCCTTCCCAGGCACAGCTGTAAGTATCATTCAAAATCAACATTATAAGATACTTAAAGGTATACTGAAGGCAAATTGTTTCTATTGTGATTCAAATAGAGCATGCAATGTTAATCAAATTTATAATTTACTACTCTTATCAATTATTCTTCATTCTCTTGCTATCTTTATTGAAAAAAAGAAATGCCTCTAATTATTTTTTATTAAAACAAAATCTGGACATCATTTCTTTATTGTTGGATGAATGTATCCATCAGTCAGCAGGGACAACCAAAGTTGATAACCAAAAATGGCCTGCCCTATAAACTTACATTCTTGCATTTAAAATATAGCTAGAGAATTCAAACATTTAAAGAATACGATTAAATTAATAATTCTTTTTAATGTCATGCTCTATCTGAATCATTAACTAAAATATTTAGGTTTAGTGTCCCTTTAATTTGATATCACTACATATACCAATCACCACTACTTGGATCCAACAATTTATGTACAATTGTTCATACAATATCTCTTGTATAACCCAGTGGGAATGTAATTTCTTCTGGTTGCTATGTTTACACAGCTTGTCCTCAACGCCAAAATGTTTAAGGATAGGTGTGCCTACCACAGTATAACTAAAATATTTAAATTGCTAATGTAAGTACAATGTAAATCCTTTTACAATATTTTAGACACTCAAGCTGTAAAAGTGGATCATCCAAAACCAATTAAAGGGGACAACATGTTGGAGTAAAATGTCCCTTTAATGGTTTAGGTCTGTCTGAATAACATATTTCATGTGTAAATAATCAATGTCAACAAATTAATTTAAAGAATTATTTGTCTTTATGATGACAATGTATCTTTGCTTATTTTTTTGTCTGTTGTGTAATTATCATTAATATTTTTTTTTTCTTTATTTTAGGCTGTGACTCAACATGGCTCATGCTAGAAGGTCTAGCACGCGTAGAGCAGGCCGTGTTGAGGAACGCAGCTGTCCTGAGAGGGATGAGCGACACCATGCAGGCCCAGCTACAGGTCCAGCATTTGACTCTACGTCAGATGAGGCAGTGGAATTCAATGCTTGAATCTGTAGCTAGACAGGCACAGGACGATGAAGGGGATGACCAGTAAGTGGAGGATCTGGAGATGCTCCAAGGGCGCAGATAAGAATCCTCCATCCACATGTTGATGTTTGTTTTTATGTTTGCCATTTGGCCTTTTTTTCTTGTTATTTTTGTGCCTGTTGCACTCTTTTACCTTGTCATATGGCTCCAATGGGGCTATGCTGGCCCTTGGCTACTCTCTTCATGGACTGTGATGCACTCTGTTACCTTGTCATATGGCTCCAATGGGGCTATGCTGGCCCTTGGCAACTCTCTTCATGGACTGTGATGCACTCTGTTACCTTGTCATATGTCTCCAATGGGGCTATGCTGGCCCTTGGCAACTCTCTTCATGGACTGTGATGCACTCTTTTACCTTGTCATATGTCTCCAATGGGGCTATGCTGGCCCTTGGCTACTCTCTTCATGGACTGTGATGCACTCTGTTACCTTGTCATATGTCTCCAATGGGGCTATGCTGGCCCTTGGCAACTCTCTTCATGGACTGTGATGCACTCTGTTACCTTGTCATATGTCTCCAATGGGGCTATGCTGGCCCTAGGCTACTCTCTTCATGGACTGTGATGCACTCTGTTACCTTGTCATATGTCTCCAATGGGGCTATGCTGGCCCTTGGCAACTCTCTTCATGGACTGTGATGCACTGTGTTACCTTGTCATATGTCTCCAATGGGGCTATGCTGGCCCTTGGCAACTCTTTTCATGGACTGTGATGCACTCTGTTACCTTGTCATATGTCTCCAATGGGGCTATGCTGGCCCTTGGCAACTCTCTTCATGGACTGTGATGCACTCTGTTACCTTGTCATATGGCTCCAATGGGGCTATGCTGGCCCTTGGCTACTCTCTTCATGGACTGTGATGCACTCTGTTACCTTGTCATATGTCTCCAATGGGGCTATGCTGGCCCTTGGCAACTCTCTTCATGGACTGTGATGCACTCTGTTACCTTGTCATATGTCTCCAATGGGGCTATGCTGGGGCTATGCTGGCCCTTGGCAACTCTCTTCATGGACTGTGATGCACTCTGTTACCTTGTCATATGTCTCCAATGGGGCTATGCTGGCCCTTGGCTACTCTCTTCATGGACTGTGATGCACTCTGTTACCTTGTCATATGGCTCCAATGGGGCTATGCTGGCCCTTGGCTACTCTCTTCATGGACTGTGATGCACTCTGTTACCTTGTCATATGGCTCCAATTTTCCTGATCTTTAAAAGATTATTTATAAACGTTGTTGATGTTTTCTGACATACTAATAAAAGACATGTAATTGCACGATTCTTTGTCCTCTTTATTCATGTCATTGATTGAAATCTCTAGTTTATCTGGTTGATCCTTAAAGGGACCTTAGCAAAAATAATGGTGTTTCCTGAATCATATATGTAATACAATTGTAAATGACTTTTTCGTAAAGCTTTGTCATTTCATGATTATGATTAGCATAGTAATTCTTTTATATATGTATATATAGATTGTTATTTGTGTATATATATATATGTATATTGCAAATTTCACATCCATGTGTGTATTTATAAACTCTGCATGAATTGATGCACCTTTAACAAATGATCTGAGGATTGATACAATGATATAATCCCTGTAAAGTGTTCATTTTATTGAAATAGTATTGTCTCTGTGTATCCTCTTTTTAAAAATAAAAATCATGTCCCTTTAAGTGATGCTGAGCACAATTGTTAATGAATGGATTTCCATTTCTAAAGCGTTTTTGTCCTTTTTACATGAACAAGGACATATAATCTTATTAATAAACAATCTTATTGTAATGTTGACAGCACATGTATTTCATTTTCAATTCTATCTTATTGTAGTAGTGTAACCAAATCAATCTCTGTGTGTAATGCGCATATTTTAGATGAGGAATATGTTTTTCCAAATATTTGAAAAAAATACTCCTCCTCCCATATATGGCTATAGGTAGGCTGACCATATTTCAACTTGAATAAATGACACGTTTGATCAATACATGTGTCATTATTGTTGTTCCAAAACAATCTAAACATATCTTAAAACATCAATGGCATATGTATTTCTCATGTGTATCTTTTAAATGTTAAAGATATACACCATAGCTATAGTTAAAGGGACAGTCAAGTCCGAAAAGATGATTCATGATTTCGTGACATTCCTAGATAGCAATATAGACACATACTAGTTACTAAAATATAAATATGTTTCTTATTGATATGCCAAGCTGTCAACTGAGTCCTTGTATTGGCTTCGGTTTTTCAGCGATCTCGGATGCGCCATGTTGCTTAAGACGTCAACTGCCAGGCTGTCCAATGATTCCTTGTATTGACTGACATTTTTACGCGATCAAGGATGCACCTTTTATTGGATGGCATTTTTACTCGATCAAGGATGCGCCTTTTTTGGATTGCATTCTTACGTGATCAAGAATGCGCCTTTTATTGGATTGCGTTCTTACGTGATCAAGGAAGCGCCATGTTAATTAAGACGTCACATGCAAAGGTAAAAAAACGTCTGATTGTATTACGTAGTCCCGCAATATTTGTTTGTGCACGTTACACACGTTTGTGAATGAGAAGACAAGTTTAAAAACATGGCGAATATGGATTGTTTGCATCATGTTACATTGTTGACCCATAGCTGATAAAGACCACCACATTCTCTTTTGCTGGATGTCTGGTTGAATAAACGAACGAAAGCAAAATGTTTTCATGCATAAGATATTTCGAGGCAAGTGCAAATCTCTATAGTCCATCTTGTTTAATATGTTTGTCAACAATATGTTCCTTTTTATGAAAAATGACTGTTGTGTTTAATGTTAAAGATATCGAATTCATAAATATGAGCTATTGTATTAGAAGAAAGTAATCAATATGCATTTATCTTTATCATATGCTAAATATATGATGCCGACTTCTTCTAAATGTAATTTCGTTGTATATTTTATTAAAGGTTCATTAGACACTCACATTAAAAAACACAATATTTTATTTGGTCTCTAGTTATATAGTCCATTGTTTACCAAATACATGTCTACTTTTGCTTCTGTTCAAATAAAATTGAAGTAATTTTCAGACTCCTCGCCAAGCCTCAAAGTTTCATGTGAGTACCATCTCCAGCTTTCTCCTGTTTGTGTAAAGGGTCTTTTCATATGTTAATGATGGGGTATTGTCTTGTTTTACGGTTGTAATGGGGGTTCATCTATCTTTTCAATAGAGATAACCCGATTTTATTTGAAAGTGTTTAAAGCTTTTTAATATTGATTTTGATATCAGTATATGTTAATCTTGTTGTTTCTAGTAGTGTCTATTACATGCAGTTCTGTTAAAAAGATAGTATACTGTCCCTTTAATGCAAATGTTGATTTTTGTATCATGTATGAGTTCCACATTGGTTAATCTCCAAATATATTATTGTTAGCATATTTTTTTTTCCACTCCTAAAAGGACTTTAAACCATATTCATTGTTAAAACAAATGTCTTTCTAAAAACAAACAAACACAATAATGTCTCTTTAAGAAAATAGACTTTATTTAACACGTCAATATAAATCTTTTTTCAATATTTCTTGTTTGAACAAGTACATGTAGATATACCAACAATCACCAAATATTATATGTTAGCATATGTATTTTTTTTAAAGGGACAGTTTAGAAAACAAATAATGTTTTGCATGATTAAAAAAGTCAATTTTGTAATATCAATGATATCAAAGGTTTCTCACCAATTAATCATTTGTCTGTGTTTATTTTAATTTGCTAGCTAAACCTATGAGGTTTGTGTGCTCATTTCTTAGAGCTTGAAGAGTGCATGTAATCAGAATGCAATTTGACCACTAGAGGGCATTTGGATAGCATTTGTATATCTAAAACCTTGAGCTCATACAGCATATTTACCATGTATTGATCATTGATGTAAAATGTTGTTATGTCAGAACAACAAATAAGTGGTCATTTTTCATAGGCATAGATACAAGGGTAAGCACATAAGTCACACGTATTTCTCCATGTTTTGTTGTTTCAAACTTGATAATGCGTAATACAGTGTTTTCTTTGTAATCAATAATGTTCTGACTGTCCCTTTAAGCTGTGTTATTGGCATTCAAACAGTAATATGCCATCATGGATAATTGTAATGGTAATTTTGTTTGCGATTCGGGAAACAGTTTGGACATCACATCACAGAAACCAATCAATATCATGAACAAGGATAGGTATGTGATGATGTGGTTTTCACACACTTATAACCCACACTCTGCAAACAATCTGCCTCCATGGACCCGGTCCCATAGAAGTAGATTATATACAGAGTGTGGTCCACAAGTGTATGAAAACCACATCATCACATACCTATCCATTACACATTAAATAAAAAAACATTAAACATGAAAACAAATACTTACTTCCTCTTCCTTCCCCTCTTCCCACGGGGCTGAGGCTCTGGGAGGGTCAACTGCCGACTCCGACGAGTTCTCATTGGAGATGTTGTGGGAAGAGTGGAAGGAAGAGTACTGGGACGACCAAGGTGAGGAGGAGGAGATGGCCGAGGAGATGGCCCGACAGGAGGAGATGGCCCGGCAGGAGAAGATGGCCCGGCAGGAGAAGATGGCCCGGCAGTAGGCCCAGCAGCAGGAGGCCCAGCAGATGGCGGCCCAGGAGCAGGAGGCCCAGCAGAAGGTGGCCCAGGAGCAGGAGGCCCAGCAGCAGGAGGCCCAGCAGCAGGAGGCCCAACAGATGGCGGCCCAGGAGCAGGAGGCCCAGCAGATGGCGGCCCAGGAGCAGGAGGCCCAGCAGATGGCGGCCCAGGAGCAGGAGGCAGACCAGCAGATGGCGGACCAGGAGCAGGAGGCAGACCAGCAGGAGGCAGACCAGCATGCGTCTCCCGGAAGAAATTAAACATCTCTTGTTGGAGTCTTAAGGTTCTGTTTTGGGCTTCTTCTATTCTAGTAAGGAGGTGTATTATTTGGGTTTGGCCTTCAATGATTTTGTTTTGTCCTTCAATAATTCTATTTCTGCCTTCTATATTTTGGATCCGGGAGTTACGCATCTGGTCAATGTAGTCTAGTAGAACCCACACCTCCGCTATTTCCTCTTGTTGTGCACGGCGGGGTGCTGCTCCTTGAGAGACGAGTTCTCATTGGAGATGTTGTGGGAAGAGTGGAAGGAAGAGTACTGGGACGACCAAGGTGAGGAGGAGGAGATGGCCGAGGAGATGGCCCGACAGGAGGAGATGGCCCGGCAGGAGAAGATGGCCCGGCAGGAGAAGATGGCCCGGCAGGAGCAGATGGCCCGGCAGGAGCAGATGGCCCGGCAGGAGGCCCAGCAGCAGGAGGCCCAGCAGATGGCGGCCCAGGAGCAGGAGGCCCAGCAGAAGGTGGCCCAGGAGCAGGAGGCCCAGCAGCAGGAGGCCCAGCAGCAGGAGGCCCAACAGATGGCGGCCCAGGAGCAGGAGGCCCAGCAGATGGCGGCCCAGGAGCAGGAGGCCCAGCAGATGGCGGCCCAGGAGCAGGAGGCAGACCAGCAGATGGCGGACCAGGAGCAGGAGGCAGACCAGCAGGAGGCAGACCAGCATGCGTCTCCCGGAAGAAATTAAACATCTCTTGTTGGAGTCTTAAGGTTCTGTTTTGGGCTTCTTCTATTCTAGTAAGGAGGTGTATTATTTGGGTTTGGCCTTCAATGATTTTGTTTTGTCCTTCAATAATTCTATTTCTGCCTTCTATATTTTGGATCCGGGAGTTACGCATCTGGTCAATGTAGTCTAGTAGAACCCACACCTCCGCTATTTCCTCTTGTTGTGCACGGTGGGGTGCTGCTCCTTGAGGGGCCTCTGCTTCTGCTGCCTCTTCCTCTGCTTCTGGGGCCTCTTCGTCAAGGGGGGCCTCTTCGTCAAGGGGGGCTCTTCGTCAAGGGGGGCCTCTTCCCTCCGAGGTGGAGATTCATCCCCACCACTCTCATCCCGGGGAAAAGGAGGAGCCTGTAGTTGCTGTGCTGCCTCCTCCCCAGACTCTGTATATTTGAAAAAGAAAGAAATGTATATATTAGCATATTTCCAAATAAAGCTTTAAATTACTTAGCTTACGATACAATTACAAATGCAGCCTCATTAATCCACTTTGAAATCTAATAATCAATACGATTTCCGCATTTTCTAAAACGTGTTTGTGATATCTCTGGTCAATCTCAATGTTTTTGCGTTTGTTTTCAGTCTGTTTAAATGCACACCTAACCTATAGCCTAGATACTAATGTAACCGCAAAGTAATTGTGAATGCGTGTAAACAACGTAATAGCATTAATCTGATCCTTAAAGGGACATGAAACCTAATGTTTTATCTTTCATGATTTAGAAGCATACAATTATAATCAACTTTCTAATGTACTTTTCTTATCTAATTTGCTTCATTCTCTGGATATTCTTTGCTGAAAAGCATATCTAGATATGCTTAGAAGCTGCTGATTGGTAGCTGCATATAGCTGCCTCCTGTGATTGGTTTACCGTGTGCATGGCTATTTCTTCATTAAAGTATATCTAAAGAATGAATCAAATTAGGTAATATAAGTAAATTGGAATGTTGTTTCAAATTGTATTCTCTACCTTAATCATGAAAGCAAAGGTTTGCGTATAGTGTCCCTTGAAATACATTCGTATGTTAATTTATTCTTAAATGAGCTTACCGTCAGATGAGAATGGCAGGTTCCCGGTATCAATTCCTCTGATACCGACTATATCCACCTCGGAGATGCTGGGACGCAACATTTCCTCCCATCGGCAGTAATCGATTTCCAATGCAGGGCCGCCACCGGTTCCTGCGGCATGTTGGGCCTCCCGGCTTAACTTTTTCTTAAGATCCATCTTGCAGTCCCGGTAGCGATGTTTAATAGAGTCCATATCTCTGTTCCGGCCACCCACTGCATTGACTGCATTCCTTATCTCCTGCCAGAGCTTCCTCTTCTCAGTCGGGGTGGTCTTCTGATGCTGCAGCCTCCTATACCTGGCCATATAGGCTTCTACGAGGGCCTCCTTCTCCTCCATCGAAAACCTCGCCTCCCTAGTCGCCTTGGCCTTCCCCTGTGACGATGCCCTCTGTTTCCCGGACTGTGAAGCCCTACTCTGTCCGCCACTGGGCCCAGCCACTTGTTCATCTTGAACCAAGTGGCTGGGTCCACCCACCGCTTCCACCCCCGCTTCCTGCCCCCCTTCCTGCCCCCCTTCCTGCCCTGTTCCTCTCCCCCTCCCTCTCCTCCCCCCTCTACCTCTCCCCTGCCTGCCCTCCATGTCTTCCCTAAACTAAACCCCAAATAAGCAAACAAAAAGTGAGTGTGATCAAATGAAAGGGGGTCAAAATAAAGAACTAAAAAGACCCCAAAAAGTGCAGAAAGTGTGAAAGGGATATAAATAAAAGAGGGTAAGGAGTATTTAAATGAACAAAATGAAGAAGAAGACTAAAAGGAGGATATGTAAACTAAATGTAACTAGGGGATGGTGATGGGATGGGGATGGGGTATGGGATAAGAGTAAATGGGATGAAATGGAATGGGACTACAGGGAATGGGGTATGGAGTGTAGTATGAGAGGGTATGGGGTATGGAGTGTATGTAGTGTTATTGATAAGTGTGTGTATGTATGTATTGAATGTGTTTGCGTGTAAATGTGTTAAGTGTACAGAAAAAGCACTCGCACACTCACCCAAACCAACTGTCGCTCACTAACTCACACTACCACTAACTCTCTAACTCACACTACCACTACCTCTCTAACTCACGCTACCACTAACTCTCTAGCTCCCACTACCACTAACTCACTCACGATAACACTAACTGACTCACAATAATGCACAAAATCTCTAAGCTCCAATCTCCAAAAACCCACCAGCAACACAGTGAAAGAAGCCATGCTTGTGTGGTGCTTATATACCCTGTGTAAATGTTTAATGATGTACCGGTTTGCGTTGTAAATTGTGTTCAGGTGTGCTTTATTCTTACTTATTATTTGTGCAATGTGTATTAGGTGTGTGAATTTGCGCATGCTCATTTCGAGTTAGTATTTGTGGAATGTGTAGAATGCGATGATGTCATAGTGCTCGTTTTCTATAACATTGACCAATAGTATTATGGTTAAATGTGAATTTGCGATGGTGTGGTATTAGTGAAGTGTTGTATATGTATGTTTGTCCTAATATATAGTAATATTGAATGCGAGTATTTTGCTAGTGTATGATTGTGATTTTTGTTTCCTTGTTATTTTCCGTATTTCCGCATCTTAAATGATATGCGTATTCCCTGTATTTTATTTAATTAAATTTCCCCCCGCTTCTGAATGTGTAATGCTTATGTGCTTTTTTTAGTGATTGTTGTTGTGACATTTGCGGCGTGTTGTTGTTGTGCATTATGTGGTATGCGTCATATGACCGAGCTGTGCGTATTTCTCGCGAGATCGAGTGTTAGATGAAAAAAGCGTGTTTGTTTGCTTTTCCATTGATCTCTATGGGAGACTGTCTAACGCGGGCAGGATTCCGCGTGTGAAATACACGCGTTAGGAGTATCGTTAGAAGGTTTATTTCAACTCTAAATACCGGCGTTAAAAAACGCTGTGCATTAGACATAAACCACGCATAGCTATCGCACCCCATCTACCGCCAAACTCCAAATCTAGCCGTATGTTTCTGGAAGACATTACCTCTAATTTCCAAAAATCTTCTACACGCCC
Organism: Bombina bombina; assembly: GCF_027579735.1. Classification (NCBI taxonomy): domain Eukaryota; kingdom Metazoa; phylum Chordata; class Amphibia; order Anura; family Bombinatoridae; genus Bombina; species Bombina bombina. The sequence goes on along the minus strand of NC_069503.1, from coordinate 672,776,037 downwards.
TCATTCCCACATCATGGGGGATAGAGGAGTATAGATTTTCTACATCTAGAGACACAAAAATGGTATCATGGTTTACAGATATCCCATACAATTTTCTAAGTAAATCTGGGGTGTCTAAGACATAGGAAGTGAGTGTACTGAGAAATGGTCTAAGGCAATAATCTACATATGTTCCAATTTTTTCTGTAACACTGCCAATTCCCGATATTATGGGACGTCCCAGAGGATTATTAAAATTTTTATGCAGCTTAGGTATACAGTAGAAAATTGGAACAACAGGATGCTCTTGGTATAGGTACTTTAATTCAACAGGTGTTATAATGCCTTCATGTTTGGCTTCATTGAGAATTTTAAATAAATCATTTAGAATTTTTGAATGGGGTTACCTGCCACTTGTTCATATTGTGACCTATCTAGTAACTGTCATTTAACTTCCATTAGATATTTCTTTTCATCTAGTAATACTAGATTTCCCCCTTGTCAGCTGGCTTTATTATTACGCTGGTGTCTAATGTTAGTTCCTTGGGCCCTACGCTCCTCTCCTGTAAGATTATCATTTAGGATTCCTGTAAATTTTCTATACCTCTTTCAACTGCTTTAACGAAAAAATGTACTGCGGGCACCAAACTTAGAGATAGCATGAACGTAGATTTAGCTCTAAAGTTAGTAGTAACAGCTTGATTTTCATTTTATAGGGGAGCCTCAATATTAGTAATATCATGGTTTTCTAACTCATGTATTCTGTAAAGAGAGATTCCAGCATTTTCACTGCCTCCTTATCTTCATTATTTAAGGTCACCAAAAGCCTCCCTTGTATTTGTTGCATAACTTGTGATAGGACAATCTTCCTTGCAAAGCATTGGAGGTCCTTGGTGAAATCTAATGTATCTAATCCAAGCTTAGGACAGAAAGAAAGTCCTTTCTTTAAGAGAGAGATATAAGAGGGGGAAGTTCAAAGAATGAAATATTAACTACTTGTAATTCAGTGGAGGGGGGTATTAATAAGCCCTCCTCCTTCCTCTCCTCATTTGCCCCCCCCCCCGCTTTGCATTCTCTCCTGGTTGTATTGGTAACTCTCTAATCGATTTGATCTCGAAGGGTACCTCTTTTCCCTTCCATCTATATTTCCCTTCTCTCTTTCTCTTCCACCCCCCTCTCCTGTTCTTAAAGATTCTAATTGACCTAAATCGTTTTTTGGATCCCAGAAGCTAGCGTAGCAAAACATTTTCATGAATTTCATGGAGCAAAACCAGATTCCCTGGGATTCACTGGTATTGACAAGGGAATTGTAAATGGAAGAGGGGGCAATAATGACAAATTCTTCCTAAGAAAAGAATGTGCCTGGATGTATAGGTTAAAAACATTAAAACCCAATGGCCTTAATGAAAAATTAGAATTTGCATGTTTCTTGGGAGACTAATAATAATAATATTCCAACAAAAGGTCTGAGAGGGATTAACTAACTTAAGTATATATATATTTTTGCCATTATTCTCATAAGTATACAACTTTTGCATACATTACAAAACATATATAGCTTTTCCTGTAAAGAGAATTATTTATGACTCCGACTCCTCCTAAAGTATATCACCAAATTCTGTGATTATAAATACATAGTATTGAGAATAACAATATGCATGAATGAGAAGTATCTATGTTCCCAGGATAAAAATGCTTTCTTTCACATATCCTGGATTTCACATAAACAACAGAATAATATTTCCTTTCTGTATTTTGCTTAACTATTTATTAAACAAGAGTTACAATATTCCTATAGGGATTTATCAGTTTTTTCGGCCTCCCTCGCCTCCAATAGTGAGTATTGTTGTTTACATGTATATATTTTTAATATTGTGACTTGCTGTCACAATACCTGTTTGAATAATGTTGTTTACTGACATAGTTGACATAGTAATGAAACTTTCACCTGCAACATGGGCGTGACTATTCCTCCCGCAATCAAATAAAATGGAGTGGAAGTAAACATTTGATAGCCCAGTTGAAGCCCCGCAAGTACAGTGTGAGTGTGTGTGTGTGGGGGGGGGGTTGAAACGTGCGTAGGTTGTATCTCAAGCTGCACAGGAATGGCTCTGGACACACGCTAAATTTAAACTTTGATCCTAGCACAGTCTGAAAATAAAATTTCCTTAATTTGTGAGACTCCCACGTATGTCGTTACAGCCGTTATGTATGGAGGAGGATCCCAAGCTGTTTGAAAATCTGGATGCAATGTGGTGGTGAGTCTCACAGGAAGCGGTTTACAATTGCTAACCTGGAGAAAAAGTACCGTTTAAAATATCCTATGATCGCTGTTGATCTGTCTTGAGACTTTTTTCCAAGGTATTAACTTGTCTCCAACTGTGCGCTAACTGGCTCACAGAAACCCGCATTGAAGAGACTATTAATAAGGCAATAAGATATATCTGGATATTATGGTTTTACTACTGCCTTCCATGTTTAAGGACTGTACAGTCTACTTTTTGTTCAATATCTTTGCACATACTTTGTACCTATTTTGTATAACTTATTTACTGTTGTACACTGATACATTGTATAGTGTATCCATAGGAGCGTATTAGCATAGATCCCGGGTACAGCTTTCCTCGCCAGCTAATTTCCCTATCGCTCTTTGGGGCGAACTGCATTCAGTACTCCATCTGGGTACTGCATCTGGTGTTCTGGAGTGATACCTGCTGCCTGGGTTAGCTGATACACCCTGATCTATTAGCCTGCTACCACAAGCACACAAGGGTGCTTCAGCTAAATGTGAGTATTCATTTGGCTTTCTATTCAGTGCGGGATTTGTTACATCTCTGATCTACACATGAGGCGCCCCTTTGTCTTTTGTATCCATGTCTAGAGCCTGATCGAGAGTGATCTGCAAGAAGGAGAGCAGCCCTGTATCTGGAAATTATGGACTAACCCTTTTGTGAGATAAGAATATCTCTGACCTGTCCTCTCATATATTGGACTTGTACTGTAGTTGCGATAATTTATATTACTTTTTATGCATTTGCGATTGATCTGATGCATTTGTGATTAATTATATGTTATTTATTTTATTTATTTTAATTTATTTTGTGTTTTTTTTACTTTTAGATGGTCATATATTCATTTATGTAGCAGAGAGCGCCCCCTAGCTTGGTTAATTTTAATTTCCCTTCCGGCCTGGTTGGGGATGGTGTAGGTCGGGTGTTGCTCTAATCTCTTTTGGTACTATTCTATCATATTTGACGTGTGTATACTTTGTATGTCTTAGGGGACAACATAGATCCTATTATTTTACCCATTCAGGCAATTTCCTTTTTGAAACCTGGTGATGGCTGTGGTGTTGTTGTTCCCTTCTTACTCCAAGACATATGCAGTGCCTTCTCCTGTTCATTTTAAGGTTGTATACATGTATGGAATGGTATTTTACATGTTGAATTCATGACATGTTGGATGCGTATTTTTGCACATTTGGGGATGTATCTCATTTCCTCCACTGAGAATTGCAAACTTTTACTGTCAATTACGACAATGATAAATAAAATTTGGAGAAGTGCAGAATTCCTTGTCTTTGTTTAAGAGCTCCTGTGCACTTTGGGGGCTCTGGCTCATCTCATCTATGGGTGAGTTATTTTTTATAATTATCTTATTCATGGGTCTGCACCATTCAATGTTATAACCTTGATATAATAGTCCAATTTATTCCAATTTGTTAAGTGTAGCTTATATATATATATATCTCAACCATACACAACATGCACTCACTCCTCTCTTTTGGTTAAATTTCCCAGGTGGCTCCTTAATTATTTCACATAGACAAAAGGTATACAGGAGGGCACACATGGGTCTTTCCAATGATAAAAGTTTTCTTTTTTTCAATGTTTCGACTGATATAGACAGCTATTTTAAAAAAAATCTATCATTTAAACATACAAAATGTAATGTATGCAATGTGTACAGTGTTTGTAGCACCTTGGAATAACATATTGGGGTCAATTTATTAAGGTGCGGATGGACATGATATACGCTGTAACGTATCATGTCCGCCGCACATCGATAAATGCCGACAGCGTACGCTGTTGGCATTTATCATTGCACCAGCAGTTCTGGAGAACTGCTGGTGCAATACCGCCCCCCTGCAGATTCGCGGCCCGCTAGCAGAGGGGTGTCAATCAACAGCAGCAGTCTTTTGTATGTATACATATATATATCAAAAGTCAAAATAGCGTATAGCCCAGCACTCCAGCCAGGTGGAGCAGCCACAAACTGAGTGCAATCCTAATTAAGTGCAATCCTAGTTAAAGAACAATGTGGAAGAAGGGCACTCTCAGGGTTTGTATAGAGACAAATATTTTCTTTATTCCTAGAACATTAATACATGTATTAATGTTCTAGGAATAAAGAAAATATTTGTCTCTATACAAACCCTGAGAGTGCCCTTCTTTCACATTGTTCTTTATATATATATATATATATATATATATATATATACATACAATTTTTTTTTTTTTTTTAAAGTAGGATTTTTTTTTAAAAAAAAATAGACATGTTTAGGTGATTTTTTTTGTCAGCTTTTTACAGTTATGCTGCATCACTTTCAAGTATTTTAGCATGTGGGTATCATGTCACATTACGTGACTTCTGCCCCTGTGAAGTCTGCACTATAATTTCTCTCTAGGCTGTATAGTTTTTGAGAATTGGGCAGTTAGTTTGAAGATGTGAACACAGACAGACTCCTGCTCTGCCACTAGATTGATACTATGTTTAAGAAGAAACACTCTACTGAGAATATCAAGTGGCACCATAACTATGCAACCTGCAGTGTTTCAAAACAAAAGCTAATTTCAATCAAACAACTTAATAATAATAAATGTTTAAAACTTAAAACTAACAAAGGACATTAGATCAAGTCAAAAGCTTTCTGCATGGTAAGTTTCATGAAAATACATTCAGGAAATCCCAGTTATGAACCAAATGAAATTTTTTCTACATTAAATAACTTAAAAAACAGTATACACTGGTATTATCTATAATATAGCAAAATGTCAGCACAATTACATTATTTGTTTCAAAGTTATGCAACATTGAAAATATATGTTGAAGCCAAACTTCATTCAAATTTAAAAGTAGATTATTTATATATATATATTGCAGGGTTATAGGATGTGTACCTGGTCCATTTTGAGAGTGCAGTTTATTTCTGTATTTTGTATGTGTCCAGAATAAGGTCTGTGCCTCCTTGTGTGGTTTACAGTTTGCTTAATTGAGAACTTGCATTGTTTGGCTGTGGATAGGGACCCAGGAGGGAAGAGACCTTGACATGGTTCCTGGGCTTGACCCTTTTGGCCAGATAAGGTAACTAACTCTTCAATTTTTGGTTTTAACCTTAGCTGTGTACCTGCAAAAGGGTACCAGGTTTTCTCTGTGTGTGGTGTTGATTAATTTGTTTTGTACTTTATCCTATGGGCTTTGCACCCAGACTTGTCTGGGGTTAACTTCCTGGGTCTCTGGAGGGTGTGCAGCTAGCTGTGAGTACTACCGAGCACCCAGGGCTGTGCATTTTAAATAAATAAATATATATATATATATATACACACACAAACATTCTGTTTTTATTGTGATTAAATGTATAAAATCATAATGGAAAGCTATATGTATATTTTCTTTGCTCTAGATACCCTACCATTCCATTATTTTACCTATTGTTGTTTTCATTGCTGACTTTGTTCTGTTTTGTGTCATCAAAAGTAAACCCTTTCTTTACAGTGCAAATATGATTCAAATAGTGCAAAGGTTACAAAAGCATTAATGTAAACTGGAAAACTTGCATCCATTTTTTACTCTGGGATATTAATATCTTGTTTTTAAAAACAAAATATTTTGCCAAAATTAAAAACATGGACTAGATTATAAGTGCAGTGCAAATGTTTTTGGGCTAGGGAAATTGCAATTTTGTGATCCATTTTCAATCTATTGGTAGTTTACTTGTAGAATAGTTTTTTTTTTTATTTTTGGGTTGTATTTTTTTATTAACGGGTAGGATTCATTTTGTTTCGGAACGAATCGAAATTCGACCGAATTTGTTAAATTCGGAGATTCGGATCGATTTGAATTTCCGAATTACAGTAGTACCGAATCTACCGAATAAATCCAAATTAGTTCGGATTTATTTGGTAGATTCGGATGGCCATGGATTACACTAGTATTGTACAGTATATTAGGTTATATCACTCTGCTATGGGTTATTCCTAATATACAGTACATAATACTAGTCTAATACACAGCACATCCCACCTAACACATACCGAAATTCCGAATTTCCGAATTGAACCGAATCCAGCCGAATTTATTCGAATCTGAATGAATCCGAAACGAATCCGAAACAAATGCATTCAAATTATTCCAAATTCGAATCGATCCGTACCGAAATTCGAAAACATCCGAATCGATCCAAACCGAATTTTTCCGCCATGCACAAGTCTACTTAGTTCCTCCTGCAAAAATAGTGCAGGAATCTGTTCCCATGTGTTTCCCGCTGGACTTGACCCCTGTGTAATTTGTATTATTAAATATATATTTCTATATATATATATATCTGATAATCTTAATGTAAAATAGATAATTTATAACTATATATCTATAGGAGTAGATATACATATATATATATATATATATATATATATATATATATATATATATATATATATATATATATATATATATATATATATTAACCTAGAATGACTGGCACCAGAAACAGTGAAAAATAAGTTCCAGTCAATACACACCTGCTTACAAATAAGAAATATGCAGGTGTGTAGTGCTCAGAGGTGGTAGACAAAGTTAAATATATCTGAAAAAGAAATATTGAAGCAGGAGTGCAGGGTACAGTACGTCCCTGACACCTCTGCCCAACAGACCACCCTTTCTGGCACAATACCGTTAGTACTGCAATGTTAAATCAGAGAGAAATCACCCCTTATTGCAAGAAAATATTTTTAATAATCAAATATAATACAACACAATCATAATATTTCAGACTAGAAGAAAAGCCACTATAGCGATAAAAAATTATAATGTCCTTAACGGAGGTAATAATAACAGTGTAAAAACTCCTCCAAGGGTACCCTTAAAGAAGGAAATGTTGTTAAATCTTCAGAGCTCTCAAAAGGCCTTGAATTAAAGATATTACTAATTCCCAGTTGTGGTAAAATAAAGTCCAAAATGCAACAAAAAAGTTTTCATAAGAAAAGTTTTTACACTGTTATTATTACTTCTGTTAAGGACATTATAATTTTTGCAGTACTAACGGTATTGTGCCAGAAAGGGTGGTCTGTTGGGGCAGAGGTGTCAGGGACGTACTGTACCCTGCACTCCTGCTTCAATATTTATTTTTCATATATATATATATATATATATATATATATATATATATATATATATATATATATATATATATATATATATATATATATATATATACACAAGTTACAATATCCTTCAATTGAAGAAAATTGGAGTGTTAAATATGTACAGTAGATATACAGTAAAAACAAATAAATTCATATGTTCACACATATATACAGGGAGTGCAGAATTATTAGGCAAGTTGTATTTTTGAGGATTAATTTTATTATTGAACAACAACCATGTTCTCAATGAACCCAAAAAACTCATTAATATCAAAGCTGAATAGATTTGGAAGTAGTTTTTAGTTTGTTTTTAGTTTTAGCTATTTTAGGGGGCTATCTGTGTGTGCAGGTGACTATTACTGTGCATAATTATTAGGCAACTTAACAAAAAACAAATATATACCCATTTCAATTATTTATTTTTACCAGTGAAACCAATATAACATCTCAACATTCACAAATATACATTTCTGACATTCAAAAACAAAACAAAAACAAATCAGTGACAATATAGCCACCTTTATTTGCAAGGACACTCAAAAGCCTGCCATCCATGGATTCTGTCAGTGTTTTGATCTGTTCACCATCAACATTGCGTGCAGCAGCAACCACAGCCTCCCAGACACTGTTCAGAGAGGTGTACTGTTTTCCCTCCTTGTAAATCTCACATTTGATGATGGACCACAGGTTCTCAATGGGGTTCAGATCAGGGGAACAAGGAGGCCATGCCATTAGATTTTCTTCTTTTATACCCTTTCTTGCCAGCCATGCTGTGGAGTACTTGGACGCGTGTGATGGAGCATTGTCCTGCATGAAAATCATGTTTTTCTTGAAGGATGCAGACTTCTTTCTGTACCACTCCTTGAAGAAGGTGTCTTCCAGAAACTGGCAGTAGGACTGGGAGTTGAGCTTGACTCCATCCTCAACCCGAAAAGGCCCCACAAGCTAATCTTTGATGATACCAGCCCAAACCAGTACTCCACCTCCACCTTGCTGGCGTCTGAGTCGGACTGGAGCTCTCTGCTCTTTACCAATCCAGCCACGGGCCCATCCATCTGGCCCATCAAGACTCACTCTCATTTCATCAGTCCATAAAACCTTAGAAAAATCAGTCTTGAGATATTTCTTGGCCCAGTCTTGACGTTTCAGCTTGTGTGTCTTGTTCAGTGGTGGTCCTCTTTCAGCCTTTCTTACCTTGGCCATGTCTCTGAGTATTGCCCACCTTGTGCTTTTGGGCACTCCAGTGATGTTGCAGCTCTGAAATATGGCCAAACTGGTGGCAAGTGGCATCTTGGCAGCTGCACGCTTGACTTTTCTCAGTTCATGGGCAGTTATTTTGCGCCTTGGTTTTACCACACGCTTCTTGCGACCCTGTTGACTATTTTGAATGAAACGCTTGATTGTTCGATGATCACGCTTCAGAAGCTTTGCAATTTTAAAAGTGCTGCATCCCTCTGCAAGATATCTCACTATTTTTGACTTTTCTGAGCCTGTCAAGTCCTTCTTTTGACCCATTTTGCCAAAGGAAAGGAAGTTGCCTAATAATTATGCACACCTGATATAGGGTGTTGATGTCATTAGACCACACCCCTTCTCAATACAGAGATGCACATCACCTAATATGCTTAATTGGTAGTAGGCTTTCGAGCCTATACAGCTTGGAGTAAGACAACATGCATAAAGAGGATGATATGGTCAAAATACTCATTTGCCTAATAATTCTGCACTCCCTGTACATATACATACGCATACATACACATATTTATGAACATATTTATACATGTCAATGTATGCATATATATGTTAAAGCTCTTTGAAGTCCTTTTTTTTGGCTAACACCTTACACCATTTATCTTTGAGCACTTAATTATAATTTTTTTTCATATAGTGTTTAGATGAGTGTTACTGTATATTATGTATATTTATGTTGTGTTTAATGCAACTTATTTTGTTCCCCTACTATTTATGAGTGCTCTCAAGTCATGCTAACCCAACGAGCGTAAATTGCAATTTCATTTGAGTGAAGGATTTACTTTCAACTTGTTATGCGCGCACTATTTCCGTCATGTGCAAAAGGTCGAAAAAGCCAATATCACTTGCATGCAAACGATAGCGCTCCACTCATAATCTAGCCCTAATCAGCACAATTTTGTTGTTCTCATTCAAAAAGCTCATATGAATGTAAACCTATTGATTTCTATTCATGATACTTAAAAAAAAACACAAGAGTACTTATGCTAAAAATCAGTGCCACTTACAGAATGTCAATAACATTTGTCATGTGTGATCATGAAAATCATTTTACATTCATGAAAGCTTATGTATTATTATTTATGATTATGGTCCAGTACAGTTGTACAGAATTTACCTCTTTCTTTATAAAGCTGCTTATTTTGCTATAGTGGTTCTAACTCAACAGTGGAATAGAATGCAATCTTTACTGCAGTTAGATGACGTCTGTACAAAATTTAAAGGAACACTGAACCCAAATGGTTTCTTTCATGGTTCAGTTAAAATGATGCAATTTTAAGCAGCTTTCTAATTTACGCCTTTTATCAAATGTTCTTCGTTCTCTTGCTATCTTTATTTGAAAAAGCAGGAATCTTAGCTTAGATTCCTGCTTTTTCAAATAAAGATAGCAAGAGAATGAAGAAAAATGGATAATTGGAGTAAATTAGAAAGTTTCTTAAAATTGCATGCTCTATCTGAATTCTGCAAGAAATATTTTGAGTTTGGCATCTGTTTAACCTGTAATATGTCATACATACTATTATGAACGTTGTGGCATTGGAAATATTAACATTTAACTCACATTTTTAAATACGAAATCTAATTTCCATTTTTGCAACAATAAAACAAATTGTACGATATTTTGGAACTTAAATAATAAGATTCATGTATAGTATAACCTTTCTAATAACTCTACCTCAAATGCATGGCCTTCAGTGGATAAAATAGTTAAATCATACAGTGCTAAATTCAGCAGCCTTTGTGGATTATTGTAAAACCTGCCATTTGCTTAACAGTAGCATATGTCATATTAATAAGTCACAAATCCCTCATGTTTTGCCAGACAGTGCCAGCTCAGGATTCTGAGGGAGAGTCACTAACATTGCAATATAGTGCTCCAAAAACAAACAACAAGACACAAGCATTTTTGATAATCAGACCTTAAGAACCCGATGATCTACAGCTCTTTGCTGTGGAGCGATTATCTAAGAGGTCTCCTTAAAGGACCACTCCATGCAGTAGAATTGCATAATTAACAAATGCATAATAAAAAGACAATGGGGAAGATTTATCATAGTGCGAACGGACTTGATCCGCTGTAGCGATCAAGTTCACAATTAAAAATAATTAAGCTCACACAAATCTCACACAAAAACGCTAAGAACATATTGATGAAAGTAGTCCATGTAAGATCCTTGACACCCTGCTTGCACTGCTTTAGATGGACTCATCTACTGGAAATGATTCTTCTGGAAATGAGGTGAGCAAAGTAGTTGCTGGTGCTGACAGGTAAGTGCAAATGCACCTCATAGCCCGCTATTCACATTAATATGTATACATGATTTACATACCCTGGGGACATATTCACACACACACCAATTTATCTTTTTTTTAGGCACTGGTTGCATTTTATGCATTTTAGCACTGCTGGGTTTAGTGCTCTCAGTTCCACCTGAGCCTTTACTTCATCCTCCTGCGCTATTAAAATTATATTAGCACTCCTAGATAATGCTGGTGCACTGGGGGATAACATTTTGGTGGGCCTTTAGTGCTTCTTCTGTTTTTTCCGTCGTTATTGAAGAGTTGTAGTCAAAGGTGATATGCACTCTCTGTCTTACCACAGTGAGCTTGTTTTTAACCCTTTATTCTCCTGGACTAATTTATTTGCTTACTGTATTATATATTTATTAAAGGGAATGCAACATATTAGTTTACCTCTATGAGGCCGAATTATCAAGCCGTCAACTATGCTGCATTCACTGGGACCAATACGCTCGCCTAACATCGGCTAACATCGCGGCCGCAGACCTCAATACGATCTCCAAATTTATAAAAAAAAGCCGGCAAAAAGCTGCGCACCAAGTACGGGGCATAGTTGTTAACTAGCAGTCATCGATCTCGCTGCTATTCTGCTTTTTCCCAACTTTATTTATACCCTGTCACTAAACACCGCCGCTATACTAAAATGTTTAACCCCTATCCCGCCGCTCCCGACCCCGCCACAACTTTAATAAAGTTATTAACCCCTATCCTGCTGCTCCCGGACCCCTCCGCAACTAAATAAATGTATTAACCCCTAAACCCCTAGCGTCCCACATCACTACCACTTACTGAACCTATTAACCCCTAAACCGCCAGCCCCCCACAGCGCCATAAACTAAATTAAAATGTTAACCCCTAAACCTAACAAGCCGCTAACTTTACATTATAATTACTTCATCCCTATCTTATAATAAATTAAAACTTACCTTTAGAATTAAAATAAACTATATTAAACTATTAATTAAACTACCCTAATTATTATACTAAAATTACATTAAACTATATTAAACTATTAATTAACCTACCCTAACTATTATACTAAAATTACAGTAAACTATACTAAACTATTAATTAAACTACCCTAACTATTATACTAAAATTACATTAAACTAAAAATTAAATTAACTATATTACATATTTAAAAACCTAACCCTACTCAAATTATTTAAATCTACTATTAAACCTAATTACAAATTACAAAACAATTACAAAGTTACAAAAAATAAAAAACACTAAGTTACAAAAAATAAAAAACCACAGTATCAAAAATAAAAAAGAATTACACCTAATCTAATAGCCCTATCAAAATAAAAAAGACGCCCAAAATAAAAAAACCGTAGCCTATACTAAACTACCAATGGCCCTTAAATGGGCATTTTGCGGGGCATTGCCCCAAAGAAATCAGCTATTTTACCTGAAAAGGGCATGTGTATGGGCATTCCAATAGGAATAAAAGGGGAAAAAATCCTATTGGCTGTTGCAATAAGCCAATAGGATTGTGCTTTCATCCTATTGGCTGATCCAATCAGCCAATAGGATTGAGCTCGCATTCTATTGGCTGATTGGAACAGCCAATAGAATGCAAGTTCAATCCTATTGGCTGATTCGATCAGCCAATAGGATGAAAGCTCAATCCTATTGGCTGATTGCAACAGCCAATATGATTTTTTCCCCTTTAATTCCTATTGGCTGATAGAATACTATCAGCCAATCGGAATGTAAGGGACGCCATCTTGGATGACGTACCTTAAAGGGAAACTTCATTCGTCGTTGACCATCAGAAGAAGAAGATGCTCTGCGCCGGATGTCTTGAAGATGGAGCCCCTCTGCGCTGGATGGATGAAGATAGAAGATGCCGTCTGGATGAAGACTTCTGCCCACTTGCATGAAGACTTCTGCCGGCTTTGCTGAGGACTTCTGCCGCTTGAATGAGGATGGATGTCCGGTCTTCGAAAACTGTAAGTGGATCGTCGGTGGTTAGTGTTAGTTTTTTTTAAGGGTTTATTGGGTGGGTTTTATTTTTAAGTTAGGGACTTTGGGCAGTGAAAGAGCTAAATGCCCTTTTAAGGGCAATGCCCATACAAATGCCCCTTTTGGGGCAATGGGGAGCTTAGGTTTTTTTAGATAGGGTTTTATTTGGGGGATTGGTTGTGTGGGTGGTGGGTTTTACTGTTGGGGGGTGTTTGTATTTTATTTTTACAGGTAAAAGAGCTGATTTCCTTGGGGCAATGCCCCACAAAAGGCCCTTTTAAGGGCCATTGGTGGTTTAGTGTAGACTAGGTTTTTTTTTATTTTGGGGGGGTCTTTTTTATTTTGATAGGGCTCTTAGATTAGGTGTAATTCTTTTTTATTTTTGATACTGTGGTTTTTTATTTTTTGTAACTTAGTGTTTTTATTTTTTGTAACTTAGTGTTTTTTATTATTTTGTAACTTAGTGTTTTTTATTTTTTGTAACTTAGTTGTTTTTTGTAATTTAGTAATTTTTTTTTTAGTAGATTTAAATAACTTGAGTAGGGTTAGGTTTTTAAATATGTAATATAGTTAATTTAATTGTTAGTTTAATGTAGTTTTTGTATAATAGTTAGGGTAGGTTAATTAATAGTTTAACCCTTTGAGTGCTAAGCACTTTCACACCTGGGTGCTAAGGTTTATTAAAGGGTTTTTTATTTTAGATTTTAAAAAATATTTTTTTTTTTACTTTTTTTTTCAGATCCCCAAGACTAACAATGTTGGAAAGGTTAGGCGATTACCTTTCCAATGGTGGGTCTTGGGGGTATGTAGCTGCTTAGATGCCTGAGATACAGGCTTCTAAGCAGCATGCCCCCTGCTCCTATATTGTCATGAATTCCACCTTATCATTGTATCAATATCTTCATACCACCTTAACACTTAATTACCTGTTTCACCTTCAGATATAAGGGCACGCCTACAGTGCTTCATTGCTGGTTAATTGAAGCATTATACTTCTCATGCCTCTTCAGCTCTGAAGCTAAAACAAATCTACAGTTCCAGTTTGATATTCTACAGAACTTTAATACTACTGCTTAAATCTACCTGCAAGCTACTGTGGCTCTGACGTCATCACAGCATTTGTACACACTACTCTGGATAACCAGTTGCTGTTTCCACTCAGTTTGCTTACGGAACACCGCTACAGATTTGGCCGCTTTCATCTATTCATCTGTATTTCTACACCTCGCTCTTTTCCGGAGGTTCCTGAGCTCTGTTACACTAGGAGTGGCTGCAGACTTGCAGGGGCCGTGAGTACTAAACACTTGTATCAACAGCCTTAAGTGTTATTCTCTCCTCTCTACTCATACTGATCTGTTTGTTACAATTACCTATTGACTGCCTAACTATGTAGTTCAGTTTCAAAGTAGCAACTCATTCGTATAACAATCTTTTCCTTAAAGAGACATGCTTCATTTTCCTATTTTATGTGCCTACGTATTTGTCTAAGCCTCACCTAACGTGTTGATATATTAAATAATTTGTATATTGCATATAGGTTAAGAGGCAATACTATATTTTCAATTCTGTTTAGAGTTGCTCAGCCAATAATACACTCTAACAGAATAGATACAAAAAAACTATTTTATCCATATATGGGAGATAGGTTGTATGTTCATGACATAATAAACCAGCCTTAAAAATACAGCTATATAAATAAACGATATAGCATTTACAATGGATGCCTCAGATGTGGCTGTGCAAATACATACCCTTAATCTCCGCCTTGATAATGTAACACAGGCATTCAGAGAATTACAAATTGAGAATCAGAGTTTAAAAGCATGTCTTAGAGAAACACTTTCTGCTAAAGGATCTGGTAATGGAAACATCTCAGAACCACAGGTCTCTCTGCCAGAAATATTTTCTGGAGACAGATCATCCTTTAAAATGTTCAGAAATGCATGTCTGTTGTTATTTGAATTACGACCCAGCTTTGGAGTTATCCTCCTGATTCAGACTATGGGCAGGGATAGGCAAGGTGTCCGTACACGGACACTGGTGTCCGTGACTGGCCCTTGCAGTGTCCGCCGCCCATTTTGCTGTGGGGAGGGAGGAGTAAGACAGATGAATACTGGTCCTGACTCCTCCTTAACACATGCGGCGCCACATTTTGCAGGGTTGTGGCCACTCACACATGATGCCACTTAGTACCAGAAAATGACTCTGAGTGAGACAGAGAGAGAGGGAAGATTCAAAATGCAAGCTGCCACTGTGTCCCTGGAGCTTTATATGCAAAGGTAAAGCACTTTAACCAGCACCTGAGGTTTATTATAAGTAGTATTTAAATAGAAAAAAAAGATATAGTAAGGTTGTGAATCATAACCTTAGTATATATTTTCTTTCTGATTAAATAATAGGAAAGGGAAAATATTTAGTGTGAATAAAATTAGTGGCTTGTCAAGAGACTGCTAGCAATATTGGGTGATAAGTTACGGAATAAATAAAGCCTGAGTGAAATACTGGATGTGTATCTTCTGCATCTGTATAATAACACCCAGCTCTATACAAAGATACAGAAGTGACACTGGCACATGTGTATAGCCAGACAAGGCTATATAATAAAAGGCTGTATAATAAAATTCAGCACTATAAAATAATAGTTTTAATTGTAAATGTACCTTGGTGTCCTTCACTAAAGGTCTTTACTTTAGAAAATGTCCGCCACAGCCTTGGCTTGTGCCTATCCCTGACTATGGGGCCTATTTATCATGATGTGAGCGGACATGATCCAAAATTGAGGATCATGTCCGCTGCACATCGATAAATGCCAACAGCATACGCTCTGTGCATTTATCATTGCACCAGCAGTTCTTGTGAACTGATGGTGCAATACCGCCCCCTGCAGATTTGTGGCCAATCGGCTGCTAGCAGGAGGTGTCAATCAACCCGATCGTATTGGATCGGGTTGATTTTTGGCGATGTCTGTCCGCCGCCTCAGAGCAGACGGACAGGTTTTGACTCAGTGGTCTTTAGAACGCTGCTTCATAACTTGTGTTTCTTGCGAGCCTGAAGATTCGCCAGAAACACAGGGCATAAAGCTCCATATGGAGCTTGATAAATAAGCCCCAAATAGTCTGTTAAATAATTGATAAACCTTATCTATTTCTGATATAATTTCTAAAAACTTAAACAAACCAAGTATTCTTTTTTTTTCTGTCGGCGAATTTCAAAACTATTTGTCCTCTCCCTTATACTAAATTGGAGATTTGGAAACAATTCATAAAGTGGAAGGGGCAATTTCCACTCTTGCTAGCCGGTCTACCAATCCTTTAAAGGATCCAATGGATAGAAAATCGGAGGCTTTGAGAAAGTCACCAATTACCGTGTTTTTAGTTTAAACAAGCTGTTAGCAAAGCTTGTGTTGCTGCAGCTATAGAAGTCTTATGTGACAACCTTCCTGAACTAATTTCTAATTAAGTTTCCCTGGAGGAGATCCAGGAACACTTGAACTGATTAAAGACCACAAACATATTTATTTTTGATGACATGCAATAAGGATAAAAGTGATGCTACGGAAGTTTTGGCAAGACATGCCTTAAAGCTAAATTCTTGGTGAATATACATAATTTCTACAACCTGACTGTTATCTCTTTCTGTCAAGGAAACATTTTATTTGGTCCAGGAATGGATGCAAGTATTGCCACTGACCCTGGCAGCAAAGGATTTGTCCTGCCTTAAGAAATAAAATATATGGGCAAATAGAGGCCCACAGGAAAGTTTCATTACTTTCAGCAATAAAAAAAAAACAGAGAGCGTCTACTTTCTCTGCCCAGTGTTCAGGTTCTCCCAAACTCTAAACTTTCTCACTATTGTGCCAGTTCTTTAGACCCTCACCTTTCTCTTTATGCAGTTGATTGTGGAACTTGTTTTGCACTTCCTATGCCATCTTTGAATTTCATGCTTTCTTTTTTTATCTAATCTACTTGGCCATATGTACTTTCACCATCATGAAAGAAATTAATTTATCAGGAAAGAAATTATTTTGTCTGTAGGAGTACCTAAGAGTATGGAGCATGTACTTAGAGAATAAAACACTGGCTGATAGTACATGAGGTGGGATGGTCAGATAAAAAGTTCTCTTAGCTTTAAATGTCCATGGTTTTAAAGACTACCTTGGAGGTCAGTGGTGCACCAAAGCATGGCTTAAAAGTTGGGTGGTGAGATGGGTTAATAAACTATGCGCTGTAGGAGTAAAAGCTATTGAGTCTAAAAGAAGTAATCTCAAAAACTTCAAATGTAGGTAAATTCTTTGAAGGATAAGACTCTTAAGCGCTACTGCTTAATTACCCGATATGGAAAGATAGTCTTACTATGTAATTTGAATCAATAAATTCTGTTTATTTTGAACACAATATAGATACAAACAGTTAGATCTAAAAGTTTGAAATAAAAATATAGTCTAAATCACTGTTAGTTAAAACATATATTTAAAACAGATAGTTAAAACAAATAGGTTGGCCAACTTAAAAACATGAGTCGGATGAATCAATATAATATGCTATAATCTCATAGATGTATTTAATAAGCAAGTTAATATATTTATATATGTCTGGATATATTTGAGCCTAGGTAAAGATTGCAGATATTATTTGTGGATCTGATGTGGCGCAATTTATGATACAATAAAGTATTCACAAAGAATATTTGAAATGTTTAGTGATATTTATTTCAGTGTAAAAATAAAAACATACAAACAATTTTCATCAATTATATCAGCCTTAAACATATAAATGATTACAGAAAATAATTTAGTAAAATACTGAAAGGATGAAAGTCTTTTTGTAGAGAACCTGGAAATAGCAGTATACTGCTTAAGCTGGTAAGTGTTAAAAGAGTGGAAGTCTTTATTGCGGCAATTGTATGCTCGACAATGAACTGCTTATTAAGCTTCGCTGTTATGTCCTTCGTAAATGTTTATGTGTGGGTGTGTCACTAGGCAAGTTTTTGGAGTCGGCAAAAGTAAAGTTATAGAGTACTGCTTTGTGATTGGCGTGATCCGCTTTGTACATGAACTTTCTTAATGTACTCACAGTTACAGGTGTCTTTAGTGTTTTTTTCTGTTTGTCTATCTCTGTTGTTTTTTATTTTCGTGTTGTCCCTTTTTTTTGAGTGCCTTTTGTCCACACTGTATGTTTGTGGTGGAGTGAATGTTGGAATAGTTGCAATGGTGTGTGGTTACTGTTAACACTCCTAAATCTTCCAAATAGCAGGGAGTTAGCTCCGTACTCTCTTTGTTTCAGAGTACTTCCCTTGCAGGTGTCCTTCTTGCTGGCTCCAATAGGATTAAAGCTGCTAAAATCCTATTGGCTGTTCCAATCAGCCAATAGGATGAGAGCTCAATCCTATTGGCTGATTGGAACAACCAATAGGATGAGAGCTGCTCAAATCCTATTGGCTGATTGGAACAGCCAATATAATTTTTGCAGCTCTAATCCTATTGGCTGATTGAAATCTTTCAGCCAATAAGAATGCAAGGGACTCCATCTTGGATGGAGTCACTTGCATTGAAGTTCCAGTTTATGGCGGCGACTGTATGAAGAGGATGCTCCGTGCCGGATGTCTTCAGGATGGAGTCGCTCCACACTGGATGGATGAATATAGAAGATGCCGTCTGGATGAAGACTTCTTGCCACCTGGATGAGGACTTTGCCAACTGGATGAAGATCAAAGAGGTCGCCTGGATGAAGACTTCTTGTCGGCTGGATGGATCCTTCAAGTGGATCGTTGTGGTGAGCGTTAGCTTTATTTAAGGTTTTTTTTGGTGGGTTTTATTTTTAAATTAGGGTTTGGGCATGTAAAAGAGCTAAATGTCATTTTAAGGGCAATGCCCATACAAATTCCCTTTTCAGGGCAATGGGGAGCATAGGTTATTTTATTTTATTTGGGGGGTTGGCTTGTTGGGTAGTGGGTTTTACTGTTGGGGGATGTTTGTATTTTTTCTTACAGGTAAAGGCAATGCCCCACAAAAGGGCCTTTTAAGGGCCATTGGTATTTTATTGTAGGCTAGGGGTGGTTATTTTGGGAGGCTTTTTTATTTTGATAGGGCTATTAGATTAGGTGTAATTATTTTTTTATTTTTGATAATGTGGTTTTTTTATTTTTCGTAATTTCGTGGTTTTTTTCAGTTACTTAGTGGGGTTTTTTTCTGTAATTTAGTAATTTGTAATAAGGCTTAAAAGTATATTATAAATAATTTGAGTAGGGATAGGGTTTTGTAATTTAGTTAATTTAATTGGTAGTTTAATTTAATTGTAGTATAATAGTTAGGGTAGGTTAATTAATATTTTAAAATAGTTTATTTTAATTCTACAGGTAAGTTTTAATTTATATTAAGATAGGGATGTTGTAATTTTAATTTAAAGTTAGCAGGTTTTTAGGTTTATGGGTTAATAGCTTAATTTAGTTTATGGTGATGTGGGGGGCTGATGGTTTAGGGGTTAAAAGTTTTAGTTAGTGGTAGTGATGTGGGAGGCCAGAGGTTTAGGGGTTAATACTTTTATTTAGGTTGCGGCGGTGTCGGGGAGCGGCAGAATAGGGTTTAATACATTTTTTTATGTTGCAGCGGTGTCGGGGAGTGGCTGGATAGGGGTTAATAACTTTAATTATGTTGCAGCATTGTCAGGGAGCGGCGGGATAGGGAGTTAAACATTTTAGTATAGTGGCGGCGTTTAGTGACAGGGTATAAATAAAGTTTGGAAAAAGCCAAATAGACGCGAGATCGATGACTGCTAGTTAACAACAGTCCGATGCTTATCACCCCGTACTTGGTGTGCGTCTTTTTGCCGTCTTTTTTCATAGCTAAGGAGAGCATATTGAGATACGCGGCCATGATGTTAGGCGAGCGTATTGGTGCCGGCGAATGCAGCATAATTGACAGCTTGATAGATATCCCCCATAGCACTCACAATAAAAGAAAGTAAAATATATAGTTTGACATCTCCTATTTAGCAAATATATGTATTGATATATTTTAGGCTTTGTAGGTTTATGCTCTTAGTACCTGATGTTAAAAGCATTCTGATCATTGCAATTGGGGTCCATCTTGCCATTGAGATTGGCTGTGAAATATTAGAAAAGGTTGAAATGTGTGTTTAAAGGCAGTTTTGCCAAAATACATTTTACTATACTTCTCTGTGGGAGGTGATGCTTCTATGACACTGGTGAAAAGCAGCATCACCACTTGCATTGAAGGTGTAATGTACATGATACCTTTACACATAGCAAATATTTGGGTGTTACATAAGAGTAACCTGCATTTTAATGGAAAAACATGCTGAGCGTTTTATGTAAGAAATTTGCTGAATGCACTGTGGAACTTAGTTTACATATGCATGATTTGGACTGTTACTACAAAGAAACAAATTTTAAATGTATTGAACATATATTCTATGTTTTGTAAACAGGTTTTGAATACACGCCCCCTTCCTTTAGAAGGCACATCATCACTTGTCGAGACAGATAGAGTCAGCCCACTTTTTTTTGTAAAATATCACTAGACCCATGGATTGCAAGACTGGGCGAGACAAAAAAGGCAATTTTCTGTGGGTCTGACAGTCCTTTTATCATAAGGTCCTTACAGTGGAAGAAAAAAATCTATTTTAGTTTGATTACACTTTTTAAGTCCTACATCTCAAATACAGTGATGAATACAGCAGATACTATTCCTTACTATAAGATATAAAAGGTATAACATTGTATTTTGAGAGATACACATAATGCACTTTGGGCTAGATTACAAGTGGTGAGTTATTTAGCGCCCCCGTACGAGCGCAAACATCGCTAGAAGCAATTTTTTGCAGGTTAGTGGTTCACATACCAATGTTCTTCACATACCGGACCATCGCCTAGATTACGAGGTCCCAACGCTGCTTTTTAATGCCCGCTGGTATTACGAGTCTGGCAGGTACAGGTGTACTGTTCACTTTTTTTCTGCGATTTTAGCATACCGCAAATCCCCTTACATCAATTGCGTATCCTA
The DNA here is from genome assembly GCF_027579735.1 of Bombina bombina. NCBI lineage: Eukaryota > Metazoa > Chordata > Amphibia > Anura > Bombinatoridae > Bombina > Bombina bombina. The sequence goes on along the minus strand of NC_069503.1, from coordinate 672,755,094 downwards.
TCTTTTAATGGGATTTTCCTAACGCCGGTATTATGATTGCTGAAAAAAGTGAGCGGTAGACCTTCTCCTGTCCAGACTCCTACCGCATTTAAAAGTCAGAGTTTTATGGGCTAATGCTGTAACATAAAACTCTTAACTAAAGTGCTAAAAGCACACTAACACCCATAAACTACCTATTAACCCCTAAACCGAGGCCCCCCCCCACATCGTAAACACTTAACTAAAATGTTTAAAGGGACACTGAACCCAATTTTTTTCTTTTGTAATTCAGAAAGAGCATGCAATTTTAAGCAACTTTCTTATTTACTCCTATTATCAATTTTTCTTTGTTCTCTTGCTATCATTATTTGAAAAAGAAGGCATCTAAGCTTTTTTTTTGGTTTCAGTACTCTGGACAGCACTTTTTTATTGGTGGATGAATTTATCCACCAATAAGCAAGGACAACCCAGGTTGTTCACAAAAATGGGCCGGCATCTAAACTTACATTATTGCATTTCAAATAAAGATACCAAGAGAATGAAGACAATTTGATAATAGGAGTGAATTAGAAAGTTGCTTAAAATTTCATGCTCAATCTGAATCACAAAAAATTTTTTTTGGGTACAGTGTCCCTTTAACCCCTAATCTGCCGACTGGACATAAATATATTAACCCCTAAACTGCTGCACTCCTGCCTTGCAAACACTATTTAAATTTTATTAACCACTAATCTGCCGGCCCTAACATCGCAGACACCTATCTACATTTATTAACCCCTAATCTGCCGCCGCCAACGTTTCCGCCACTATGATAAATTTATTAACCCCTAAACCTAAGTCTAACCCTAACACCCCCTAACTTAAATATAATTTAAATACATCTAAATAAATTTACTAGAATTAACTAAATAATTCCTATTTAAAACTAAATACTTACCTGTAAAATAAACCCTAAGCTAGCTACAATATAACTAATAGTTACATTGTAGCTATTTTAGGATTTATTTTTATTTTACAGGCAACTTTGTATTTATTTTAACTAGGTACAATAGTTATTAAATAGTTATTAACTATTTAATAACTACCTAGTTAAAATAAGTACAAATTTACTTGTAAAATAAACCCTAACCTAAGTTACAATTACACCTAACACTACACTATAATTAAATTAATTACCTAAACTAACTACAATTAAATTAAATAAACTAAATTACGTAAAAACCAAACACTAAATTACAGAAAATAAAAAATAAATTACAATTTTTTTAAACTAATTACACCTAATCTAATCCCCCTAATAAAATAAAAAAGCACCCCAAAATAAAAAAAATACCTACCCTATACTAAAATACAAATAGCCTTTAAAAGGGCTTTTTGCGGGGCATTGCCCCAAAGTAATCAGCTCTTTCACCTGTAAAAAAAAATACAATACCCCCCCAACATTAAAACCCACCACCCACACATCCAACCCTACTCTAAAACCCACCCAATCCCCCCTTAATAAAACCTAACACAACCCCCTTGAAGATCACCCTACCTTGAGCCATCTTCACTCAGCTGGGCACAAGTGGACCTCCAGAGGGGCAGAAGTCTTCATCCGATCTGGCCAGAAGAGGACATCCAGACCAGCAGAAGTCTTCATCCAGGCGGCATCTTCTATCTTCTTCCATCCGGAGCGGAGCGGGTCCATCTTGAAGACATCTGACGCAAAGCATCCTCTTCCATCTGACAGTGACTGAAGAATGAAGGTTCCTTTAAGTGACGTCATCCAAGATGGCGTCCCTTCAATTCCGATTGGCTGATAGAATCCTATCAGCCAATCGGAATTAAGGTAGGAAAAATCCTATTGGCTGATGCAATCAGCCAATAGATTTGAGCTTGCATTCTATTGGCTGATTAGAACAGCCAATAGAATGCGAGCTCAATCCTATTGGCTGATGCAATCAGCCAATAGATTTGAGCTTGCATTCTATTGGCTGATTGGAACAGCCAATAGAATGCGAGCTCAATCCTATTGGCTGATTGGATCAGCCAATAGAACTGAACTTCAATTCTATTGACTGATTGCATCAGTCAATAGGATTTTTCCTACCTTATTTCCGATTGGCTGATAGAATCCTATCAGCCAATCAGAATTGAAGGGACGCCATCTTGGATAATGTCACTTAAAGGAACCTTCATTCTTCAGTTGCCGTCGGATGGAAGAGGATGCCCCGCGTCAGATGTCTTCAAGATGGACCCTCCGCTCCGGATGGAAGAAGATAGAAGATGCCGCCTGGATGAAGACTTCTGCCGGTCTGGATGTCCTCTTCTGGCCAGATCGGATGAAGACTTCTGCCCCTCTGGAGGTTCACATGTGCCCGGCTGGGTGAAGACAACTCAAGGTAGGGTTATCTTCAAGGGGGTAGTGTTAGCTTTTATTAAGGGGGGATTGGGTGGGTTTTAGAGTAGGGTTAGGTGTGTGGGTGGTGGGTTTTAATGTTGGGGGGGTATTGTATTTTTTTTTTACAGGTAAAAGAGCTGATTACTTTGGGGCAATGCCCTTTTAAGGGCCATTTGTAATTTAGTATAGGGTAGGGATTTTTTTTATTTTGGGGGGCTTTTTTATTTTAATAGGGGGATTAGATGAGGTGTAATTAGTTTTAAAAAAATTGTAATTTCTTTTTTATTTTCTGTAATTTAGTGGTTTTTTTCCGTAATTTACTTTATTTAATTTAATTGTAATTAATTGTAGTTAGTTTAGGTAATTAATTTAATTATAGTGTAGTGTTAGGTGTAATTGTAACTTAGGTTAGGGTTTATTTTACAGGTAAATGTGTACTTATTTCACTAGGTAGTTATTAAAAAAATAGTTAATAACTATTTAATAACTATTGTACCTAGTTAAAATAAATACAAAGTTGCCTGTAAAATAAAAATAAACCCTGAGCTAGCTACAATGTAACTATTAGTTATATTGTAGCTAGCTTAGAGTTTATTTTACAGGTAAGTATTTAGTTTTAAATAGGAATAATTTAGTTAATTATAGTAAATTTATTTAGATGTATTTAAATTATATTTAAGTTAGGGGGTGTTAGGGTTAGACTTAGGTTAAGTGTTTAATAAATTTATTATATAGGCGGCAACATTGGCGGCGGCAGATTAGGGGTTAATAAATTTAATATAGTTGCGGCGACGTGGGGGGGCAGATTAGGGGTTAATAAATATAATGTAGGTGTCTGCGATGTTGGGGGCAGCAGATTAGGGGTTCATAGGGATAATGTAGATGGCGGCGGTGTCCGGAGCAGCAGATTAGGGGTTAATAATATAATGTATTTGGCAACGATGTCGGGGATGGCAGATTAGGGGTTAATAAGTATAAGATTGGGGGTGTTTAGACTCGGGGTTCATGTTAGGGTGTTAGGTGTAGACATAAAATTCCTTTCCCCATTGGAATCAATGGGGCTGTGTTAGGAGCTGAACGCTGCTTTTATGCAGGTGTTAGGTTTTTTTTCAGCCGGCTCAGCCCCATTGTTTCCTATGGGGAAATCGTTCATGGGCATGTTCAGCCAGCTCACCGCTACTGTAAGCAACACTGGTATTACAGTGAGATGTGGAGCTAAATTTTGCTCAACACTCACTTTTCTGAGGCTAACGCAGCCATTCAAAAAACTCGTAATACCAGCTTTGGCTTAAGTGAGCGGTGAGAAAAAAAGTCTTGTTAGCACCGCACAGCCTTACCGATAAAAACTTGTAATCTAGCCAAATGTATTTTATTTTAAAAACATATTTCTATATATATGTATATACCTATACCTAGATATCTATATATATATATATATATATAAATATTTAATAATAAAAAAGAAAAAAAAAATCTATGTGAAAAACATAGGAATGTAAAATAAATTCGGGTTAGAGCACATGAAATATTAGCTATCTTAAAGCGACACTCAAGTAAAAAAAAACAACTTTTAGGATTCAGATAGAGCATGCAGTTTTAAGACACTATACAATTTACTTCCATTATCAAATATTGCACATATTAGGATCGGGTTGATTGACACCCCCAGCTAGCAGCTAGCGTATGCTGTTGGCATTTAGCGATGTCGGAAGGACATGATTCACTACAGCGAATCATGTCCGCCCACCATTTGATAATTGGTCACCAAGTCTTTTTATATACACACTTTCTGTGGAAAAAGATCCTACTGAGCATGTGCACAAGCACACAGGGTATACGTAAACTAGTCTGGGAATGGCTGATTTCTGTCACATGATACAAGGGGATAGAAAATGGGAGAAAAAATAAATTTGCCAGAAATAAATCTACTGCTTATTCAAAATTCAGAGTTGGTGTTATTACATTGTCTTTTTATTATGCACATATTAATTATGCAATTCTATTGTATTGAGTGGTACTTTAAGACGCGTTATTCATTACAGAGGTAAAAATTATATTAATATAAAAGTATTGGTCATGCAAAACTGGGGAATGGGCAATAAAGGAATTATCTATTTTTTTAAGCAATAAAAACATTTGGGTAGACTGTACAATTCTATTGTATTGAGTGGTACTTTAAAGGCATAATATTCATCACAGAGGTAAAAATGATATCAATATAACAGTATTGGTCATGCAAAATGGGGGAATGGGTAATAAAGGGATTATCTATCTTTGTAAACAATAAAAAGATTTGGGTAGACTCTCCCTATGAAGAAATCAGCGCCTATGATCTTTGTATTTTTTTTTTCCATTTGCAGACAGACATAAGCAACGTTATGGATCCCTGGGACAATTGTTTTTTTTTTTTTTTTTTTATAATGTAATATAAACAAATCTGCTTACTATTTATAAATAATAATCTGTGTTCTCATTTTCATACTGCATGTTAAAGTGTTTTTTAATATATTATAGCCCATTATAGATGAATAGTTGTGCAATTACCCATGGAAGCAACTGAACTCATTAGGGTTTATCAAAGTGGATCCTATAATGCCTCAAATGTGGATGATGTATGAATTCTTGATTAAACAGGAGGGGCAAACTATGAGATGTCTTCAGCCAATAAAAAATGTTGTATCTGAAAAAAAGAGAAATGATAGATGCTAAGACTGTAGTAGAAACTGGACTTTATCTATTTATCTATCTATCTATCTATCTATCTATCTATCTATCTATCTATCTATCTATCTATCTATCTATCTATCATCTATCTATTGCATCTATCTCTCTATTTGTCTCTTTATGTCTCTCTTTCTATCTAATGCTTGTTAACTGGCATACTTTGTAAAAGTAAAATTACCTGGATTTATGCTTTGATTTTTTCCATCTCATTACAAAGAATGAAATGCCGCCTCTGAGCGGCAGACAGCAAACAACCCGATCAAATACAATTGGAATGATTGACACCCTTTGCCATCGGCCGATTGGCCAAGAATCTGCAGGGGTTGGCATTGCACAAGCATTTCATCAGAACTGCTTGTGCATGTTAAATGCCGACAGCATATGCGCTGTCAGACGGACATGGTTGGCTACAGCGAATCATGTCCGCTCGCCATTTGATAATTCGGCCTCCAAGTCTTTTTATATACACACTTTCTGGGGGAAAAGATCCTACTGAACATGTGCACAAGCACACAGGGTATACATAAACTAGTCTGTAATTGGCTGATTTCTGTCACATGATACAAGGAGGACAGAAAATGGGGGAAAAAATACATTTGCCAGAAAAAAATCTACTGCTTATTTAAAATTCAGTTGGTGTTATTACATTGTCGTTTTATTATGCACATATTAATTATGGAACTATTGTATTGAGTGCAGACTTGGCTCCAGAACGAATGAAATGAGGCACATTTTTTACAAAGCATGTATGAGAGTCAAAATAAGAGCAGAGTAAGGGGACATCCCTTACAAGAGAAACACAATAATGCTACACTGACAGAGCAACTACCACTCAGAGTGACATATGCGTTTCTACTGAAATACACTCGCAACAGAAGCATCTGACAGAAGCACTTTTAATCCATGCTGCACTGAGACTATAGTGGATATATCAAGCAAAAGCATATAGAGCGTAAACTACTGGTTAATGTTCAAAGGAGTAATATAGCTGCACCACCAACTGTATTTAAAAAATTATTGCTTTATTGTGCCAATTAAAACAGACAACGTTTCGGACCCATGTCCTTATTTATTCTACCTGGTAGTTAGGTAGATGACGAGTTATGCGCGTTAGAGGGTTTTTAAAGAACACGACAAAAGTTGCGTTATTTCACCCTCCATAGCGTTGCCGTTACAAGTTTTGAAACAGCCGGCTTGTGAGTGCGATGTGGTTGCATTGAGCTCCATACCACACAAAATACAAGCGCTGTTTTAAAGTGCTCATGCACGCTTTCCCCTTAGACATCAATGGAGAGAGCGGGTTAGAAAAAACCTGTGATCGCGGAATGAAAAGCTCTGTAACGCAGCCCCATTGATGTCTATGGGGGAAAAAAGTAACGTTTAAACCTAACACCCTAACATAAACCTCACATCTAAACACCTTTTTCTAAAAAAAATACAAAGACCCACTAAAATTACAAGCCCCCACCCCCCCAAAATAAAAAAAACTATCTTAAAAACCTAATCTACCCATTGCCTTGAAAAGGGCATTTGTATGGGCATTGCCCAGAAAAGGGCATTCAGCTCTTTTGAGAGTGCCCACCCTAATCTAAAAAAAAACATCCCAAAAAAACTAAAAAAAACTAACGCTAACCCCTCTTTAGGTACTCATAGTTGTTGGACAAAAAAGTGTGGTAGTGTATGAGAGCTACTCCAGTGTCAGACTATTAGCTAAACCCAAATACCACATTTATCTCTCAAAAATATGTGGTGAAAGTGACTAGTACAATAGGGGGTGGGTTAGCGCTCCGCTAGAGAGCAAAGACTGACTATTAAATTATATATAATATATCAGACTAATTAGCCCTATTAAATGAGGGAGGGGTGCTATTGTTTTCTTTAAAAACACCTAAGTAATAACACACATGAATATGCATAAAGATGAATATGCATAAAGATATAAAATAAAGATTATATATATATATATATATATATATATATATATATATATATATATATATATATATATATATATATAATAGAATCATAAATATCTAAGATATATCTACTTAGTATATACATAAAAAAATGTGAGCACATATGAGAGCTGATAAAGTCTCAATTAAGGCTGTTTTGAATTCATAAGTAACGATGTTTGCTGAGTCAGGGTACAGTTGTTAGATCGTTAAAAGATCGCTGTTTTTTCACAGTTAAGAAAATACCTTCAGATACTTTGTATCAAATTGTGTCCATAATTGTTGTTCCTCTGTGTGAAGCTAGTAGCCTCTATGCTTGAGATGCCAGGAGCTGGGCCGCCATGCGGTTCCAATAAGACTCGTCGGTCAGCTTTAGCAGGGAATCCAGGTTTGTCCAATTTTACAGCTTGTGCCTTGGAGTAGATGAGGAAGACAAGATCTAGGAACAGGGATTCTCACTGAAAGTGCTGAATGTTCTGAATATCAGTAAAGCTGAATAAAGTACCAGGTAGAAAAGTGCATCTATGAATTTCGGCTGTTGGTCAGCCTTTATCAAGATGCCCACCTTGGTTACCTGGTGTAATGCTTGTGAGATACTCCTCTATCAGACCAAACTCGGCCAGTATTTTTGTTATCCTGGCATCGAGCTGAAATGATAGGGAATATCCCAGAGCAGAGAACATTAGTAAGATGAGGTGAGCGGCACTCACCACAGTCAGGGCGGTCCACAGCGGCAACAGCAGAGTAGTCTAAGGACACACCACTAGAATGGTCAGACAGGCAGGATTCGGCAACAGTAAAGCAGTCCAAGAATATACCACTAGAATGGTCAAGGCAGGCAGGATTTGGCAAGAGTAAGGCACTCCAAGAGTATACCACTAGAATGGTCAAGGCAGGCAGGGTTTGGCAACAGTAAGGCAGTCCAAGGGCACACCACTAGAATGGTCAAGGTAGGCAGGGTTTGGCAACAATATACCAGTCCAGCGATTTCGGGGATAAACAGGCAGAGTAGTCAGACAGGCAGAGTTCAGCAGCAGTAAATCAATCCAGCAATTCAGGGGACAAACAGGCAGAGTAGTCAGCAACAGGCAGGTTCAGCAACAAAGATGAGTCCAGCAGTTAAAGGGTTAAGGCAGGTAGAGTAGTCAGTAAACAGGCAGGTTCAGCAACTATGGTAAAGAACGATCTGTCACACCCAGGAGCACACAGAGTAACACCTATACTTGGGCAGTGACAGATCGTTAGTGCAGGGTTTAAAAATAGGTGCAGGATTCGCGCCAGAGAGCTCCCAGCTGCATCAGGAGACGCCAGATCCGACACCGCCCCTGGCAACGAGCAGGAAGGAGACGCAGCTTCCCTAGCAATGGCTAGAGTGGCACGCGGCATGACACCTGGTCGCCTTAAATACCTGAAGTGTTTTTTTTTGTTTTGTTTTTTTTTATAAAAGTTTTTATTTGTTTTAACAAGTATAACACTGTCTGGGGATTCGCAGATCCCCTACACATTATAGTACAAAGAAAACCATAGAGTACTAGAATGAAATACAAACAAACAAAAAGGAAAAGTCCATTAGAAAGGATACAGCTGAGTCATTGAAGTATCCAAGATAGAAGTCAGTACATTACGCGAGAAATTATCAAGAGGGGGGGGGGGGGGTGGAGGGGAGGGATTCATCCTTGTGGGTGGGGAGGGGAGGAGGGGTTGGAGGGTACCTATCGGAATTTGTCCAAGGTGGGAAATATGTGCGTTACTATACCCTGACCTGGGGGTGCCATGTGGTGTCATCTATTTCCGTCCAGTCGGCCCAGACCATCTCAAACAGGTCACTTTTGTCCAGATTATAGAATATATCCCTTTCCATGGTCTGCAAGTAGGCCATGTTCCTAAGGATATCCGACCAGCCAGGGGGGGAAGCTTTCTTCCAGCATCTAGCAATACAGGTTTTGACTGAAGTTAGAAGGTAAACACAAAAGATCTGTTGGTGTTTGGGGAGGGTGTGTAGGTTTAAATGTAGAAGTGCTGTGGCAGGGCTTTTGGGCAGCTGTATCTTGAGAGCAGATAGAGTGCGGAAACACAGATTCCACAAGTGAGACAACCTGGGGCAGTCCCACCAGACGTGGAGCATGGTCCCCTGAGCTCCACATTCCCTCCAGCATTGTGGGGAGGACGTCGGGAACATCTTGGCTAATCGCACTGGGACCAGGTACCATTGGGAGACGACTTTATAGTGCGTTTCAAACATTGTCACACAATGCAAGGATTTTTTGGTCAGGGTAAGAGATCCTTGCCAGGCACTAGCCAAGATTCTAGTGTGGAGGATAGCGTCCCACTTGTTCAAATGCGGGGCCAGGTCCGGGGGTGCCGTGCCCTCTAGCAGACAGTAATGTCTCGACAGAGGCCTGTAGAGTCTGCGCCCACCCTTCCAAGTAGATTCCCATGGAGTAAGTGGGCACGAAGCAGAGGGGGAAAAGCCCCAACTAGATAGGAAACTCTTAATCCTGGTAAGCTCGAAGTGGAGGTAAGGTGGGACATCTTTACCAAGACTCTCCCTAGACAACCTGAGGTAGCCATCTCCACTGGCCGCAGACCAGAGATCCGAAACTTGTGTCACCCCCATTCTAGCCCATGTGTTGGGGTGTGTATCCGGGAGGCCCGTAAATAGGCCAGGGATAGAGGTAATTGGGGAGGGATGCGGCGCGATCAGCTTGCGGTGCCGGATCTTATCCCAAACCGCCAAGCACTCTACAATTACAAGGTTTTGGATGTTCAAGGTTCTACGACTGTGGACCGGGGTCCAGATTAAATCTTTTAGATAGATATCAAAGGGCAGTGAAGCTTGTTCGATATCCCTCCACCTGTCTTGAGATTGCAAAACTCCCCACTGGGAGATATGCGTGAGCATGGCTCCCTCATAATACTTAATTATAGAAGGGGAGGCCAAACCCCCCAAGTGAACCGGGAACTGGAGTGTTTTATGGGCTATCCTCGGGGTTTTATTCTGCCAAATGAATTTGGTGCATTCGCTTTGGAATTGCACCAGTAAGTGGGAGGGTACTCTAATTGGTAGGCACCTAAATAGATAGGTGAGCCGTGGGAGGAATGACATCTTGAGAGAGGCTATGCGGCCCATCCAAGAGATGCTCTTGTGATCCCAGGTATTCTTTAACGCTCGCAGATCTGCCAGCAAGGGTGAGAAGTTATCTTTGACCATCTGTTTCAGGTCATTTGATATTTTAACACCAAGGTGTGTGATATTTTTATTAGACCATTTAAAGTCGAATTGCCTCTGGAGGACCGAGATGTATTTTTGGGGGAAACCCCACCAGTAAATTTCTGTTTTGGGGACGTTAAGTTTGTAAAAGGAAAGAGAGCCAAAGGCCTCAAGTATATCCAGAAGTTTAGGGATGGTATGAAGAGGGTCTGAGGAGAACACCGTCACGTCGTCAGCAAATAAGGCAATGTTATGCTTAGAGCCCGAGAGTGTAATACCCATCAAGTCTTTGTTAGTGCGTATAGTTTCTGCAAGTGGCTCTACTGCCAGGGCAAACAGAAGTGGGGAGAGAGGGCAGCCCTGCCTTGTGCCATTACGGATGGGGAATGGAGTTGAATGGAACCCCATTCCCCTAACCGTAGCTGTAGGGTTGGAATATAGGGCTTGGATAGCTAGGCGTATATCAGAGGGGAATTTGAGGACGTCTAGGGTCTCCCAAAGGTAACTCCATCTAACCCTATCGAAGGCCTTTTCGGCATCTAAAGAGATAACCGAAAAAGGCTTGTTCATTCTTGTTAATTCACAAACTATATTAATGAGGCGCCTGGTATTATCAGGGCCCTCCCGGTTATGTATAAACCCCACTTGGTCTGGGTTGACCAGGGCAGGAAGAAGTTTGCAAATTCGATTCGCGATAAGCTTGGAATAGATTTTTATGTCCACATTTATAAGCGAAATAGGCCTATAGTTGGGGCAGAGAGAGGGGTCTTTATTTGGTTTCGGGATCATAATGATCTCAGCCTCCAAAAATTCCCTTTTAAAGCTTCCTCCTTGTCTGGCACTGTTAAAAAACCTAAGGAGTAACGGCACTAGTTCTTGGCAGTAGGTTTTGTAGAACTGTGCGGGAAATCCGTCAGGGCCAGGGGCCTTCAGAGATTTGAGTCGCTGGATGACCCGCTCAACTTCCAACTGAGTGAACGGATTAGTCAGGGACTCTTGTTGTTCCGTCGATAGGGAGGGTAGGTTTAAGGAATCAAGAAATTCTCTGATCTGGTTGGTGGAGGCAGGGGCCGTGATCTCAGTACCCTCAAGATCGTAGAGCTTGGAGTAGTAGTCTGAGAAGCAGTCCCCTATTTGCGAGGGGAGCTTGTGAGTCTGGTTGTTGTAAATGATTTGGTGTATGCGGGACGAGCTGTTCCTCTGGCGTAGTTTGTTCACCAACAGTGTATCTGCCCTGTTGCCCTTGTAATAGAACATCTGTTTAAGCCTTGTGAGATTCTCTTGGGTACGTCGCAATTCTAGATGGTTAATATGCGAGCGCACCTCTGAGATCTGAGAAGACAATGCTTCCGTGACTTTGGTTCTGTTAGCAGATTCCAGTAGTCTTAGTCTACAGTGGGCTTGGGCTAGGGAGAGGCCAGCTAATTTCTTAAGGCGGGCTTGCTCGCGGATGATATAGCCTCTGGTTACCGCCTTAATGGCTCCCCAGAGTGTGTCATCGGCGGTCTGGCCGTTGTCGTTGAGTTGGATGAGATCTATAAGATCTCTGCGTAACTCCTCCCTAAAAGGGATGTCCGCTAGTATCTTACGTGGGAGAGACCATCTGCTTTTGCGGGGACAAGGATCACTGAGTTGCAAGTCCGCAAGCACCGGGTCATGGTCAGACCATGGGCATAGAGGGATATTGGATTGGAGCACTGAATCCAGAGTCCCGGCCGAGCAAAAAATATGATCCAACCTAGAATAGGTTTTGTGGACCTGGGAAAAATGAGTGAAGTCTCTATCCGTGGTGTGTAGAGAACGCCAGATATCGTAATATCCAAACTCAGACATGATTGCTTTGAATCGTGTAGAGAGGAGGGTCAATTGGGGAGAGGGCCTATTTGGGTTTAACGTCTTACGGTCAAGGTCAGTGTCCCAAATCATGTTGTAGTCCTCTGCTATTATGACTCTGCCTTGTTTATGTTGGTCAATCAACCTCAGAATTTTCCTGAGACAAGCAGGCTGATGGGAGTTGGGTAAGTAGATCGAGACAAGGGTGTGTGTGACGTGGTCTAGTTTACATACTACAACTGTGAATCTGGCCTGAGGGTCTCTTAGTACCTGGATTTCCTCATAAGCTATCCCCCTGTGAATCATGATAGCGGTCCCTCTAGCTTTCTTTGTAAATGAGGAGCACTCAATGGTCGTGTACGATCGAGAGTGGAATCTGGTGGGGGAGGCTAACAGCCAGTGTGTCTCTTGTAAAAACACTACGTCAGGATTGTGGTGACGTAGCATACGGGAGAGTAAGCTCCTCTTGTAGGGAGAATTTAAGCCTCTGGAGTTATGTGTGCAAAGTCGTAAACGGGACATTCTCTACCACTTGTCCAGGAAAGTAAATGGGCAGGGGAGATATTTAGAAAACCTAGATCCCCTTCTCAGTGGGAGGTGTGGGGGGGCTGGGAATTAGGGGAAGTGGTTAGCACGTGAAAAGGAAATGTACTGACAGCACAGGTGGAAATAGTCCACCTAGTTGGAACCCTGGTGTGGGTTAACCAGTGGGGGGGGGGAGCTAAGAGCGAATGTGTAACGAGGGGGGCTGGAAAGACCAGCCCCACTCCAATATCTATATAAATAAGCAATAAGAAGGTAAACAAAAGTGCAAGTGAGTGAGTATCAACCTGTTCGCCCGTTAAGGGCATAACCTAAACAAAAACATCAATTTGAACATGGAAACCTGACAAGGAACAGTAAATGCAATAAGGTCAAACACATAACCATAGTATATAGAATAGAATGGAGACAAATATGATTATACAGGTGCATAGTTAAGTCTATGTAGGCCCCACTCATTATTACATTGGTGTAACCCCCAAGAGTAGGGGGGGGGAAGGGGGAACACATTCCACCACGTCACGTCCGTGTGACCCCAGGCATAGTAAATACAAATGCCGGGTATATTGCGTTTAGCTGTAAAGGAAGTGGAAAGCACCTAGGTCTGTCCTGAAGTGGTGGAACGCGGTCCCATACAATTAGTAGTTACAATTGCCAACACAGTACCCACCCCATTCCGTAGCCTCAAAGTGTATAGGGTATTAAAGGCAGAGGTAAGCGTATTTAGTCGTATCAAGCCTGTGAAGTATGGTGGGCCTGTAAATCTGTAAAGATAGAACAATGGTCATAATTAAATTTCTAAACACATAACCCTAACATACATGGGTCCATAGGGTATGGCCTAAGGGACCTTAGGGGGGGCATGTGTGGGGCCAAACCATCTCAGTTTCTCTGCCCTACTGCAAACTTAACTAGTAGGCAAAAGTGGGCATTCTGTAGCCTATCAGGTTCCTGAGGTGTGGCAAACAACCATAGCCACTTATCATGAGGACCGAGTCTCCAATTGGGTAGGATCTGGAGGCTGGAGTGTTTTAAGTCTCTTCGGTCCTTGTTCTTTCACCGACCACTCTGGGGCCGATACTCTCAGCTTAGATTGGGTCGCGGGAGGTCCCCTGGGGTCCACTGCCATAAGGCCCCATTGACCCAGGAGGGCAGTACCCTGAGCCAGAGAGGCCACCGTAAATGACTTATTGTCCTTTGTGATTATTAATTTGGTAGGGTAACCCCATCTGTATTTGATGTTCTCCCTGCGGAGGATCTGTGTGACCGGCTGAAAGTATCTACGGTGTTGTAGAGTGTGTGCAGATAGGTCGGGTAGCAGCTGTATGTCTTTGAACTTCTCTGAGATCTGCGGTTTCCTGAAGGCCGCCTGCATGAGCTTGTCTTTGAATGGAAAACTATGGAAACAGACTATGACGTCTCTCGGTTTCTCCTGTGAGACAGTTCTAGGTCGTAAGGCTCTATGAGCTCTTTCCATGGTATCGTTGAATCCATCTGTCGGGCCCAGCAGGTCCCTAAATAGGTCTTTCAGGAAAGCTTGAAGTTCTGCAGGCTGAATGTCTTCCGGAATTCCTCTGAATCTTACGTTGTTTCTGCGAGACCTATCCTCCACATCAGCTAGTTTAAATTCCAGTTGGCTGATCTGGTCTGCCAGAGATTCGGAGTATGCCAACAGGTTGGTATGGTCAGTAGCAAGGTCGTCCTGTTTTCTTTCCAGGGAGTCCACTCTGTCCCCAATCTCAGAGATATCCTTGCAGAGTTCAGCATGATTGCGCTGAATTTCCTTAGTTATGGAAATGGTTTGATTTGCTAACATTTTTTTGAGGGTATCTTCTGTGATCAGGTGTTGTGATCGGACCTGAGGTGTAAGGTCGGGTTGAGATCCATCCCCAAGGGATTCAGAGTCACTCTGATCTTCCAGAGGATCTTCATTGCGGTGTTTATTTGGTTGCGTGAAGTGGTCTCGGACCGTCTTCTGCCCCTGGCCTGGTGTTTTTGAGTGTCTCTTAGTGTTGTTAGGCATTTTTAAATTAGGAAAGAAACCTGCTCTGAACAGGCAAGCCTGGGATTTAGAGATTGCTAGGGAGATATGTAGGTCCTACAGGTTGACAAATTGGGAAAAGGAAAATACACTTGCAGATTTGTATTACATGACTGAGTGGGGCCGGGCGTCCACTTATGACCTCTATCTCCACATGGCGGTGCCTAGGAACAGAACACTGCTCCGCAACTCTGAGCAATTAGCTCAAGACACCGACCCACACAGAAACAGGGGCCCAGTGGAGCCTACTGTTATTTACCTTTGATTTATAAAGAAAAACCTTAGTTAAGCCTAGACAAGGTATTCCCCCTCGGACTCAGGAAAAAGGGAATACGACCTATTGGAAGGGAAAAGGGATAGAAGAGGTGACCAGCCTACGTGAGCAGGCCGGAAAGGGAGAGTCCGAAGGGGAAGGTTTAGTAAGAGCAAAAATGGTGAACACTTAAGTGGATTAGCAAGCATACACTACCAGAGTCTGCGTCTCCCGTCGATCCACTCACTGGGCAAGAGGCTGGGTTTTACCCCTCCCCTACCCCGCAAACAACCTATGTGCAGTCAACAGACAGGAGAGGCTAGAGTCTGAGCAGTGTGGGTCCCCTTGTCCTGAAAGGAAGACGTACAGGTTATATTATGGCAAAGCACTTAAGTAAATTAAAACACTCCACTCTGTGCAAAGGGCCACAGAGAATCATAAGCTGGCGCAGCAGCACAAACAATCACAGTTCCAGATCAATACACTTTATATATACAGTCGGCAGGAACCTGTAGCCTGGGCTGCCGTGTGGTAGGAAGGCCACATGAGGAGCTTATGAATGTCCTGGAGGAAGGTGGCAGGAGAGTGGTAATTCAAGTGCCTGCAACATGTAGGTGTAAGTTTATCAGTGCCCTTAAGCTGTTATTTACTGGGATGGCAGGTTTATACAGTCTAATGAGAGTTAGTGAGTGTGGACGGTTGCCTGTTCTTGACAAGGACACAGATGCTTAAACTGTCCCTTAAGCAGGGATACAAGGTGTCAGCAACAGCAGCTTACAGGCAGAAGATCTAAAGGCCCAGTTCTGATGTGGCTACCCTCCTGGGTAGGAGACTCTCTCCCCAAGGGGTGTTAGGAACGCAGCAGAGACTTGGCACTAAGTGTCTATGAGATGTTGTGTTGCGTCTCCTAAAGTGATAATGACACCCAAACTACCAGGGGGAACTCAAGGCAGAACCTGATTAAGTTGAGGGTCTGGTGGGCCTAGTGGTGCGCAATAGAGGCCTCCTCAGGGTACTCCTCTCCCAGCCCCCAACGTGACACCCTGACTAGGGTAACAAAGTAGTAGATTCAAGTGTTAGTTGTCCCCCCTCAGTTAGGCACTATAGAGTCTCAAGTAAGGGAATCCCTTGTATAGTAAAAAAGTTGCGTGGCTAGGGCTGTAACTCACCCGGTCCCTGCTGAGGTCTCGGCAGATGGCTGCTCCGGCAAGGCCTATTTTATAGGCAGGGTCCTCTCCAGTGTCTCCTCCCGAAGTTAGAAGGGGTGATCTGGGCAGCAGCCCTGCTCAGGCTTCTGTGTCCTTTCCGTTTTACTGCTTGACTTTAGAGAGCAAGGCCGGGGTGACGAAGTGGCGGCAAGATGGCGGCTATTCCCACCGCTTTCTTCTCCAATACAACCGCCAGGCTGAGCGGGGATCCAAGGCTGTGCCCCATCCGCAATGATCACCAGTCTCCTTCTGCTGGTCGGATCGGGTCACACCTGAAGGCCAAACGTGGCTCGCTGCTCTTCAACCAGGGCACGCCGGTCCCGGCGCCCTGTCTCGCTCACCGTCGACTGCGCTTCCCACCGCTGGCTGCCCGGCTCTCACCCATACAATACGGCCGGTCCAGGTCAGTGTCGCTAGTGCCGGAGCGTAGCCCCGACCCTCCGGCACAGTCGGCAATTGCAGATGGGTAGATGTGTTGAGGGCAGGTAGATGGATCAGCTCCGGTCACTGCCCAAAGGTGTAGATAGTTCTGCAAATGCCCCAAAGCAGGGTGCCCGTCAAGGGTATAGGACAGGACACCTAAGGCTAGTCAGATAGTATCCTTTTTTTTTTTTTTTTTCTTTAGGGCAGAATAGGCTTTAATTTAGTTTTAAGCTAATAAATTGAGAGGAGCTCTAGCCTGAGACGTCCACACTGCACGGCAGTTAGCTCCGCCCCCCCCTGAAGTGGTTTTTAATGGTCAATGATTGACAAGTGTTTAAACCAATCACAAATGGATTCTGGTTTGAATACCAAACTCTTACTTATGTCTGTTCTTAACGATATATTTACCTAGATACAAATGTTACCATATTAACCTCTATTATGGGCGCTAATAAATCTCATACATTTTGTATAAATAAGAATACAAAACTCTTACTTATGTCTAATATTTACCAATATATTTACCTGAATACAAATGTTACCATATTGACCTATATATGCAGACATTATAGGTGCTAATAAATCCCATACTTTTTGTATAAATAAGGGAGCTAACAGTTATTTCCAATTTCTATTTTTATTTTTATGCCACAAGGGAATTAATAGAGAAGTATCTAAGTGATTTTAAAGTGTTTTTTTAAAAAAGAATCAAGGTGATTTTGGGGTATTTCTAAAATATTTATTTCAAAGTGATTTATAAAAAGTGTCTAAAAAAGTGTTGAAGTGATTCTAATAGAGGTTATTTAGAAGTGGTTATTTAAAAATGTTTCTAAGGAAGTAAAATGGTTATTAGATATTTATAGAAAATTTCATCATAATGTATATATAATTATAGATTACTATAAATTAATAAGATTAGAATGTTTTATAAGATACTATAAGAACTAAATAGTTTTTGTTTAGTGTTTAATAAAATAAGCTTTCATGATGTATATAATTATTAAAATCGATTTAAAATAAGTTTTAGTTTTTATAGTTGTATCTATTATTTCCACCTCAATGTCCAAAAAATGTATCAAATGATTGCTTAACTCATGTGTAAAGCTGAGGCCAAGATTGTTGTTATTTAAATCTTCAAAAAATAATTCCAATAGTTTACTGTCTCCTTTCCAAATAATAAAGACGTCATCTATGAAGCACAAGGTTCACTCCCCATGGGTTATTGTCTAGAAAATGTTCTTCAAAAAATCCCATGAATAAATTAGCATAACTAGGAGTGAACCTTGTGCCCATAGCTGTTCCCTTGATTTGCAGATAAAATTTGTTATCAAGACATTGGGGGCGTGTCCAGGCTCTAACTGAAGATGGCTGCTAATCTGGGAGCTCTATCTAAAAGATAATCTTTCCGCCAAGATATCTGTCTTTTCAGATGCTATCCTGCACAGGATTTCATTATATGCCAGAGACCTAATCTTGCTGGATTGGGCAATAAGAATACTGTATGTTGGGGAGCTTCGCAGACTGGACCGTTAAGGTTTTAGGCGGCCCTTGTGGAAGAAAACCTTAGCACCCCCCTGGATAATCGGGTAATAGGATAATAAAGTAAATTCTCCTCTCCTACTTATCATCACTGCAAGCTCTACAATTTTGAACATGGTGGAAATATCTACAGCCATAAGAAAGCTGCTGATCAACTATGAATGCACATTGTGCGCCAGATTGGATCGCCTCTTGTCCTGCATGAAACGTACCCACACTGTGCTGGAAGCTCCCAGGGGCCAGAAAAGCGTGAACGCAGAGTCTTCCGAAGTACGCAGCGATGTGCAAATTAACACAAGCCTCCATGCTGCCGAGAACGTGCAGGCCCGTGAGCAGTTCAGGGCCCTTGAGAGCTAAACACCTACCTTGATCTCTAACTGGAGAGATGCGGCCGACCCTCTGGAGGGTGTCCGGGGAAGTGAGTATACGGAGAGCTCATACTCTGAGATAAGGATATCGACATCAAGCCCTTGAAAGATATGGGAGATGTCTCAGTGCTTTGTGGTTCAGAGGAGGATCGATGGGCTCATATCTTATTCCCTGCTGTCTGGTACCCGTGGATAGGAACTACATCTTGGCCGGCCATACATATTTGGCGTTGTGATCCATTCGGGGTCTGGCCTTACCACTTCTGTTATCATGCCAATAACGACATGGAGGACCGGACTGGCGTGGGGTAAATCTATGTACTTTTTCCAAGCATCTGAGTAGAGGCTGTATCCATGTTACACCCCAGATGTTTTTGTATATAAATGACTTACCCTGTGGAGCTTCAGGACACATTTGACTTGTGGGATTTTAACCTAGTTCTCTAAATTGTTTTAAAGCATATAACTGGTTTAACTTTTTGTTATTTTAATTTATATTCCATCCCAGGGCAGTACTGCTTGCGCTGTGGGTATGGCTATGCATATAGTGTCAGCTATTATTCTCTCCATATGGTGCTATCTTTTACCACATGATGACATTTCTTGTTTTAAATTCTCAGTTCTGTGTACATAGCTATGTAATGTTAGGGTATTATAAATGTTCCTTTCATCTACTGGACAACTTAAACATTTAAGCATGTTACTTGCAGTATGGATGCATTGCAGCTAATAGTCTTTATGTTACATGCAACTATATTTCTCTAGAGGGTCTAAAAGTAGGCTGATCAGTCGGATAGTCTCCCATGGTTGCAAAGGTCCAAGAGTAGCTCTGCTGCTATTTATGGTGCCCAAAATCTGTTACACATTGGTGCCTAAACTTATAATCTTGATCAATATATATGTGTTACTATATTAAGCTAAGTGCTCCATCCAGAGTTTTTGCTCCTCGGTACTCTGGGTTGCAAATACCAATAGATAATCGATATTTATGTTAAATAGGACTTGTTTTGAGACATTAGCAGTGACAGTAAGTCAATACCTTAATGGACGAATAAACAGTATAGAGTAAGGACCTAAGGTGACCTTTAATTGTTTCATCGTTACAGGCAATATCAACATATCTACATAATGTCTGTGCAAGTATTATAGATGTCAATTACTGGATAGCTTGAAAGGTTATAAGTATGTTGCTTGTTACAGAGACATATTACATTCAATGGTTCCTTAGTCGCATAAAAATGTTCCTTTTTTTTAATAGAGGGTCCACAAGGAGATCGAACTGTCAGAGATCCAAGAGTGGCTCTACTGCTAGTTTATGTACCCAACATCTGCTACTGTCCTGGAGTTTCAGCTTACTATCTAGGTCAATTCTATGCTTAGTTAACAACTTCCAGTGAAGTTTTTGCTCCGCGGTACTGTGCACAGCACAGGCCAATAGCTGAAAATAGAGTTTGTCCTGAGAGGACGGCAACTGCAGTAACTAATATCTCAGCAGACGTATAAGAATTCATATAGTAAGGACCTAAAGTGGCTAAAGTTGTCCAATCATTACCTGTCAATATTACCATATATACATAATGTTTGTGACGGTCATGTCCACTTAATATAGGAATATTTTAATATTAATGGTCCAAGTTATGTGTGAACTTATATCATTCTAGTCCTTCCGCCCTCCATTTAATTATAAGTTTTCTGGACCTACCCAGATAAGTAGCCCTCAGCATTTTGCTCTGCGACCTGGCGTGAGTAGTATTTTTTTTAAAAAAAAGGGGGACAACTTGAGTTTGTTTTAAGGCATTGGCAGGGGCAGCAGGACAGTTTCTCACCAGGCACATAAAAGCACATAGAGTAAGGGCCTATAATTGCTTAATCTCTACCTGTTAATATCACCATGTCCAAATAATGTTAGTGATGGTTCTGTTCATTTACTATAGCAATGTTTCTTTTCTGTTCATGTAATATTAAGGGTCCGAGAGTGACCCTATCATTAATTTTATTTTACCCGTTCATTGCCCTCCTTTACATCTTGAGTCTTCTGGACCTATTAGAGGTCCTGGTAAACATGGGAGGTGCGACTGAGAGGAACAGGTCCATAAGTGGCCTGTTTTGCTTATAAACCCTCAGCTAATGAGTGTGACAAATGAGGTCCAAGAGTGGCCTCTTCTGTTTCTGGGGGAAAAATAGGGGGTAGTTTAGTGATTTGCTCCTGAAATGTTACTTGCTTGTCTCTTTCTGTGCAATTATCAAATTAATGATATTTTTGTTCTGTATGATGAATGAGAAAATTTGTTGTCTGGTAAATGTTTACCCTCAATAAAAACTATTAATACAAATTATCAAAAAGAAAAATATTATTTTTTAAAATTAATTCTATATTGTTAATGATAAATTGGTTTTGTTGGGTTTTGATACTTTGATCTTTATTTAAAAATGTGTGATTGCTTTAATACCTAGATTATGGTCTATGTTTGTATAGAGTGAATTTACATCAGACGTTGCCATGATGTAATTCTCTTCCCAAGTTATTTCATTCAGTAAATTTATGAAATGAGTGGAGTCTTTCAGATATGCTGGCAGTTTTACTACATGTTTCTGTAGGTAATAGTCTTCATACTGAGAGAGGTTACAAGTTAATGACTCAATGACAGAGATTATGGGACGCCCAGGCGGAGTTTTTAGGTGTTTGTGAATCTTGGGCAAAAAAATAAAACGTTGGGATTCTAGGGTGTTTAATCTGAAGGAAATTGAGTTCTGCATCATCTAGAGTCCCTATAGTTTTTGCATCTTGTAACAGCATGTTTAACTCTAATTCTTGTTTTTTGATGGGATTATTTTTTAGTTTTATATAAGTCTTTTTATCATTCAGTAGTCTCTTTGATTCTTCTAGATAAAATGTGCTATCCATCTTGGCATCTCAAGCATAGAGGCTACCAGCTTGACACAGAGAAACAACAATTACAGACACAATTTGATACAAAGTATCTGAAGGTATTTCTTAACTGTGAAAAAACAGCGATCTTTTAACAACTGTACCATTATTACTGACTTTGCTCAGCACACATCGTTACTTAAGAATTCAAAGACACTGGTACTAAAACAGCCTTAATTGAGACGTTATCAGCTCTCATATGTGCTCACATTTTTTGTGTATATACTAAGTAGATATATCTTAGATATTTCTGATTCTATTTTCTGATTTTATTTTTTATCACTATTCTTTATATATTAGTGCCGGCACTTTCTTAATGTTATTGTGGATTTGTTTATCCTTTAATAAATTTGTAGTATATTTTTCTTTATATTTATATGTGTTATTACATAGGTGTTTTTAAAATCCTTAGATTATTTGCAGTATATATATATATATATATATATATATAATATCTTTATTTTATATCTTTATGCTCATGTGTGTTATTACTTAGGTGTTTTTAAAGAAAACAATAGCACCCCTCTCTCATTTAATAGGGCAAATTAGTCCGATATATTATATATAATTTAATAGTCAGTCTGTACTCATAGTTGTTGAAGTCCCGCTTGAATGATCTTCATCCTGGCGGCTCCATCTTCATCCAGGCGGCATCTTCATACAGGTGGCTCCATCTTCATCCATTGCAGGACCAGCATCTTCTTCATCCCAGCGGAGGCAGAGCGGCGATGCATGGAGGTCCAGGCGAAAGTCCAAAGCAGAATCAGCCAACAGAATGAGAGCTGCTTAAATCCTATTTGCTTCTTTGAACATTTTTTCAGCCTATAGGAATGCAATAGTACCCCCCAGTATAAAAGTGGTGCTTTGCATTTAAATCCTCAGTGTGCAGCAGATGATCACATGAAAAGGACCTCCACATCGGATCGATGAACCTCCGCCTGGACCTCCGACTTGGACCTCCGCCTGGACCTCTGCCTTGTCTTCTGCCTTGGACCTTCGCCTGGACCTCTACCTCTGTGCATCGACCTCTCTGCCTCTGCACGGATGAAGAAGATACCGGTGCCCTGATGGATGAAGACCTCTCGCTGCCTGGATGTTACGACTTCAGGAACTGTAAGTGGATCTTCGAAGGTTAGTGTTAGGATTTTTTAAACATTTTTGGGTCGTTTTTTTTTTTAGTTTAGGGTTTGGGCTTTTCTTAAAAGAGTTAAATGCCCTTTTCAGGGCAATGGAAAAGAAGTTAATGCTTTACTAAGGGTAATGCCCATACAAATGCCCTTTTCAGGGCAATGGGTAACTTAGATTTTTGTTAGAGTTAGTTTTTTTTTATTTTGGGGGGTTGGTTGGGTGGTAGGTTTTACTGCTGGGGGGGTGTTTGTATTTTACAGGTAAAAGAGCTGTTTAACTTAGGGCAATGCCCTACAAAAGGCTCTTTTAGAGGCTATTGGTAGTTTATTGTAGGCTAGGGTTTTTTATTTTGAGTGTTTTTTTTATTTTTATAGGGCTATTAGATTAGGTGTAATTTTTTTTTTATTTTTGATAATTTTGTTTGTTATTTTTCGTAATTTAATGTTTGTTGTTTTTTGTAATTTAGTATTTTTTATTTTTTGTAATTGTATTAGTTTAATTTTAGTTTAAACTTATTTTTTTTTAAATTGACAGGTAAGTTTTAATTTAATTTAAGATAGGGAAATTGTAATTTAAATTTAAAGTGAGGGGAGGTGTTAAGTTTAGGGGTTACTAGTTTAAATTAGTTTATTGCAATGTGGGTTGCTTTTGGTTTAGGGGTTAATAGTTTAATTTAGTATATTTTGTTGTAGGGGCTTGCGGTTTAGGGGTTAGTAGGTTTATTATAGTGGCAGTGGTGTCGGGGATCGGTGGAATAGGGGTTAATAACTTTAGTATAGTGGGGGTGAAGTGGGCGGACAGCAGATTAGGGGTTAAAAATATTTAAATAGTGTTTGTGATGTGGGAGGGCGGCGGTTTAAGGGTTAATAACTTTATTATAGTGGTGACGATGTCTGGGAGTGGCAGAATAGGGTTTAATAAATTTTATTAGTGGCGGCGATGTCGGGAGCGGCAGATTAGTGGTTAATAACTTTAATATTAAATTAAATTAAATGTAAATCAGTTATTTAATTGAGGCTATATACTTGGGTCTTTATTAAATTGATACGAAAATAAGGGAGGACAGTGGTATTGAAGGCTGGCATGGGGTCAATATGGTACTGGCTACTTTCTGAATTATAGCTACCGCTTGTGTGCGAGACTGCACTAACGGTCAGATAATTTAAACACGAAAGCGCCAAAAGTAGATAAGGTTGATATTGGGTTTCACTTGTCAGCTTACAACCAGTAAAAAACTGGCTTTATACCATTACTACAATAACGCTTACTAACACCTCACCGGTGGGAGATATTTTACAGTAAAAAACTGGCTTTATACCATTACTACAATAACGCTTACTAACACCTCACCGGTGGGAGATATTTTACAGTAAAAAACTGGCTTTATACCGTTATAACAACAATGCTTACTAACACAAAAGTGGTGGGAGATATTTGACAGTAATAAAACGGACTTTATATCATTATAATAATAACGCTTACCAACAAAGTAGTGGTGGGAGTCATTTCACAGGAGAGTAGCACTGTGACATGAAAATGTATAAATACTATTGAATCTCAATCATTCAAAATCTAGATACCGTGTACTAACAGAGTATCAGTGTGTGTTGTTTCTAAGGATACCAACACAGTGACTTTCACATGTATATAAATAATAAAGTCTAAGATATTTCTCTCAGAGCTAAGATATAGCTAATATAATATGACCAATAGAGGACACTAGGAATGTTCTATTGCATGTTAACAAACCATACAACTTTAACTGAAAAGTTGCAGGTAGTTCCTTTAGTAATTGAATTACAGAATATAGCTACTGATACAAACAGGTCATTTAACAACAGTGAGTATAATACACAATCGACAAAGCACTCATATGTGAACATAAATGAATAAATAAACCATTCACCCTTACATGGTGATACAACAATTAAATACACATATTTATTCAAAGCCTGATGTGCCTAAAATTTAATCACAAAATTGTACCCTCAATAGATGAACTGTGATATCAGATGCAATCAATATTTACATAAGCACATTCGAAAATGGTACAATGTAATAAAATATGTAATACATATTACTGCATCAATTGAACTTGGAACTAAATATCTATAACCAATAAGTTATATCATTCAACTGAACTCTATAGAAATAACTTTATTAACCACACTACACAATCAAATTCCCAGTCACAACCAATTATATGTATGAAACTACTTTTACTAAGTGACATTAATTTATAATCGCAGTTTGTGAGATTCTGACAACCAATAGTGTTATATAGCTAATATAGTCACAACCAATTATACGTATGAAACTACTTTTACTGGGTGACATTAATTTATAATCGCAGTTTGTGAGATTCTGACAACCAATACTGTTATATAGCTAATATACCAAACTACGTGTTATCTTGTAAGCCCTGTTTGAATAAGCAGGTCAGTAATATAATACACACACTAACTCTGGTATCAACACCTAATGATATACTGCACCTATAGGTGGCATAATTCATGAGTAGATTCACAGTATAGGATTTATGATATACCTTATTCAATTTAGCACCACTATATATGGTACCTATCAGACTAAAGTGTTAACCCCAACTCTCCGGAGTCAACTTTACTTAATACCACCTCTAGTAACCATTTCACAGTTATAATACTACTCCAACGGTTCCAATTTGAAAGAAGGGATATTGAATCTCAAGGCAGTTTATATCTAGAAATTTCCGGTAAGCTGTAGTTCGTACTTTCATACAAACACAGGGGTACTATACGTACTAAACACTAAATACTGATCAGGACTCCGTTTATAAGTACATTTAACCCCCTGTTGGTTGTACCTATACTACACAACCTCCCTCTAAGAGACTAATATATATAGAGACTCTTACCCTGGTATTATTAGCCTACTCTATTACTTTACATAATCTTACTTAGCACATATTTTGGTTAAGTGTTTTTAATAAATTTTTTGTTTTCCGCAAATTTTAGCACTGTGTATTAATAAACGTTAAGTTTTAAAATTTAGTTAGGTTTAGTATATTTGGAGACTAGTGTTGTCTTTACAATCATTGCACCACTTTGAGCCTTGTGATTAATCAAATCATATCACCACAAGCTCTCGAGTGCTACAAGTGTACTCTTTTCTGTGGTTATCTCTTTAACCACATCCAGCCTTCATAGTCTATATACAGTAGACAGCACCACAGACTCTTACACTACAGCACTGATCTGGGACACACTCCCCAGTCTGTCTTATATAGAGATCTAGAGCTTCTTAGTATAATAATCTCTTCACCAAACAAGTAGTGCCATTGGTTTTCTCTTTCTGTTACGAACTTTAATATAGTATTTGCAATGCGGGAGGGCCTCAGTTTAGGGGTTATTAGGGAGTTTATGGGTGTTTAGTGTACTTTGTAACAGTTTAGTTATGAGTTTTATGTATCAGTTTTGTAGCGTAAAACCCATAACTATTGCTCTCAGATGGTGGTACAGATCTTGTCGTTATAGGCTGTAACGCAAGCTTTTTAGCCTCACCGCAAAACTCGTAATGGCTGCACTATGGAAGTCCCATGAAAAAACGTCATTTTTATGAGTGCGGGACTGACGTTGTGTTACAGGTTAAAAGGCTTGCGGTATAGCAATACCGACAGGACTTGTAATCGCTGCGTTGTTTGCCTGTACAAGGTTGTGAGTGACCCGCTATGTCAGTCACAGGCTCAGAGCGAATGCTGCCCGCATGCCTGGTGGGTATATAATGCGGGCACAGAGCAGGGTCAAAGCTCGGTTAACACTGTATAATAAATCAATAGAAAAGCTTGGGACTTACTGTTATACAGCAACCAGTGTGCACCTCTGAGGGTCGCCATGTTTATGTAAAGTGGAAGCATTCCCTTAGTTAGTGTGCTGCTGCTGTTGGATGAGAAGGGCTCCTTCCCCTGCTGATTGTTTTACTGGCCCAGTGCAGGCATTGGACTGTAACTTGAGCACAACACACATATGGGCTGGACAAGAGGTTGGCATTGTATAAGGAACCACCCACTGTGTGTGACTAGTATAGATAGACATGCTATGCTGGGAACACCTGCTGCGTGTGACTGCTATATACAGACTGTAATGGGAACACCCACACCATGACTGATATTTATACAATTTGCTGAGTGGTTACTGGTATCATTTATGAACTGTTTCCATTGAGTGACTGGTTTACAAAGTTTTTTGAGAACGTTTACAGTTCGGGGCTGAAGGCACATTACGTGTAAGAGATTTATTCTATACAGTCTCCATGTAAGAGTCTGGTAAGCACACATTGTGCAGGGAACAGTTTCTGTGTGTTGCTTGTAAAAGGTCAGCATCATTCCACTGAGAAAGTGATACACACACGATATGCTGTGTGAATACCCACATGGTGTGACTGGTATCATAAGTAGGGTTACCACCTTTCCAGAATTATGACACACTTATTTATAGGATAACAAATTTATTTTTTGAGAGGGCACAGCATTCCATTTGGGTGGGCATTGCCCGTCAATGCCCCCCCCCCTGTTGGAGCCGACCCTGATTGAGTTGTCCTTTAAGGCACATTATTCATCACAGAGGTAAAAATTATATTAATATAACAGTATTGGTCATGCAAAACTGGGGAATGAGCAATAAAGGAATTATCTATCTTTTTAAGCAATAAAAACATTTGGGTAGACTGTACAATTCTATTGTATTGAGTGGTACTTTAAAGGCACAATATTCATCACAGAGGTAAAAATAATATCAATATAACAGTATTGGTCATGCAAAATGGGGGAATGGGTAATAAAGGGATTATCTATCTTTGGAAACAATAAAAACATTGGGGTAGACTGTCCCTATTAAGAAATGAGTGCATATGATCTTTTGTATTTTCCATTTGCAGACAGACATAAGCAATGTTATGGTTACCTGGGACAATTGATTTCTTTATTTTTTATAATGAGTTGAAACGTCTGAGTGTGTACAATTCTTATTTAAACAAATTTGCTTACTATTTATAAATAATAATCTGTGTTCTCATTTTTATACATGGCTATGTATTCATCTTTAATTGTCCCCTCTCATATGATGTTTTTAATTTAGGCCCTTTAGGATACCATTTTTGGCAATATGGGGTTAATTAAATGAATGTTACTATGTATGAGAAAAGTTTTGTCTCTCTTGTGTAACCCCGCCTTCTACATGTGCTCCTATTGGTCCTTGTTTTAATTGACTGTGCTATAAAGTGTTTGCTTGTGCATTACATTTTTAGCTTGACAAAGGGGCAGTAGCCCCGAAACGTTGCTGTTCACTTTAATAAAAGCCCTTTCACTTCATTGTGTGCATCATCATTTGCTTTTGGATACTTATTTGGAGTCTATGGGATTGGACTCTGCATGATTGCACCTACCATGAAATTTATGGATCATTGATGAACTCAGGTGTGCTGGTCCTACCCTTGTGTTCTTATTATTGTGAATATCCCTGCAGGATTGCAGCACCCACCCACCTATACACCCAAGTGTGTTTAAAGACTTTATTTCATATGAAAGAGGCTGTGTGGTTTTTTCATGCACCATGGCAAACGAAACTGGCTTGTTTTCATATTCTGAGGAGGAAGCAGCTCGCATAGCCACCCTTACATTGGGGTCCAGAGAATTTCTAACAGCTCCTGATAAGGACTTTCAGCGTAAAGTACTGGAAAAAGCTATGAAAAGACAAGTTAACCTCCAACTACATTCCTCCACTATGGCTGAATATCACAGAACAAGGAGGATCCCCAGAGGTATGCGTTCTACACTCCAGCCTACCTTTTTTGCAGATAACCCGGATTTTTGTGCCAAATATCAACAAATATTAAATAAAAGCTCTATGGACATTATGATATTGAATATAGAGTTTTCTAATTTAGAGCTACAATCGCTTAAAGCACAAATACCTGCTCAAGAGAATAAGTTAAAAGAAATGGCAAGTGAAGAGGAAATACCGGCATACTAAAAGAAATACAAGATAATGTCAATTCATTCAAAAAAGATGTTAAGGAACGCAAGCGCAGAAAGTTCAGAAGAGATGAACAAGACTATGAACATGGCAAAGTCTATAGGTGGGGCAGATACCGGAGACGCTACAATGCTAATACCAGCCGTGGTCGAGGGTCATCACGCCAGCGACAGACTGTAGATTCTGATTCCGGTTCGTCGAGTGGCTCAGATGCAAACGTCACATCCGCAGAAGGCCCCGCCCCTTTTTTAGCGCAAGATCAGACGGCACCAAGGGGAGGAGGAGGAAGACTCGCAGAGGGTCCGGCCGAAAGAGGAGGAATGTACACCAGACGCCAGCAGAGGAGGGGGAGGTAAATGTTGTCAATTTATCTCCAAGACCGCTCAGTGACATTGATTTACTTGTTCTCAGTAAGGGTCTCTCATTTTGCCCGACTGAGCTACCGGACACTTTTGAACTTAATGTTGACTTGATGCGGTTCTTCCGATTATTACGGTTAAAAGCTTTTTTTTAGCAATATTCCACATTTACCTAATGCTGAGTTACAGGTCACTGATAATGAGATGTTGGATTTAGATAAATTTGGTTTACGCAATAAAAGTAGTTTTTCTCCACCATGCACTAACTCTGGCGTTGAGACATTCATTAAGGTGGTAGATAACCAATTTAAATCTTTAATCAACAAGAAATGCAGTAATAAACATGAGTTTATAATGTGTAATCTAACTAATGATGAAAAATGTGCATTGACCATGTTACAGAATGATGCTAATATAACCATAAAAAATGCAGATAAAGGCGGGGCAGTGGTTGTCTGGGATACTAATGCATATATTGTTGAGGCCTTACGCCAGTTGAATGATGTATCTGTGTACACTGAATTGTCAGGGGATCCAACCTTAAAGATACAGACACAATTTTTGGGCTTGTTAGATTGTGCCTTTCACCAGGGTATAATTAGTAAGAAATTATATGATTTTTTATTTATCCAACAGCCCATTGTACCAGCTTTTTACTTGACACCAAAAATTCATAAAGACCCCATAAACCCCCCAGGGCTCCCCATAGTGGCCGGTATTGGCTCTATCATGAGCAATGCATCTAAGTTTATGGATAAAGTTTTGGCACCTCTGGTACACACAGGCAAATCCTACATTAAAGACACTAATGATTTCCTGGTTAAGATAAAACAATTTAGTGGTCTTGATGATGATGTTGTACTTGCTACATGGGATGTTTGCAGTTTATATACTGTTATCCCACATAATGTGGGTATTGAGTGCATTCGCAAAAACTGCATGCATGTGGCGACTACAATAATACTCAGATAGGTTTCATGATTGACCTATTGGAAGTTATTTTGACCCAAAATTACTTTCTTTTTGATAAAAAAATTTACATGCAGAAGACAGGCACAGCGATGGGGTCAAATGTGGCCCCATCCTATGCCTGTCTGGTCATGGATTACATAGAGGAATCTATTGTTTACAATCATCCTCTGTTTCAGAAACATTGCCTTGCATGGCATAGGTATATAGATGACCTTTTTATTATTTGGCAGGGCAGCCCCGAGTGTTTAAATCAATTAAAAAATGACATTGAAAGATCAGCATCATTTATAGTATTCACTGCCAAACATGATTACACTAAAATTGAATTTCTTGACACTTTGGTTTACAAAGAGAATGGTCATTTAAGCACCTTTATGTCAAGACAACTGACAAAAACACATTACTTCATAGGAATAGTTTCCATCCTCCTGCTATATTTAAATCAGTACCTAAATCTCAATTTCTCAGGGTTGATAGAATTGTCTCGGACCCCTCAGTTAAGGTGAATAGACTTAATGAGATTCAATTAAAATTTAAAGAGAGAGGATACTCTGAGAAAGAGTTAACAGAAGTGAGGTCAAATTTCCAGTCTAGAAAGAGTCACCCCAACAATAATAGGTTAACTTTTGTCAGTACATACAATACTCTAAGCTATAAGATACAAGGTATTCTTAAGCACAATTGGCATATCCTAAAAGAGTCATGTCCTGACATTGAAGAATTTTCTCAACTCCCTAGAGCAGCATACCGTAAGGGGTACACCTGTGGCAAAAGGATCGTTAGATCTACTGTCAACTCTGATAGCAATAAGTCTCCTTTTTTTGGGAAACCTAAGAATGGCACCTTCCCCTGTTTGGGTTGTCCACTCTGCAACAGTGTCATTAAAGGGGGTGAAATCTGTCACCCCTACTCCGGGTGTAAATTTAAAATACCGGGTTTTTTTACCTGTAACTCATCCTACATTGTATACGCCCTTAAATGTCCATGTGGGCTGTTATACATAGGTGAGACCACCCAAAGGGTAAGGGACCGTATAGGACAACATAAGTCCACTGTCAGAAATGACAGTACTAAAGACCTTCCTGTGCCTGCTCACTTTTTAAAAATGGGACATCAAGTAAACCAACTTCGGTTTATGGTATTAGATCAAATAAAAAGAAAACCTAGGGGGGGGGGGTGATAGACATAGAGAGCTTCTATACAGAGAGGCTAAGTGGATATGGAAATTAGACACACTTTAACCTAAAGGCATGAATAGGGAGTTTGATCTCAATCCATTACTATGATTTTATTTTCATGTTTCTCTAGTGTATATCCCTTTCTATTTAGATGGCTATGTATTCATCTTTAATTGTCCCCTCTCATATGATGTTTTTAATTTAGGCCCTTTAGGATACAATTTTTGGCAATATGGGGTTAATTAAATGAATGTTACTATGTATGAGAAAAGTTTTGTCTCTCTTGTGTAACCCCGCCTTCTACATGTGCTCCTATTGGTCCTTGTTTTAATTGACTGTGCTATAAAGTGTTTGCTTGTGCATTACATTTTTAGCTTGACAAAGGGGCAGTAGCCCCGAAACGTTGCTGTTCACTTTAATAAAAGCCCTTTCACTTCATTGTGTGCATCATCATTTGCTTTTGGATACTTATTTGGAGTCTATGGGATTGGACTCTGCATGATTGCACCTACCATGAAATTTATGGATCATTGATGAACTCAGGTGTGCTGGTCCTACCCTTGTGTTCTCATTTTCATACTGCATGTTAAAGTGTTTTTTAATACATTACAGTCCATTATAGATGAATAGTTGTGCAATCACAAATGGAAGCAACTGAACTCATTAGGATTTATCAAAGTGGATCCTATAATGTCTCAAATGTGGATGATGTATGAATTCTTGTTTAAAGGGGAGGGGCAAACTATGAGATGTCTTCAGCCTGTCTTAAATGTTGTATCTGAAAAAAAGAGAAATGATAGATGCTAAGACTGTGGTAGAAAATGGACTTCATCTTGACCCTGAATCTGCCCCTGAAGCTACACTTTACTTATATATCAGAGACATATGAAGGAATGTGACAATATGCTACCACATTGACACTGACATAATTATGTGTGGGGCATTTATATATATTTTTTTGAGCAACCATTCTATCTATCTATCTATCTATCTATCTATCTATCTATCTATCTATTTTTCTATCTATCTATCATCTATCCATTTGTCTTGTATCTATTTATCTGTCTATCTTTATATCTATCTATCTATCTATCTATCTATCTATCTATCTATCTATCTATTTATCTATCTATCATCTATCTATCTACTGCATCTATCTCTCTATTTGTCTCTTTATATCTCTCTTTCTATCCAATGTTTGTTAACTGGCATACTTTGCAAAAGTAAAATTACCTGGATTTATGCTTTGATTATTTCCATCTCATTACAAAGAATGAAATGCAGATTTAACCATAACGTTTTTTCTTAATTCTGTCAATGTTTGTGAAAGAGTTATGTGATGATCATATATTTGCATACACTTTTAATCCAAGCTAGAAGCAAGTAGGTGTGTGCAATTCATGTATTCAATTATTCAAGCATGCTGCAGAGTGAATATTGCTCTTGAGGCAATTTTGTTTGGTACATAATTGTTAATATGCACAATACTAAACCTTTGTTCAATCAGTTTTTAAGAATAACTAAACATTTCTCTGGTAAATCAAATTTTCCACAGTTCAAATGACATTTGTTGATTTGTGAAGAAGGCATGTCAATTGAAACAATAATTCCTACAAAACCATTTATGTATTTTAAGACACATTTCAGTGCCTACAAATGCACAACAGGGAACACATTGTGCAACCTTTTTGTGTTGTCAGGCACACGTTTTAAGGCTAAGCAATTTGAAGTGCTAGAGACTTGCAAAATTTGTCTGTATGAATGGTACAGGTTTTTGTTCTTACAAAATAAAATGCATAAACATAAAATAATCTCTAAGGTATTATTTGAGCATTTATAAGGCAATATATCCTTTTCCCTGTCATTTGGGCTTTTGTGTTTAGTCAAACCCTGTCAGCTTCTAAAAAGCTGCCGTTTTGTTTTTACTATTGTAAAGTAACAAGATAATAAGACTTGAAGGATTTTTATTTTTTTGTTTTATAATATGTTACTTTTCACCTGTATATATTGTATTTAAATATATGTCCCAAATAAATGCTATTCATTCTTTATTTTCAAGTGTGCCCATTTTTTTATTTCAAATACAAAGAAAAAAGACAGAATATGTCCTTTTTATACCATTACCTACATGTATCAATATATAATATTCTAAGTTTAGAGTTGATCCTTTATTCTGTTGATCAAAATCCATTAAATAAGATGAGTTACCTACCAAAATCCCCATAGGGGGATATTTATTAAAGCGTCAATCTCAGTGCATTCGCCAACGTCAATAAGCTTGCCAGACATCGCTGACACGGATCCACATACGATGCCCTTAATTTATAAAAAAAACGTAAAAAACACGTGTGTCAAGTATGGCGCAATGAGCATCGGACTGTTGTTAAAGGGACAGTTTAGTCCAAAATAAACTTTCATGATTCAGATAGGGCATGTCATTTTAAACAATTTTCCAATTTAATTTTATCACCAATTTTGCTTTGTTCTCTTGGTATTCTTAGTTGAAAGCTTAACCTAGGAGGTTCATATGCCTATTTCTTAGACCTTGAAGGCCACCTCTTTTCAGAATGCATTTTAACAGTTTTTCACCACTAGAGGGTGCACATGAAGTTACCTGGGAGCCAGCACTAATTGGCTAAACTGCAAGTCTGTCAAAAGAACTGAAATAAAGGGGCGGTTTGCAGAGGCTTAGATACAAGATAATCACAGAGGTAAAAAGTATATAAATCTAACTGTTTTGGTTATGCAAAACTGGGGAATGGGTAATAAACGGATTATCTATCATTTAAAACAATAACAATTCTGGTGTAGACTGTCCCTTTAACTAACAGTCATCAATGTTGCGGTTATTCAGGGTTTTTCCAACTTTATTTATACCATTTCATTACCGTCCATGAACAAGCACATTTCTCTAAAGCTAAGCTTTTATTTTTCATCTGTTAATGTCCAAGAAATAGCTACATTTATACCTCAACAAACAATATCTCATAGAAAGTTTTTATATTTGTATTTTTTATACAAAAAAATCTGTTATGTGATACTTTTACATAAATTAATGTGTATTTGTTTTTCTAGAAGTCATGATATGCTTTTATCTCATGTTTTTTTTTTATAAATGATTATTAATGCTAGAATTTGTACATATATCTTTGCACATACTTGTGTGTATATATATATATATATATATATATATATATATATATATATATATATATATATAATGTATGTGTGTGTGTCTGTGTGTTTGTGTTATGTCAAAATCTTTTGCAAACATATTTACATGTCCCTAAGATCCTTTATTTGTTCTAAACAATGTTGTCTGTCATATCTCTTTATTTATTTATACCACTATATGTATATAGTTTAAATGTATTATTATTCTGAGCAGGAATAATTGCGAATATAGCATGTAATCAGGGTATCATATGTATTTATTTGCAATCAATGGATATCTTAAGAGCTGGGACAGTTTTCTCTCTATACCTGTGTAACCCCTCCTGATTGCAATCTAGTTTTAAAAACCTCCCCTACACAGGTGTTATAAAATGGGCTAGCATATAAGATGACATTTCTTACTGAAAAAGAAATTCAAGAGAAGGAAGAAAAATATAATGACAGTAAAGAGGTGATTTTAATTTCTGCTTTATCTGAATCATGACAGTTTAATGTTAGGTGGGCTATCCCTTTGAGCTATCATCTTAAGATTATATTGAATCCAACATCAATTTGAATTTTAAAATCATTGTCTAAAATATTACACTGTGTGTCCTAATTTCAGCATCAATGTTATCT
Source organism: Bombina bombina (assembly GCF_027579735.1). Taxonomy (NCBI): domain Eukaryota; kingdom Metazoa; phylum Chordata; class Amphibia; order Anura; family Bombinatoridae; genus Bombina; species Bombina bombina. The sequence continues at coordinate 672,720,265 of NC_069503.1, read as the reverse complement.
TTAATACTAATTTCACATATACATACATTCAAAGTATAATACACAATGTAACAAATGGCACTTACAAGTTCTGATAAATGTGATCAATGACAAACGTATTGAGCAATTTGATTTGTTAGTGATAGTTTAAAATGTATATTTGAATCAGATTGGCTAATGTCATAAATCATGTGATTATGCATATTCCAATCAAAAGTGGTTGAAAAATTCACTAGTGTGTGGGTTTGTGTCATAATTCGTGCTACAAGTGTTGTGTCAAATTTGGTGCAAAGTGGAGAGTGGGACTTGTATTACATGGCTTAAACATGGTGCAAATAGATTTTTCCAAAAAAATAAAAAGGAAGTTAGCTATATTATATTGTGCATTTATTTCATTTTTATCTCTATATCTATTAGTGCGACATGTTTATGCCAAAACTTTGGAGAAATAATATTGTCCTCTTGCTTTGTAATGAGAGACAAAGTTGTAACATAATCCATAAGTTGTAATGTATTTTTCATTTTTATCCCTATATCTACTAGTGCACCAAATGAGGAGCAATAATATTGTTTGATTTAGAAAGGGTATACAATTTTAATAAAGTTTCTAATTAGCTTTTATTATGTAATATACTTCATTCTCTTGCAGCATCGAACATAAGCTTTCTATGTATTCAGACTTCCATTGATTTCTATGGCATTCACGGCCTCAGGTGGAAGATTGAAAACTAAGTACGCTGCATCAGAATAGATGCTAGCGTACCTGTCAAATGTTTGATACATTGGGAAAATGGTCAAATAGAGTTGAATGTGAATTTGAAACATCTGTAAAGACGCAAGCATCAATCTGCATCAGATTGAGATTGTGGAAGCGTATATATTTTGTCACACATTTCAAAATTTGACGATCTTGACTCTTTGATAACTACGGTGGATCAAACTTGTGACAAATATGATGCAGGGTTCAAGCGTATTTTCAGTTGACGCTTTGAAAAATATCCCCCATAATCTTTAATGGTTAATTTTGTAGAAAAATCATTAGATACATGTTTTGACAGGATTATGTCAGGATACCAGGATCCAGACAGAGACGTAAAATGATAAATGAATCACACCTTCATTAAAAATAACAAACAAATATAACGAGTCCAAAAGCCAAATGACAAGCCAGGAGTCAAAGCCAGAGCAGATATTCAGATGAGCCGGGTCAGGTACCAAAGCGAGTAGTCAGACGAGCTGGGGTCAGGAATACAAAGATCAGTCAGGAGAAGCCAGGGATCAGGCCCAGAAGGGACATCAAACAAGCCAGGAACTCACAGAGAGATCAGAGAGAACGCAAGGGTAATGACAAACAGGACTGAGGCAGTTAAATAGGGAGTGATGACATCATGATTCTGGGACTGCAACCTGTCTCTCTCTGATGATGTTCTCCAGTTTGGCCATAAGAGGGAGCCTGGGAGTAGTGAGCAGCATTGCACACTCTGCTACAGGTGAGGAGAAAAAACAGGTAAGTCAAAATTGCAGCCAAGATAAAAAGCAACATTTAACTATTGGAATCAGGGTGAAACCCTGACAGATTGTGATCAACACCTATATTATAGTTTGGGAGTGAACCGATCAGTGGCAGCTGAATATAAATATATTTTAAAAAAATCAATGTTACTGGTGGTAATTCATTGACCTCAGAATGATGAGCATATAGAGATTAGAATATCACTCTCAGATTTGAAGAGGTACAAAAGAGGCTAATTAATCAAATTCTAATTAACTTGTCTATCTTGTGAGGGGACAGATAAACCAAAAGTTGATGGAAAATTTCAGCAATAATCTCTTCCGCCAGAAGAATATAAATGTAAAATTTATTTCTGCGGAATTACTGCATCTTAAAGTTGCAGCAACTTCAGAGGTTGTGAATATCAAACATCCAAGACTCAGTTGCCCGGGATGATTGTGAAGCCTTGCTCTTTTTTCAGATATGGTATCAAAAAAAGCAAAAAAACAACGAGTCTCAAAACGCTTTTGAATCAAAAGAAAATGTTGTTTATTATGGAGAAATTATAAAATATTGGCATAAAAGCAGATGTTCCCTCACAGCCTGCAAAAATGTCCTATGCGTTTCGGCAGCCCTCTGCCTTATTCATGGACATAACTACAATGATTGTAGATGCTTCTTAAATACACCTGAGCCCTCAGGTGTGATCAAACTACAGCTGCAAATTTTAAAGGGACATGACCTTATAGATATGCAGAACACAAACAGCATGGATATGTTAACACAATTAGAAGTAGGAACATGGGTATTTAAACAAATGATAAACAATCATCATATAAAATAGTATCATTGTAAGTAAGTAAACATACACCAAATAGCAATTCCACTTCATAAATGTCAGGGACTGAAAAGTTAAAAACAAAAATGAAAAGAAACCATCAACTCATTTAAATCTAGACCCATCTTGAGTAACAGATTATCCTTAAATGCTATTTATTTTGTACCCATTTATTTGCATTAGGCGAAATAGCCTGATTAATATGACTGCCTACACAAATGCAGATCTAAACACTGTTAGATCAAGTCTCTTAAACTGATGGGGTGTGTAGCATTATTAGGATCCCCTGCACTAGAAACTCAAATGATACTGATTTCGATATGGCCTTTATATATATATATATATATATATATATATATATATATATATATATATATAAGGGTGTACACTGATATCTGACGGTACCTTGGTAATGCGCTAGCTCACACAATGAACAACATGGTTATAACATCCAATGTAAAATCCCCCAGGGCATATAACTGAAGTGTAGGTTTAGAACATATCTATAATCATGTTGGACTAGACCATAGAGTAAATTTATCATACACACCATGATTCTTCATAATAATCTCAGTGTGACTAGTTATAGGGGTATACAGATATAAGTAGAGTGGACTTTAACAGATTTTTTTAGCTCTATTATTATACCATTAGATGAATCCTCAGTACCACGTGTTAGAGGATAGCCTTGTAAGACTATACAAGCTTGTATTTAATACCTCATAGCCTAACCTTGGTTATTAGCTATGGGATATGCAGGAGGAAACTATCCTAAAACATAAGGACAAGTGGAGAAGCCTATATTAGTTGCATAGATATTATATCAAAAACTTAACCTTACAGTAGAAAGGACATATGTTCGTAAAGTTTACAGTGTATTGATTAATTTATTAAACCATTTCATGTGGGATACTATATCAAATATGAGGAAGAAGGACAGAACCTATATACTCCATGAGTTCCTGGTGTCTATAGAGGCTGGACCTAATACTTAGATCTGGACTACAAGCTCTTATTTAATTCTGTCGGCACCAGAAATGAATGATGCCACCATCTATATTAATGCCATTTGGTCTTCTGATCTTTAATTGGTAAATCCAGAAAGCTTCCCTGTATAACAATTTAGATGTTCTATCACCTCCATGAACAGAGGGTCTGATATGATCAATCACCTGGCATTTAAATGTTGTGACTGTCTTACCATAAGTATGTATAAAATGTCTGGCCAAATCAGAGCATTCTATGCCATGTTCAATATTTTTCAACTGTTCCCTGATTCTACTTCTTGTCTTTCTAGTGGTGCACCCCACATATTGTTTTCAACATTGGACGCAATTCACCATATAGATAACAAAAGTGGAGCGACAGTTGGTATAGGTTGTCAAGGTCATAGACTTTCTGAGTAACACGTGACTGGAAATTCTGTGAAATCTGGGTAAATCCACACAATATACAGTTACCAAAGTGACACATAAAGTGTCCCTTTACTTCCAACAACTGCTCCTATTTGTTAAAGATGGACGTAGCAAACTAGGAGATAATGTGTTGCCAAGTGTGCAGCCCCTCCTTGAAACAAAATTACAGTCTTGTGACACAAAGTCTTTAAGGCTGTATTCAGCAGTGAGAATTGGAAGGTGTTTTCTTTTTACTACACAGATTTTGTCAAATTGTGCACTATAGGTGGTTATAAAGGTAGGCTTGGATACATAAAAATTCTTGTTCCTTCTTGTGTAAGTCTGTTCCACAAGTAACTGGTCCCTATCCATACGACTAACCTCTAGAAGCGCTCGATTGACTATTTTCTTCGAGTAGCCTCTGTCCAATAATTGTGCCGCCAGTGTCAAACTTTCTTTGGCAAAATCTTGTTCATCTGTGCAATTTCTTTTTATGTGGATGAACTGTTCCTTCACCACACCAAAACCTGTATGTTTCGGGTGGTTGCTACGTGCATGAAGCATGGCATTGGTGGCAATTGGTTTACGGTATAAGGTAGTTTTTACACTACTTGTATCAATGTCTCCAATTAAAAGAAGATCCAAATATGGTATTGAATGCGAAACCCAAGCATGTGTAAACTAAAGATTGATGTTATTGTTGTTCAAATAGTGAACAAACTCAATAATTTTCTGGCTACCCCCTGTCAAAATGAACAGGAGGTCGTCGATGTATCTCTTATACATCTGTATGTCTGATTTAAATGGGTTTCTATCTCCAAAGACGTGGCCCATCTCCCACCAACCCTTGAACAGGTTGACGTAGGCTGGGGCAAATTTTGCTCCCATAGCCGTACCACATCTCTGGAGATAGAAAACTCAGTTGAATTGGAAGAAATTATGGGAAAGCAGAAATTCCAATGTTTGCACCAAAAACCTCTTGAGTACCTCATCATAGTTGCTGAAAGTATTCAGCATGTATGTGACCACCACTTTAGTGAGGAATGGCCGAATATAGGCCAACCACATCAACCGTTAACCATTCAGAAAGGTTACTCCAAGTGGTTTGTTGCAAACAGCTGAGAAGGTGCTTAGTGTCCTTCAAGTATGAGGGAAGTTTAAAAGCCAATGGCTGGAGTAGAGATTCCACCCAACTTTAAAATTTCTCGAACAGAGAGCCAATCCCAGCCACAATGGGCCTACCCTTCACCTCCTCCAAGGACTTGTGTACCTTGGGGAGGTGATGAAAAATATGAGTCATGGGATTAGAAACAAATAGGAAATTAACCGTTTCCTGATCAAGGATCCCCCATTCGAGACCGTCATTTAAGAGGGACACAAGCTCCCTCTTAAAACTTTCAGTGGGGTTACAGCTCAAAATCTGATATACATCTGTATCACTTGACTGCCTATTGGCTTCTTGTATATAGGCTGTCTTGTCTTGCACAACGACACACCCGCCCTTATCTGCCTGCTTGATTATTATATTATCCCTATTTTTAAGGGTTTCCAGAGCCAATGTCTGGGCAGCAGTATGATTAGGGTGGGGCTGTCGAATCTCAAAGGATAGCTGAATCAAATCTTTCTCGATCCTATGGTGGAACGCCTCCAAGAAGGGACCCCTCTCCATAGTCGGGTAAAAAATAAACTTTGGTTTAAAGCCCCCATGTGACAATTTGAGAAGGGACTCTTCCACGGGTGTTTTTAAGGCCAGATCGTGCAGATGCAAATAGTCACAGGCCTCATTGAAATCAACCAAATCATATAACCTGGGTAAATCACAAGGTGTTAACGGTGTACACGTATACATTTCTCCACCCATAGATTCTTTATTCCAGAAAAATTTCTTAAGGGTTAAATCCCAAATCATTTTGTTGATGTCAACAATCATCTGGAAAAAATTAAATTTATGGGTGGGAGTAAAACCTAGACCTAAGCCTAAAACCTCACACTCCTCATTGCTAAGGTCTACAGATGTACACATATTTGCTTGAGCAGTGTCAAATTCCAGGAGATAATGCGGCATTAGAAGCCACAAAGACATGTGGACACATTCCCTGTGTCCTCAAGAACAAATTAATAAATGGGAACCTTGGACTACATTTTCAATAGATTTTGGACTTTTCTATTACAATATCCCTGACTTCTTTAAAATACATTTTTGCCTCTTTCACTTGAAATTCTTTGGAGATTTTTTTACCCATGTGAAAGTTCTTGCACTTGGCCAGTTTAAAAGGATATGAAACCCAAATTTAGACAGTTCTATGATCAATTTTTCTCTGTTGTCTTGATATCCCTTTTTGAAAATGAGCATGCACATATTTGGACCACCATATTTGTACCACACGGCTGCAGTTTTGCAAGAATGTTATACATTTACAAGAGCACTAGGTGGCAGCACTATTGCCTGCCATATAGTGCTCCAGACACCTACCTAAGTATTCTTCAATAAAGAATACCATGGGAACAAAGCAAATTTGATAATAGAAGTAAATATGAAACTTTTTTAAATTGTATGCTTTGTCTGAATTAGAAAAGAAAATTGTTGGGTTTCCAAAGATTAGAGGGAGAATCAGACCCCTTATTTGGAAGTGGTGATTTCAATTACATGTTTGATAAGAGGAAGGGGGAACTGTCAACTGTATGTTTGAGTTTTTTCTTGCAAAATACATACACAAACAATAATTCAAAGTTATCAAATGCCATATGAATCAACAGGAGGTTGGACTCAGATTTCGTATAACAAATGATTGTTGTTGTTATAAAACAAACAAAACAATAAAAAACAATAGGTAAAATGCCAACAGGCACAAGTCTCTTAATGAAAAATACACAAGACAGTACCAAGAGGGTGTCACTAAAAATATAGCTTAATATAATGCAACAAAAGATGTGCACAGCCTGAAGGTTTTAGCTAATCAAGTCTAGATTAAAATTAGCTGTGTATTGCTAAAATCTCAGCCCTTTTACAACACCTTTATAAACTATAATGTAGTTTTCACATTATTGGTTAAGGTGGAGGTTAGAGGAGGTAACAAATACTATGGGGGACATCAATAATCCATGAGATAAGCATAAATCTATTCTACAAAATCAATAAGCTTAAACTTTTAGGAAATTTGGCCATACTTGTTGGGACTATGTTTCTTATTTGCCGTCAAAATCAATCATTCTATGTTTAGTATCCTAAAAGAAAGTTCAATCTGAGATGCACGCAAAAACAGTCCTATTTCCATTAAACAAAATAAAGTAAACAACTATCATTGGAAAAACAATAATATAATATTAGACCTAGCTAATTGTTCAAGTCTATAGTATCCTCAGATTAATTTTCCAACTTCTAATTTAATTCAACATATTTCAGGTATTTTTTTATTTTACTAGATTGGGTTACTCAGTAGAAATGGACACCATTGACTGTTCCTGTCTCCATAATTCTGCTTATTGCTGGCTTCATAAATGTAGACTAATGTATTTTGTTTTTGCTCATTTTTTAACTTCATATATACAACCTTTTGCCAGTTACACTGAGCATATCACTTTCAGAACTCCTCTAAACAATTTGACTTTTGGCCATGGCAACCTTAGAGTGCAATGCAGCACTACTTGATTCCTTTCCATGCCTACATAGAATACCATGCATGAGAAAGACAATAAATGTATGAGATCAACAGTTTTAAAATTTATAAAATGTTGAATGTCCACCTGTTAAAAATTCCCTGTCTTTTTTTTTTTATAATAATTTTTATTGAGGTTGTGCGAAATAATACAACTTATATGAAATAACATATCATAAGACAAACTAAAATTAATTCACATTATAGATGATACAATGCAGAAGACTAGAACCTCTTTTTCTTTTTAACATGGCCTAAACAAAATGTATTACCTCACTTGACATTGAAGGCAACTATAGTGCCTCTTAAAACTTGCGACAAACTCTGAGAGAGGAAACTGAGTAATTTGAACGGTCACTTTTAGACCTATAGACTTAGATTAGATTGGTAATTAACATATGAAGTAATAACCACAATGAAAGTACTATTCCTAAATGGAAATAACATGATGAAACAATCAGAGACTCATCTGGAAAATTATGTTGATCAGGCCTGCTGAGTAGAATATAGTAGTTAGAGTCAATACTGTGGTAATATGTAAAAGTAAATGCTAGGGGGGTATTTAAGGTTGCGGCATAGGCGAGAGGAGCCGCATAGATAGCCCTCCTCATCTAGGAGGTTCATTATGTGGGGGGGGAGGAGGTGGTAGTTTAAATTCTCAAAGTAAATGGGAAGATGGTGAAATGTTTTATTTATTTATCTAACTTTCCCTCTTGTGTTAAGATTGAGACATTATAGATGTTAAATATTAGACTGGACTCTATGAATAAATGGCCTCTGTGAGTTACTATAATAGGTACAAGTGTTCATTTTTATGAGAATGGGAGCTTATTAGATGCCAGCTAGTCAAACATAAAGAATGTTAATATGAGAGATGTGTGAACTTGCCATGACAGCCCAATAGCCATACATAAGGTGTTAACAACATGTCTAAAGCCTTAACATAAAATAGAAACATTGCTTGAAGAGATTAATTTTCATTGCGATGTAAAGCTAGACCTAGATCTCTTCCACAGAGCCATATATCTGTATAACGTAGGCGTCACCCTGCCCCGGCCGCTGGCAGCAGTGCATCCTAACTAGAAGCTATATCAGGACTCTAAGAATAAATATAATATATAAGAATCATCTTTAAAACTAAGAAATAACTAGAGAGGTGATAGTCTAGCCCTACTTAATTTAACATGGGAGCATATATAAATAGTGTTAAATTTAAATTCCATTAACATCCCAATGGGTGCAAATAAAACAACAAACAATTGCAACACAAAACTGAGCCATGTAAATAAAATAGAATGGCCTTATGTTAGAGAAGTAGTCATATTTTTATCCAGCACTAGAGTTCACATGCATCAGTATCCCAGCAAAGATTGTCCAGTTATGAGACAGGCATTTTTAGCTAGTATGTATTAGAACCAAGTTCAGTGTGTCAACAAAATACTATAGTATTTAAAATACAAACACAAACAAGTAATTAGCATGTCCATGTCCGGATGTGATATAACATTTAAAATAATCATATATAGATAATATTACATTTAAATTCCATTAATATCCCAATGGATGCAAATAAAACAACAAACAATTAAGAAATAACTAGAGAGGTGATAGTCTAGCCCTACTTAATTTAACATGGGAGCATATATAAATAGTGTTAAATTTAAATTCCATTAACATCCCAATGGGTGCAAATAAAACAACAAACAATTGCAACACAAAACTGAACCATGTAAATAAAATAGGATGGCCCTGTGTTAGAGAAGCAGTCATATTCTTATCATAATGCCATTTGTTTTATATCAAAGATATGCTTATTAAACTATTAATCAGAAGAGGCTGACTAGGATATTAAGAAAGACTGTAGCAACATCTTAATTAAAGACAGCTTAAATAGTGCAGTAATGTATTAAACTAGGCATCTCCAATTTGTTTATATTGCAATTGTAAACCTGTAATGCAAGGGTTCGGCAACCTGTAAAGCTGGGTATAGAAACTCCTAAGGATAATGGATCTCAAGGTATTATCAATACTAGACACATAATATAAAATGAATTAAGCATCAAACACTTGTTAATCCCGCATTAAGTATAAAATTGGAAAGTAATAAATCTTAAGTTTCTAGAGCTAAGTAGTAAAGAGTTAGGTTACTAAAATACCAACATAGAACAAGCATAAACCTTTAACTATCATGTGTGTCAAAATCAGCCGCTTGAAAGACCCACTGGACCAGGCACAACCATTGAACTTTAAGGAAATTAACACAATCATGTCCAGGTGTGGGTTTCCTTAAGGACACAAGCTTAGAAGTGGCTTAGCCCAAAGGCGTCCTCAGTAAAACTGACAAGTTAACATATCGTCCCTATTGTATGTCCATAATTTCACTTATGACCTGCTCCAAGCACCAGGCATATTTGAGTCTCCAAGGTTTTAACCAACACCTTCTTTTTGGCGTTTCTGGGGAATGGAGGGTCGAACTGACAAGTATAATACATTTTCACTCTTGCTCCTAAGGTGGTTGATGACCGCTTCCGGACAATATAGAGTGGGCGTTCTGTAACAGGGAGAAACTAAATAGCATGCAAGTCTCACAGGAATAGTTACCGGTCCGTGAGGGCTTTCTTCTGTTGCTGTTGCCTGAAGTGATTGGCGAGCTGGCCACATTACATAAACACACATCTGCTCACAAATTACAGCAGGCAGCCCCACCAGCCCTTCAGCGATCGGCCCTCTCACTGCAAATGTCGGCTTCTTCTCCATGATCACATGAGGCAGACCTTGCAATACGCCCATCTCTTCGGAAAGAGTGCCCTGATTATAATGTTTTACGGTTACTGCTGGATCCTTAGGTGTTAAAGTGGTTGCCTCTAACTGTCCACGCACACCTTCTCCCACATCTTCCTGCCCAAGATCTGTCGCCTCCACCAAACGTACATCTGTTCAAACGCTGGGCATCCGCTTGTATATGGTGTCCCATTCTGATGTGAGGCAGTCCAAAAGGCGGCTAAAATGGGCATTTAGTAGGTGGGGAATAGCGGTCACTAGTTCAGAGCTGCATGATGTCATGTTATCACCACAATGGTACTCTCTTCTATCCTGTGTAGCCGGTCCTGTTCGTTATGTGAGAAAGGTCTCTTGATTCACTAGGAAGCCTTCACTTAGATAATAAATTGGCCTCTCCTAGGCCATCCCAGCATTAGTCAGTCCACAAAACAGCAATTCTCTCCTTATGAAAAGTACCATTCGGTGATCTATGTATCCCTTTCTTCTCCTCAGGGAACAGGTGTACCTAAGATATGAATTTGAACTGGGCTGAACGGTCTAACAAGTAAGATTATATGCTATATCAGGAGAGCTGAAGTAAAATGCGACCGTTCAGTTCCCAGGCTTGCTCCGCCAAATTCACTGTCTTTGATACATATTGACAATGAATGCAATTCCCTCAGCGAATACATGCTTTTGTCAATATATTTTTTAAAAACAATTATTAGGGGATGGGCCACATATGAACATACTCTTAACCAAATTGTCTTTTAGATAATAATCTGTGATGTGCAGTAATCAATGAGGGATCGGCCACAACATTTTTATTGGCTATCAAGTAGTGCCAGTTTTTTAAAGAATGTTAAATCTAACATTGTTGACTATAGATTTTTTCTTTTTGATGGTTAGTATTTCACTTTTTTCCCCCTAACTCTTTAGTGAGTTTTTTTTTACTTTATTATAATACATTTTTCTAACAAATGTATCTTTCATTTGTGACGCATGTTTGATCATAGGGAATACCTTTTTGTTTACTGTATGCTTCTATAATACTATTAGGGGAAATTGACTTCCTAAATGCTCAATAATCAAAGATATCCCTACCTTTTTATCTTTATATCAAAGAACTAGTTATCTCTCATTTGCATTACAACAGTGACATTACAACGGTGACAACTAATAGCCATTTAATAGCCATTTAGCATAGACTATAACCAACCTAATAACAAGGTGATATAGCTAGAAAAAGGAGAAGAAAAGAGGAATTAAGGTAAGAGAAGGAGAAGAAAGAAGATGAGAGAATATAGGATTACAGCAGATGAATAAAGGGGGGAAGGGAAAGGGGAAAGGAAAAGGAGTCAGGTGTGAGCCGGGTTTCCCAATAAAATCTGATATCTTGAAACATGGTTAGTTCTTTAATCTGAGATAGGAAATCTCTTCAAGTACCATCATTTCTTGTGTCCTCGCTGACCATTTGGCGATTTTGGGGATGCGAGTAGTCTTCCAGTGTCACGCTAAAAATAAACGTATGCTATTAAGGCTAATTTGAAGGTGGGAAATTATAATTACATATTTATTCGAGGTCTATCATGCAAAAGCCCTATAGCTGGTGTAAGTTGGAATGATTCCCCCAACCATTCAGTGATGTTGGGGACACGAGTAGTCTTCCAGTGTCATGTTAATAATGAACTTATGCTATTAAGGCTAATTTGATGGAGGGAAATCCTAATTTCACATTTAATCTGAGGTCTATTATGCAAAAGCCCTATAGCAGGTGTAAAATGGAATGATTCCCCCAAGAAGGTCTTTAATATTGATACAAGTGACTCCCAGAGTCCCTTTAAGCTTGGGTGTGGACTCCACAGCTTGGGTTTTAGTTCCCAGAAGAAATGGCTTGTGGACTTTCACCACCTTATGAAAGAAAATACAATTTGTGTTTACCTGATAAATTTATTTATTTAATGGTGATGAAAGTTCACAAAACCCACCCATCTTTTTTTTTTATCAGTTAACGCTGTTCTAGTATACACCTCATTTACCCTGCTTTGTTATTTACTACTTTATTTTTTCTCTGGATTCTCACCTGCATGAAAGGAATGAATATATAATTTAAGTAAACATTTTATGTTTCTTTTGCGTGAAGAACAATGCTATTTAAACTATTTTGGTGCTAGCATTGTTTTCAAGTAGACATTGGCATGGATTCGTTACCATTATTTCCAAAGGGAACAGCAAATAATCGGCTAGATTATGAGTTTTGCGGTAAGAGGTGCTTGGTGCTAACTTGCAAGTTATTGTCACCGCTCACCTCCCTATAGCGCTGCTATTACAGGTTTGTAAAATCCGGCGTTAGCAGGCAATAAGTGAGCGTAGAGCAAAATTGAGCTCCATACCGCACTCCAATACCAGTGCTGCTGTGAGCTGGTTTTACGTGCTTGTGCACGATTTTCCCATAGACATCAATGGGTAGAGCAGGCTGAAAAAAAGCCTAACACCTGCAATAAAGCAGCGTAAAGCTACGTAATGCAGCCCCATTGATTCCTATGGGGAAACAAAATGTATGTTTACACCTAACACCCAAACATTATCCCTGAGTCTAAACACCCCTAATCTGCTGGCCCCGACATCGCCGACACCTACATTATACTTATTAACCCCTAATCTGCTGCCCCCGACACCGCCAACACCTACATTATAATTATTAACCCCTAATCTGCCGCCCCCGCCACCGCCGCCACCTACATTACACTTATTAACCCTTAATCTGCTGCCCCTAACATCACCGCCACCTACCAACACTTATTAACCCCTAATCTGCCACCCTTAATGTCACTGCCACTTACATTACAGTTATTAATCCCTAATCTGCTGCCCCCGTCGGCGCCACTATACTAAAGGTATTAACCCCTAACCCTAACCCTAAGTCTAACCCTAACACCCACTAACTTTAATATAATTAAAATAAATCTAAATAAAAATTACTATTATTACCTAAATAATTCCTATTTAAAACCAAATACTTACCTATAAAATAAACCCTGAGCTAGCTACAATATAACTTATAGTTACATTGTAGCTAGCTTAGGTTTTATTTTTATTTCACAGCTAAGTTTGTATTTATTTTAACTAGGTAGACTAGTTAGTAAATAGTTATTAACTATTTACTAGCTACCTAGCTAAAATAAATACAAATTTTCCTGTAAAATAAAACCTAACCTGAGTTACACTAACACCTAATCTTACACTACAATTAAATAAATTACATTAATTAAATACAATTAACTAAATTACAAAAAAACAAACACTAAATTACAAAAAAAACAAACACTAAATTATACAAAATAAAAAAGAAATTATCAAATATTTAAACTAATTACACCTAATCTAATAGCCCTATCAAAATAAAAAGCCCCCCCCCCAAAATAAAAAAAAACCCTAGCCTAAACTAAACTGCCAATAGCCTTTAAAAGGGTCTTTTGCGGGGCATTGCCCCAAATAAATCAGCTCTTTTACCTGTAAAAAAATACAAACAACCCCCCAACAGTAATACCCACCACCCACACAACCAAACCCCCCAAATAAAAACCTATCTAAAAAACCTAAGATCCCCATTGTCCTGAAAAGGGCATTTGGATGGGCATTGCCCTTAAAAGGGCATTTAGCTCTTTTTCTGCCCAAACCCTAATCTAAAAATAAAACCCACCCAATAAACCCTTAAAAAAACCTAACACTAACCCCCGAAGATCCACTTACAGTTTTTGAAGAACTGACATCCATTCTCAATGAAGCGGCAGAAGTCTTCATCCAAGCGGCAAGAAGTCCTCAATGAAGCTGGGAGGAGTCTTCATACAAGCGGGCCGAAGTTTTCATCCAAGCCGGCAGAAGTCTTCATCCAGACGGCATCTTCTATCTTCATCCATCCGGTGCGGAGCGACTCCATCTTCAAGACATCCGGCGCTGAGCATCCTCTTCTTTCCATGGTGACTGAAGAATGAAGGTTCCTTTAAGGGACGTCATCCAAGAATTCTATCAGCCAATCGAAATTAAAGGGCAATAAATCCTATTGGCTGATCCAATCAGCCAATAGGATTGAGCTTCAATCCTATTGGCTGATCCAATCAGCCAATAGGATTGAGTTTGCATTTTATTGGCTGTTCCAATCAGCCAATAGAAAGCAAGCTCAATCCTATTGGCTGTTTCAATCAGCCAATAGAAAGCGAGCTCAATCCTATTGGCTGATTGCATCAGCCAATAGGATTTTTTTACCTTTAATTCCGATTGGCTGATAGAATTCTATCAGCCAATCGTAATTCAAGGGACGCCATCTTGGATGACGTCCCTTAAAGGAACCTTCATTCTTCAGTCGCCGTGGAAAGAAGAGGATGCTCAGCGCCGGATGTCTTGAAGATGGAGCCGCTCCGCGCCGGATGGATGAAGATTGAAGATGCCGTCTTGATGAAGACTTCTGCCAGCTTGGATGAAGACTTCGGCCCACTTGAATGAAGACTTCTCCTGGCTTCGTTGAGGACTTCTTGCCGCTTGAGTGAAGACTTCTGCCGCTTCGTTGAGAATTTATGTCGGGTCTTCAAAAACTGTAAGTGGATCTTCGGGGGTTAGTGTTAGGTTTTTAAGGGTTTATTGGGTTGATTTTATTTGTAGATTAGGGTTTGGGCAGAAAAAGAGCTAAATGCCCTATTCAGGACAATGGGGAGCTTAGGTTTTTTAGGTAGCTGTTTATTTGGGGGGTTTGGTTGTGTGGGTGGTGGGTTTTACTGTTGGGGGGTTGTTTGTATTTTTTTTTTTACAGGTAAAAGAGATGATTTCTTTGGGGCAATGCCCCGCAAAAGGCCCTTTTAAGGGCTATTGGCAGTTTAGTTTAGGCTAGGGTTTTTTTTATTTTGGGGGGGCTTTTTTTATTTTGATAGGGCTATTAGATTAGGTGTAATTAGTTTAAATATTTAATAATTTCTTTTTTATTTTGTGTAATTTAGTGGGTTTTTTGTTTGTAATTTAGTTAATTGTATTTAATTAATGTAATTTATTTAATTGTAGTGTAAGGTTAGGTGTTATTGTAGCTTAGGTTAGGTTTTATTTTACAGGTGAATTTGTATTTATTTTAGCTAGGTAGCTAGTAAATAGTTAATAACTATTTACTAACTAGTCTACCTAGTTAAAATAAATACAAACTTGCCTGGAATAAAAATAAAACCTAAGCTAGATACAATATAACTATTAGTTATATTGTAGCTAGCTTAGGTTTTATTTCACAGGTAAGTATTTAGTTTTAAATAGGAATTATTTAGGTATTAAAGGGACACTCAATAAAAATTAAACTGTCATGATTCAGATAGACCATACCATTTTAAACAACTTTCCAATTTACTTCCATTAACTAAATATGCACCGTCTTCATATATTTAAACTTTTTTAGTCACCAGCTCCTACTGAGCATGTGCAAGAATAAGTGTGTATGCATTTGTGAATGGCTGATTGCTGTCACATGGTACGTGTATGCATTTGTGATTGGCTGATGGCTGTCACATGGTACAGGGGGAGTGGAAAAAGACATAACTTAAAATTGTCAGAAAAAAAAATCTACTACTCATGTGAAGTTCACACTAAGTGCTATTGCATTGTCTTGTTATCTTGCATTTGTTAATTATGCAAATCCACTGTGTTGACTGGTCCTTTAATAGTAGGTTTTATTTAGATTTATTTTAATTACATTAAAGTTAGGGGGTGTTAGGGTTAGACTTAGGGTTAGGTTTAGGGGTTAATAACTTTAGTATAGTGGCAGCGATTTTGAGGGCAGCAGATTAGGGATTAATAACAGCAATGTAGGTTGCAGCGATGTTAGGGACAGCAGATTGGGGGTTAATAATATTTAACTAGTGTTTGCGATGCGGGAGTATGGCGGTTTAGGGGTTAATATGTTTATTATAGTGGCGACAATGTTCGGAGCGTCAGATTTTGGGTTAATAATTTTATTTTAGTGTTTGCGATGCAGGAGGGCCTCGGTTTAGGGGTTAATAGGTAGTTTATGGGTGTTAGTGTACTTTTTAGGACTTTAGTTATGACTTTTATGTTACGCCGTTGTAGCATAAAACCCATAACTACTGACTTTCAGTTTACGGTATGGATCATGACGGTATAGGGTGTACCGCTCACTTTTTGGCCTCCCAGGCAGACTCGTAATACCGGCGCAAAGGAAGTCCCATAGAAAAAGGACTTTTGGAAAGCTACGATAGTTACGTTGCGTTACGGCCAAAAAGTGTGCGGTACAGCTATACCTGCAAAACTCGTAATACCAGCGGTAGTGAAAAAGAGCCTTAACGCTGCTTTTCACTCATACCGCAAAACTCGTAATCTAGCCGATAGACAACTAATAGTATCTTTTAATGATAACAGAGGTGACTAGCTCACAGAAGCACAAAACAACTGTATATGGTTTATGACGAGGTTTTGGACATGGAAGTCTCCAAAGAATGTTAAATCTAACATAGTAGACTATAGATTTTTTCTTTTTGAAGGTTAGTATTTCACTTTTTTCCTAACTCTTTAGTGAGTTTTTTTAGAACTTTATTATAATACATTTTTCTAACAAATTTAGCTTTCATTTGTGAAGCATTTTTTTCAAAACTGCCAGACAATGAACAGTTTCTAAGCAATCTGAAAACCTGAGCATAGGGAATACCTTTTTGGTTACTTTATGCTTCTATTAGACTATTAGGGGAAATTGACTTCCTAAATGCTCAATAGTCGAAGATGTCCCTACCTTTTTTATCTTTATATCAAAGAAATTTATGGCTAGATTACGAGTTTTGCATTATGAGTGAAAAAGCAGCGTTATGGGTTATAACACTGCTTTTTCACTACCGCTGCTATTATAAGTCTTGTCAAAAAAGCTGTACCGCACACACTTTTTTGGCCGTAACGCAAATTAACTTACGCAATTTGCGTAAAGTCTTTTTTCAATGGGACTTCCATAGCGCTGATATTACAAGCTTTTTCTGGGAGGGCAAAAAGTGACGCAATCTAAAGTCAGTAGTTATGAGTTTTACGCTACATAGCTGTAGCATAAAACTCATAACTAAAGTGTTAAAAAGTACCCTAACACCCATAAACTACCTATTAAGCTTTAAACTGAGGCCCTCCCGCATCGTAAAACACAAAAATAAAATTATTAACCCCTAATCTGCTGCTCCCGACATCGCCACCACAATAATAAACATATTAACCCTTAAACCGCCGCACTCCCGCATCGCAAACACTAGTTAAATATTATCAACCCCTAATCTGCTGCCCCTAACATTGCTGCCACCTACCTACATTTATTAACCCCTAATCTGCCACTCCGGACATCGCTGCCACTAGAATAAACATATTAACCCCTAAACCGCCGCACTCCTGCATCGCAAACACTAGTTAAATATTATTAAGCCCTAATCTGCTGTCCCTAATATTGCTGCAACCTACATTACAGTTATTAACCACTAATCTACAGCGCTGCGGAATCTGTTGGCGCTCTACAAATACCTGATAATAATAATAATAATAATAATCTGCCGCCCCCAACGTCGCTGCCACTATACTAAAGTTATTAACCCCTAGACCTAAGTCTAACCCTAACCCTAACACCCCCTAACTTAAATATAATTAAAATAAATCTAAATAAAACTTTCTATCATTACCTAAATAATTCCTTTTAAAAACTAAATACTTACCTATAAAATAAACCCTAAGCTAGCTACAATATAACTAATAGCAGGGCCGGATTGGCCTACCAGGATACCAGGAGATTTCCCGGTGGGCTGCAGCAGCTAGCTACATTGTATCTAGTTTAGGTTTTATTTTTATTTTACAGGCAAGTGTGTATTTATTTTAACTAGGTAGAATAGTTACTAAATAATTATTAACTATTTACTAACTACCTAGCTAAAATAAATACATATTTACCTATAAAATAAAACCTAACCTGAGTTACACACCCAACCTTACACTACAATTAAATAATTTACCTAAATAAAATAAAATTACCTAATTTACAAAAAAAACACCACTAAATTACACAAAATAAAAAAAGACATTATTAGCTATTTAAACTAATTACACCTAATCTAATAGCCCTATCAAAATAAAAAAGCCCCCCCCAAAAAAAAAAAAAAAAAAAACCTCTAGCCTAAACTAACAATAGCACTTAAGACATCTCCCAGCTTCGTTGAAGACTTCTTGCCGCTTGGATGAAGACTTCTCCCTGCTTCGTTGAGGATGGATGTCCGGTCTTCAAAACTGTAAGTGGATCTTTGGGGGTTAGTGTTAGGTTTTTTTTAAGGGTTTATTGGGTTGGTTTTAATTTTTGGATTAGGGACTTTGGGCACTTGAAAAAGAGCTAAACGCACTTTTAAGGGCAATGCTCATCCAAATGCCCTTTTCAGGGCAATAGGGATCTTAGGTTTTTTTAGTTAGGATTTTATTTGGGGGGTTGGTTGTGTGGGTCGTGGGTTTTACTGTTGGTGGGTGTTTGTATTTTATTTTTACAGGTAAAAGAGCTGATTTCTTTGGGTCAATGCCTCACAAAAAGTCCTTTTAAGGGCTATTGGTAGTTTAGGCTAGGGTTTTTTTTATTTTGGGGGGGCGTTTTTTATTTTGATAGGGCTATTAGATTAGGTGTAATTAGTTTAAATATCTGATAATGTCTTTTTATATTTTGTGTAATTTAGTGGGTTTTTTTTTGTAATTTAGGTAATTTTATTTTATTTAGGTAATTTATTTAATTGTAGTGTAAGGTTAGGTGTAAGGTTAGGTTAGGTTTTATTTTACAGGTACATTTCTATTTATTTTAGCTAGGTAGTTAGTAAATAGTTAATAACTATTTAGTAACTATTCTACCTAGTTAAAATAAATACAAACTTTGCTTGTAAAATAAAAATTAAACCTAACCTAGATACAATGTAAATATTAGTTATATTGTAGCTAGCTTAGGGTTTATTTTACAGGTAAGTATTTAGTTTTAAATTGGAATTATTTAGGTAATGATAGTAAGTTTTATTTATATTTATTTTAATTATATTTAAGTTAGGGGGTGTTAGGGTTAGGGTTAGACTTAGGTTTAGGGGTTAATAAATTTAGTATAGTGGTAGCGACATTGGGGGCAGCAGATTAGGGGTTAATAAATGTAGGTAGGTGGCTGCGATGTTAGGGGCAGCAGATTAGGGGTTAATAATGTTTAACTAGTGTTTGTGATGTGGGAACATGACAGTTTAGGGGTTAATATGTATATTATAGTGGTGGCGATGTCTGGAGCGGCAGATTAGGGGTTAATAATTATAATGTAGGTGTCGACGATGTCGGGGGCGGCAGATTAGGGGTTAATAAGTATAATGTAGGTGTCGGCGATGTTGGGGGCGGCAGATTAGGGGTTAATAAGTTTAAGATTAGGGGTGTTTAGACTCGGGGTTCATGTTAGGGTGTTAGGTGTAAACATAAATTTTCTTTCCCCATAGGAATCAATGGGGCTGTGTTATGGAGCTTTACACTGCTTTTTTGCAGGTGTTAGACTTTTTTCAGCTGGCTCTCCCCATTGATGTCTATAGGGAAATCGTGCATCAGCACGTAAAAAAAAAGCTCACCGCAGCTTTCAGCAGAGCTGGTATTGGAGTGCGGTATGGAGCTCAATTTTGCTCTATGCTCACTTTTAGCCTGATAACTCCGGGTTTTTATAAACCTGTAATACCAGCGCTGTAGGAAATGAGCGGTGACAATAACTTGCAAGTTAGCACCGCGCCCTTCATAACGCAAAACTCGTAATCTAGCCGTTAGTTAGCTCTCATTTGCATAACAACAGTGACAAGTAATAGCCATTTAGCATAGACTATAACCAACCTAATAACATGGTGATATACTGTAGCTAGAAAAAAGGAGAAGAAAAGAGGAATTAAGGTAAGAGAAGAAGAAGAAAGAATATGAGAGAATATATGATTACAGCAGATGAAGGAAAGGGGGAAGGGAAAGGGGAAAGGACCAGGGGTGTAGTCAGAGTGTATCAGAACATAGATTTGGTTAGTTCTTTAATCTGAGATATGAAATCTCTTTAAGTACCACCAGAAGTCTTCCAGTGTCATGCTAATAATGAACGCTTGCTATAAAGGCTAATTTCAAGAAGGGAAATCCTAATTCCACATTTAATCTGAGGACTATCATGCAAAAGCCATATAGCAGGTGTATGTTGGAATGATTCCCCCAAGAAGCTCTTCAATATTGATACTAGTGACTCCCAGAGTCCCTTTAAGCGTGGGCATGACCACCATTAATTTTTGTCTAACTCATTTACTCATGGACTCACAGCTTGAGTTTTAGATGCCAGAAGAAATGGCTTGTGGACTACCACCTTATGAAAGAAAACAAAATTTATGATTACCTGATAAATTAATTTCTTTAATGGTGGTGAAAGTTCACGTAACCCACCCATATTTTTTTTTATCAGTTCTAGTAGGCACCTCATTTACCCTGCTTTATTATTTACTACTTTATTTTTTCTCTGGATTCTCACCTGCATTAAGTAAACATTTTAATTTTCTTTTGAGTTAAGAACAATGTTATTTAAACTATTTCTATTTTTCTTTTTTTTATTTTCAAAAAACAGCTTTATTAAACAGAATATGGATCCAGTTACAAATTGGAAATGTCAATAACAACAAAAAAAAGGGAATAAAAACTGTTACATCACAGCTTCCAAATGTAAACTATAGTAATATGCTGTTGCATTTTACAATGTTATGTATCACGTAAAAAACAGAGAAAACAAAACAAAAACAAAACAAAAAAAAGAAAAAGAAGATAAAGCAAAGAAACATGAAAAGAATCATATAGGCTAATCAGCTATAAAAATTCCACTGTACTTTCTTATATAAACATCCATGAGAAGAAGCATTGCAAGGGAAATCAGGTCACCTAGTTGCAGGTGAAAACACTGCCTATTTGGCACCATAAAGTATCACTAGGTCTGGGGTGTACTGTTTGGTCGTGTCAGTATATAAGTCTCCCAAGTAATTTTCATCTGAGTGTAGATATCTATTCTTTTGTTTTTCATGAAGGCATACTCTTCTAGATCTAGGAAGTGGTGTAACTGATGCTGCCATTGAACTATTGTAGGGACTTCCCTGTTCTTCCACCCCCTTGCCACTAGGATTTTAAAGCTATTGCTTGCTACGTATAGTAGCTTTTGTTTATATCCACTAACTTTACCATGGGTAATATTAAATAGCCAAATTGTTGGGTCCGCTGGCACCTCTACCTCTAACATAATTGAGGTTTCTCTTGCTATGTTTTCCCACATATGCTGCAGGGGTGGACATGTCCACCATATGTGAGCCATGTTTCCTGGTGTACCCCCACACCTCCAACATCTCTCATTGCTGGAAGGGAATATTTTATGAATTCGTGAGGGTGTGAGGTACCACCTCTGTATTATCTTCAAATTTAATTCCACTATCTTGCTGGATGTGGAGGTCTTTGTTATGGAGGCAAACATACGTGTTCTATCTATGTATGAGAATTCAACGTTAAGTTCCCTTTCCCAACTGTCCAGATAGTGTGGTGTAGACGAGGTCAGTTGTAAGATAGAGTATGTGAGTGAAAGAGTCCTCCTAGCCGGAGTGGATGATTTACATAGAGTTTCAAATGGAGTTGGGGGCCGTAAGAGATTCCTTCTGTCTTTGTGTTTAAAGATATAAGAATGACACTGTCTTAATAAAAACCAGTCTTTGAAAATAGTAAGTCCGTCATCTGTCAGTTCTCTGGCGGACCTCAAACTCTGTTCACACCCTAGGTGGAACATCATTACGGCTCTTTGATTATTTATGAGTTGGGGATCCCTCAACATACTAGCTCCCGGAGCAAAATCTACATTATCAGTAAGGGGGGTCAGGGGCGAAAACCTCGAGGAGACATGCGGGTACTCTATGATGATTCTATCCCAAGTTTTGAAAGTTTCTGATATTATGGCGTTTTGGGCTATGCCGGACGAAAGTAATGTTCGCCTCTGCCAACAGAGAGTCCCTAAGTGTTGCTGTCCTGAGATGTCATGTTCTAAGTTAACCCAAGCTTTGATTTCAAAATTTGTGAACCAATCTATGATCCTTTGCATGAATACTGCTTGTCTATATTTTTTAAGATTGGGTACCCCCAAACCCCCATCCCTGATATGTAGGTGCATAAGCTTTTTGTTGATCCTGGCCCTACGTTTGTCCCAAATGTAGTCGTAGATAGCATTTTGTAGGTTCACTAGGTAGGTGGGAGGAAGTGGGATGGGTAGGGTCTGAAATAAATACAATAATCTTGGTAAGATGTTCATTTTTATCGTGTTTATTCTTCCTAGCCATGAGATGTTATGAGACCTCCACGAGGACATATCATTGATGATGGATCTCTGTAGTGTTTTATAATTGAGAGAGAACATTTCCGGTGTGGAGGGGGCTAGCATGATTCCCAGATATTTTAAGCCTGACTTTTGTAATTTGAAAGGGCAAATCTCTTGTATATGTGTTATGAGGTGGGCATTACTCTGTAAAATTAACATTTCGGATTTGCTCTTATTAACTACGAAATTGGATACTAAATGGAAGTGGTCTAGTTCTCTAAGCAACTGTTGGATCGAATTAAGAGGGTTAGTCAGAAAGAAAAGGATATCGTCGGCATATAGCAGAGTCTTATGCTCTGTGTCTCTTATTTGGGTGCCTGAAATGCTTGGGTTGTGTCGTACTTTTGATGCCAGAGTTTCCACCACGCAGGCGAATAGCAGGGGCGATAGAGGACACCCCTGCCTGGTCCCATTAGAGATATGAAATGGCTCCGACAGGATCCCATTCACTCTCACCCTTGCCATTGGGGTCGCATAAAGAGCGAAGATCTTAGATATAAAGGATTTATCTATGCCAAATTTTTGTAATGTAAGACGTAAAAAGGTCCAACCGACGCGGTCAAAAGCTTTTTCCGCGTCGGTTGAGACCACCACCGCCGGTATCTTATGAGATTGTAGGTAGTCAATTAGATGGAAAGCCCTCACAGTGTTATCCTTTGCCTCACGTGAGTGGATGAAGCCTACTTGATCGTTGGAAATTATGTGTGGGAGGATTAACTTGAGTCTATTTGCGAGGATCTTTGCGTAAATTTTTACATCCACATTAAGCAAGGATATAGGTCTAAAATTTTCAGCCCTATCTGGGTTTTTGCCCTGTTTCGGTAAAACAGTAATATGGGCTTCCAATCCCCTCGGGGCAAAGGGAGTGTCCTCTGAAATATCATTAAAGAGTGAGAGCAGGTGGGGTATTAAAATATCCCTAAATCTTTTAAAGTATTGAGTAGTGAACCCATCCGGGCCTGGGGCTTTATGTGCTGGTAGCTGTGTTATTATATTTTTAACCTCCTCATAAGTGATCTGTGCTGTGAGAGATTGATTTTGTTCCTGGTTTAAATGCGGGAGGGGTATATCTTTCAAATACTCATGTATATCTTTGTCTCTGTCTAAGTGTGGAGCCTCTGCATTATGTAAATTATAAAGTTGTTCGTAATATAGTCGGAAGGTTTCTGCTATCTGATCTGAGGTATGTACCTTTCTATTCTGTTTGTCATGAAGTGATAAGATATAATTTCTATTTATCCTCCTCTTCAATTTTCTAGCTAGTATTGGGCCACTCTTGTTGTCCCCCTCGTAGTATTTTTGACTGAGTTTGAATGCCCGGAGTTTACATTCCTTGCCCATCAAAGTATTAACTTGTGCTCTACTCTCAGCGATTTTCAAATTAATATCAGCCTGATTAGGGTGAGTAACCAGCAAGCCCTCGAGGTGAGCTAGTGTATGAAGTATATTTTAACAGTCTATTGGCTTGCTTGGTGTGGTGGGTATGGATACTAATTAACTCCCCCCTAATGACCGCCTTGTGGGCATCCCATAGTGTTCTACTATCCACTGCTGGGTGTGTCGCTTCATTAATGGTAAAGTATTCCGTAATGGTCTTTTCTATGCGTAGAAAGTTTATAGGGTCATCTAGAATGCTATCTTCCAGTCTCCAGACATGTTGGTGTCTAGGGACGTGGGGCCAGCTAAGTTCGCATCGGACCATGGAATGGTCAGACCAGGAATTAGGGAGAATCCTTAGACGTGTGACTTTAGCTAAGCTAGTGACATCTACCATAAAATAGTCTATTCGGGAATGCCTATTGTGGGGGTTAGAGTAGAATGTGTACTCCTTGCTATCGGGATATAGTATTCTCCATGAATCACGCAGAGTTAGTTCTTTTAAATGCAGTTTGACAGAATTGATAACTTTATGTGGTACTGAGGAGGTTTGATTGGAATTATCTAAAACCGGGTTCATTGTTAAATTAAAATCCCCTCCCATTATCACTGCTCCCTTTGAAACCTCTAATACCAGGTTAGTGCGATGTTTGAAGAAGATATCCTGTTTTGTGTTTGGGGAGTATACATTTATAAATGTAACCATCGTGTTATATAATTTCCCTATCAGTATCAGAAATCTCCCATTTTTATCTGCGTGTTTCTTGATTAAAGTAAATGGGGTCCTTTTACTGATGAGTATACCAACCCCATTGGTCTTGGAGACATTGGAGGCGTAATAAGAAGGGCCAAATTTGCAAGAGAATGTCTTAGGCTCCCTACCCCTGACAAAATGGGTTTCTTGTACAAAAACCACATCACCCTTTTTCTGTTTAAAGTCTCTGACAGCTATATTACGTTTATATTGGTTATTAAGACCCTTCGCATTGGCAGTGATGAGATTCAAATTACCTTTCTTGTGTGCCATAGTGAACTTGGTAAATAGCTAGGGAGGGCCTAGTGTTGAAAGACCTATTACCTGAGAGTCGGTACGGATATTGTCCCCTATCGTCTGTTCTTAGAGGTACAGTCGTCTGTGGGCTGAGCTGACAAGTTTGGGAGATAAACATCAACAGATTCCACAAAATAGTTCAGATGCATTCACATACTGATATTAACCTAAAACTGTTAAAAAAAAAACAAAACATAAAATGGTGAGCACCAAGAAAACAAAAACAGAAAAACAGTACATAACATAAAACCCCTTGGCTGACTCCGCCAAATAAGGCATACATTGTATTGAGGAGTTTGCTCGATACCTAAACCTTGGTTATATATAAATCTGATTTTGGCAAAACAAAGAGAGAAGAAGAAAACAAGAAAGCATTTTCAACATATTCATGAACAAGTGCTATTATCTAAGCTAAAACAATTTAACCATCATATATCCTATAATGGGCGAACCATAATAACCGCTACCCCCACCATCTTCCCAGCCTCCCCGGTGGGAGTCTACCTTATCCAAACACCGTTATGGAGAAAGTAACCTGGTGTACTCATCTCCAGGAATTAGATTGAGTCAGTGTCTATGAGAGGCATTTTCCGTTAGGCCCCTGGACCTCTATTTGGGCCCCAAGCCTCAAGAAATATCATCACAGTTATCAAACTGCCTCTCCATAGGCTATGTGGGTAGTGAGGAGTGATCAATTAATATCCTTGTTGCCACTTCTGTCCCAAGTGGCTGCTTCTCTATGCTTCTTTCTTTTAGGGGACACTGTCATCCAGTTCTGAGAGGAGCTCTTAACATGCTGTTGTTGTTTTGAGGATTCTGGGCCCGTTACTCTGACATCCGAGGGGTGAGGTCGTTGGAAAGATAAATTGAGTAGGTCAGATAATGCTGGTAAGTCCTGCTCACTCCTATAGGTAACCGTCTGACCCTCATGCGTCACAATCAGGCCAAACGGGAATCCCCATCTATACCTGATGTGTCTGTCTTGCAGAACTTTAGTAATAAACCGGACTTCCTTCCTCTTTTGGATTGTAGAAGGACTCAGATCCAAGAAAATCTGCAAAGTATGGTCTAAATATTGAATGTTAGCTGTCGTACGTGCTGCTTGCCATATTCTTTCTTTGTCAGTATATCGTAAGAATCTTAAAATTATGTCTCTAGGGGGCGCATTCGGTGGAGGGAGGGGTCGTAAGGCCCTATGGGCCCTATCCAATTCCATGTCTGGGGATTGCTGATCTTTCAATAGAAATTTGAATAGGCCCTGTAGGTAATTCGCAATATCAGGTTGTAGAACTGCCTCAGAGACTCCTCTAATTCTCAAATTATTGCAGCGCCCCCTATTGTCCAATTCCTCTACTTTATCTTGCAAAGTTTCTATCTGGGTATACTGAACATTTGTTTGTGTAGTGATGTTGTCAATTAATGAACTCATTGTATCTTGTGATTCTTCTACACATTCTATCCTCTGTCCAATATCAGTAATGTCTCTTTTCATATTTGCTAGGTCTGATGTGATAATATCTTTGAGGGCATCAAAGTCTGCCTTGGTAGGCAGGTTAGCAATATCCGCTTTGATCTGGGCAGCATATTCCATAGGGACATCACTGGTATGCACTGGCAGAGTGGTAGAGTCACTAGTTTGTGATGACAGACTGTCAGTGTCTGTGTGGGTGATGGCAGAGCTCTGGAAGAAACTGCTAACAGATGTAGGTAGTGAGGCCTGAGATTTAGCGGCTCTCTCTCCCTTCTGTTTAGATTTAGTAGTCATTATATGGCTGTATAGGTCGTCGCTATGCCCCTAGTGCCTGGGATATATGAAAGAGTTATTTCTGTATTGCCCGTTACATAAATAGGGAGAATAAGGCAGCAGATGTCTGTAAATGTCACGTAGTTAGCGGTGTTTAGGCCTAGTGACCTTATATTTTAAAATGCGCAGAAAATGTCCCTGTAGTCCACCTCTGTGATAATGTACTATGCCCCAACAGCCAGATATCAAGTTGTGAGAGGTGGGCGTTTCTGGACGTGTGTGTCGAGTCCCAAATTATAAGTTATATGGCCGTACCTCTTGATCCTGTTATTTAACTTGTTGCCGACTTCTCTTGGGCCACGTGGAGAGCAATGGCGTCAGGAACTGTCGGGATGAGGGGTGATTTGCCGTTACCGCTTATGGTAAGCGATGTCTCCTCAGCGGGTCCAGTGCTGTGTTACCTCCGATGGCGTTTTAGATCTGTGTAAGATCCGGCGATCACGGTGGGTTGCTTACGTGCCGTCACGGTGGTTAATCTGACACGCGGGCCTCCGCTTCTATACTGGAGCTGTCTGAGTGCAGTGTCATGAGCCTGTGTCCGGCAACCCACCCCGTGCAAAGCCGGGTGTTAGCAAGAGGTATCCAGCCTATTAATGTGTGGTTAGTCTCAGTTTTGCCCTAGCATTGGGCCAAGGTGCGGTATCAGAGCTCGGAGCTTCAGTGACCAGCAGCCATTTCCTTGCCTGGTCCGGCTCCACCCCCCATTCACCTTCTATTTTTCTTTTTTTTAAATGGTTCTAGCATTGTTTTCAAGTAGACATGGGAATGGGTGAAAAATTTGTATGAATATTGGCTTTGAATTTGTTACCATTATTTCCAATGATAACAGCAAATATACACCTAGATTACGAGTTTTGAGCGCTATAGGGAAAGTAAAGAATGCAACAAAAGTTGCGTTATTTAACCCCCTATAGCACTGTCATTATAAGTTTAAAAAAACCCGGCTTGCGCAGGTGATATGGAGATTTTAAGCTCCATACCGCACCAAAAACAAGCAGTGTTTTGACATGCTCATGCATGCTTTCCCCATAGACATCAATGGGGAGAGCCGGCAAAAATAAAGTCTAACGCGGAAACAAAAGATCAGTAACGCAGCCCTATTGATGTCTACGGGGAAAAAGAAAATAGCGTTCAAACCTAACAACCTAACATAAACCCCGAGTCTAAACACCCCTAATCTGCCCCCTGACATCGCCGACGCCTGCCTACAGTTATTAACCTCTAATCTGCCGCTCCCAATATCGCTGCCATCAAAATAAAGGTATTAACCCCTAATCTGGCGCTCCCGATATCGCCGCCACTATACTAATGTTATTAATCCCTATTCTGCTGCACCCAAACATTGCCCACACTATAATAAATCTATTAACCCCTATTCCGCCACTGCCGACATCACTGCAACTAAATAAAGCTATTAACCCCTAAACCTCTGTCCTCCCACATCACTACTACTAAATAAACCTATTAACCCCTAAACCGCCAGCCCCCCACATCGCAAAAACCTAAATTAAACTATTAACCCCTAACCCTAATGTAACCCTAACGTAACCCTAACCCTAACACCCCCTAACTTTAACATAATTAAAATAGAGCTAAATTAAACTTACAATTATTAACTAAATAAACCTATTAACCCCTAAACCGCCAGGCCCCCACATTGCAAAATCCTAAATTAAACTATATTAACCCCTAAACCTAACCCTAACCCTAACGTAACCCAAACCCAAACCCTAACCCTAACACCTTGTAGCAAAATGCTGGGCTCAAATTTGTTAGTTACCTGTATGTGGCTGATTAATAGTTGATATCAGCGACTTAAACCAGTTAGCTTAATGTTAATGTTTGGGTGTGTATTAGGTGCTAAAGTGTAGGTAATGTTTAAAGATAGGAGAGTACTACAGAATATTAGACACAATAGTAATATAAAAATATATATATTTACTATAAGAATAAAAGTTACAAAGTTCACAGAGAAAATCACAAGGAAACAAGTTAGCAAATCATACTGCCATATTGCAATGATTGCTAGATAAAGCAATGTTAAAACAACTAAACAATTATGCTACAGTATATTTGATAATTAAAAGTAGTATTGCGCAATATTAAAATAAAATAAAACGAAAGACCCAATTGTTGCAATGATTATCTGAATACACTATAGCTGTTTAGCGTTTTAGGAAAAAAACAATCAAAAGCTGATATGTATCAATAAAATATAATGTAATAAGTAGCAATGACTGTCAAAGATACTAAGTATAGCTGAAAGTAGAAAAATCTAGTGCAATATGTAGCAAAGAATATGAAAGATACTAAGTATCACTAATACCTCTCATATAGGTATAACACTATTAAATAAAGGAAACTACTCAGTTTTAAAACTTGATAGGAATGCAGATATGAAATTATGAATGCAGATAAGAAGTTACAAAATTAGTGAAACCAGAAGCAAGTTAATGTAACTGTGCTGGGGGCTACCCAAATATGCTTAGATATCAAATACAGTGGATTGGCCAATTTTTTGTTTACATATAAAAAGGAAATACAGTAAAACACAATACAAGTGTCTGTGTAAGTGTCCATGGAAATAAATATCCCAATTGGGAGGCAAAAAAGAGAATGTCCTGGAATAATCTGGAAATAGTGTCCTGAAAAGGGAAGTGAAGTCTCACTGTGATGTCCTAAGGTGAGTGGAGGACACGTTGGTTACAAAAGAAGAGAGAGGAAGGGGTATGTGTGTCCTTTATCCGGATCAGTTAAAAAACAGATGAAAAATATATATAACTAAAGAAAAAACCTGTGAAGGAAAAAACAAAAAAAGAGCTATAGCAAACTAAATAACTGATATGAGCTTGTATAGAAATATGCTCACCTTTCAGAGCGGAACTCGGGCTGATATGTTGGGAACAGGTCTACGCGTTTCAGCCTTCAAATGAGGCCTTTATCAAGACTATACCAGCGGTGTTGTTATGTGCATATTTAAAGGCTAAATTAGCCTATAGCATGTTGGGGGCGTAGTTAAAAAGTGCACCAAAGAATTTCATTTGTGAAGTATATCTGTCAGTTTGCTTTTTGACAGATGTGGCAGTTTTAAGAATATTGTGACCATCTTGGAAGTGGGCAAAAAGATACTCTTAGCCTTTGGCAAAATATAGATGCTGATTGGATGGCATGATATATTAAAGGAGTTAACGAAATTTTATTGAAATGTTAAAGTCAGATATTTCAAAGTAATAAAACAAGTTTAAAGTCATAAAGCAGTTTCAAAGTTATAGACCGATTAAATGTGTTTAAATTGTTTACAGCCCAAATTTAGGTATAATTTAAAAAGGTGAGCATACATGTCAGAGATTTCTAAACTTATACATCAACTCGAAATTCCATGACAGTTTTATTGATACACAGAAAAATTTAAAACTATATGTACAAATTAAGAGCTGGAATGTGTGTGTGTGTATATATATATATATATATATATATATATATATATATATACATATATATATAAAGGGATTTTATAATTATGAAGGGAAAATAAATAAGTTGCCAAAATACATAAGATTATATATCAAAACTTTTTTGGAACTCATAGCATAACCCTAATATATATGTTTTTAATGTGTTTTTAATACATTAGAGAAACATTCTTTAAAATTTACGGCAATCGTATAGCTTTATGACTTTAAAATTGTTTTATTACTTTGAAATATCTGACTTTAACATTTCAATAAAATTTCGTTAACCCCATTAATATATTATTCCATCTAATCAGCATATATATTTTGCCAAAGGCTAAGAGTATCTTTTTGCCCACTTCCAAGATGGCCACAATATTCTTAAAACTGCCACATCTGTCAAAAAGCAAACTGACAGATTTACTTCACAAATGAAATTCTTCGACCACTTTTTAACCGCGCCCCCAACATGCTATAGGCTAATTTAGCCTTTAAATATGCACATAACAACACAGCTGGTATAGTCTTGATAAAGGCCTTGTTTGAAGGCTGAAATGCGTAGACCTGTTCCCGATATACCAGCCCGAGTTCTGCTCTGAAAGGTGAGCATATTTCTATACAAGCTCATATCAGTTATTTAGTTTGCTATAGCTCTTTTTTGTTTTTTCCTTCACAGGTTTTTTTCTTTAGTTATATATATTTTTCATCTGTTTTTTACCTGATTCGGATAAAGGACACACATACCCCTTCCTCTCTCTTCTTTTGGAACCACCGGGTCCTCCACTCACCTTAGGGCATCACAGTGAGACTTCACTTCCCTTTTCAGGACACGATTTCCAGATTATTCCTGGACATACTCGTTTTTGCCTCCCTATTGGGATATTTATTTCCATGGACACTAACACAGACACTTGTATTGTGTTTTATTGTATTTCCTTTTTCATATGTAAATAACGGATTGGCCAATTTACTGTATTTGATATCTCAGCATATTTGGGTAGCCCCCAGCACAGTTACATTAACTTGCTTCTGGTTTCACTAATTTTGTAATTTCTTATCTGCATTCATAATTTCATATCTGCATTCCTATCAAGTTTTAAAACTAATTGCAACAATTGGGTCTTTCGTTTTATTTTATTTTAATATTGCGCAATATTACTTTTAATTATCAAATATACTGTAGCATAATTGTTAAGTTGTTTCAACATTGCTTTATCTAGTAATCACTGCAATATGGCAGTATTATTTGCTAACTTGTTTCCTTGTGATATTCTGTGAATTTTGTAACTTTTATTCTTATAGTAAATATATATATTTTTATATTACTATTGTGTCTAATATTCTGCAGTACTCTCCTATCTTTATACATTACCTACACTTTAGTACCTAATCTACACCCAAACATTAACATTAAGCTGTAACTGGTTTAAGTCGCTGATATCAACTAATAATCAGCCACATACAGGTAACTAACAAATTTGAGCCCAGCATTTTGCTACATAGGTTTGTTTCTTTTGGTAACCCAAATAGCAGTGTGGCGGCTAACACATAGAAAATCTAGCCACTATTTAGATAAACTGTTGGCATTCCTTATTCACATTATTTAACATTATTTAAATAAATTCCTCAACGTACTATAGCCCCTTGTGAGGCGCTCCTTCACACACACTCTATATCATTTACTAAGAACGATTATATTGGGTAATCGCTCCATACAGATGTTGAGCAAGTACGTTCTACACCTGGCGCTGTCCTCTACACCAAACTTCCATTCCCTAACATCCCCTAACTTTAACTTAATGAAATTTGATCTAAATTAAATTTACAATTATTAACTAAATAATTATTATTTAAAACTAAATACTTACCTGTGAAATAAAACCTAAGGTAGCTACAATATAACTAACAGTTACATTGTAGCTAGCTTAGGTTTTATTTTTATTTCACAGGTAAGTTTGTATTTATTTTAACTAGGTAGACTAGTTAGTAAATAATTATTAACTATTTACTAACTACCTACATAAAATCAATACAAACTTACCTGTGAAATAAAACCTAACCTGCCTTACACTAAAACAAAACATAAAAAAAACCTACCATTAAAAAACAAAAAAACAAAAACAAAAAATGAAAATATCCAAAAAAAATAAAGATTATTCCTATTCTAATACCCTTTCTTTTTTTTAAAAAAAAAAAGAAAAAACCCAACCCAAAATAAAAAAGCTTAATCTAGAATAAACTACCAAGGGCCCTTAAAAGGGCATTTTGGAATGCCCTTAAAAGGGCCTTTGTAGGGCATTGCCCTGAGTTAAACAGCTCTTTTGCTATAAAAAACACCCTCTAAAAATATACATTACACAAAATAACAAACAAATTATCAAAAATAAAAAAAATATTCCTATTCTAATACCAATAAAAAAACACTGCAAAATAAAAAACCTAATCCAGAATAAACTACCAATGGCCCTTAAAAGGGCCTTTTATAGGGCATTGCCCTAAATAAATCAGCTCTGTTTATTAAATAAAAATACTAATACCCACTAACATTACAAACCCCCAACCCCCAAACCCACAAAATAAAAAAAAACTATCTAAAAAACCTAAGCTACCCATTGCCCTGAAAAGTGCATTTGTATGGGCATTTCCTTAAAAAGGGCATTTAGCTCTTTTACTGCCCAGACCCTAAACTAAAAAAAAAAACCTTAAAAAACATTAACCCCCTGACGATCCACTTACAGTTTTTGAAGTCTCGCTTGAATGATCTTCATCCCGGAGTTGAAGTCCTGATCAAGGCGGCGAGAAGTCTTCATCCAGATGGCCTCTTCAATCTTCATCCAGGCAGCATCTTCTATCTTGATCCCGGAGGCGCGGAGCAGCTCCATCCTGAAGACATCTGGCGTGGAGCGTCCTCTTCATATGATCGTCGCCATACACTGAATCTTCAATGCAAGGGACGCGATCCAAGATGGCGTCCCTTGCATTCCTATTGGATGAAAAATTTGAATCAGCCAATAGGAATTAGAGCTGCTAAAATCCTATTGGCTGTTCAAATCAGCCAATAGGATTTAAGCAGCTCTGATTCTATTTTTTATATATATCTGATGATAGTTTGGTAACATCTATATCTATACTATACATATATACATGATTATGTATAGGTATTTATTCAGGTGGCCCTCGGTACACGCCGGTTCAATTTGCGCCGTTTCAGAATAACAACCTTTTTTTCAGTCATGTGACTACTATTGAAAAGTTTTGGAAAGCAATGCACTAATTAAAATAGCCAGTAGGTGGAGCTGTCTGCTTGTTTTGCAGCAAAGTTATGTAAGTTTAACAGCCTGAAATTGATCTGTGTACACAGATCAGACCAGACTTATCGAGCAACAAGTTCTAGCAGGCACTTCCCATCTTCCTGTCCAGCTGCTTGAGGTGAGGGTGCCTAACTGCTTATTAATCACTGCAGATTGAAATGCATAGAATAGGTGCAGACCCAATATTATTTAACATGCTAACAATGCAGAGAACTGATTGCAGAAAAATGCAAGTAAAAAACGTTTTTGTTAATTAAACTTAGTTTGATGATGATGGAGTCTGTTGTGTGATTATTTAATAAGGTGCTGTTAACAAATGTTTTTGTTCATTAAACTTAGTTTGATGATGATACAATCTATATTATAAGCTTTAAAAATAATGTATTAGGTGTTACTTATGACAATTTTGAGAGAGGCCTGGAACCTAACTCCCTCACTTCCCATTCACTTACATTATAAACTGGGTTTCAATTTACAACGGTTTCAATTTACAACCATTCCTCCTGGAACCTAACCCCAGCGTAAACTGAGGGCTCCCTGTATATATATATATATATATATATATATATTTACAAATATACAAATACATAGAACATATTCTGCTATGTGCAGAACATTGGAATGTGAACTATTTGCAATAAATACATTGTTAAAGCCTTCATTAAATATGAATATTGCATAAATATGCAAATGCTGCAATGCACATATACATGTTTATATGTGTATATATATCTGTAAATTCATATTTACACATATAAATACATAAATACATTTGTACACATATATAAAATCTAGCCACTATTTAGATAAACTGTTGGCATTCCTTATTCACATTATTTAACATTATTTAAATAAATTACTCAACATACTATAGCCCCTTGTGAGGCGCTCCTTCACACACACTCTATATCATTTACTAAGAACGATTATATTGGGTAATCGCTCCATACAGATGTTGAGCAAGTACGTTCTACACCTGGCGCTGTCCTCTACACCAAACTTCCTTTCCCTAACACCCCCTAACTTTAACTTAATGAAATTTGATCTAAATTAAATTTACAATTATTAACTAAATAATTATTATTTAAAACTAAATACTTACCTGTGAAATAAAACCTAAGGTAGCTACAATATAACTAACAGTTACATTGTAGCTAGCTTAGGTTTTATTTTTATTTCACAGGTAAATTTGTATTTATTTTAACTAGGTAGACTAGTTAGTAAATAATTATTAACTATTTACTAACTACCTACATAAAATCAATACAAACTTACCTGTGAAATAAAACCTAACCTGCCT
Organism: Bombina bombina; assembly: GCF_027579735.1. Taxonomy (NCBI): domain Eukaryota; kingdom Metazoa; phylum Chordata; class Amphibia; order Anura; family Bombinatoridae; genus Bombina; species Bombina bombina. The sequence continues at coordinate 672,685,433 of NC_069503.1, read as the reverse complement.
TACACTAAAACCTTACATTACAAAACATAAAAAAAACCTACCATTAAAAAACAAAAAAACAAAAACAAAAAACGAAAATATCCAAAAAAATAAAGATTATTCCTATTCTAATACCCTTTATTTAAAAAAAAAAAAAAGAAAAAACCCAACCCAAAATAAAAAAGCTTAATCTAGAATAAACTACCAAGGGCCCTTAAAAGGGCATTTTGGAATGCCCTTAAAAGGGCCTTTGTAGGGCATTGCCCTAAATAAATCAGCTCTGTTTATTAAATAAAAATACTAATACCCACTAACATTACAAACCCCCAACCCCCAAACCCACGAAATAAAAAAAAAAAAACTATCTAAAAAACCTAAGCTACCCATTGCCCTGAAAAGTGCATTTGTATGGGCATTTTCCTTAAAAAGGGCATTTAGCTCTTTTACTGCCCAGACCCTAAACTAAAAAAAAAAAACCTTAAAAAACATTAACCCCCTGACGATCCACTTACAGTTTTTGAAGTCTCGCTTGAATGATCTTCATCCCGGAGTTGAAGTCCTGATCAAGGCGGCGAGAAGTCTTCATCCAGATGGCCTCTTCAATCTTCATCCAGGCAGCATCTTCTATCTTGATCCCGGAGGCGCGGAGCAGGTCCATCCTGAAGACATCTGGCGTGGAGCGTCCTCTTCATATGATCGCCGCCATACACTGAATCTTCAATGCAAGGGACGCGATCCAAGATGGCGTCCCTTGCATTCCTATTGGCTGAAAAATTTGAATCAGCCAATAGGAATTAGAGCTGCTAAAATCCTATTGGCTGCTCAAATCAGCCAATAGGATTTAAGCAGCTCTGATTCTATTTTTTATATATATCTGATGATATTTTGGTAACATCTATATCTATACTATACATATATACATGATTATGTATAGGTATATATATATATACAGGTGGCCCTCGGTACACGCCGGTTCAATTTGCGCCGTTTCAGAATAACAACCTTTTTTTCAGTCATGTGACTACTATTGAAAAGTTTTGGAAAGCAATGCACTAATTAAAATAGCCAGTAGGTGGAGCTGTCTGCTTGTTTTGCAGCAAAGTTATGTAAGTTTAACAGCCTGAAATTGATCTGTGTACACAGATCAGACCAGACTTATCGAGCAACAAGTTCTAGCTGGCACTTCCCATCTTCCTGTCCAGCTGCTTGAGGTGAGGGTGCCTAACTGCTTATTAATCACTGCAGATTGAAATGCATAGAATAGGTGCAGACCCAATATTATTTAACATGCTAACAATGCAGAGAACTGATTGCAGAAAAATGCAAGTAAAAAACGTTTTTGTTAATTAAACTTAGTTTGATGATGATGCAGTCTGTTGTGTGATTATTTAATAAGGTGCTGTTAACAAATGTTTTTGTTCATTAAACTTAGTTTGATGATGATACAATCTATATTATTAGGTTTGTAATGCTGTTTAGCATTTAAAGTCTTCATTTCAAAGCTTTAAAAATAATGTATTAGGTGTTACTTATGACAATTTTGAGAGAGGCCTGGAACCTAACTCCCTCACTTCCCATTGACTTACATTATAAACTGGGTTTCAATTTACAACGGTTTCGATTTATAACCATTCCTCCTGGAACCTAACCCCAGCGTAAACTGAGGGCTCCCTGTATATATATATATATATATTTACAAATATACAAATACATAGAACATATTCTGCTATGTGCAGAACATTGGAATGTGAACTATTTGCAATAAATACATTGTTAAAGCCTTTATTAAATATGAATATTGCATAAATATGCAAATGCTGCAATGCACATATACATGTTTATATGTGTATATATATCTGTAAATACATATTTACACATATAAATACATAAATACATATGTACACATATATAAACATACATATATACATACATATACATTGTTAGAGATGTATATTTATATGTCTCAATGTTAAAGCCCTTTGCCTGACTTTTTTTCTCTAACACCTAATACCTCCTTTCTTTGAGCCTTTATAACTTTTGTGTGCAATATTTTTTTTTTAATAATTTATATTAGATGGTGTTATCATGGGTGTAAGTGTACTTTACAATATTTTTTTGATGTGTTTTGAGCAAATTTTATGTCTCAAGAAACAGTTAACCACAGCTCTGAAGTCATGGTAATCATGACTCGATTGTGTATTTACTTTCAACTCATAATACGAAAGGTAAGCCCAATGAGCACAAACCCTCACTATATACCCCTTATCCGCTTGGTCTCAATGCCTATTTTTGGTATGTTGAGTCTGTACTATTTTCTTTCAATAATTTAAATGTCCTCATTTTTTTCCTAATTTCACCTAACACATTTTTATTTAGCTACATTGGCTTGGATTTATTTATTTTACTTTTATACCATGTGGTATGTTGTTGATATGTATATTTATTTAACAAAGTTTTAAATATAATCCATTGATCTCCTCTGTATTTTCATTAGAGACTACTTTGTCCCAATTTATGTTATTTAATGTTTTCCTTACATCATTGAATTTTGCTTTCTCAAAATTAAAATCTTGTGGACTTAGAATCCAAATTATTTGTCATGAGTCTTAAAATATGCTACTTATGGCTTAGACAGATTACATGTTTTGATGATCATTGTTGCCTAGTGCACATGCCTGTATGAGCAAAGGAACTCTGACAGGTCGGACAACGCCACACATACTGAAAACCGGGGGAGGGGCAGTTTACAGTTGAGGGGCAGCAAAATGTATGTCGGGTTGCAGTCAGCCAGTTATCCAGATGTTTAGAAACCCTGTCCTAAGCATAATTTATTTCAGAAGAATATTTGAGAATACAAAGGTTCCAGGCAAAATTGTGTGTCACTTTTAACAATGTATTGTTTAAATTTAGAAAGCCTATGTATATCATATTTTTAAAATGGCACATGTGTTTGTATTTCTTAAGATTCAATATTTTGAAAATATGTTCGAATATTAGTAAGAAAACAAATCATATTATTAAACATCTATTATATTGCAGAAAGCCTGGTTATTAGACAGACAGCTAGATTACGAGTTTTGCGTTATGGCTCATAACTCTGCTTTTTCACTACCGTTGCTATTATGAGTCTTGTAGGTATAGCTGTACCGCAACGTAACTACCGCACCTTTCAAAAAGTCCTTTTTCAATGGGACTTCCATAGCGCCAGTATTACAAGTTTGCCTGTCCGGCCAAAAAGTGAGCGATACAGCCTACAACTATAAGATCTGTACCGCCACGTGAAAGTCAGTAGTTATGAGTTTTACGTTAAAAAGCTGTAGCATAAAACTCATAACTAAAGTGTTATAAAGTACACTAACACCCATAAACTACCTATTAACCCCTAAAATGAGGCCCTCCTGCATCGTAAACACTATAATAAACATATTAACCCCTAAACCGCCGTATTCCCACATCATAAACACTAGTTAAATATTATTAACCCCTAATATGCTGCCCCCAATATCGTCGCCACCTACATACACTTATTAACCCCTAATCTGCCGTCACTAACATCGCAGCAACCTACATTACTGTTATTAACCCCTAATCTGCTGCCCCCAAAATCGCTGCAACCTAACTACGCTTATTAACCCCTAATATGCTGCCCCAATGTCGCTGCCACTATACTAAAGTTATTAACCCCTAAACCTAACCCTAAGTCTAACCCTAACCCTAATGTAACCCTAACCCTAACACCCACTAACTTTAACATAATTAAAATAATTCCAAATAAAAATTACAATTAATACCTAAATTATTCCTATTTAAAACTAAATACATACAGTACTTACCTGCAGATTAGGGGTTAATAAATTTATGTAGGTGGTGGCGACATTGGGGGCGGCAGATTAGGGGTTAATAAGTGTAATGTAGGTGTCGGTGATGTCGGGGCGGCAGATTAGGGGTGTTTAGACTCTGGGTTTATGTTAGGGTGTTAGGTGTAAACATACATTTTCTTTCCTCATAGACATCAATGGGGCTGCGTTACGGAGCTTTACGCTCCGCGATTTCAGGTGTTAGGCTTTTTTTTAGCCGGCTCTCCTTATTGATGTCTATGGGGAAATTATGCAAGAGCATGTCAAAGCAGCGCTGGTATTTCTGTGCGGTATGTAGCTCAACGCGGCCATATCGCCCGCAAACGCTGGGTTTTTGCAAACCTGTAATAGCAGCACTATTAAAGGTGAGCGGTGGAAATAACTATTAGCGAGCCACTCATAACGCAAAACTCGTAATCTAGCTGAGAGTAAGTAAAAAGAATATGGTAAATTAAATTTCAATTAAAAATGTCAATATTTATTTTGCATGAATATGTAGTGTCTGCTATTTATTTTATCAAAAGAAAATGTGCTTAAATAACCCGTCTGTTCATTCACATTTAATATTTAGCTTCATCTTCTTAAATTAAATATATGTCTTTGAACTTAAGTACTAAACATATTTTAAGTATTACATGGGACTATAATATTGTGTCCTTATTTTAATAGCTCTGTGGATGGCTAAAATAAAATCAAACACCATATATTATTATTTTTTTAACATTCTACACAAAATGTTTTTAATTTTGCTTGGTGCAAAATTCAGTTTTGATTAACTATCATTTTAATTATGGATTTGCAAACCAGTGTGCATTGGCCACATATCAAATTAATTGCAGTTCTCAAATGTGGTAGCTTTATTAATAGTTGTTAGAAGAGAATGTCTAATAAGCAATATTTAAATGATATGATGTACCAAACTTTCATCCCTTTACAGATCATCCCTAACAATAAATCATACAGTCAAACAAAATGTTATTCAGTAATGCTCATATACAACCTGTTACAAATTATACTTAGTTGTTATTATTATTATTATTATTATTATTATTAATATTATCAATATTGTAATGCTCCATCAGATTCTGCAGCACTTTACATAGGAGTAAAAGAATAAAGACAAGGAAGACATATTGGGACTTCAATGTTACAAGACCATAATCACTTACAATCTAAAAGGAATATAAAAGGAAAAATGTTGTTTACTACTTTTAAACAAATGTTAGAGTATGTTTAGAACTTGGGTTTTTCAAAGTATCTTTGGTGTCCATCACAATCCTTCAGAAAAATGTATTGAAATTACTATAAAAATCCCCAGTCATTAATCTATATCATTAGGTGAGTTTTTCTAAAGGATTGTGATTGATTGTTTATGTTAGAATAGATACTTAGATGACATATTTCCATTATAGTCTCCTAACCTTAAAGGGACACTAAAAACATTTTTTTTCTTTCATGAGTCAGAAAGAGAATACAAATTTAAATAATAATCAAATTTAATTCTATTATTTATTTTGCTTAATTTTTTAGATATCCTTAGTTGAAGAAAAATCAATGCACATGGGTGGGCCAATCACATGAGGCTTCTAAGTGCAGGAACCAATCAGCAGCTACTGAGCCTATCTAGATATGCTTTTCAGCAAAGAATATCAAGAGAATACAATAAATTAGATAATAGAAGTACATTAGAAAGTTGTTTAAAATAGCATGCTTTTTCTATGAAAAAAATGGGTTTCATGTCCCTTTAATTTTTTGTATTCATACCCTGAATGTCTGAATGTTTATGGTAAGAGGTCAGGGTTTTGTATAAAAATGATGAATGATTACTTTTTTGTAATATAATTTATGCTAAACTTATATACTGATTATATTTACTGATTATATTTATCTGTTTTACTTTTTGTACCATTATAAGCCTGCTCTTTAATCTATTATTACACACACAAAAAACACATTTGATTATCCAGTAAATTAATAATAGTGGAATGGATAACAGTTTTGGAGGGAAGAAGATTAATAACGAAGAAATCATTTTTTCATCCATTAATAATAAATACAGTATAATGTCATTTACAGTGGTCAAATGAAAATTCCTAGGATCTGATTATTGAAACTTTGCTTGGTCAGAGGGGAAAGATCACACCGACACTCACAGGGGCTGCCCTCAGAGATTTAGCTAAAAAAATCTTGTTGGAAAATAAACTTGAATAGTGAAGTTAGAAAAGGGCAGCGGACACACATTCAAAATGAAGTAGTGCATTTAATACAAATCCTATTGCTCAAATTGCATTGTATAGTATCTTAAAATATCCACTTTGTTGTATGCATACATGCATTTTATTAGAGTAAAAAGTGTTTGCATATTTTGACACAATTGACTCCATGTACTAAGCAGCGTGAGCTGCTTTGGAGCTCTTGTGAAACATGTTTGCAGATGCAATCTCCTCCACCTCTGAGTTTGGGGAGAAAAATCACCCCCTGAACACGTCTGCTCAGGGTGACTGGCAGACCCTTCTCTCACACAACATTCGGTTGAGTGTGTAATGATATATACAGGCTGCTGCTCATACTTCTTAAAGCCGTGAGGACAAATTCTCAAGTTGAAAACCTTGTTCACACGCTGTTTAATACATTTGGCCCCCATCTTTTAGCAAGATCTGCATGGGGGAAATGTTTAGAGAATACACCAGACATAGTGGAGAAATTTCAACTACAACCATGGAATGCTCCTGTTTAGTCCACTAGCAGAGGCATATAACTATATTAAAACAAATAATATGCTTCAAATTTCTGCACCACTAAATTATTTCTTCCTTTTGCATTTCCATACAAATTTATATGATTTTTAAACTTTAGATTTAGATTTTTTTTTTTTGTGAGACCTATTGTAATGTATTCATCTCCTTCATAAAAAGGGCTTCATAATACTGGTTATATTTATTATAGAATCTCACAAGTACAAAGAGCTTTAGAGAAATGGGCTCATGTGTTATTTAATTATGCTATTGAATTCCTTTGTGGGTTAGCCTGTGTTGTCAAAATTACAAAAAATTATTATGGTCATAATTTGTCAACATTAAACCCTCATTGTAAAACTTGACCCTGAGAAATGCATCTTCTAAATTCATAGCAGTGTGTGGATAAAGCAATTAAATTCCCTCATAATTTGCTTTAATATAGAAACATTTGAAGCACTTTTTTTTTCTAGGATTCCATTCACTGATTGATTAGAAAACACCAATTGTTTAAATAGAAATAGTGTCCTCAGCTATCAGAGTATATTGATAATGAAATGATTTACTTGAAAATTAATATATTGCCAGCCAGCTAGAGGTCCCCATTTATGAAACTGCAGTCTTAAGACTGCTGCTACTTAACCTCTCTGCCACCAAAAATGTGGCAGAGTGAAATCAGGATGGTTGAAATCCCCTGCTCATGCATAAATAGCCGTGCGCAAGCAGCGTCTGTGAGACCAGGCAGACAGGTTCACGGGAGCAAACCATGTCTGCTTGGCTATCAATAAATGGGGCCCATAATCTCTATGAAAGTATTGCCATTAACTGTACATTCTTTATTTGCAGCTGCTAGATGGTAATGTCTGCTGATAGACAAATGCAGTAAAATGTTATATGTAATCAAACAAAGAACTATAAATCACAAATAGAGGCTAAGAGAAAAGCATTACAAAATTGTGAACTGAACATTTAAATCATGTTTATTTTGCTAAATCCAGTTAGCAAAAAAATAAGACAGTAAAGCATCACTAATTACCAATATAACATTATAGGAGTTGCAATGGATATATCCATACAGATCTTTGAATATCAGTGAATAGCTCTATAAGAGATTCAAAGTCCTCTAAATAAACCCTGTAGAGATCAAATATTCAATAAAGTGCATAGTAGACCTAATAAAGAAGTCCAACAATACTACTGTATTTGAAGTTTACCTATGCCAGACTGACAAACCAGGCAAAACCAGGGCATGCTCAGAATCCAGATGATTCTTCATTTATCAAACCAAGCTTCCACAGCAGAAGGAGGAAAGCATTATGTGATAAGCTCATACCCTGAATAGATCTTTCCCAGATACAGCTCTTTGCAGACTTATTCAGACTCACATTGGAATCACACCAGAAGGAGCCATAGTCAAGGAGCAGAAGCTCAGGCTAATCTTTCAGCATGTAATTTCTTCTTCCTAACAATGAACTATTTTTAAGAGTTCTGCAATCCACTTTTTTGTTAAGAAGATGAAGATTCAAGCATAATGTCTACAGCAGGTGACCTCACACTACCATCAATCTACACACCCTCACACACCATGTAGACACAACTTTGCTATTTAAGGTGTGTGGTGATATATGTGCAGGACTCAACTGTGCAGCCCCTAATTCTGATATGCTCCCAGTATCAGAAAAGGAAATCTAAAACAAGTGGGGGGAGGGGTGCGCTCTACTACAGAGCTGTGAGTGGGACTTGTATTAATTTAGCCTACTTATAATATATTGGTAGTATACAATTGGGATATTTTTAATTTATATATTCTACCCGTGGTGGCTTATGCGGTTGGAGATTGTGAGATGTGAATCCTTATATAAGGTTTATGCATGTATGCAATGATTGTTATAAATAGTGCTACAATATGTTGCAATGTGTTGCAAAAAACAATGAGTTGCAAAAAACAATGCTTGAAGTGCTATATGTGCAATAAATACGGTGATAGTATCGATATGTGCTTCTTATTAAAACTAACAATATGTGCTTCTTAATTGAAATAAAACAAATGTACAATTGACTTATTAAACAGTTTATATAAGTAAATAAAAACAAATAATAACAAATAAAATGGTCATATCATTGCATTAGGATACAACAGCTGTTGGTTCACTGAATTATGAAAAAATGGTGTCGGTGAAACTGATTTATCAGCATAGACAAAAGTACTGGCATTGGTCAATAGACACTTAAGACAAAATTTGTCCTTAAAAAGATACGATGATTATGGTTCAGCGTATAATATAAAAGTTATAAGTTAAAAGTTGTGGCCACAACTATTTGTAAAAGATCCAAAAAAGCTCCAAAGAGCTGTTTCCTGTTAGGATAGCTTGTGTAGCTTGTAATGTCCCGTTATTGGAAAGCTGTAATATGAAATTCTTATGGTGCTCACCCCTACCGGACTACCGATATCCCTTACCTCCTCTTGTACTAGCGTGGGTTATGGGAAGGATTGCAATATACTCGGGATATGTCTCAGTTCGGCGTTTTGCCGTGTAGCTGTGGTAGTATGTGAGCGTCTCACCTTCAAATTGCCCGGTCAATCCTTCCTACCCTGACGTCTACGTTGAGTAGTCACGTGGTCCTCGGAGGTCCAATCGGATAGCCGGGTCGTAGGGGGGAGTGTTGCGATAGCGATCCTGTTTGATTTGCTTGCTGGAGCCAAATTCGGTCACACTAGATTGTGTGACCGAATTTGGCTCCAGCAAGCAAATCAAATAGGATCGCTATCGCAACACTCCCCCCTACGACCCGGCTATCCGATTGGACCTCCGAGGACCACGTGACTACTCAACGTAGACGTCAGGGTAGGAAGGATTGACCGGGCAATTTGAAGGTGAGACGCTCACATACTACCACAGCTACACGGCAAAACGCCGAACTGAGACATATCCCGAGTATATTGCAATCCTTCCCATAACCCACGCTAGTACAAGAGGAGGTAAGGGATATCGGTAGTCCGGTAGGGGTGAGCACCATAAGAATTTCATATTACAGCTTTCCAATAACGGGACATTACAAGCTACACAAGCTACCCTAACAGGAAACAGCTCTTTGGAGCTTTTTTGGATCTTTTACAAATAGTTGTGGCCACAACTTTTAACTTATAACTTTTATATTATACGCTGAACCATAATCATCGTATCTTTTTAAGGACAAATTTTGTCTTAAGTGTCTATTGACCAATGCCAGTACTTTTGTCTATGCTGATAAATCAGTTTCACCGACACCATTTTTTCATAATTCAGTGAACCAACAGCTGTTGTATCCTAATGCAATGATATGACCATTTTATTTGTTATTATTTGTTTTTATTTACTTATATAAACTGTTTAATAAGTCAATTGTACATTTGTTTTATTTCAATTAAGAAGCACATATTGTTAGTTTTAATAAGAAGCACATATCGATACTATCACCGTATTTATTGCACATATAGCACTTCAAGCATTGTTTTTTGCAACTCATTGTTTTTTGCAACACATTGCAACATATTGTAGCACTATTTATAACAATCATTGCATACATGCATAAACCTTATATAAGGATTCACATCTCACAATCTCCAACCGCATAAGCCACCACGGGTAGAATATATAAATTAAAAATATCCCAATTGTATACTACCAATATATTATAAGTAGGCTAAATTAATACAAGTCCCACTCACAGCTCTGTAGTAGAGCGCACCCCTCCCCCCACTTGTTTTAGACACAACTTTGCTGCCAAACCAGCAGTGTTCCTGTGAAATCACAGCCAAATAAAAAGGCTGAATAGACCTCCATAGCTCTGTTCAGACAGCTTCCTGATGAATGTATTGTTCAGTAGTTCTTGATGGCCGTAAAAAATATCACCTACTTATTTTGCTTATGGCAACCACTCACTGTCCAACTAGGCAGATTAGACAAAAAAGCAAACCAACAAAAAAAAAAAACATTTTAGTTCTTGTTATGTATTCAGGATATTTAATAGTCTTGCACAAGGACAAAGGAACAAGGCATAGGGGCCGATTTATCAATGTCTTTCCGACATGATACACTGTAGCGTATCATGTCCGACAGACATCGCTGAATGCCGATAGTATACGATGTCGGCATTTAACATTGCACAAGCAGTTCTGGTGAATTGCTTGTGCAATGCCGACCCCTACAAAAGGATGATATGAAATGGGAAAAATTGCAGTAATGTAAATCTCACATAGGGGGCGCTTCCTAACCAATACTACAACAATAAAATCAACACAATATACAATGAACCAGCAAATACAAAACAAAAGTCCATAATATCCAAATAGAGGCAGCACTCTGTCAGAGGATGGTCAAATCCTGATGTGAAGATGATCTAAAAAAGGAAGGAAACAGAGGTGCCAAAATAGTACCATCGAACCAAGTAATAATAGAGGTATGACAAATGACTACTCACAAGCGTGATGCACCCAATGGTGCTAATGAAGCTGGCTGGAACTTTACAGTAGTCCAGCTCACTAGATGTAAACAAACAGTTGTCCAGATCAGGAGGGTTCCAGGGAGATCACAACTTTTCCAGCCTCCCCATCAGGACTACTACATTTAGCAGAAAGAGATATTCCAAAGTCAATTAGAGCTAGAGAAACAATATCTAATATAATTATAGTTTGGAATAAGTTCAACAGAGAATTACACATTGACAATCACCTTTCTCTATATTTACCGATCTGGGGGTAATCCAGACTTTGCCTCGAGTTTAGTAACCAATATCTTTAAAAGATGGAAACAGAAAGGCCTAGTGTACATGTATCAATTAGAAGACTTGAATATGGGTACAATTAAATCCTTTGCAGATTTAAGTCAGGAATATGAACTGTCATCCAAAGAATGATATGCTTATCTCCAGATTAGACATTATTATTTCAGAATAATAGAGAAACATGGTAGGGATTGGTCTTTGGGAGGGATTGATCAAGGAATCAGATAATATAATGCGGGTCAGACATCAATCGCTATCTAGTATAATCTTCTAATGCAAAAAAAAGGTCAAGTAAATTTGGATATAATAGATTTCAAATGGATAAATGAATTCAGTGAGATGTCAACTGATATTGTCTCAGAGTTTAAAACTACTCTATAAATGTACTTATTCACAAGGCTGGAGAGAATCTCATATGCGAGTAATTAATAAGTCATATTTATCCCCAGCTAGAATTGCTAAATGGTCAAGTAATCTTACATGTTGTTCTTGATGTTCCTATCCCGTGGCGGATCTGATGCATTGTTTTTGGGCATGTCCTAAGGTAAAGAAATTCTGGTTTAAGATTAATTATTGGTTGAACAGATTTTTAGAAAGACAAATAAATCTGAAACCTCTGGACATAATATTTTTACATGAAAAATCTTATATAAAAGAGAACAACAATTTGATTAATATGGCAATTCTAATTGGCAGAACTATGATTCTAAGCTCATGGAAATCAAAAGTCCAAGTATGAAAGAATTCAGTAAGACAATTTTATTACAGATTAATCTAGAACAATACGACCCAAATATAATACATGAGACAGCAGTCAAAAGATTTTTTTGTCAAATGGCATAAGGTAATTATCTCATATCCAGCGAATATACAGAAACAAACAGTAGCTACATTTAAATAATCAGATTTCTTTTGCAAGTCAGTACTAACAGGAGAATTTCCAGATTACTGGATGGATTAAAGATATATATATATATATATATATATATATATATATATATATATATATATATATATATATATATATATACAGTATATACATAGGATATATGATTACATATAAGGATATGAGGAAGGAAGAGGGAGGAGGGGGGAATTTTATTTATTCATTTGTATTTATTTATTTATTTTGATTATTGTTTGTTCTTCCGCATATATATATAAGGCTTAGAGAGAATTAGGTCTCCATCCCAGCATATAGCCCAACAATAGGGCTTCTTTTCATCAAAGAGAGCACGAGATTAAAGTAGGAGGAGAAGCGGGAAGGGGTAGGGAAGGGTCAGAAAGGGGTTTATGGTGATTTATAAAGGTGTGTTTTGATCTTTAAAGGTTATAAGGAAAATAATTATGTTAAGACAATAACTAAATTAATGCAGCCTGTGTTGACATATTTAGAACATATGAACGTTGATATATTATTTGTATGACAGGTATATATGAGCTAGCTTGTTATGTGCTTTGTTAATTGGATTTATTTCTGTATATACAGTTAATGGAGTTGGAGTCTTGCGTGACCCTAGTGATGTTGATTTTTCCTCTTTCTTTTTTCTTTGTATTGCTTGCGTAAAAAAAACAATAAAAAGATAATAAAAAAATAAAAAAAAGAGGGACAGGGGGCTTCACTTAGTCTAGTTTCTCTCCCTGTAGCTCAAGGCAGGACATCATTTTTTGACCTCTTTGCAACCAGACGTGATAAGCTGCTAGTAACATTTCTTAAATTTCTCTTCTCTGTTCCCTCTCTCTCTCTCACTCACTCTCCACTCCTCTTTATTCTCTTCTCTCTCACTTCCTCTTCTCTTTTCTCTTTCCTTTGTATCTCCGTTCTCTGTGGTAGATTTATCAAGCAGCGAATGCTGCTTTCTACGCCCAAGGTTTCCAACTCACTGGAAACCTAAGTTAAGGAGCACTGCTGCTTCTTAACTTGTCTACCACCTTTTAGAATACGATCAAGATGATTGACCACCCTGCTGGCAGTCGATTGGCTACGAATGTGCAGGGGGCGGCATTACTCAAGCATTTCTTGCGAAATGCTTGTGCAAACTTAAATGCTGACATGGTATGCTGATGGCATTTAATGATGCCGGGTGAACATGCTATAGCAAACCATGTCCACCCGGGGTTTAATAAATGTACCTCTTTGTCTCTTCCTATTTACTCTCACCCTCCTCTCTATTCACTCTCTGTTTCTTGTGTATTGTTGCTTGTGGTATTACTTGTTTATTGGTGTATATTGTTGGTTGTGTTGTTGCTTGTTTTTTTTGTATATTGTTTTGTGTTTTGTTGGTACTGGTTTATTGTTGTATATTGTTGGTTGTGTTGTTGCTTGTTTATTATGTATTTTTGGTTATGTTGGTACTTGTTTATTTTTGTGTGTTGTTGTTTGTGTTGGTACTTGTTTATTGCTGTGTATTTTTGTCGATTTTGTGCTTATTTATTGTTGTTCACTTTTGGTTAATGATTTATTTACTTTTTTGTGTTTCACGGTTGTGCAATATTGGTTGTTTTTATTTTGTGATATTTTTTTGTTTACTGTAGAGGAGTTAGGTTGTGGTGTGGGTTATGTCGCTTAAGGGTTAATAGCATAATGGGGTTAGGTTGCATTGGGGGTTATGGCACTTTAGGGGTCAATATTTTAGTGGGGATATGTTGCTTTGGGGGTTATGTCCCTTAAGGGGTTAATAGTGTAGTGAAGTTAGGTTGCATTAGAAGTAATGGTGCTTTCAGGGTTAAAAGTGTATAAGGGTTATGTTGCGTTGGGGGTTATGTTGCTTAAAGGGTTAATAGTATAGTGGGGTTAGGTTGCATAGGGGGTTATGAAACTTTAGGGGTCAATAGTCTAGTGGGGTTAGGTTTCTTTCTATGTCACTTAAGGAGTTAATAGTATAGAGGGGTTAGGTTTTGGGGGGTTATGCCACTTTAGGGGTTTATAGTGTAGTGGGCTTAGGTAGCATTGGGCCTAATAGCACTTATATAAATATAAATATAAATATAAATATAAATAAATATACATATTTTCCTTTTTGTATGTTTTTTCATAGAAAGAAGAGGTATTGTTTGTGATTTTAATATGTCTGGAAGACAGTATCTATGACTTTCTAGTTTTACATAACTGCATTTCAGTTAAAGAAATGCAGTTATGTAAAGCTAGAAAGTCATGGCTACTATCTTCTATAATATATTAATATCACTAACAATACATCTTCTTCCTTAAAAAGAAAAAAAAGAAAACCTTTTTAAAATAGTGACAATACCTAAAAAAATACATGTGATTGCATTATACAATGAAATACATATATAAATCATTGTATATACATGTTTTCCCACAGCAAATATAGGTTTAATAGGAAGGGCTTTTTTGTCTTTATTAGCATGGTAGATTACAGACATGACCAATATAGGTGTTCCTTGGGAGTTTGGTGGGCGATCCATTGGAGTAACCTATATTTTAATGTGGAAACATTGCCATGAGTGTGTAATATTAAAAGCACTGCCCTCCATATTAGATACACCTTTTTTAGCCATATTAGTCTCATCAGCTTTTAAGTGGCGATAATTTCCACTTTGTAAAATGTAGTTATTGTACAATGAAACTAAGTTTACATGGGCATTATTAGAAGTGTTTCTACACAGAAACCTGTTTTTGTTTCAGCAACTGCACATTCTACGTTGGGTAAGAACACTTTAAATACAGCCCCCCCCCCCCCTCCCAGGCCAAGATCGCAGATAAGTGGCGATGTGGGCACACTTTTCCTGGAGTTGCGATCCCTATAATTTCCTATGGGAGACACATCGCCATTTGTCATAAAAGAGAGGTTCCACCTAATATTTTGGAAAATATTGCCAGATCCACGGATTGTTAGAATGAAGTTCACAAAAAGGCAATTTCTCATGAGTATTGATCATCAGGGCCAAAGTGAGATACCATAAGAGTTGTATATTAACTTTGTAAAACTGCTAGGAATGTAACTTGACTATGTAATTTATCGGGTGAAAGGACTGATGCAATGCCAGACAGGTAAGATTTCCATATCTCTGAAATGTAAATATGATTTTTTTTTTCTATAGTTCTTTTTAGCATACCTGTACTGTTCTAGCATTAAAAGTTCACTAATTATCAACCTCCATTACTGTAAGAAACAAGCTCCCGATATCGTACAGTTTTTTCTATTAAACTTTTAGCCCCATTAGTCAAAATCTTGTATAGGTGTAGATGGAGCAAACTGAATCTGAAGGGAATTTATTTAATAGCCACTTCAACAGGTCCCAAGTTGAGCTAAACTGAAATATTTTTTGAACTCCCAAATAACTAAATTCCAGAAGCAATGAATAATTATGCATGGCCACTACATGTCAGTCTTTTAAATGCGCTCTTTTACTTTTGAATATAGAGTTTCTTGCAAAAGGGGTGTTCCCTGCATATATGTCAATGAGATGCATAGATTGCAATAGTACTCATTAAGAAATTGTAATTTAAAAATCGTATAAAACAAATATATGATATTAAAATAAAATATGCAGGAATGATTGTATTGTTAAATTGTAATTAAATTTATAACTAGTAGACTGAACACGGGTATTTCATGGACATAGTTGAAAGTACTCTGTGAGTTTTCGCGTATTCTCAAAACATTTTTTTCCCATACAAATCTTGCAGTTCTATCTCGCAAACTGAAAAATGAGTTTGTGGACAACATACACAAAACATTCATTACCCTAATATATAATCACATGCATACAAAAAAATAGAGCCAATTGTAAGACACTTTCTATTGACTACATTATTTCTTTTTTAAAGCATGCTCCTTGCTAACTTTCCTCTCTCCAACAAAGTTTCCCTTTACAACAATAAAGGACTGATGCAGTGCCAGACAGGTAACATTTCCTCATCTCTGAAATGTAAATATGATTTGTTTTCTATAGTACTTTTTAGCATACCTGTACTGTTCTAGCATTAAAAGTTTACTAACCTTCAACCTCCTTTGCTGTAAGAAACAAGCTCCCAATATCTTCCAGTTTTTTTTCTTTTAGACTTTTAGCCCCATTAGTCAAAATCTATAAGAAGCATCTTGTAACTGGCAGGGCAGCCCCTAAAAGTGTAATTGTAGTTTTTCCTATGTACTTTCAATGAGCAACAAAAAGACCAAAGATCTTACATATAAACAGTACTTATGACCACCAGGAACAATAAAAATATGCAAACATTTTTTAAATGCACACTTTCTGAGGCCCCAACTCATAATGAACATGTGGAAGACTCACAGAATATACATGTATCATTTTGTTATTGGCTGATGGTTGTCACATGATGCAGTTGGCAGGGAAATAAAACTAAATTTGCAATTTGTCCGAAAAAAATCTACCAATTATGTGAAATTCAAACTATGTTCTTTAACGTTTTTTATTTTGCATTTATTGCACCCTGGTATTATAGAAAAGTTGAAGGATCAACAGATACTATAGATAGGTATCATGCCTAGCTAGTACTATAGGCAAGTGGAAGGTCCAGCATAATAGGCAGTTAGATGGCTGAGCAGGTAAAATAATTTGGGTCAGTTGGGCTTGGTATTATAGGAAGATATCAGACCCAGAAGATACATTTGCAAGTAATAATCCCACTAGGTACTATAGGAACGTAGCTGGCCCAGCAGACATGGCAACAATTTAGATCTTAGCAGATACAATGTGCAAATAGCATTCACAGGCAAAAAGAGTTGTTATCAAACTTTATTCAAAAAGAATAGCATTATGAGCACACTGGAGTGAGCACTGCATTCTTAGGAAGGGAGAACATCAGTAAAAATGTAATACCTAGGTAGGCTCAGGAGCATCAGTTCTACTGGGAGCTAGCTGCTGATTGGTAGCTGTACATATATGCCTCTTGTCATTGTCTTACCTGACGTGTTCAGCTAGCTACAATTAGTGCATTGCTGCTTCTACAACAAAGAAAACCAAGAGAACAAAGCAAATTTGATAACAGAAGTAAATTGGAATTTTTAAAAAAAATTTATGATCTATCTGAATCATGAAAAAAATGGGTTTTATGTCCCTTTAACAGTCTTCTTAGTGGATATTACTAACAATTTGTTTCTGTAAACCAACGCTCCCCCTTTACTCTTTCTGACTTCACTTATATATGTTAATATATTGGTTATATTTTATATGAAACACCATGTGTGTCAGTGCTGTAACGCTGTAATTGCCACTCCATATAAACCCATAAAAATGCTATATAGGCTGCCAAAAGACCAAAAATAGCTTTAGAGAATGAGTTAAAGTAGATTGACTACATTTATGATGTACTATTAACTCGGAAAGGACAGATCTCTGACAGTTGAACAAAATTCTCAACACCTTTTCATTCAGGCTAAAATTTACATTATTGCCAATACACAGACAGTTATTTTCCTGGAGAAAAGGAAACACAAAGATGGCAGGTTGTCACCAACAGTTTACTATAAAGACACTGCTAAGAACACATTATTGGTCGCTTATAATTATCATTCTAAGTATTCATTTTTAAGAATAACTATGGGTCAGTATCTGACAATGAGGCCTATTTATCAAATGTCTGTCGAACCTGATCCAACAGTGTGGATCAGGTCCGACAGACATCGCTGAATGCGGAGAGCAATACGCTCTCCGTATTCAGCATTGCACCAGCAGCTCTTGTGAGCTGCTGGTGCAACGCCGCCCCCTGCAGACTCGCGGCCAACCAGCCGCCAGCAGGGGGGTGTCAATCAACCCGATCATACTCGATCGGGTTAAATTGTGGCGATCTCTGTCCGTCTCATCAGAGCAGGCAGACAGGTTATGGAGCTTGATAAATGGGCCTCAATATTGCTACTGTTGACAATGATTTCAAATAATAAGCCAGTAAACAACACCAAAAGTTCAAGGAAAACACACATTATAGTAAGAAAGCATTGCATATTTTCAAAAGCCTCAGCTTGTCTTGCAGTACAAATTTTGCATTACCTTACATTTTGATTTTAAGAACTACAATGTGCTACCTAAAGGATTTCTGGAATCTCAATACATAAATTATTTAAGTCCTTAAGGGACACTGTAGTCAAAAAACAATGCACAATATTGAAAAAATATGACAAATTGTATTTTGGAATATATATGAAATAACATTTTTTTTCTAAGGTTGTAAAAATTGGAGTGAACTTGCTTGTGTTGTCATTTCCTCTAATGACCTGTATGATTCTATAGTACTGTTTCTACTATACACAGCTCACTATTTTCCCATGCTCCTTAGCCAACTGTAGTACATGTATAGAGTAAATTCAGTAGTAAGCACTAATAATAATACACATGCTGCTCTCTATAATGATTTTGAGGATAAAGAAGACCTGCAACACACACTAATAAAAAGCTCCTTTGCATTAGGATTGTTCACATTCTGCACATGCCTTTATATAGACTGGCTGCTATGAGCCTCCTTAGCACTAGAGCCCTGGTGCCACGGCACCTGCCACACCAATGATAGTTCTGACCTGCAGGCAATACTGGCTGTGGCAGTGCTAGCTGTGCACTGTAGAAGGCAATGGTTTTCTGTCTTACTTTAGCAGAAATGCAATTTGTTAGGGAAAGTTAGTTTAGGCAGTTAAGACACCTTTCCAGGAAGCAGTGTAAGTAATGTAAATTTCAGCTGCCCTCACTTCAGAGTAGGTTTATCACCTCAGCCATGTTTTCCTTGACACTTATGAGTTACACATTATGCAGGGTAATCAAGGTGGAAAATGAATTATGTTCCCCCCTGCTTACCTTGCAGAATGCATAACTCGTAAGTGTCCAAGAAAACATGGCCGAGGTGGCAACCCTACTGCAGACAGAGACTAACTTTTTGCTAAGGTAACCCAGGCTGTGCAGGAATTGCAGTCAACTACAGAGCATGTCTATCAGGGCAGGGACTTGGAGGCATCTTCTGCTTCATTTTTTGTTCCTTCACTTTATTTCCGCTAATGTAAGCAGAGCACTGTTTCCTTCTCTGCTGTGTGCAGTATACTTTTGGAAACATAGAAAAATAGGGAGCTATGTGGGACTCATAGCAGCCAGTTATAGGCTTGTGCAGAATGTGTACAATCCTAATGCAGAGAAGCCTTTTATTAGTGTGCATTTGAGGTCTTCTCTACACAGTGCAGCCTGTATATTATTACTATTAATTACTACTGAATTACTTTTGAGGGCCCAAAAATAATGTTGCACAAGGGCCCTCTGTTTAGTAGGTCCACTATTGAGTGTCTGTTAGCTGAATAGGCGGCTCTATACCTGTACTACAACTGGCTAGGAAGTGTAGAAAAATAGTGAGCTGTATGTAGAAGAAACAGTAGTATGGTATTATACAGATCATAACAGGAAATAATAACACATGAAATGTCACTCTTTTAACAACTTTAGCTGCAATATTTTAACCTCTTAAGGTTTATAGAGACAGTGTTGCCGAAAGTACAAGAGACGTTTTTGAATTTTTGCTATCACTCCATTTTTTATTTTTTTATTTACAACACTATATATATATATTTTGTAGTAGACAACCCAAGGCATTCATCTAGGCCCATTTTGGTATATTTTATGCCACTTTTCCGCCGCCAAATGCGATCATATTAAAAAAAAAATCATTAACTTTTTCATACGCTTTTGGTTTCTCACTGAAATTATTTACACACAACTACTTCAGTCATAAGACAAATGGTTGTAAAAGCTTCTCTAGGTCCTTTTTGTTCAGGAACAGCACACATGCATTGATTTGCCATTGTTTTTGGTAGGCCGCTAATTGCAGCTGCGTACCAAACTTCTGAAATTCCCGGTTAATGAGGTATCTTGTAAGGTTAATTTTAGCTGAAGTGTAGAGATTACTCTCACACCCCCTGATTCCTACCTAATCCCTCCCAAACAGCTCTCGTCTCTCCCTCACCCCCCCCCCCCACTGGTCACCGCCGCCTTAGGTACTGGCAGTATGCTTTTTATGGAGAGTTATTATTTTTTTTTATAGTGTAGGGACCTCTCCTCATCTACCCACTTCCCTGATCCCCTCCCAAAACAGCTCTCTAACCCTGTGACGTAGTAGCTATGTCCAAAAGGCTTGAGGGGTCAATAGATAGACAGACAGGCAGACAGATAGATACAGTGAGGGAAAAAAATATTTGATCCCCTGCTGATTTTATACGTTTGCCCACTGACAAAGAAATGAGCAGTCTATAATTTTAATGGTAGGTTTATTTGAACAGTGAGAGACAGACTAACAACAAAAAATACAGAAAAAACACATTTCAAAAAAGTTATACATTGATTTGCTCTTTAATGGGTGAAATAAGTATTTGATCCCTTTGCAAAACATGACTTAGTACTTGGTGGCGAAACCCTTGTTGGCAACCACAGAGGTCAGACATTTCTTGTAATTGGCCACCAGGTTTGTACACATCTCAGGAGAGATTTTGTCCCACTCCTATTTACAGATCCTCTCCAAGTCATTAAGGTTTCAAGACTGATGTTTGGTAACTCGAACCTTCAACTCCCTACACAGATTTTCTATGGGATTAAGGTCTGGAGACTGGCTAGGCCTGTGCTTTATATTGAGCCACTCCTTTGTTGCCTGGGCTGTGTGTTTTGGGTCATTGTCATGCTGGAATACCCATCCACGACCCATTTTCAATGCCCTGGCTGAAGGAACGGGGACCTTGCAGGCGCTGCAGGATTTAATTCCTTCACGGCGTAGTGTGTTACCAATTGTTTTCTTGGGACTTTGGTCCCAGCTGCCTTGAGATCATTGACAAGATCCCCCTGTGTAATTCTGGGCTGATTCCTCACTGTTCTCATGATCATTGAAACTCCACGAGGTGAGATCTTGCATGGAGTCCCAGACTGAGGGAGATTAGGAGTTATTTTGTGTTTCTTCCATTTGCGAATAATCGCACCAACTGTTGTCACCTTCTCACCAATCAGTTTGGCAATGTTCTTGTAGCCCATTCCAGCTTTGTGTAGGTCTACAATCTTGTCCCTGTAATTCTTGGACAGCTCTTTGGTCTTGGCCATGGTGGAGAGTTTGGAATCTGATTGATTGATTGATTGCTTCTGTGGACAGGTGTCTTTTATACAGGTAGCAAGCTGAGATTAGGAGCACTCTCTTTAAGAGAGTGTTCCTAATCTCAGCTCGTTACCTGTATAAAAGTGTCAGGATCTGTGTGTCATCCTCTAGCCCATCCCCCTTGCATACATATCCCGAACGCTACCTGACACAGGTGCTTAGTAATTTGTTTAGACTAGCATAGCTAAGTAGTCTGAGCTCCTGAGATCAACAAAGCATTACTTGCAACCTGAATTCTGGAATTCCACTTGTAACCCTGGAATCTTATTTGTGTACTCTGCAACTGCAACCTGTTTGTATAAGAAGGAAATTGACTGTATCAAAAATCGTTCTACGGAATTTCCTACCTTCAGTTTCAGTGGCAAGAACTTTGCTCCTGTGGTACAGATTCACCTCAATGTACTGCCTTCCTATAAAGTTTTACCTGCATAAACGGACAATTACATGTTCAACTCATTACCGCAGTAAAACTCCTCACTCTGTAACCGTACAGAAGCTCCGCCCACTACTGTGACATCACATATCCTGTCTCTTACCTCTGACAGTGTACAAACGAACACAGAAAGCAACCATTCAAGTTTAAATATCCACTCCACTTTATTATCAGCACATTCCCAATAGCTCCAAATACCGGACTTAAGCCCCACCTCCAGGCTGACATCATTATACTCTTATAGTCATCTGATCCCTGCAATAGAGGCTGCTGTCAGTACGACTGATCTATCAGTTTGTTCTTGTAAATATACTAGGAGACTTAGTTTCCACTACCTCCCAAGAAATAAACTCACTAAGGCTACTTTTGACTACTTCCCAAATAGTAGTTTAATAGCTTTGTGGAACATTTATCCTCCTTTTTAAGAGACAACTATCTCTAACGCCGTAACCTGCAGTTGAGATCCTTAATTAAAATAATCCACCTTACATCAGTGCTGACAAAAAGACACCTGGGAGCCAGAAATCTTGCTGATTGGTAGGGGATCAAATACTTATTTCACTCATTAAAATGCAAATCAATTTATAACTTTTTTGAAATGCGTTTTTCTGGATTTTGTTGTTGTTACTCTGTCTCTCACTGTTCAAATAAACCTATCATTAAAATTATAGACTGATCATTTCTTTGTCAGTGGGCAAATGTACAAAATCAGCAGGGGATCAAATATTTTTTTCCCTCACTGTAGATAGATAGATACCATACCATAAACTTTACAGGTACCTACCCAGCTAGTGCTAGGCACCACATGTCTAGTTGGTTTTATTTACTGATATACAACTGATACATGTACAGCATAATATATAACACATATTAACATTATTTAAAAATGTTTCCATCATATTTGTTTATTTTTAAACTAAACTATTCAATGTAAATTCTAGAGATGAGAATTGATTTCAGAAGAATGAAATATCTGTTGAATTTTTGTTAGCAATAATTATAGATGTATGGTTCTATATTTACGCAATATAACAGGTAATGTATGCTGTTTAAGGTAAATAGACAGCATTTTTTATTTAGATAGAACTCAGTTAAAATATATCATTTTCAGTTAACTTCTATTGTCAAATGTGCTTATTTATAATGTTATTTTTTATTAAAATTTAGCTCATTTTAATGAAATCATACCTAAAGATTATTTAGGAACGTGCATGTGACTTGAACATTATATTGTTGCACTAGTGCAATAACGCATTCATACCTTTGAGCATATCTAGATATGCTCTCATGGAAAGAAGCTACATTTTAATAAAGGATACAAACACAAAAAGGTAAATTTGATAACATGAGTAAAATGAAAAGTTTTTAGTTTTTTTTAAATTGTACACCCTATTTAAACAAATGAAAGCTGAAATGGACAATAAACATTTGTGATTGGTATTTGGTAATACATAATAATGTTTAATTATACATGGTAAAAAAACTTTATGATATACTTTCATTACGTTTTTGGCCCCCTTTCTTTATTATTATCTCTTAAAATATAAAGTTTTACCTTATGTGAATTGAGAATCAGAAGCATAACCCTGCCGCATATCTTTCACTAACTGGCTTCAGCAAAGGTTATCAGATAAGAAACTGTGAAACAATGGAACTTTTAAGTAGTGGGTGGAGATTGGCTATTTTTAAAAACAACTGCAGAAAACGAGGCTAATGCATTCAACAAATTTATTTCTAGGCAAAACAAAATAATGTTATTATAAGGTATTTACTGTGTATTTAAAAGGATAGTCTAGTAAAATATAACTTTCATAATTCAGATAGAGCATGCGATTTTATGCAACTTTCTAATTTACTCCTATTATCAATTTTTCTTAGTTCTCTTGGTATCTTTATTTGAAAAAGCAAGAATGTACGCTTAGGAACCAGACCATTTTTGGTTCAGCACCTGGGTAGCGCTTGCTGATTGGTGGCTACATTTAGACACCAATCCGCAAGCGCTACTCAAGTGTTGAACAAAAAGAGGCCGTCTAGATGAAGACTTCTTGCCGCATGGATGATGACTTTGCTGGCTGGATTTATGCTTCAAGCGGGACTTCAACAACTGTAAGTGAATCGTCGGGGTTAGTGTTAGGTTTTTTTAAGGTTTTTTTCTGGGTGGGTTGTTTTTTAGATTAGGGTTTGGGCAATGTAAAAAGAGCTAAATGCCCTTTTAAGGCCAATGCCCATACAAATGCCCTTTTCAGGGCAATGGTTAGCTTAAGTTATTTTAGATAGGTTTTTTTTATTTAGGGGGGTTGGTTGGGTGATGGTTATTACTGTTGGAGCGGTCTTTGTGTTTTTTTTTACAGGTAAAAGAGCTGATATCTTTGAGGCAATGCCCCACAAAAGGTCCTTTTAAGGGCCATTGGTAGCTTATTGTAGGCTAGGGCCCAGATTACGAGTTTTGCATTAGAGGCTATGCGGTGCTAACAAGCAGTTTTCACTCACCACTCACTTACCTACAACGCTGGTATTACGAATTTTCAGAAACCCGACGCTAAAAGGTAAGAAGTGAGCGTTGAGCAACATTTTGCTCATTACCGCACTCCAATACCAGTGCTGCTTAAGTCAGCGGTGAGCTGGTGTAACGTGCTTGTGCACGATTTCCCCATAGGAATCAACGGGGAGAGCCGGCTGAAAAAAGTCTAACACCTGCAAAAAAGCAGCGTAAAACTCCTTAACGCAGTCCCATTGATTCCTATGGGTAAATACAATTTATTTTTACACCTAAGACCCTAACATGAACCCGAGTCTAAACACCAGTAATCTTACACTTATTAACCCCTAATCTGCAACCCCCGACACCTACATTCTAATTATTAACCCCTAATCTGCCGCTCCGGACACCGCCGCCATCTACATTATACTTATGAACCCCTAATCTTATTCCCCCAACATCGCAGACACCTACATTATATTTATTAACCCCTAATCTGCCGCCCCCAACGTCTCCGCCACTATAATAAACATATTAACCCCTAAACCGCCGCACTCCTGCCTCACAAACATTTGTTAAATAATATTAACCCCTAATATGCCGTCCCTAACATCGCCGCCACTTAACTACATTTATTAACCCCTAATCTGCTGCCCCCAGCGGCGCCGTAACTATATTAAAGTTATTAACCCCTAAACCTAAGTCTAACCCTAAACCTAACACCCCCTAACTTAAATATAATTCAAATAAGTCTAAATAAATATTACTATCATTAGCTAAATTATTCCTATTTAAAACTAAATACTTACAAGTAAAATAAACCCTAAGATAGCTACAATATAACTAATCAGCCAATAGGATTGAGCTTGCATTACATTGGCTGATTGGAACTTGTAATATCAGTGCTATGGAAGTCCCATAGAAAAACGACCGTATGAAGTTTACGTAAGTCATTTTGCGGTAAGGCCAAAGAAGTGAGTGGTACACCTAAACCTTCAAGACTCGTAATACCAGTGGGCGTAAAAAAGCAGCATTAGGACCTCTTAACGCTGCTTTTTTACCCTAACGCACAACTCATAATCTAGCTGTAGGTTTTTTTTTTTTTTTGGGTGGGCTTTTTTATTTTGATAGGGCTGTAAGGTTAGGTGCAATTCTTTATTTTGTGTAATGTATATTTTTAGGGGGTGTTTTATTTTTTGTAGCAAAAGAGCTGTTCAACTTAGGGCAATGCCCTACAAAAGGCCCTTTTAAGGGCCCTTGGTAGTTTGGGGGCTTGAATAGTGTTCATAAATAGCCGTTTATGTCAGGGCAATGCCTTACAAAAGGCCCTTTTAAGGGCTCTTGGTAGTTTATGATAGATTAGGCTTTTTTATTTTGGGGTGTTTTTTTTAAAGGGTATTAGAATAGGAATAATCTTTATTTTTTTAGATATTTTTTTTTTTGTATTGGTAGGTTTTTTATTTTTTGTAATGTTAGGTTTTAATGTAAGGCAGGTAAGGTTTTATTTCACAGGTAAGTTTGTATTTATTTAGCTAGTTAGTTAGCAAAATAGTTAATAACTATTTACTAACTAGTCTACCTAGTTAAAATAAATATAAACTTACCTGTGAAATAAAAATAAAACCTAAGCTAGCTACAATGTAACTATTATATTGTAGCTAGCTTAGGTTTTATTTTACAGGTAAGTATTTAGTTCTAACTAGGTATTATGTAGTTAATAATTGTAAATTGAATTTAGATCTATTTTAATTATTTTAAAGTTAGGGGGTGTTAGGGTTAGGTTTAGGGTTAGGATTAGGGGTTGATAGCTTTATTTAGGTTGTTGCGATATTGAGGGCTGGCGGTTTAGGGGTTAATAGGTTTATTTTAGTGGTAGTGATGTGGGATGCCAGAGGTTTAGGGGTTAATAGCTTTATTTATACAATAAATGTACAACTGAATCACAAAGTAACAGAAAATGAAATAAATGTGATAAGCAGAATTGTGAACTCAAAGTTCGTTAATTATTTAGAAGGATATGTTCCCTCCTGAGGAGTTGTTCAACAAACGATGTCTTCAAATTCGTCCTCACATAGAATGATAGAAGAAAAAACACACCATAGTGTAACTCTGTAACCCACTTGCAACATATGGTAGAAAATGGACAAATGGTTACTCACATTTAGCTGGAGCGGCTATTATTTAGGTGGCAGCGATATTGGGAGCCGATAAATAGGGTTTAATAACTTTAATATAGTTGTGGCGATGTTGGGGTGCGGCGGAATAGGGGTTAATAACTTTAGTATAGTGGCAGCGATATCAGGAGTGGCACATTAGGAGTTAATAATTTTATTTATGCTTCGATGATATCGGGAGCAGCAGATTAGGGGTTAATAACTGTAGTCAGGGGCAGCAGATTAGGGGTGTTTAGACTTTGAGTTTATATTAGGGTGTTAGGTTTAAACTGTCTTTTCTTTTTCCCCATAGACATCAATAAGGCTGTGTTACTGAGCTTTTGTTTCCGCAATCGCAGGTGTTTTTTTTGCCGGCTCTCCCCATTGATGTCTATGGGGAAAGCGTGCACAAGCACATTAAAACACTGCTGCTTTTGTGTTCAGTATGGAGCTCAACGCAGCCATATCGCCCGCACAAGCCGGGTTTTTTTTAAACTTGTAATGGCAGCGCTATAGGGGTTAAATAACGCAACTTTTGTGGCTTTCTTTACTTTCCCTATAGCGCTCAAAACTCGTAATCTAGGTGTCTGTGTTATAAAAAGTGGATGTTTAAAAGATTGAACAAAGTATCTTTATGCAGCCAAAATGTTTTTAGCTCTCCGTATAGTTTTAATGGACAGTATTACGAGTCTTGCATATACAGGTGTACCGCTCACTTTTTTGGCCAGACTCAGAAATACCGCAAATCCACTTACGTCAATTGTGTATCCTATATTTTCAAAGGGACTTGCATAGCGCCGGTATTACGAGTCTGACCAAAAGTGAGAGGTAGACCCTCTCCTGTCAAGACTGGTACCGCATTTTAAAGTCAGTAGTTAAGAGTTTTACACTACAACGCTGTAGCATAAAACTCTTAACTAAAGTGCTAAAAAGTACACTAACAACCATAAACTACCTAATAACCCCTAAACCGAGGCCCCCCCACATCGCAAACACTAAAATAAAATTTAACCCCTAATCGGCCGAACCAGACATCGCCGCCACTATAATAAACATATTAACCCCTAAACCGCCGCACTCCTGCATCGCAAACACTAGTTAAATATTATTAACCCCTAATCTGCCATCCTTTACATTGCCGCCACCTACCTACATTTATTAACCCCTATTCTGCTGCCCCCAACGTCGCTGCCACTATAATAAAGTTATTAACCCCTAAACCTAAGTCTAACCCTAACCCTAACACCCCCTAACTTAAATATAATTAAAATAAATTTAAATAAAATTACTACAATTAACTAAGTAATTCCTATTTAAAACTAAATACTTACCTATAAAATAAACCATAAGCTAGCTACAATATAACTAATAGTTGCATTGTAACTAGTTTAGGGTTTATTTTTATTTTACAGGCAAGTTTGTATTAATTTTAACTAGGTATGATAGTTATTAAATAGTTATTAACTATTTAATAACTACCTAGTTAAAATAAAAACAAATTTACCTGTAAAATAAAACCTAACCTAAGTTACAATTACACCTAACACTATACTATAATTAAATTAATTACCTAAATAAATGCAATTAATTCCAATTAAATTAAATTATCTAAAGTACGAAAAAAACATTAAATTTCAGAAAATAATAAAGAAATTACAAGATTTTTAAACTAATTACACCTACTCTAATCCCCCTAACAAAATAAAAAAGCCCCCCAAAATAAAAAAAAGCCCTACCCTACAGCGGCCTACACTAAATTACAAATAGCCCTTAAAAGGGCCTTTTGCAGGGCATTGCCCCAAAGTAATCAGCTCTTTTACCTGTAAAAAAAGTACAAATACCCCCCCAACATTAAAACCCACCACCCACACAACCAACCCTTATCTTAAACCCACACAATTCCCCCTTAAAAAAAAACTAACACTAACCCCTTGAAGATCACCCTACCGTGAGAAGTCTTCACCCAACTGGGCAGAAGTGGTCCTCCAGACGGGTAGAAGTCTTCATCCAACCGGGCAGAAGTGGTCCTTCAGACAGGCAGAAGTCTTCATCCAGATGGCATCTTCTATCTTCATCCATCCGGCGTGGAGTGGGTCCATCTTCAAGACATCCGACGCGGAGCATCCTCTTCTGTCCACGGCCAACGACTGAATGAAGGTTCCGTTAAATGACGTCATCAAAGATGGCGTCCCTTCAATTCCGATTGGCTGATAGAATTCTATCTGAAAATCGGAATTAAGGTAGAAAAAATCCTATTGGCTGATGCAATCAGCCAATAGGATTGAACTTCAATCCTATTGGCTGATCCAATCAGCCAATAGGATGGAGCTGGCATTCTATTGGCTGTTCCAATCAGCCAATAGAATGCCAGTTCAATCCTATTGGCTGATTTCATCAGCCAATAGGATTTTTTCAACCTTAATTCTGATTGGCTGATAGAATTCTATCAGCCAATCGGAATTGAAGGGACGCCATCTTGGATGACGTCATTTAAAGGAACCTTCATTCAGTCGCCGTGGACAGAAGAGGATGCTCCGCATCGGATGTCTTAAAGATGGACCCGCTCCGCGCCGGATGGATGAAGATAGAAGATGCCGTCTGGATGAAGACTTCTGCCTGTCTGGAGGACCACTTCTGCCCAGTTGGATGAAGACTTCTGCCCGCCTGGAGGACCACCCGTTGGTTGTGTGGGTGGTGAGTTTTAATGATGGGGGGGTATTTGTACTTTTTTTTTTTACAGGTAAAAGAGCTGATTACTTTGGGGCAATGGTCCGCAAAAGACCCTTTTAAGGGCTATTTGTAATTTAGTGTAGGGTAGGGCTTTTTTATTTTGGGGGGCTTTTTTATTTTGTTAGGGGGATTAGAGTAGCTGTAATTAGTTTAAAATCTTGTAATTTCTTTATTATTTTCTGTAATTTAGTGTTTTTTTTCTTACTTTAGATAATTGTATTTCATTGTAATTCATTGTATTTAATTTAGGTAATTAATTTAAATATAGTGCAGTGTTAGGTGTAATTGTAACTTAAGTTAGGTTTTATTTTACAGGTAAATTTGTCTTTATTTTAACTAGGTAGTTATTAAATAGTTAATAACTATTTAATAACTATTGTACCTAGTTAAAATAAATAAAAAGTTGCCTTTAAAATAAAAATAAACCCTAAGCTAGCTACAATGTAACTATTAGTTATATTGTAGCTAGCTTAGGGTTTATTTTATAGGTATTTAGTTTGAAATAGGAATTATTTAGTTCATTGTAGTAATTTTATTTAGATTTATTTTAATTATATTTAAGTTAGGGGGTGTTAGGGTTTGGGTTAGACTTAGGTTTAGGGGTTAATAACTTTATTATAGTGGCGGCGACGTTGGGGGCGGCAGATTAGGGGTTAATAAATGTAGGTAGGTTGTGGCAGATTAGGGGTTCATAAGTATAATGTAGGTGGCGGCAGTGTCCGGAGCGGCAGATTAGGGGTTAATAATATAATGCAGGTGTCGGCGATGTTGGTGGCAGCAGATTAGAGGTTAATAAGTGTAATATTAGGGTTGTTTAGACTCAGGGTTCATGTTAGGGTGTTAGGTGTAGACATAAAATGTGTTTCACCAAAGGAATCAATGGGGCTGCGCTAGGAGCTTTACGCTGCTTTTTTGCAGGTGTTCGGTTTTTTTTCAGCCTGCTCTCCCCCATTGATTCCTATGGGAAAATCATGCACGAGCACGTTTTACCAGCTCACCGCTAACGTAAGCAGCGCTGGTATTGAAGTGAGTTGTGGAGCTAAATTTTGCTCTACGCTCACTTTTTTGCGGCTAACGGCCCCGTAATACCAGCGCTGTCTGTAAGTGAGCAATGAGCATAAACTGCTCATTAGCACCGCACAGCCTCCAACGCAAAACTCATAATCTAGGCGTAAGTTTTTACTCTGTGAGTTTTGTGCATGAGCAAATCTGACTCCCTGTTATCTGGTCTATGCAATAGCCTAGATATTTTATGACATCATTCTAAGATAAAACTACCTGCAAAAGCCTCCTCCTCCTTGTAGGGCTCTGTCAGAAAGTAAAAAAACACTGCTTAAATGTAGTGTGAGAAATAAATAAAAAGTTAAATCCATTTAAATAGGTGAATAATACTTATTGAAATGCTTTCTATTAAAGGGACACTGAACCCAATTTTTTTCTTTAATGATTCAGATAGAGCGTGTAATTTTATGCAACTTTCTGATTTACTCCTATTATCAATTTTTCTTCATTCTCTTGATATATTTATTTAAAATGCAAGAATGTAAGTTTAGATGCCGGACCATTTTTGGTGAACAACCTGGGTTGTTCTTGCTGATTGGTGGATAAATTCATCCACCAATGAACTAGTGCTTTCCAGGGTTCTGAACCAAACAAATAGCTTTGATGTCTTCTATTTCAAATAAAGATAGCAAGAGAACGAAGAAAATTTGATAATAGGAGTAAATTAAAAAGTTGCTCTATCTGAATCATTAAAGAAAAAAATTGGGTTCAGTGTCCCTTTAAGTATAAACAACTGATTTGTGCTTTTTTTAATACGATTAAAATGACAGTTTAAAATCCCTTTAAAGGGATAGTAAACAACAAAAATGTTATTATTTAAAAAAGATAGATAATCCCTTTATTTACCATTCCCCAGTTTTGCATAACCAACACTGTTATAGAAATATTATTTTTACCTCTGTAATTACCCTGTATCTAAGCTTCTGCTGACTGCCTCCTTAACTCAGATTTTTTGACAAACTTACATATCAGGCAATTAGTGCTGACTCTTAAATAACTTCACGTACATGTGCACAATGTTATCTATATAAAACATATGAACTTCCTCTAGCTGTGAAAAAATGTAAAATGCATTCAAATTAGAGGCGGCTTTCAAGGGCTTAGAAATTACCTTTTGAGCCTACCTAGTATTAGCCTTTAACTAAGAAAAACAAGAGAACAAAGCAAATTTGATGATAAAAGTAAATTAGAAAGTTGTTTAAAATTACATGCCTTATCTGAATCATGAAATGTTAATTTGGACTTTACTATCCCTTTAAGTGTTGCAGCTAACACAATCCAAAATACTGCTGTAAAATGTTGCCCTTTTTGAGACCTGAAAAAAAAGATTATCACTTGCTAGTTGACTTAACAAAACACATGGAAACGTTATGGAATTAAATTATTTAAGTTATAACTGTATTTAGATCTAAAAGTTAAAAAAAAAGGTTTATTAACCCCTTAGTGACCAGACCACTTTTCAATTTGTTGACCATCTGGGACCAAGTCTATTTTTGCATTTCTGCAATGTTTGTGTTTAACTGTTATTTTCCTCTTACTCATTTACTGTACCCACACATATTATATACCGTTTTTCTCGCCATTAAATGGACTTTCTAAAGATACCATTATTTTCATCATATCTTATAATTTACTATAAAAAAATTATAAAATATTAGGAAAAAATGAAAAAAAACACACTTTTTCTAACTTTGAGCCCCAAAATCTCTAACACATCTACAACCACCATGAAATACCAATGCTAAACAGTTTATAAATTTTGTCTTGAGTTTAGAAATACCCAATGTTTACATGTTCTTTGCTTTTTTTGCAAGTTATAGGGCAATAAGTACAAGTAGCACTTTGCTATTTCAAAACCATGTTTTTTCAAAATTGGCAATAGTTACATTGTAACACCAATATCTGTCAGGAATCCCTGAATAACCCTTCAAATGTATATATTTTTTAAAAGAAGACAACCTAAGGTATTAAACTTGGGGTATTTTGACTTTTTTCATGCAACCATTTTACCACCAATCTATGCCAAAGTTTTTTTAGAGAGCGCATTCCAGTTTTTCAAATTGGAATTTTCACATCGGTCATCATGCACCCATGTCCCATTTCTGAAGCTGGCCAATGGAATTTACCCCCATCAAACCATATATTTTTGAAAAGTAGACTCCCTAGGGTATTTCAAATGCTGGTATTTTAACACTTTCCATGCACTAATTCAACCACTAGTCTTTGTCAAACTTTAGGGTAGTTATTTTTTTGTGTTATTTTTCACACACATTGTATTTTATGCATGAATTTTCAGTTCCTGTTATGTGTTACTGCCAAAAACCACCTCAATATGTGTTCAACAATATATCCTGAGTACAGTGATACCACCTATGTATAGGTGTGTCGGGTTCTCTGGGGGCTAAATGGCCTTATTTTTAGGTAGCACATTCCAGTTTTTCAACTTGGAATTGTCACATTGATCATCATGCACCCATGTCCTATTTGGGACATTTCTGAAGCTGGCCAATGGAGTTTACCCCCATCAAACAATATATTTTTGAAAAGTAGACACCCTAGGGTATTTCAAATGCTGGTATTTTAACACTTTCCATGCACTAATTCAACCACTAGTCTTTGTCAAACTTTTGGGTAGTCATTTTTTTGTGTTATTTTTCACACACATTGTACTTTAGGCATGTATTTTCAATTCCTGTTATGTGTTACTGCCAAAAACCACCTCAATATGTGTTCAACAACATCTCCTGAGTACAGCGATACCACCTATGTATAGGTGTGTCGGGTTCTCTGGGGGCTAAATGGCCTTATTTTTAGGTAGTGCATTCCAGTTTTTCAACTTGGAATTTTCACATCGGTCATCATGCACCCATGTCCTATTTGGAACATTTCTGAAGCTGGCTAATGGAATTTACCCCCATCAAACCATATATTTTTGAAAATTAGACACCCTAGGGTATTTCAAATGCTGGTATTTTAACACTTTCCATGCACTAATTCAACCACTAGTCTTTGTCAAACTTTTGGGTAGTCATTTTTTTGTGTTATTTTTCACACACATTGTACTTTAGGCATGGATTTTCAGTTCCTGTTATGTGTTACTGCCAAAAACCACCTCAATATGTGTTCAACAATATCTCCTGAGTACAGTGATACCACCTATGTATAGGTGTGTCAGGTTCTCTGGGGGCTAAATGGCCTTATTTTTAGGTAGCGCATTCCAGTTTTTCAACTTTGAATTTTCACATCGGTCATCATGCACCCATGTCCTATTTGGGACATTTTTGAAGCTGGCCAATGGAATTTACCCCCATCAAACCATATATTTTTGAAAAGTAGACACCCTAGGGTATTTCAAATGCTGGTATTTTAACACTTTCCATGCACTAATTCAACCACTAGTCTTTGTCAAACTTTTGGGTAGTCGTTTTTTTGTGTTATTTTTCACACACATTGTACTTTAGGCATGTATTTTCAGTTCCTCTTATGTGTTACTGCCAAAAACCACCTCAATATGTGTTCAACAACATCTCCCGAGTACAGTGATACCACCTATGTATAGGTGTGTCGGGTTCTCTGGGGGCTAAATGGCCTTATTTTTAGGTAGCGCATTCCAGTTTTTCAACTTGGAATTTTCACATCGGTCATCATGCACCCATGTCCTATTTGGGACATTTCTGAAGCTGGCCAATAAAATTTACCCCCATCAAACCATATATTTTTGAAAAGTAGACACCCTAGGGTATTTAAAATGTTGGTATTTTAACACTTTCCATGCACTAATTCAACCACTAGTCTTTGTCAAACTTTTGGGTAGTCATTTTTTTGTGTTATTTTTCACACACATTGTACTTTTGGCATGTATTTTCAGTTCCTCTTATGTGTTACTGCCAAAAAACACCTCAATATGTGTTCAACAACATCTCCTAAGTACAGTGATACCACCCATGTATAGGTGTGTCGGGTTCTCTGGGGGCTAAAAGGCCTTATTTTTAGGTAGCGCATTCCAGTTTTTCAACTTGGAATTTTCACATCGGTCATCATGCACCCATGTCCTATTTGGGACATTTCTGAAGCTGGCCAATAAAATTTACCCCCATCAAACCATATATTTTTGAAAAGTAGACACCCTAGGGTATTTAAAATGTTGGTATTTTAACACTTTCCATGCACTAATTCAACCACCAGTCTTTGTCAAACTTTTGGGTAGTCATTTTTTTGTGTTATTTTTCACACACATTGCACTTTAGGCATGGATTTTCAGTTCCTGTTATGTGTTACTGCCAAAAAACACCTCAATATGTGTTGAAGAACAACTCCTGAGTACAGTGATACCACCCATGTATAGGTGTGTCGGGTTCTCTGGGGGCTAAAAGGCCTTATTTTTAGGTAGCGCATTGCAGTTTTTCAACTTGGAATTTTCACATCGGTCATCATGCACCCATGTCCTATTTGGGACATTTCTGAAGCTGGCCAATGGAATTTACCCCCATCAAACCATATATTTTTGAAAAGTAGACACCCTAGGGTTTTTCAAATGCTGATATTTTAACACTTTCCATGCACTAATTCAACCACCAGTCTTTGTCAAACTTTTGGGTAGTCATTTTTTTGTGTTATTTTTCACACACATTGTACTTTAGGCATGGATTTTCAGTTCCTGTTATGTGTTACTGCCAAAAAACACCTCAATATGTGTTCAACAACATCTCCTGAGTACAGTGATACCACCCATGTATAGGTGTGTTGGGTTCTCTGGGGGCTAAAAGGCCTTATTTTTAGGTAGTGCATTCCAGTTTTTCAACTTGGAATTTTCACATCGGTCATCATGCACCCATGTCCTATTTGGGACATTTCTGAAGCTGGCCAATGGAATTTACCCCCATCAAACCATATATTTTTGAAAAGTAGACACCCTAGGGTATTTCAAATGCTGGTATTTTAACACTTTCCATGCACTAATTCAACCACTAGTCTTTGTCAAACTTTTGGGTAGTCGTTTTTTTGTGTTATTTTTCACACACATTGTACTTTAGGCATGTATTTTCAGTTCCTCTTATGTGTTACTGCCAAAAACCACCTCAATATGTGTTCAACAACATCTCCCGAGTACATTGATACCACCTATGTATAGGTGTGTCGGGTTCTCTGGGGGCTAAATGGCCTTATTTTTAGGTAGCGCATTCCAGTTTTTCAACTTGGAATTTTCACATCGGTCATCATGCACCCATGTCCTATTTGGGACATTTCTGAAGCTGGCCAATAAAATTTACCCCCATCAAACCATATATTTTTGAAAAGTAGACACCCTAGGGTATTTAAAATGTTGGTATTTTAACACTTTCCATGCACTAATTCAACCACTAGTCTTTGTCAAACTTTTGGGTAGTCATTTTTTTGTGTTATTTTTCACACACATTGTACTTTTGGCATGTATTTTCAGTTCCTCTTATGTGTTACTGCCAAAAAACACCTCAATATGTGTTCAACAACATCTCCTAAGTACAGTGATACCACCCATGTATAGGTGTGTCGGGTTCTCTGGGGGCTAAAAGGCCTTATTTTTAGGTAGCGCATTCCAGTTTTTCAACTTGGAATTTTCACATCGGTCATCATGCACCCATGTCCTATTTGGGACATTTCTGAAGCTGGCCAATAAAATTTACCCCCATCAAACCGTATATTTTTGAAAGGTAGATACCCTAGGGTATTTAAAATGTTGGTATTTTAACACTTTCCATGCACTAATTCAACCACCAGTCTTTGTCAAACTTTTGGGTAGTCATTTTTTTGTGTTATTTTTCACACACATTGCACTTTAGGCATGGATTTTCAGTTCCTGTTTTGTGTTACTGCCAAAAAACACCTCAATATGTGTTGAAGAACAACTCCTGAGTACAGTGATACCACCCATGTATAGGTGTGTCGGGTTCTCTGGGGGCTAAAAGGCCTTATTTTTAGGTAGCGCATTGCAGTTTTTCAACTTGGAATTTTCACATCGGTCATCATGCACCCATGTCCTATTTGGGACATTTCTGAAGCTGGCCAATGGAATTTACCCCCATCAAACCATATATTTTTGAAAAGTAGACACCCTAGGGTTTTTCAAATGCTGATATTTTAACACTTTCCATGCACTAATTCAACCACCAGTCTTTGTCAAACTTTTGGGTAGTCATTTTTTTGTGTTATTTTTCACACACATTGTACTTTAGGCATGGATTTTCAGTTCCTGTTATGTGTTACTGCCAAAAAACACCTCAATATGTGTTCAACAACATCTCCTGAGTACAGTGATACCACCCATGTATAGGTGTGTCGGGTTCTCTGGGGGCTAAAAGGCCTTATTTTTAGGTAGCGCATTCCAGTTTTTCAACTTGGAATTTTCACATCGGTCATCATGCACCCATGTCCTATTTGGGACATTTCTGAAGCTGGCCAATGGAATTTACCCCCATCAAACCATATATTTTTGAAAAGTAGACACCCTAGGGTTTTTCAAATGCTGATATTTTAACACTTTCCATGCACTAATTCAACCATCAGTCTTTGTCAAACTTTTGGGTAGTCATTTTTTTGTGTTATTTTTCACACACATTGTACTTTAGGCATGGATTTTCAGTTCCTGTTATGTGTTACTGCCAAAAAACACCTCAATATGTGTTCAACAACATCTCCTGAGTACAGTGATACCACCCATGTATAGGTGTGTTGGGTTCTCTGTGGGCTAAAAGGCCTTATTTTTAGGAAGCCCATTCCATTTTTTCCACTTTGAATTTTCACATCCCATGCACCCATGTCCTATTTAAGACATTTCTGAAGCCGGCCAATGTAATTTACCTCAATCAAACCATATATTTTTGAAAAGTAGACTTCCTAGGGTATTTCAAATGCAGGTATTTTAACACTTTCCATGCACTAATTTAACCACTAGTCTTTGTCAAACTATTGGGCATTCATATTTCTGTGTTATTGTTCACATACATTGTACTTTAGACATGGATTCACAGCTCCTGTTATGTGTTACTACCAAAGAAGACACCAATATGTGGTCACCAACATCTCCTGAGTTCAGTGATACCACCTATGCATAGGTTTGGTGGCTTGTTTGGGGGGTGCAATGCCAAATGTCTGACATGCGTTTGTGATTTTTTTTTCACATTTAACATATTTTCTTTGCCTATCGTCTTTTTGGGGGGTCTTTTAATATACCCCAATTTATTTGTTTTCCATGAATGTGCATATATTTGAAAAGTTGACACCCCAAGGTATTGTATATGGTGTGCTTTGATGCCTTTGAAGCAACCGTTTTAGCCCAAAAAATTGGAGAAAGTGTATGGTGGTTATTTTTCAATTTTAATTTTTACAGACACATTGCTTTTTGACTATGATTTAGGAGAGACTGTTGTAAGTTATTGCAAAAGAATACTTCAGGTTGTTTTCTGCAAGGCACCCTGAGTACACCTATACCCCCCATGCATAGGTTTGCCAGGATTTTGGGAAGGTTATGTTACAATTTTATGACTTGTGATTTTAGTTATTAACAATGAGAGTATTTCTTCTGATAGGCCTATCTTTAGTTTGTGGCCTATCGCATACCCCACTTTTATTTATTGCCATGAAAGTGTATATTTTTTAAATGTTGACACCCCAAGGTATTGTATATGGTGTGCTTTGATGTCTTTGAAGCAACCGTTTTAGCCCAAAAAATTGGAGAAAGTGTATGGTGGTAATTTTTCAATTTTCATTTTTACAGACACATTGCTTTTTGACTATGATTTAGGAGAGACTGTTGTAAGTTATTACAAAAACATACTTCAGGTGGTTTTTTGCAAGGCACCCTGAGAACACCTATGTCCCCCATGCATAGGTTTGACAGGGTTTTGGTTAAAAAAAAAAAAAACAGGCCCAATTTTAGAAAAAAATAGAGTAGTGAAATGTAAAAATCTGGCACAGTAAAAGTAAAAAAAACAAAAAAACAACCATCTAACAGTAAACATAACCAAAAAAAAATATATATATATATATATATATATATATATATAAAACACCAAATGTATTTATTTTTTTAAAAATTGACCATTGTATGGTACCGCTTGAAGCAGTCCCCAATGCAGAGTGCAGGCTGTCCAGGGCAATCAGGACAGTGATATATGGTGTCCCTTCTCTTCCCCCTCTTGGTACAGACTCTGCATTTTTTTTGTGGTTTCTACTTTGCGGCAGTAGGGGGGATTTTAAAAATAAAATGAGTAGCCCCAACTCTGCTCTCTCCCATCACCACCCGGGGAGCAGGTGCATCACGGTACAAAATCCCAGTAATAATCTGGAGCTGAAACTGTAAAAAAGTTTTTTTAACTCTGGGGTTTGCTTTTTTGAACAACAAAAAAGCGTTGTGGGTTGCAATCTGCATTAGGTAAATTGCAACCTTTTTGTACCAGGCCCTTGTCTTCCGCATAATTAGGTAGGGCTGCAGCAGCTGATCAGCCAGATCAACCCCACCCATATGCCGGTTATAAGATTTGATGCACACTGGCTTCCTTATGATCTCAGCTCTGCCACGTACAGAAACCGCCACTGATCTCTCTGTGTGGATGGTGGTAAGAAGGTATACATCCTTCTTGTCTCTGTACTTAAGTGCCAACAGCTCCTCTTGGCGCAGAGCTGAGGTCTCCCCCCTTCGTAGCCGGGTGCGTACAAGTTGTCCTGGGAAACCTGCGCGGTTCTTTTTAATTGTACCGCAAGCTACTGTATCAAAGCAATACAGTAGCTTGAACAAAAGGACACTTGTATAAAAATTGTCTAAGTACAAGTGATACCCTTTGTTCATTAGGGGTAATATCAGGTCCCAGACAATCTTGCCAGCCATATGTTCTGGGCAACCTGGAGGGTCAAGGTGGCTATCCTTTCCCTCATACACCTGGAAGGCCTGAGTATACCCAGTCTCGCTGTCACAGAGCTTATACACCTTTATCCCATATCTGGAGCGTTTGGAAGGAATATACTGCTTGAATCCCAGCCTTCCCTTATACTTCATTAGGGATTCATCAACGCATATATTCCTTCCAGGTGTATAAGCCTCTGAAAACCTGGCAGAAAAGTGGGTTATCAGGGGGGCAGATTTTAT
Source organism: Bombina bombina (assembly GCF_027579735.1). NCBI lineage: Eukaryota > Metazoa > Chordata > Amphibia > Anura > Bombinatoridae > Bombina > Bombina bombina. Next base: position 672,646,030 of record NC_069503.1, on the reverse strand, counting down.
ACAGCCTGTCAAATTGGGGATGCTCCCTAGGGGGGCACAGGCTGTTGTCGCTGAAGTGCATGAAATGCAGAATCATTTCATACCTCTTCCTCGACATAGTCTGGGAGAAAATGGGGGTAGAGCAGATGGGGCTAGTACTCCAGTAGGAGCGAATGGAGGGTTTCTTTATGATGCCCATCAGCATAGTCAATGCCCAGAATTTTTTTAATTCTGGCACATTGATGGGGGCCCATTGCTGCTTTGCCAAATATGTTCCAGGCTTTGCAGCACGGAACTGATGGGCATATAAATTAGTTTGGGCGACAATGTTCCCCAATATATCATCGCCCAGAAACACTTCCAGAAACTGCTGGGGGCTAAAACCTGCCACATCTATATTTATGCCAGCATTTGCTGTGAAGGGTGGGATATCTGGCCTCTGGAGATGAGGCGTTACCCACTCTTCAGCAGCAATGGCAGCAACACGCCTCCTTCTGGCAGGGGGGCTAGCAGGGGGGCTGGCAGGGGGGTAGCAGGGGGGCTGGCATGGGGGCTAGCAGCCACAGATACATCACTATCAGTTGAGACTGCATTTAGTGATGTATCTGAGCACATGGCAGGGTCAAAATTGGGGTCTGAGTCAGAAATAGAGGCATCTGACTCTGACGCAAGGATGGCATATGCCTCCTCAGCACTATATCTTTTCTGTGACATTTTTGTATCTGTCACAGAAAACAATTACTAAAAAAAATTAAATTAACTAAATTAATTAACTAAATTAACTAGCAAAAAAGTACAGCTATGCTACTGCCAGTGATTTATAGCGATCACTGGCAAGCTAGGGGTTAATGGCTCTGAAAATTAAATTAAATTAACTAAATGTTTCTGAAAAGAGCCTTTGGGTTTTTAAAAAATTACAACAACAAAATTAACCCCTAAAAAAATGCACAGACAGCAAAAAAGTACAGCTATGCAACTGCCAGTGATTTATAGCGATCACTGGCAAGCTAGGGGTTAATGGCTCTGAAAATTAAATAAAATTAACCAAATGTTTCTGAAAAGAGCCTTTGGGTTTTTAAAAAATTACAACAACAAAATTAACCCCTAAAAAAATGCACAGACAGCAAAAAAGTACAGCTATGCAACTGCCAGTGATTTATAGCGATCACTGGCAAGCTAGGGGTTAATGGCTCTGAAAATTAAATTAAATTAACTAAATGTTTCTGAAAAGAGCCTTTGGGTTTTTAAAAAATTACAACAACAAAATTAACCCCTAAAAAAATGCACAGACAGCAAAATGCAGCAAAAAAAAGTGCACCTATGCTACTGCCAGTGATATATAGTGATCACTGGCAAGCTAGGGGTTAATGGCTCTGAAAAGAGCCTTTGGTTCTATATTTTTTAACAAATAAAAGAAATAAATCTCTCTCTTTGCTAAATACAGGTCTCTCTCTCTCTCCAACAAAATGGCAAGTGAGGAGAGGGAGGGAGATCCACACTGATCATAGTCAATATTTACAAATATTGACATGATCAGACAAATGGGGTATTTTATTATTTTTTTTTTTTTAGGGTGGGAGGCTCAGATTGGGTGACCCTAGCTTGCCCCTATGATGATGCAGGCTAGGGACACCCCCAGAGGCCCCATGATGCACTGGGCATCGCCATCTTGGATGCCTAGTGAAGGGGGAGGGGGGGGCTATTTGGGCTTTTTTTTTTTTATTTTATCCGGTTTTTTTTTTATTTTTTTTTATTTATTATTTAATAACCAACTAAGTGCCTCGACCCACCGAGGCACTTAGCACACAAGCAGAGCATCGGAAGCGTGTCCGATCGCTTCCGATGCTCTGAAACACTGCCGGGCTCCACGTGGAGCGAAACCGGAAGTGATCACTCGTGGGGGAGTGATCAATCCAGTCCCGGCACTCGGGAACAGTATTGCAGGATGCCTAGACATCAAGGCAAGCCTGCAATACTGTTAGAGCAGCTGGAAGCGATTTCGATTGCTTCCAGTGCTCTGTTAAACCGACGACGTATGCCAAACGTCCTCGGTCGTTAAGTGCTTTTTTTTTGAGGACGTATGGCATACGTCGTCGGTCGTTAAGGGGTTAAGGAAAAAAGTTTTATGGCAGTAGTAAAGGGAAATGGTGTATGACAAGGAGCAGAAATGAGAAAGGGTTAAAGGTGCATGGGTATGTATGTGTATGTATGTATGTACAGTTGTGCTCATAAGTTTACATACCCTGGCAGAATTTATGATTTATTGTGAACGATAACACAAAAACTTTTCTTTCACTCATGGTTAGTATTTGGCTGAAGCCATTTATTATCAATCAACTGTGTTTACTCTTTTTAAATCATAATGACAGCAGAAACTACCCAAATGACGCTGATCAAAAGTTTACATACCCTGGTGATTTTGGCCTGATAACATGCACACAAGTTGACACAAAGGGTTTTGAATGGCTATTAAAGGTAACCATCCTCACCTGTGATTTGTTTGCTTGTAATTAGTGTGTGTGTATAAAAGGTCAATGAGTTTCTGGACTCCTGACAGACCCTTGCATCTTTCATCCTGACTATTCTGGATTCTGAGTCATGGGGAAAGGAAAAGAATTGTCAAAGGATCTGTGTCAAAAAGGTAGTTGAACTGTATACAACAGGAAAGGGATATAAAGAGATATCCAAGGAATTTTTTTTTTTTTTTTTTAATAAATAATTTTTATTGAGGTAACAAATTCAAAAATAAACATACACTGTAAAACAGCATGGCAACACGCCTATTTGACAAACAATAATATTGAAGCAACCCACACAAGAGCCATGTCTTATACATATCAACCACACTTTGGTTTCAACTTATAAGGGAAATTGTCTAGCCATGTATAAAACCTCATTTTGCTTATATACATGTTCATTTGGACAACTAACATACCAGACATATGCCGCAGTCCTTGGGCCTGACATCAGTAAAAGAAAAAATGTCAACTAAGAATGGTTAGGCCTACAATTGTCCATATTTTCTTCATGGCAATAGCTATTATAATGGCGTGCTTCCTCCACATACTGTGAAGCCACTTATGGACTTCCTGTCACTTTAAGAAAACTTGGTAGGAGGAAACCTACACAGGCCACTGTTAGACCTCTAATAAAATAAAGTCACAAATATATGTACTCCACGTCTAGGTGGCACTGGAAAGAGTAAAAAGAAAAAAAATGTGATCTTCTAGGAGTAGCAACTTCAACAGGTTAGAAAAGCTCTATAAGAACTATTACGCTCACCCACTACGGAGCCATTACAGGTCTATGGTAATAAGTTATATAATAGGGCCAATATAGATACATTAAGGCTGGGCAGAGACTTCCTAACTCTGCCTGAGATTGTGGAGGGTGGCGAGTCACCCCTGTCTGCAATGAGTGAAAATGGAGGGGGGGGGATACTGATATAGTGTGTGGCCCACTACCATCTATGTAGGTATATTCCCTGTGCGTAGTGTGAGAAATATATAACTTCATGCCAACAAATAAACATAAGAAGTATAGTAGATAGCCAGGTGCAAAAAGCCTGACATTCAGAGTTAAATACATACATAAGTGAAACATGTGGAGAAGAATACATTCCTATCCTGCAGCTAAACAGTGAAACAGAGTAGAGAAATAGATAGATATTACAAATCCAAAAGACGAGTCTAGGCACTGTTAGCAATAGTAGCTGCTGACCATTTTTGCACGCTCCTAACAGATACATTTTAGTGATATGTTCAGTCAAATGAAGAGTCACAGACCTGTGTGTGTAATCCTATAAACCCAAAGATATATATAGTTATCAACTACTTCTAAACCATGCTGTAAGCCTATCCCAAACTGTAAGATAGGCATAGGTCTCTCTTGTCTCAATAGTGATTCATGTTAAGTACCTTCGGTCAATAGTATAAGTTTGTCAGCATATTTGTAGAATTGTTTTTATATTTTAAACTTGAGAGTGCAGCAATTTCCTTAACTCAGTGAGATCATGCCACCTCGGCCGCAGGTGACACCCCCACTATGGTCTAAAGCAATAAATGAACCAAGGTGTAGCTGCTGCTATTAGTTGGTGGGGATAGTACCATGCATAAAAATGGGAACTAAATAAGCACTAGAGCCTTGACGTATGTACAGTTAAGTACCCAATTTGAGATACAAGTAGTTGTAGAGTCAGCAAACAAAAAACAAGGGTTAATCAATGACATGTACAGCAATATAGGTGACACCACGATCTGTAACCATACCAATAAGTTTTCTGTCATCTGGTAAATTAGGTGCATCAAGTTACATTTTAGGATCAAGACACATAGTTAGCAGAGAAACTTGTATTGGCAGACCTAAACATCCAGCATAATATTAACATTGAGTCCAGTTCTACTTGCTTGCAGATTTAGGAATTGCGGCCTTTCAACCCTGCAGGGACCGAACAGGCAGGGACATCCCCCTCCCAAGTCCCACCAGATATACATGCCTTTAACCTATGCCAGTTCTCCAGCGTATTATGTCTACCCACTTCAGCCCCAGACAACTCTCCACTGTGTCACAATAGTAGGAGCTCCCGCTCTCTCTAAGAGGCATATGGGCTGAGAGAGTTCTCATGCATAGGGCCACAGGCGATCCGCAATCCTCCCATTTGCACAATGAAGCGTGTGTAGGTAAGTTAAGGAGAGACACCAGTGGTGCCTGTTCCCCCATCGCCATTCCTTCTGATCTAGTCCCCGACTGGGATCTTGGTGGTATCAGGGTAGGAGTACAGGCTACAGACAAGCGTTGATTGTTATGGGCAATTACATTTTCTTGTTCAGGTGCCGTGTCTAGGCCATGTGATGGACTTCCTCCCTGCCGTGTAAGTGTGAGAAACTTATCCATCCTCTCGCAGAAATGCCTGTCAAAATCTGCCAATAGGGTCCTAATTAAACTGCAGAGCTCCGTCATGGCCAAAATACAACCCGGAGCCTCTTAGGTCTCCTCCAACACAAGATTATATTTAGGGCATACGATTGTACTGATTTCTATCGGCATCTGCATTCAAAGATGGCCGTTCCACTGCCGTGTTCTGTGGTGAGTGTCGCAAAGTGAAATGTCCCCGATCAGTCGATCCCAGAGCTTCTCACACTTCTGAACTCCCTGGCTCAATTGTCTGGTACGTTAGCCACCTTTAAATTGTAATCAGGGCAATATTGAGTGGTCTATTAATTAGGTAAAGTTAAACTATAGCCGGAGCCATCTAAACATGCGACCGCTCAAATTCCCGGCTCGCTCCGCCCCAGTCATATCCAAGGAATTTAAAATGCAAATCAGCAGTGTTCAAACTCTAATCAAGAAGTGGAAAATGAGGCATTTTGTTTGATAACATACTGCATTCATCTTGCCATCAATTCTGAACAAATTTCCTATGCCTTTGTAGCGCACACATTGATTTTCTTGTGCAAAACTGTCCTACAGAGGATGTAATATAAAAGATGTAATATAAAAGATGTAATATAAAAGATTTCTAATTTTTAATTTCTAAGAAATCTTTTATATTACATCCTCTGTAGGACTGTTTTGCACAAGAAAATCAATTGCTGTATATTTAAACTTGTTGTCAGAAAAGTTATAGAGCTTTCAAGACTTTTTTTCATTGTTTGCCTCTTGGCACACTATATATATACATATTCGATCAGGTGTATTATATTTATCGTAGACTGTTTTGTATAAAGCATACTCTATACCGTATCATTTCCCTTTAAAGCCATCCGTGAATTCGATCTAGACCCTAAATATCTGACATCCAATCAAGATGGCTATCATCCACACACCCCTCCTTAATTACCAATAGGAATATCGAGATTGGGTCGTGATGTCATGACCAATCAAACTCTTAGGATATCGTAATACAAAACAAAACTTCTATTAAGCAACATTATTTACCAACTTCACTATGCACAATCACACTGGTTCTATGCTACTCTTTGATAACGTCAGCTCCGTAATTGGTATGTGAAGTTATGTCCCTAGATACCGCGATCTACTCTAATATAGAGCTGTCAGTTACAGCAGCAATGCCCAATCGAAGACGCCTAACTGAATATCCCTGTTTCTAAATTGCCAACAGAATGCTGACAGTAAATCGTGACATCACGATCAACTAAATGTTCGGTAGATTATTGAAATACAATATAGTTGTTATATAAAGTTCCATTCATGAATCATCTTAAATTTTCCATATAATTGCTCTTATAACAATTATTGTTATAAATAACATCTATCACTGTTAATTCCGTGAACCGGAAGTGACATTATGATCTTGGGCACTATGATGTACTGAGCATAATATAGACCAATATAAGTCAGCACAGTTTTTGTTTACACACCTATTTGACTAACATATAGAAGACTAGTATGTTAATCGACACACACTGTGATCATCTTTAAGATAGATATATATATATATTTTGCGAAACCGGAAGTAGAATTTTTTAAGCTACATCCGGTCACTTAAGTGACATCCCTATATAAAGACGCTCAGCTTACCAGTGTATCAGTCTTGATAAAGGTCCACTGAGGACCGAAACGCGTAGACACATTGGTAAGCACTTTTTCATAAGTTTTATTGTTTTTAGGATGTGTTACACTATGTTTTAAACTTTGGTTACAGGAAGACACTAGGGCCTAGATTTGGAGTTCGGCGGTAAATGGGCTGCTAACGCTCCGCGGGCTTTTTTCTGGCCGCACCATAAATTTAACTCTGGTATCGAGAGTTCAAACAAATGCTGCGTTAGGCTCCAAAAAAGGAGCATAGAGCATTTTTACCGCAAATGCAACTCTCGATACCAGAGTTGCTTACGGACGCGGCCGGCCTCAAAAACGTGCTCGTGCACGATTCCCCCATAGGAAACAATGGGGCTGTTTGAGCTTAAAAAAAACCTAACACCTGCAAAAAAGCAGCGTTCAGCTCCTAACGCAGCCCCATTGTTTCCTATGGGGAAACACTTCCTACGTCTGCACCTAACACTCTAACATGTACCCCGAGTCTAAACACCCCTAGCCTTACACTTATTAACCCCTAATCTGCCGCCCCCGCTATCGCTGACCCCTGCATATTTTTTTAAACCCCTAATCTGCCGCTCCGTAAACCGCCGCAACCTACGTTATCCCTATGTACCCCTAATCTGCTGCCCTAACATCGCCGACCCCTATATTATATTTATTAACCCCTAATCTGCCCCCCTCAACGTCGCCGACACCTGCCTACACTTATTAACCCCTAATCTGCCGAGCGGACCTGAGCGCTACTATAATAAAGTTATTAACCCCTAATCCGCCTCACTAACCCTATCATAAATAGTATTAACCCCTAATCTGCCCTCCCTAACATCGCCGACACCTACCTTCAATTATTAACCCCTAATCTGCCGACCGGAGCTCACCGCTATTCTAATAAATGTATTAACCCCTAAAGCTAAGTCTAACCCTAACACTAACACCCCCCTAAGTTAAATATAATTTAAATCTAACGAAATAAATTAACTCTTATTAAATAAATGATTCCTATTTAAAGCTAAATACTTACCTGTAAAATAAATCCTAATATAGCTAAAATATAAATTATAATTATATTATAGCTATTTTAGGATTAATATTTATTTTACAGGCAACTTTGTTATTATTTTAACCAGGTACAATAGCTATTAAATAGTTAATAACTATTTAATAGTTACCTAGTTAAAATAATAACAAAATTACCTGTAAAATAAGTCCTAACCTAAGTTATAATTAAACCTAACACTACCCTATCAATAAAATAATTAAATAAACTACCTACAATTACCTACAATTAACCTAACACTACACTATCAATAAATTAATTAAACACAATTCCTACAAATAAATACAATTAAATAAACTAGCTAAAGTACAAAAAATAAAAAAGATCTAAGTTACAGAAAATAAAAAAATATTTACAAACATAATAAAAATATTACAACAATTTTAAACTAATTACACCTACTCTAAGCCCCCTAATAAAATAACAAAGCCCCCCAAAATAAAAAATTCCCTACCCTATTCTAAATTAAAAAAGTTACAAGCTCTTTTACCTTACCAGCCCTGAACAGGGCCCTTTGCGGGGCATGCCCCAAGAATTTCAGCTCTTTTGCCTGTAAAAAAAACACATACAATACCCCCCCCCAACATTACAACCCACCACCCACATACCCCTAATCTAACCCAAACCCCCCTTAAATAAACCTAACACTAAGCCCCTGAAGATCTTCCTACCTTGTCTTCACCATACCAGGTTCACCGATCCGTCCTGAAGAGCTCCTCCGATGTCCTGATCCAAGCCCAAGCGGGGGCTGAAGAGGTCCATGATCCGGTCAAAGTCTTCATCCAAGCGGGGCAGAAGAGGATCTTCCATCCGATTGAAGTCATCATCCAGGCGGCATCTTCGATCTTCTTCCATCCGGAGCGAAGCGGCAGGATCCTGAAGACATCCAGCGCGGAACATCCATCCGGACCGACGACTGAACGACGAATGACTGTTCCTTTAAGGGACGTCATCCAAGATGGCGTCCCTCGAATTCCGATTGGCTGATAGGATTCTATAAGCCAATCGGAATTAAGGTAGGAATTTTCTGATTGGCTGATGGAATCAGCCAATCAGAATCTAGTTCAATCCGATTGGCCGATCCAATCAGCCAATCAGATTGAGCTCGCATTCTATTGGCTGATCGGAACAGCCAATAGAATGCTCCGGATGGAAGAAGATCGAAGATGCCGCCTGGATGATGACTTCAATCGGATGGAAGATCCTCTTCTGCCCCGCTTGGATGAAGGATCAGGACCTCTTCAGCCCCCGCTTGGGCTTGGATCAGGACATCGGAGGAGCTCTTCAGGACGGATCGGTGAACCTGGTATGGTGAAGACAAGGTAGGAAGATCTTCAGGGGCTTAGTGTTAGGTTTATTTAAGGGGGGTTTGGGTTAGATTAGGGGTATGTGGGTGGTGGGTTGTAATGTTGGGGGGGGGTATTGTATGTGTTTTTTTACAGGCAAAAGAGCTGAAATTCTTGGGGCATGCCCCGCAAAGGGCCCTGTTCAGGGCTGGTAAGGTAAAAGAGCTTGTAACTTTTTTAATTTAGAATAGGGTAGGGAATTTTTTATTTTGGGGGGCTTTGTTATTTTATTAGGGGGCTTAGAGTAGGTGTAATTAGTTTAAAATTGTTGTAATATTTTTATTATGTTTGTAAATATTTTTTTATTTTCTGTAACTTAGATCTTTTTTATTTTTTGTACTTTAGCTAGTTTATTTAATTGTATTTATTTGTAGGAATTGTGTTTAATTAATTTATTGATAGTGTAGTGTTAGGTTAATTGTAGGTAATTGTAGGTAGTTTATTTAATTATTTTATTGATAGGGTAGTGTTAGGTTTAATTATAACTTAGGTTAGGACTTATTTTACAGGTAATTTTGTTATTATTTTAACTAGGTAACTATTAAATAGTTATTAACTATTTAATAGCTATTGTACCTGGTTAAAATAATAACAAAGTTGCCTGTAAAATAAATATTAATCCTAAAATAGCTATAATATAATTATAATTTATATTGTAGCTATATTAGGATTTATTTTACAGGTAAGTATTTAGCTTTAAATAGGAATCATTTATTTAATAAGAGTTAATTTATTTCGTTAGATTTAAATTATATTTAACTTAGGGGGGTGTTAGTGTTAGACTTAGCTTTAGGGGTTAATACATTTATTAGAATAGCGGTGAGCTCCGGTCGGCAGATTAGGGGTTAATAATTGAAGGTAGGTGTCGGCGATGTTAGGGAGGGCAGATTAGGGGTTAATACTATTTATGATAGGGTTAGTGAGGCGGGTTAGGGGTTAATAACTTTATTATAGTAGCGCTCAGGTCCGCTCGGCAGATTAGGGGTTAATAAGTGTAGGCAGGTGTCGGCGACGTTGAGGGGGGCAGATTAGGGGTTAATAAATATAATATAGGGGTCGGCGATGTTAGGGGCAGCAGATTAGGGGTACATAGGGATAACGTAGGTGGCGGCGATTTGCGGTCGGAAGATTAGGGGTTAATTATTTTAAGTAGCTGGCGGCGACGTTGTGGGGGGCAAGTTAGGGGTTAATAAATGTAATACAGGGGTCGGCGGGGTTAGGGGCAGCAGATTAGGGGTACATAAATATAACGTAGGTGGCGGTCGGCAGATTAGGGGTTAAAAATTTTAATCGAGTGGCGGCGGTGTGGGGGGAGCTCGGTTTAGGGGTACATAGGTAGTTTATGGGTGTTAGTGTACTTTAGGGTACAGTAGTTAAGAGCTTTATAAACTGGCGTTAGCCAGAAAGCTCTTAACTCCTGCTATTTTCAGGCGGCTGGAATTTTGTCGTTAGAGCTCTAACGCTCACTTCAGAAACGACTCTAAATACCAGCGTTAGAAAGATCCCATTGAAAAGATAGGCTACGCAAATGGCGTAGGGGGATCTGCGGTATGGAAAAGTCGCGGCTGAAAAGTGAGCGTTAGACCCTTTAATCACTGACTCCAAATACCAGCGGGCGGCCAAAACCAGCGTTAGGAGCCTCTAACGCTGGTTTTGACGGCTACCGCCGAACTCCAAATCTAGGCCTAGGACATTGGATGAGCAGCTGATCGCCGTTAGGAACCATCTGGGAACTTCCATCATCAGGATCCAATGTTTTTTTCATGTGCCTTTTTTTACTTTTTCACTTATTTGGATTACAAAGGAATTTTTCTGTTCTTCACTAACATTTGTTGGACATCATTTTGCAATTTGATTTTTGCATTGTTTTTGTCTTCATCTCATCATTCACTACTCCACTAATTGTGACAGTTCATTGAATTCTCCTATATAATTTTTAATTTTTTATATATATATATTTTCACTCTTTTTTTTTTTTTTTTTTTTTTTGCACTGCAGTGCCACCAGTACACTTGAGCTTTGTATATCACGATTCTTTTATGCGCATTGTTTTAATCATTGTTTTAAATTTTTTTGCATTGTTTGGTAATTCACATTGCACATCACACTCATTCCCACACAATTTATTTTTAACATCATCATTATTCATCATGGATCCATGACTGTTAGCTGTTTTCACTGTGCCGCTGCTTTATTGACCTTTTACTGATCTTTATTGATTTTCACTGCTAGCTGTCATTGTTAGTCTTTTATTTATTTTTATTGTAGACTTGTATTGTATTCGTATAACAGGGAATATTTTCTATCATCCACCAGCTCAGATAACCATTATTCATTGTTATCAGCTTTTAGGAATGAATTTGTATAGCCATTGTTTTTATTAAATCTTATTTAGTATACTTCTTTGTAGTGTGTATATCTATCCCTTGGCCTTTTTTTGGCGCTGTACTCAAAATCCTTTACTGTTGACGTTGTAACTACATCCAACACTGTAGAGCAGGTTGCCACCGCAACTGAAGAACAGAAGGCATCTGCCTGTATATAGTAAAGGAGGACTGATCATGCTCTCTTACCATATGAAGACAGATTTCTGATACAGACAGTGAGGGGCTAGGGTCCCTACACTACAGAGAAAGAGCAGAAACAAATTAAATAACTAAATTAATATATATATTTTTTAACAAACTCAAGGTACTGTTGACTGGCTGCCATTACTTACAATGGCAGTGACAAGTGAGAGGTTAGAAATGTTTTAGAGCTTTTAGGAGGTATCAGGGAGGTAGGAAGTTGAGAAGAGTTAGTATAGTACAAAAAATATATAACAAATAAATAATTAAAAAACGGCCCCTCCCAGTCTGCCAGTACCTATCATGATGATGACCAGTGGGGAGTGAGGAGGAAAGACTGCTGTTTGGGAAGGATCAGGTAGGGATCAGAGAGGTGGTAGCACTACAATAAATATTACCGTTAGCAGGTAACCGATTAATCCCTTCACTGCCGGGTAATTTCCTATGTGTGGTGGGCAGCAGCAATTAGCATCCTTCTAATTACCAAAACCAATGGTAAAGCTATGCATGTTTACTATTTCTGAACAAAGGGGAACCAAGAGAAGCTGTTACATTCATTTGTTATGACTTCACAAGCAGTATGTAAATAATTTCTGTGAGAACCCCAAAGTTTGTTAAAAAGTTAACAATTCTTTTTTTATATTATCCCAGTTGGCAGTCAAAATGGTGGCATCAAATATACCAAAATGGGCCTTAATCAATAACTTTGTTTGTCTACCTTGAAAATATTGTTTTGAGGTCAATTTTGAGAATATGGGCAGTCTATCTTTATATATACTTTTTTGTAGTTGTAATTTTGCACCTATTTCTTAGTTCTGTGAATAAAAAGCTAGATGAAAATGTCATCCACTGCTAAAATAGCAAAAATACTAAAGATTCTTCAGTACTTTGGGCAAATGTTTCCATGAAATTCCGGGTAGGGAAGGGAATAAGTATGTGACCACTGTCATTTTAAACTCTTTTAAAATGAATCAAAACAAACAGAATGCACTCTTGAATAATTCACATTTCCGATTAGACCACAAATCCTGTTTTGTATTAATTTTAAATACCTATATTAAAGGGTCAAAAAACTTTTAACATTTCTAACATGCATATGAAAGGGTCAAAAATACTTTAAATGTTTATATTATGCATATAAAAGAACACAATTTAAACATAATACATTTTTTGTATAAGTCATTTTGAATAAATAACAAGGGCAAAACAGTAAAATAATATTTATTATTCTTATTTTATTTTAACAATGCTTCAATTCACAAACACATATACTTATTTATAAATGTAATTCCTACATATGTCTTCTCTATTAACATTATTAATCATAATGTATTCCATACACATCTTGGTACATATCTCATAATATGTTAGTGATCTTTGTTGTGGCTTTGCTCAGAGCCTATTTGCTACATTTTAATTTCTGCAAAAATATAAAACAAATGACAAAAATCAATTTAAAATTTCTTCCTCTACACATAATAATACCTTCATTAAGGAAGCCACTTTTTTCCATTAACCAAACTTTGCTGCAATTGATGACAAAGCAGGCTTGGGTAAACTTTTTAAATGAACATTCACATTGAAGATGTTTTTCTTTTGAAAAACTAAGCAACAAATATTTCATATTCTATTAACAGTAAGATAAGATTGTTTTAAACTTCTGATGTCAGCAGCGTACATGAGTAAGAAGCAAACAAGTAGAGGTAGAAAAGAAACGCCATATCAGAATGCTTCACAAAAATTATAAATTAATATTAAAGAACTGGGGATCAAATAGAAAGCATCAGGTGCTATATTTTTGGGCACTTTTATGTTAAAAGGTTATGTGATAAAGAAATTACATAGGGACTTCTATAGAGCCTTTACTGAATACAATTATGTAAGTAAAATTCTGCTTGTTGAAAAGCTTCCAAAGTGCAAATCTCTTGTTGCACTTAGCCAGGACTGCTTTAACGTTTCAGTTTGGTTATGGTCACTGTATACTATGCGGGATATGGCAAGGAGGGCACTGGTATCCAGTAATCCCCTACAGTGATAATAGTCAGTCACTGATCAGTATGGTATTTAAAATAAGTGTTCCGGTGGAAAGCACCATGTGACTATAGATCTCTTGTCAAAATGTCTTGTTAATATATAACTGGTGCAAAATCACGGTTTAATGAGTATTAACAAATGTTTGATAAGAAGTTTAACTAGGTATCACTTTAAGGAGGTTTTGTCTTTTTCGATGATACCTCTGATGTCAAGAAGTTTTTTTAGCCAATCAGGAGAAGGTTATGGTTTTAAATAGGCACATATGTGTCACAGAATATTAGGGCTATCAGTTCGGCAACAGCTGAAACGCATCAGCCTTTGACTAGACACAAAGGTGTTGATATGATGAGATACATTATAGACTGTTTTAATGAGGATACAATAAAATTTGTTTTTAACTCGGAAATAGTGCTCCATTTTTCACTTTGAGATTGTTAAAAAACTTTCCCAGGTAGCCTGAGGAGCAGTAATGCACTACTGGGAGCTAGCTGGTTATTGGTGGTTTGCCAAGCGGTCGATTACAATCTATTAACAATTTGCTCCCAAAATGGATTTTTGCTTTACTCCCAAATTGGTTGTTGAGTTTCTCAAGTGATCACAATGCAAAATGGATTTGTGTAACCTGCAGCCTTGGAAGGTTTTTTACAGAAAAAGTCCCCAAAAGTCCTTTTAATGTTTTAAGTACCTGTTTTGATGATAGAAACTGTAAGGTCAACGGAAATTGGCTTATACAATAGCCCTTTCACACCTATTAATGTTACAGTAAAGGGCTTTTAAATTAACCCCTTTGTTCACTATACATTTGAATGTATGGCATTAAATAGTGCAATCCAAATCCATCTTTACCACTGCTTAACCAATCTTGGCCTGATAGCTTCCCCCCAAAAAATCACATCAGGACCTTAACATCTACAAATTGTTTGTAGTAATCTTTTTCTGTTAATGTTTCATTCTATGTCACACTTTATGCAGATACAATGTTGCAAGGAAGCAAGATCACTCTTTTCAGAACTTTTAAAATCAAGTTAGCAAAAAATACATATAAATATTATTAAAAACAATACTTCTTAAAGATTAAAATTTACAATATAGCGATGGAACAATCAATTCCAGTATGCCCATCATGCCAATATACAAATGACATTCATGTAGTTTAGCAGTGGTGAAGATGGAAACAGACTGCAATAGGTTCCTAGGAACTCAGGATTCCACAACCCAGTTTTGAAGCCCAGTAATAAAGATGTCTGTACTTTTAGGGCCCGATGATTTAAAGCTCTCTGGACTGTTGAGATTATTAAAGAATCCTCACCAGTATTTCTATTTATCTGGTGGAATGATCTAAAGTCACTTGTTTCCCTGAATACAGGATGTCTCGCTAATAAGCGTATATTACATTTTCACATAAAAAGAGCAAAAAAAATGTATTATAAGCATCATACAAAACAAATAATTGAACCATTCACATAAAAAAGCAGGGGAAAATTGTATTGTTAAGGTGCATCAAAAATCCTAACTAAATTGATCAGCAAAAATCGTATTTTATCAAACTCATTTGTATGTAAATTACATAGCAATAATTTGTATTAACTATGTACAGTGTAAATCATATTTTAAGTACACTGGATGTGAAAAAAAGCAAGAAATGTTTACAAAGCGTCACTGTTTTTTTTCTTCGTAAAATGGGCTGATCATGGGCATTCCATGGGTTTATATAAAATTGTCCCTCTAATCCCAGTGTAATTCTGTAAAGATTTTCACACGGAAAAACTCACAATTTTTCTCTCCAACTAAAAGGCAGCATGCTTTTCTCAAAACACTCAAAATACTTATAACCCTATTAGACAAACACATGGATATGAAAATATAGGCGATTATAAGATGCTATACATAGAAAGCCGAGTAATGTTGTTTATATTGACTGCAGAGTTTAATTTTTAAAGTGCACCCTCTGCTCAATGCTAACTTTGCTCCACAGTGCAAAGCTTTCCTTTCCAGTGAGCTCCATTACTTTGAATAGGAGAAATCTTGCCACTCGTAGGGATTGCCCCTTTTTTATGATAATTCCACAAGGGCAGCCCCTGCGAGGGTTAGTGAGAAAAGCCACATCTGAAATTGGGAGATTTAGATAATTGGGCCTTCAACAATCACAACAGTGAAAGTGTGATTTAGAATAAAGCATTTACAGAAAGAGATGAATCCACGTCATTTGTAGATGTTGGGGTCCTGGTGTGAATTTTCCTGCAGATGCCCTTAGCTGTACAGGATATCACATACTCAACATGCATACACACTTATATGGACCTATACATATGTAAAGGTGTGCCCTGTCCACTGTAGATGTATATATAATAGTAATAAATTAAGCTGTAATGAATCAATACCATGTATGTTAATATACCTCTACAATGTCTCCTGTGGTCTTTTCAGAGTATCACATGCGCAAGACAATAGACTGTTTCTACTAGAGTTGGAATAGTTGCAAAGATTTTTAGAAGGCCATTCCAAGGGGGCGATTGTAGCGAATCATGTCCGCCCGACATCGCTAAATGCGGACAGCGCATACGTTGTCAGCATTTATCATTGCACAAGCATTTCGGGATGATTGCAGTCCACCAACTCAGAGGTGGCGGACGAGTTAAGGAGCAACGGTCTTAAGACTGCTGCTTCTTAACTCCTGTTTACGGTGAGCTGGAAAGGCTTGTGCAAAATAAGCAGCATTCGCTGCTTGGTAAATCGGCCCCCAAGGCTTTATCAAGTTCCTTGAGGTGTCGAATTTCACAGGTCAAACCTGGTCTTGAAAAGTGATGAAATTACTCCGAAAATGGATTGCGATTGACGAGAATCTTTCGGCACACGAGTAAAACAAGGCTTTTAGAGAATATTTGAAAACAAGATCGCTTTAGAGAATATCCGAAAACAAGATTGCTGGTGCAGGAAAGAGCTAAACACATGCTATTGTAATGATGATGAATTATTATGATCATGTTTAAAACGTCTCACCTTGATAGATTTGATTCACTCCCAAGTGTGTTAAGCTAGGTACCAGTAGTAAAAAATCACGTAGCACCCAGTAAATTAAGGAAAAATAGTGAAGGGAAATCAACATGTAGTGGTAGTTTACAAAATTGGTTATCAGCCCCTAGAGGAACATTTAAATATAACAAACCTAATTGCCCCATGTGCCCATTTGTCAAAAAAGGGGACTTATTCTTTAATCACAATGGATCTGAGTCTTTTAGTATGAAACATAGGTGTAATTGTCAGACCACGTACACAGTCTACCTCCTTTCCTGCAAGTGTGACCATATTTATATTGGGCGTACGAAAAGAAAAACATCTTAAAGGTTCAGTGAACATCTTTATCATATTAAAACTAAGTTTGACAAACACAGCGTACCAGTCCATTTTACCACAGTTCATGGTAGTGACACCAGGGGTTTAAATGTACAAATTATAGATTGGGTACCCACAGGAATCCCTAAAAGACTTCTACAGTTAAGGAGAAAAGAGACTGAGTGGATATACAGGTTGAGAAGCCTGGCTCCGCTAGGTCTAAATATTGATCTCGATGTTCAAGCTTTCCTTTAACCATGTTTTAAGTAAAAAAAGTGTATTAAATTGCTTTTTATGCATTAATTATATGTTTTTTCAAATGTATTTATTATATGTCTTTTTTAAAAATGTGCCTTATGAATTTTTGTATGTAAAAATTTGTTTATGTACTATTTATGAAATAATCGTATGGATTTTAATGTTTTTTTACCTGTAATTTGAGTATCATTATCATTATGTAAGGCATTTTATGAATTTGCATGTCTCTTGCCCATTTGTGTTGAATCTTTACTTGTGATTTTATGCACCAATCAGAATTGTGATAATGGGTATTTAAGGACTATCACAGGCTACGACCCACTACTCTTGAAAAAGCCGGGGTGTCACCGGCAAAACGCGTTGAGGTCTTTTGGTCGTGCCGAGTATCCGTAGAGCAAGGTGGAAGGATGCTGGATGACGTATCCTGACGGCTACGCTACTGTTTTCACAGCCGGGAACCTTTGAATCTGCGCTATATGGATGGCTTCTCCTGCTTAATCTGATGTTCTGTCGCTGATGTGGTGAAGTCATTCATCATACTGTTGATTGTGCTGTTTTTTATCTGCCTTCTAGTAAGTTCATTACTAGTGTGTGCCCTCTTGTATGAATAAATTTCTACCTTGAATTGGATGTGCGCTGTCTCCCTCTCTTCTATTCCAGTATTGCCTTAGGTACCAGTAGTGCATTGCTGCTTTGTAGCTAACTTCAACTATGTGTTAACTGCTTGCAGAGATAAAACATGTAGTTATATGGAAGAAAATGTTGAATACAGAAATGCACTAAAATGCCTTACATAGTTATGCACTTTTATGTTCCTTTAATTTGATATATTTTATTACTTTTTGTCATATCCCCGCTATAATATTCATTTGAAATAATATGAAATAATATATGATATACATAGTTAAGTGCAACTAATACTTAAAATGCAGCTAGATTACAAGTTTGGCGTTATGATTGAAAAAGCATAGTTATGGCCCATAATGCTGCTTTTTCCCTAACGCTGCTATTACAAGTCTTGTTGGTATAGGTGTACCGCACACCTTTTTGGCCATCACGCAACGTCAGTACTGCACTTTTAAAAAAGTAAATTTTCAATGGGACTTTCATAGCGCCGGTATTACAAGTTTTGCCTGGGAGGCCAAAAAGTAAGTGGTACCCTCTATAACCACAAGATTCATACCGCCATTTAAAGTCAGTAGCTGTTGCATAAAAATCATAGCTAAAATGTTAAAAAGTACACTAAACACCCATAAACTACCTATTAACCCCTAAACCGAGGCCTTCCCACATCACAAACACTAAAATAAAATGATTAACCTCTAATCACATCGCCGCCACTTAAAAAATGTATTAACCCCTATTCCGCCGATCCCCAACATCGTCTACACTATAATAAACTTATTAACCCCTAAATCGCCGCCCTCCCGCATCGCAAACACTATTTAAAGATTATTAACTCCTAAACTGCTGCCCTCCCACATCACTACATTAATATATTAACCCCTAAACCTAACCCTAACGTAACCTTAAGCCTAACACACCCTAACTTAAATATAATTAAAATAAATCTAAATAAACCTTACAATTATTACCTAAATAAACTATTTAAAACTAAATACAAACTTACCTGTAAAATAAAACCTAAGCTAGCTACAAAATAACTAATAGTTACATTGTAGCTAGCTTAGGTTTTATTTTTATTTCACAGGTAAGTTTGTATTTATTTTAACTAGGTAGACTAGTTAGTAAATAGTTATTAACTATTTACTAACTACCTAGTTGAAATAAATACAAATTTACCTGTAAAATAAAACCTAACCTGCCTTACACTAAAAACTAACATTACAATAAAATAAAAAAAATTAATTAATCAATTACAATTATCTAAATTACAAAAAAAATAAACACTAAATTACACAAAATAAAAAATGAAATTATCCAAAATAAAAACAAATTACTCCTAATCTAATAGCCCTATAAAAATAAAAAAGCTCCCCCCCATAAAAAACCCTAGCTTACACTAAACTGCCAATAGCCCTTAAAAGGGCCCTTTTGCGGGGCATTGCCCAAAAGAAATCAGCTCTTTTACCTGTTAAAAAATACAAACAACCCCCTAACAGTAAAACCCACCACCCACACAACCAAACCCCCAAATAAAAAAAATCTAAATAAACCTAAGCTAACCATTGCCCAGAGAAGGGCATTTGGATAGGCATTGCCCTTAAAAGGGCATTTAGCTCTTTTACATTGCCCAAAACTCTACTCTAAAAATAACACCCACCCAATAAACCCTTAAAAAACCTAACCCCCGACGATCCACTTACAGTTTTTGAAGACCGGACATCCATCCTCATCCAGGCGGCAGAAGTCTTCATCAAAGTGGGCAGAAGTCCTCATCAAAGCCAGCAGAAGTCTTCATCCAAGTGGGCAGAAGTCTTCATCCAGATGGCATCTTCTATCTTCATCAATCCGGCGCGGAGCATCCTCTTCTTCCGATTGCCGCTATAGAATGAAGTTTCCCTTTAAGTGACATCATCCAAGATGGTGTCCCTTACATTCCAATTGGCTGATAGAATTCTATCAGCCAATAGGAATTAAAGGTTAAAAAATCCTATTGGCTGTTGCAATCAGCCAATAGGATTGAGCACGCATTTTATTGGCTGATTGGAATAGCCAATAGAATGCTAGCTCAATCCTATTGGCTAATTGGATCAGCCAATAGAATGAAAGCTCAATCCTATTGGCTGATTGCAACAGCCAATAGGATTTTCTCACCTTTAATTCCTAATGATGTTAAATGGAAACTTCATTCTCCAGCGGCAATCAGAAGAAGAGCGGGTTTGGTTGTGTGGGTGGTGGGTTTTACTGTTGGGGGGTTGTTTCTATTTTTTTTTTACAGGTAAAAGAGCTGATTTCTTTTGGGCAATGCCCTGCAAAAGGTCCTTTTAAGGGCTATTGGCAGTTTAGTGTAGGCTAGGGTTTTTTATTTTTTGGGGGGGCTTTTTTATTTTTATAGGGCTATTAGATTAGGAGTAATTTGTTTTTATTTTGGACAATTTTGTTTTTTATTTTGTGTAATTTAGATAATTGTACTTGATTAATTTATTTTATTGTAATGTTAGTTTTTAGTAGGTTTTATTTTACAGGTAACTTTGTATTTATTTTAAGGTAGTTAGTAAATAGCTAATAACTATTTACTAACTTGTCTACCTAGTTAAAATAAATACAAACTTACCTGTGAAATAAAAATAAAACCTAAGCTAGCTACAATGTAACTATTAGTTATTTTGTAGCTAGCTTAGGTTTTATTTTACAGGTAAGTATGTATTTAGTTTTAAATAGGTATTATTTAGGTAATAATTGTAAGGTTTATTTAGATTTATTTTAATTATATTTAAGTTAGGGGGTTTTAGGGTTAGGTGCAGGGTTATGATAGGGTTAGACTTATGCTTAGGGTTACGTTAGGGTTAGGTTTAGGGGTTAATATATTTATGTAGTGATGTGGGAGGCCAGAGGTTTAGGGGTTAATAACTTTAGTATAGTGCTGTCGACATTGGGGGAGATTAGGGGCTAATAAGTGTAGGTATTTGGCGGCGATGTTTGGGCCAGGAGATTAGGGGTTAATAACTGTAATGTAGGTGGCGGCAATGTTAAGGGCGGCAGATTAGGGGTTAATAACATTATTTAGGTGGCGGAGATGTCAGGGCCGGCAGATTAGGGGTTAATAACATTATATAGGTGGCAGCGATGTTAGGGGCAGCAGATTAGTGGTGTTTAGACGTGTTTTTTATGTTAAGGTGTTTCCCCATAGACATCAATTTGGCTGCGTTACAGAGATTTTCATTCCGTGATCGTAATTGTTAGGCTTTTTTTTAGCCGACTCTCCCCATTGATGTCTATGGGGAAATCGTGCACGAGCACATCAAAACACTGCTTGTATTTGGGTGAGCACAAGCCGGGTTTTACAAAACCTGTAATAGCAGCGCTATAGGGAGGTGAAATACCGCCGCTTTTGTGTCGGTCGTTAATTTCCCTATAGCGCTCAAAACTCATAATCTAGCTGATGTTTAGGTATATTAGAAAAATATAATTGACTGCCACTTCCGAAGATGCATTATAAAAAAATTATTTAATAGGTTAAAAAATAAATTATTTTTAAGTTCAAAGATAATGAAATACAACATACCAAGAACTTTCATATTTTTGATCAGACTTTGTAGATAAAAGAAAAAATTACTTTGATATAATGCGGAATGTGAATATTTTAAATGCTAGAGGCTATTTCTACATTGATATGCAGTGAAAATGTTTAAGAAACAATATTATAGACAGATATTGCTTATCTGCTCTTATACTTGAACTGTTCCCTGAACCCAAATGACAGATGAGTTATGGGTTATCTAAGTAATACAGAAAACAAGAACAATAGAGAAAGCTCACAAGCAAACAACTTTAAACTTGAATTTCATGTTATCATGAAAAGCTTTTCATATCTTTTAACTCACTCTCTGAATTATACGTTACCTCTTGGAGCATATGTTTGACTTGTACATTGGCTTAATGGAAAATTATATTTTATTTTTTTATGGATAAAAGTTTGAGAAATATTTATGTAGTACTTTCAAGAACTGAGATGTCAAGCCATGAGATATTTATGTAAATATGTTTAGCTGGTAAATTATATTAAAGAAATGGTTCAAACAGAGTAACAGATGTAGGAAAAGTGTGATTTTTTTTAATAGTGTTTTTACTATACATGAGTACAAAATGCTAGTTCTTATAGATTCCAACCAAATATATATAGTGTTCTTCTTTATCATGCTGTACTCATTGTGATTAGTTCAGATGAATACATTCTATTGCTTATACTAATTTTATTCCTCTAATTCATTATCAGTAAGTACATTTATTCTCACAACTTTTATTATGTAGCTAAAGACTTAACTCTTAGGTTTACCTTTAAATGTAGTCTATATTCCTTTTTTTATAACCAGCAAACTGAGTGCATGAAAACAAAAGCAGTCCATTGCACAACTGTTTTCATATACACCGTTGCCTAAAATACTTAAAGGGACACTGAACCCAAATTTTTTTCTTTCGTGATTCAGATAGAGCATGACATTTTAAGCAACTTTCTAATTTACTCCTATTATCAAATTCTCTTCATTCTCTTGGTATCTATATTTGAAATGCAAGAATGTAAGTTTAGATGCCGATCCATTTTTGGTGAACAACCTAGGTTGTTCTTGCTGATTGGTGGATAAATTAATCCACCAATAAAAAGGTACTGTCCAGGGCTGAACCAAAAAATAGCTTAGATGCCTTCTTTTTCAAATAAAGATAGCAAGAGAACGAAGAAAATTGATAATATGACTATATAAGTAAATTAGAAAGTTGCTTAAAATTGCATGCCCTATCTGGATCATGAAATAAAAAATTTGGGTTCAGTGTCACTTTAATTTGTGAGTAAAGGGGTCTTATACAATTATAATAATTGTGAACTAGATAACAAGTAAAACGTTAATTTAAAGGGTCAGTCAACAATAAAATTGTTATTGTTTAAAAGATAGATAATGCCTTTACTAACCTTACCCCAGCTTTGCACAACCAATATTGTTATATTAATATACTTAATAACATTTAAAACCTCTAAACTTCTAAATGTTTCTAAACCACTAAAAACAGCCTCTTCTCACATGCACAGGTGACTGCTAGTTCATGTGGGCCATATAGATAACATTGTGCTAATGCCCGTGGAGTTATTTAAGAGTTAGTACAACACAGCACTGATTGACTAAAATGCAAGTCAATAGATAATAAATAAAAAATCCTGTGATCAGGGGGATGTCAGAAGATGCTTAGATACAAGGTAATCACAGAGGATAAAAAGAATATTAATATAACTGTGTTGGTTATGCAAAACCGACAAATGAGTAATAAAGGGTTTATCTATCTTTAAATAACAATTCTAGTGTAAACTGTCCCTTTAATGTGCGCCCATAAAGGGGCACATGTGTCTGTTTACAAATGCATGTTAAATAACCAGCCATTACAAGTGGCTGGTTAATGCTATCTAAACCTCACGGTAGCACTTTGCGCTAAGCGAAAAGAACCAGAGGTCAGACCTCTGATTAATTAAAAAAATGTTCCCCCATTGCAACCCAAATAAAGTGTACAGTTTTCTTAATAAAATAAAAAATAGTAGCATCTTTATTTTGTAATAAAGAAAACTTCACAAAGCAGTTATAAGGGGTTAAAGTGAGAGGATACGGGATGTTAGAAAAAAATGTCACTGAAAAGTCTATTTAGACTGTGTTTATACTGTTATATATATATATATATATATATATATATATATATATAGTATGATAGAACTGGGTCCAACGGACGGCCTCTGTTGTTGAATGTGATCCAAAAACAGCCGGCACACAGGGAATTTTTCAAAAATCCGATTTATTCAACAGAAGAGAAACCAGACGTTTCGGCTCTGTTGTGAGCCTTTCTCAATGGTATACAGACCGGACTGTATACCATTGAGAAAAGGCTCACGACAGAGCCGAAACGTCTGGTTTCTCTTCTGTTGAATAAATCGGATTTTTGAAAAATTCCCTGTGTGCCGGCTGTTCTTGGATCACATTCAACAACGGAGACCGTCCGTTGGACCCAGTTCTATCATACTGTGTGTATTTGCCCTGCCGAGCACCTGGTTGTTGCTTATTTGGCGAATGCCGTTTCCCAAAAACGATTTGTATATATATATATATATATATATATATGTATATGCTTATATACATATATATTTATGTGTTAATATGTGTTTATACACATATAAACAAACACACATGTATATATTTATATTCATATACAGATATATTTTAAAATTGCTGCCCAACGCTGCACGATTTACCCCCTGCGCTTTGCTAGGTTCTCTGCCGTGTCTCATGTCATGAGGACGAGGCTCCCATTGGAGCCCATGGAAGTGCTCTTTCCATTTTAAAAATAAAAAAACTAACATTACTAAAAAATGATAACTACAATTACAAAATATAAATATAGCTGCAAGCATCGATAGGGGTGGC
Organism: Bombina bombina; assembly: GCF_027579735.1. NCBI lineage: Eukaryota > Metazoa > Chordata > Amphibia > Anura > Bombinatoridae > Bombina > Bombina bombina. The sequence goes on along the minus strand of NC_069503.1, from coordinate 672,621,816 downwards.
CATGCGCAAAGCATACAAGCTGCAAAGTCACAATATATAGCTACACAGCAAATTTCACAGCTTTAACATAAGCAGTTGCAAAGAAATCACATTTTCAAAATTTTCGCATAAACCAATATGGCTGCCATAGCCTGTGACCAATTCCTTCAACATGAACAAATATGACTCTATGTCACAATATAAGGTTATACAGCTAGTTTCACAGTTCTAAGATAAGCAGTTGCAGAGAAAATAGATTTGTGAAATTTTCGTATAAAACAAAATGGCTGCCAGATCACATGATATACAGCCTCCATATTATGCACAATAATTCTCACTATATATGTCAATAATAATGGCAACAATAAAGCATTTTTGTAAAACGGTATTTGTTTTATTATTAATTTAAAAATATCGTTAAACATTTTTGAACAATTCAAAATGGCTGCCAAACCACATGACCTATCAACTTCTCTTGAACAAATCTGAACGTTAGTCATAAGCTAACTCTGTAAACAAAATTTCAAGTCTGTGCCATAAGCGGTTTTGGAGTTTTTAAAAACAGCTCATATGAAACAAAATGGCCGCCACAATGTGTAATGTATGGCTTTCATATTACACACACTAATGCTTATCATAGACCTCTACAAATTGCACAAGTTTCATAAAAAATTGCAAATGTTTTATTCCACGAAGGCGACTGCGCAATGCAAATTTTAACTGCAATATTGTCTGTAAGGGTTATGACTATGTGTAATCATGTGTGTATTACACTGTAATATTGTTAAATATTGTAAAACTAATGTATAAAGTGCAAAATTACGCAATTAAATGGCGATAAAAAGGTTAATGTCTCACAGCAGCTATGTTGATTATGGAAAAATCGCAATTTTAACAAACTTGGTAGAGGTTCTTACAAGGAACATATGTGCAAAATTGCGCTTTATTGCACTAAGCGGTTTAAGAGAAGAAGATGTTTAAAGATTTTCGCAAAATGCAAGATGGCTGCTACATCATGTGACCAAGGCACTTCTGTTGAACAATGGCAAATCTAGATCATAGCAGCACTGAGCACAGCAAGTTTCAAAGTTATAACATAAGCAGTTCCAGAGCTGAAGATTTTTAAGCTTTTCTCGAAATTTGTTGCAAAAAACAAAATAGCCGCCAAGCTATGCAATGTATGGCTTTCAAATTGCACATACTAATGCTCACTATAGACCTCTACAATTTGCAGAAGTTTCATGAAAATTTGCAAATGTTTTATTTCATGAAGGCGACTGCGCAATGCGAATTTTAACTGCAATATTGTCTTTAAGAGTTATGACTATGTGTAATCATGTGTCTATTACACTGCAATATTGTTAAATATTGTAAAACTAATGTATAAAGTGCAAAATTACGCAATTAAATGGCGATAAAAAGGTTAATATCTCACAGCAGCCATGTTGATTATGGAAAAATCGCAATTTTAACAAACTTGGTAGAGGACTTTGCAAGGAGCATATGTGCAAAATTGCGCTTTATTGCACTAAGCGGTTTAAGAGAAGATGTTTAAAGATTTTCGCAAAATGGCTGCTACATCATGTGACCAAGGCACTTCTTTTGAGCTACAGCAAATCTAGTTCATAGCAGCACTGAGCACAGCAAGTTGCAAAGCTGTAACATAAGCAGTAACAGAGCTAAAGATTATTAAGCGTTTATCGAAATTTGTCGCAAAAAACAATATGGCTACGTAACCTTATGACCTATGAGTTCAATATGGCATGAGATGTAGCAGAGCAATAGGCTGTACTAGCATACCTGATTTTAAGAGCTTTGCATTAGCAGTTCAAAAGTTATGAGCAATAGAAAAAGTGGCGGAATAATAAAAATAATAATAATAATAATAATAATAATCATGACAATAACAATAGGTTGTCCTGCAACTTCGTTGCATGGCCACCTAATAAACACAAAAATTACAAAAAATAAAACAAACTAACATAACAAAAAATAACAAATTATCCAAAAAAATTAAAATTATTCCTATTCTAATACCCCGTTTGAAAAACAAAACAAAACACCCCTAATACACATAATCTATAATAAACTACCAAGGGCCCTTAAAAGGGCCTTTTGAAGGGCATTGCCCTAAAGTTAACAGCTCTTTTGCAAAAAATAAAAACAAACACCCCCTAACATTACAAACCTCCAAACCCACAAAATAAAAATAAACCTATTCTACTCATTGTCCCGAAAAGGGTATTTGAATGGGCATCCTGTTTTTTCGGCCCCTTAAAAATGAAAAATGCCTAATTTAAAAAAAAAGAAACACTCCAAAAATAAAAAAAATCACATTACAAAAAATAAATGAAATTATCTAAAATAATAAAAATTATTCCTATTCTAATACCCCTTTAAAAAAAAAACCACTGCAAAAAAAAACAAAAAACCCTAATCTATAATTAACTACCAATAGCCCTTAAAAGGGCCTTTGCCCGAAAGTTAACAGCTCTTTTGCTACAAAATTACAATAAACACCTCCTAAAATTACAAACTCCCACCCCCCAAACCCACAAAATAAAAAAAAACAAATTTAAAAAAACCTAATCTACCCATTGCCCTGAAAAGGTCATTTGTATGGGCATTGCTTTTAAATGGGTATTTAGCTCTTTTACTGCCCTTAAAAGGGCATTGAGCTCTTTTTCGTCCGATTAAAATAAAAAAAGCCCTAATCTAAAAAAAAAAAAACAACCCAAAAAAAACCCCTAACACTTCCCTCAAAATAGGTACTCACAGTTGCTGAAGTCTGGCGAAAGTACTTCATCTCAGCAGCGAAGCATCTTCATCCAGATGGCTCTATCTTCATCCATCGCACATCAGGCATCTTCTTCATCCCTGTGGAGGCGGCACGGTCGATGCGAAGGTCAAGGCAGAGGTCCAGGCGGAGGTCCATCAGTCCGACGTGATTCAAATCAGCCAAAAGTAATGAGAGCTGCTTAAATCCTATTGGCTGTTTAAAAGAGCCTTTTGAAGGGCATTGCTCTAAAGTTAACAGCTCTTTTGCAAAAAAATTAAAACAAACAGCCCCTAACATTACAAACCCCACAAACCCACAAAATAAAAATAACCCTAATCTACTCATTGCTGTTAACTTTAGGGCCATGCTCTACAAATGGCCCATTTTATGGTCCTTGGTAGTTTATTATAGATTAGATTTTTTTAATTATGGGGTGTTTTTTTTTTAAAAAACGGGGTATTACGGGGTATTAGATTAGGATTTTTTTTATTATTTTGGATAATTTCGTTTGTAATAGTAGTTTTTTATTTTTGTAATTTTAGTGTTATTTTTTTTTTAGTTTTTTAGTATTCTTACGGCTAGATTTAGAGTTCTGCGGCCAAAGGGGTGCGTTAGCTACGCGTGTATTTTTTCCCCCGCACCTTTTAAATACTGCTGGTATTTAGAGTTCACAGAAGGGCTGTGTTAAGCTCCAAAAAGGGAGCATAGAGCATAATTTACCGTCACTGCAACTCTAAATACCAGCGGTGCTTACGGTCGCGGCCATCTTAAAAAATGTGCTCGTGCACGATTCCCCCATAGGAAACAATGGGGCAGTTTGAGCTGAAAAAAAACCTAACACCTGCAAAAAAGCAGCGTTCAGCTCCTAACGCAGCCCCTATTGTTTCCTATGGGGAAACACTTCCTAAGTCTGCACCTAACACCCTAACATGTACCCCGAGTCTAAACACCCCTAACCTTACACTTACTAACCCCTAATCTGCCGCCCCCGCTATCGCTGACACCTGCATATTATTTTTAACCCCTAATCTGCCGCTCTGTACACTGCCGCAACCTACGTTATCCCTATGTATCCCTAATCTGCTGCCCCTAACGTCGCCCACACCTACATTATATTTATTAACCCCTAATCTGCCCCCCCAACGTCGCTGCTACCTACCTACAATTATTAACCCCTAATCTGCCGACCGGACCTCACCGCTACTATAATAAAGTTATTAACCCCTAATCTGCCTCACTCCCACCTCAAAAACCCTATAATAAATAGTACTAACACCTAATCTGCCCTCCCTAACATCGCCAACACCTAACTTCAAGTATTAACCCCTAATCTGCCGACCGGACCTCGCCGCTACTCTAATAAATGTATTAACCCCTAAAGCTAAGTCTAACCCTAACACTAACACCCCCCTAAATTAAATATAATTTTATTCTAACGAAATAAATTAAATCTTATTAAATAAATTATTCCTATTTAAAGCTAAATACTTACATGTAAAATAAACCCTAATATAGCTACAAAATAAATAATAATTATATTGTAGCTATTTTAGGATTAATATTTATTTTACAGGCAACTTTGTATTTATTTTAACCAGGTACAATAGCTATTAAATAGTTAATAACTATTTAATAGCTACCTAGTTAAAATAAATACAAAATTACCTGTAAAATAAATCCTAACCTAAGTTACAATTAAACCAAATAACTACACTATCATTAAATAAATTAAATAAATTAAATACAAATACCTACAAATAAATACAAATAAATACACTAACTAAAGTTAAAAAAAATAAAAAAAGAACTAAGTTACAAAAAATAAAAAAATAATTTACAAACATTATAAAAAGATTACAACAATTTTAAGCTAATTACACCTACTCTAAGCCCCCTAATAAAATAACAAAGCCCCCCAAAATAAAAAAATGCCCTACCCTATTCTACATTTAAAAGATAGCAGCTCTATTACCTCACCAGCCCTTAAAAGGGCCTTTTGCGGGGCATGCCCCAAAGAATTCTGCTCTTTTGCCTGTAATATAAAAATACAACCCCCCCAACATTAAAACCTACCACCCACATACCCCTACTCTAACCCACCCAAACCCCCCTTAAAAAAACCTAACACTACCCCCCCTAAAGATCTTCCTACTTTGAGTCATCTTCACTCAGCCGAGCCGAATTCTTCATCCAAGCGGGGGCTGAAAAGGTCCATCATCCGGCTGAAGTTTTCATCCAGGCGGGGGCTGAAGAGGTCCATCATCCGGCTGAAGTCCTCATCCAAGCGGGGGCTGAAGAGGTCCATCATCCGGCTGAAGTCTTCATCCAAGCGGGGGCTGAAGATGTCTTCCATCCGGCTGAAGTCTTCTATGAAGCGGCATCTTCAATCTTCTTTCTTCCAGCTCCATCTTCATCCCGCCGACGCGGAACATCCTTCCTCCACGATGAACTCCCGACGAATGAAGGTTCCTTTAAATGACGTCATCCAAGATGGCGTCCCTCGAATTCCGATTGGCTGATAGGATTCTATCAGCCAATCGGAATTAAGGTAGGAATAATCTGATTGGCTGATGGAATCAGCCAATCTGATTGAAGTTCAATCCGATTGGCTGATCCAATCAGCCAATCAGATTGAGCTCGCATTCTATTGGCTGTTCCGATCAGCCAATAGAATGCGAGCTCAATCTGATTGGCTGATTGGATCAGCCAATCCGATTGAACTTGAATCTGATTGGCTGATTCAATCAGCCAATCAGATCTTTCCTACCTTAATTCCGATTGGCTGATAGAATCCTATCAGCCAATCGGAATTCGAGGGACGCCATCTTGGATGACATCATTTAAAGGAACCTTCATTCGCCGGGAGTTTGTCGTGGAGGAAGGATGTTTCGCGTCGGCGGGATGAAGATGGAGCCGGAAGAAAGAAGATTGAAGATGCCGCTTGATAGAAGATTTCAGCCGTATGGAAGACCTCTTCAGCCCCCGCTTGGATGAAGACTTCAGCCGGATGATGGACCTCTTCAGCCCCTGCTTGGATGAAGACTTCAGCCGGATGATGGACCTCTTCAGCCCCCGCTTGGATGAAGAATTCGGCTCGGCTGAGTGAAGACGACGCAAGGTAGGGAGATCTTCAGGGGGGTAGTGTTAGGTTTTTTTAAGGGGAGTTTGGGTGGGTAAGAGTAGGGGTATGTCGGTGGTGGGTTTTAATGTTGGGGGGGGTATTTTTATTTTACAGGCAAAAGAGCAGAATTCTTTGGGGCATGCCCCGCAAAAGGCCCTTTTAAGGGCTGGTAAGGTAATAGAGCTGGTATCTTTTAAATGTAGAGTAGGGTAGGGAATTTTTTTATTTTGGGGGGCTTTGTTATTTTATTAGGGGGCTTAGAGTAGGTGTAATTAGCTTAAAATTGTTGTAATCTTTTTATAATGTTTGTAAATTATTTTTTTATTTTTTGTAACTTAGTTCTTTTTTTATTTTTTGTACTTTAGTGTATTTATTTGTAGGTATTTGTATTTAATTTATTTAATGATAGTGTAGTGTTAGGTTTAATTGTAACTTAGGTTAGGATTTATTTTACAGGTAATTTTGTATTTATTTTAACTAGGTAGCTATTAAATAGTTATTAACTATTTAATAGCTATTGTACCTGGTTAAAATAAATACAAAGTTGCCTGTAAAATAAATATTAATCCTAAAATAGCTACAATATAATTATTACTTATATTGTAGCTATATTAGGGTTTATTTTACAGGTAAGTATTTAGCTTTAAATAGGAATAATTTATTTAATAAGATTTAATTTATTTAGTTAGATTTAAATTATATTTAATTTAGGGGGGTGTTAGTGTTAGGGTTAGACTTAGCTTTAGGGGTTAATACATTTATTAGAGTAGCGGCGAGGTCCGGTTGGCAGATTAGGGGTTAATACTTGAAGTTAGGTGTCGGCGATGTTAGGGAGGGCAGATTAGGGGCTAATACTATTTATTATAGGGTTTTTGAGGTGGGAGTGAGGCGGATTAGGGGTTAATAACTTTATTATAGTAGCGGTGAGGTCCGGTCAGCAGATTAGGGATTAATAATTGTAGTTAGGTAGCGGCGACGTTGGGGGGGGGCAGATTAGGGAGTAATAATTATAATATAGGGGTCAGCGATGTTAGGGGCAGCAGATTAGGGGTACATAGGGATAACGTAGGTGGCGGCGGTGTGCGGTCGGCAGATTAGGGGTTAAAAACATTTATTAGAGTGGCGCCGATGTGGAGGGACCTCAGTTTAGGGGTACATAGGTAGTTTATGGGTGTTAGTGTACTTTAGAGCACAGTAGTTAAGAGCTTTATGAACCGGCGTTAGCCCAGAAAGCTCTTAACGCCTGGCTTTTCTCTGTGGTTGGAGTCTTGTCGTTAGAGTTCTAACGCTCACTTCAGCCCAGACTCTAAATACCAGTGTTAGAAAGATCCCATTGAAAAGATAGGATACGCAATTGACGTAAGGGATCTGCGGTATGGAAAAGTCGCGGCTGGAAAATGATCGTTAGACCCTTTCCTGACTGACTCTAAATACCAGTGGGCAGTAAAAACCAGCGTTAGGACACCCTAACACTGGTTTTGACGGCTAACGCAGAATTCTAAATCTAGGCATTAGTTTTTTTTTATTTTTAATAATGTTAGGTTTTTTATTTTTTGTAATGTTAGGTTTTATTAGTTTAAGATAAGGTTTTATTTTTATTTCACAGGTAAGTTTGTATTTATTTTAACTAGGTAGTAAGTACATAGTTATAATGTAGCTTGCTCAGGTTTTATTTTTATTTCACAGGTAAGTTTGTATTTATTTTTAAATAGGTAGTTAGTTAATAATTGTAACTTTAATTTAGGTATATTTTAATTATGTTAAAGTTAGGGGTGTTAGGTTTAGGGGTTAATATAGTTTAATTTAGGTTGTTGCAATGTGGGGGCGATGGATTAGGGGTTAATAGGTTTAGTTAGTGTTGGTGTACTTTGGTTTAGGGGTTAATAGGTTTAGTTAGTGTTGGCAATGTTTGGGAACAAAGGTTTAGGGGTTAATAGGCTTAGTTAGTGTTGGCGATGTTTGGGAAAGGCGGTTTAGGGGTTAATAGGTTTAGTTACTGTTGGCGATGTAGGGAATCTGCGATTTAGGGGTTAATAGGTTTAGTTAATGTCGGTAGAATGGCGGTTTAGGGGTTAATAGCTTTATTTAGTGATTTAGTTAGTGTCAGCGATGTCGGGAACTGCGGTTTAGATTAGACCGTTGAAAAGTTCTGAATATGAATATAGAATGGAACCCAAAAATTCGGAAACTGATTTATTCATTTTCTGAATTTTTCAGGATATTAGTTATGGTGCCTTTTCGAAAATACGGATTCATTTCAATCTCCGAATCAGCCAAAATTTGGCCAAAACAAATTGCACATTTCTACTCTTGGCAACCTCTGAGGTTGTGGAGATAAATCAAGTGAATTCAGGTTGATTGACAGGTGCCACTGTTACTGTTTGTGCAATAGCTGACATACAGTACATGGGGCTTTATAGATGAGCAAATATGTATGTAAAACAGGAACAGGACCTTTTTCTTTTGGAGAACTACTTACACCTTTAGACATCATTCATGTATCATACAGCATTTCATATTCATCTTTCATGTGCCAATGTTTCTGTCCAACTTAATATAAATAAGACCATGATTTTCTTAATTAACCTTTACTGGAATTATAGTTTTGGATGATGTAATGCCCAGTGAACCTTTTATTAAGGAATTCAACTAATCCCTGATTTGATAAATTTAGGCCATAGTTTTTATTTGTATGATTGTTTCTATTTTTCTAAATAATTGTAAGTTTGTAATTAATCATCAATAAAACTCTAAACTTTTCTATCATGCATATAGAAAAATATGGCACAAAACTGAGGGAAAATAACACTTTTCCCTCTTATCACTGTTACCATCTTTTTAAATCTACTGCATGTATTTGCTTTAACTGTACTTTCTGTAGCTACTGAAGCAAATTAATAAGAGCTTTGCTTAGACATTTAGGGTTAGATTACAAGTGAAGCGATAATGTATCAAGCTTGCGGTAGAAATTTGTGCTAAAAAAATTAACCAGATGTCAGACTTTTGGTTCATTTTTAAAATGTACCCCAATTCCCCCCAAAATAATATTTGAGGTCCCTTTTTTTAAAATAAAAAACATGTAGCATATTTTATTGTTTTAAACAGCACTAAACAGTTTTTAGTGGTTAAAGTATACAGGTCTGGGGTGTTAGAAAGAGTGATGTTACATTGTGGGCTATGGGGAACTGTGTGTTCTCCATAAATATATATGTATAAGCTTATATACATATATATTTATTTGTTAATATGTGTATATACACATATAAACACATAAATACATAAACACATAAATACATATTTATATATATATATATATATATATATATATATATATAAATATAAATTTGCTGCCCATCACTGCGTGACTTACCTCCTTTGCTGCGCTAGGTTCTAATGCCATATCTCATGGCATGAGAACGAGGCTCCCATTGGAGCCTATAGAAACACGCTCTTGTGAGCAAAAAGCTTCCATGCAATGCGAATGCAATTGCAATGCACCTAACTTGTAATACCAGCGCACATTTGCGTGCGCTGGTATTACTAAGTGGAGCGCAAATATTGCTTTTTGCAAAAGTGATATTTTGCGCTCCACTTATAATCTAGCCGTTAGCTGGATATTTTGTATGGTTCTTGAGGTATACCATACAAGTTGTGTTCACCCTGCGCTGAGAAATTTACCAATAAGCCAGTGGGTAAATGGAGAGACCTCTTACTCCAATGATAGACCAAACACACACAATAGTATCTAAGATACTAAGAACCCCCGGCGCTGTACAGCTTAAATTGGTCTAAAAATAATATAACTATATATATGAGTATATGAAACCTCTATATTATATGGCAGAAGTCAGAGGCAAAACTAGCAACACACAAAAAAAATTTCCCCAGAGAGAACGAAATTCAAAATTAATATGTAGTGGTTTATTACATCAAGTTCACACATACATTGATTCACACATACAACAAAGGACAATGATTACCCTAAAAAACGCTGATCAGATGTTCACAAGTGCAGTATCGTTAATCTAAAGACAGCAAGACTACTTCTCTATACAAAGAATAAAAATAAAAGCAACAAGCATAAAATAAAAACAATAATATATTTGAAGCGAAGATCCCAGTACAGATCATGTGAATGTCCACATCAACTGGAAGTTTGTTTGTGACGTCCGGAGCTGCAACGAGATTGATAGAGGTTTAATATACTCATATATATATATATAGTTATATTATTTTTAGACCAATTTAAGCTGTACTTTCAGCATCGGGGGTTCTTAGTATCTTAGATACTATTGCGTGTGTATGGTTCTTGAGGTGCAAAACTTTTGTATATGCATGCAAAGTGTTTTGTAAACTGAAAAAGGGCATAATTAATGCATTGCACAGTAGTAGCATAAATTGTTATAACCTGTAGATTTTACTTTATAGTTCATAATTCACTATTTATTTTTAGATAATAATAACTTTACTAGGGCTACACTTATATCTGTCCATCACTTATAAATTGTTTTATCTTTATCAATGTCTCCATGCCATGTATAAGCACTGATATTTTAATAAATCATTAAAATAAACTATATTTTAGAACAAACGTGTAAATATTAGATGCAGGTATAAAAAGTGGGTGAGAAAAATAATGACCAAAACCATAACTTATAATATTTACTATGTAAACACTGGCAGGTCCTTTTGTTAGATCCGGTTACAAAATTAAGGGACAAACCAAAAATGAATTCTATAAGTTGGTGGGGAACCCTACCATGTTTATATAAATGTAGAACAAAGGATTGTTTGATGTGTCTACACATTACTAAAGATAATGATCACTTCTTTAACTGCAATGGTACTAAAATATTCCCTTGGAAAAGTCGGTGTACTTGCATGAGTACTTATGTGGTCTTTGATACAGCAACCATGGCAAAACACGTCAGTGGCATTCCCCCTTTCCCTTCTTGTTGTTTTTAATAATATTTGCTCTACTACCTAATATAGAATGACTATCTAACATTGCTAGATAGATTAAACGCTTTGGCGGTCAAAATTATTCAGTGACGCTACGCTATAGAACAAGTCTGACTAGCCGGCCTCTTTATTATTTCTTAATATATGTTAAGATAACTTATAATGGTATCTATGAGGTGCAGTATGTCAGACTTCTCTTAATTTAGATACTGGGTATTAACTACGGCATTAATATGGTATAGCGGTTAGGCTTTTCCTAACCTTAATACTGGGTACTCATAACGGTATTAACAGGTATAACAGTTAGGTATTTCCTAACTACGTTTTTGGCTCTACCTTAGATAACTTACTATTCTAATTATTTTATGGGCTATCACAACGGTATTAATAGGTAAAACATGTATCTCCTAACTACAATATTGGTCCTGCCCAAGATTACTTACTATTCCAACTACTTTATGGGCATCCACAACGGTATTAACAGGTAAAATAGTTAGGTATTTTCTAACTATAATATTGGTCTTGTCCAAGATCACTCACTATCTTATTTACTTTATGGTAATTACAAGGTATAGAAGTTAGATTCTTCTAACCTGGACTTATTCTAATTATCACGGTAATAACATGGTAATGAAGACTGACCACCATACTCTAACTCGCTAACGGTAATAATAAGGTATCGGATTTGGGCTTTTCCCAAACCACCAATAGATTATTACAATCGGTACTAACAAGGTAATCAGTCAGGCTTTTCCTGACAGACTAGTGGACACCATTATTATCTAGTTTATTAATAACTGACTATTCTCAGTGTCAATAATATATTATTACATTTTTCTGAACAATTATTCCTCACTCCGCTAACATATGATGACCATTGGTTAGTGTCACCATTCACTGATCTGCAAGATCTTTATATGATATAACATTTTTCTAGCCTGTAATATTGCAGACAATTTTAAAGAGGCAGACAGATGAACACTCATATATTTGGAACGTGGGGTTACTTATTCAAACACATATTGACAATTTACCCTAGCTATAACCTTTATGGTATAGACAAGAATTTTGATGTCTCCACTATCTGAAGTTACTGATAAATACTAACTTACCTTAAACCACTAGTGAAAGTTCCACTCTCTTTCTCTGTACCGTATTCAAATCACACAATTCTGCACATTGTGTACCTGATATCACCTGGGTAATATTGTATATCTGATGAGTTAGATTATGCCCAATTACTTGAGTCGTATCACTAGTACTTATATAGGTAATCGTAGCTAGTCATTCTCACAATAGACTCAATACTAATCCTAACAAGGTTGTATTGTTCCTCAAGGCCAGTACTTATCTCTTCTGGCTTAATGGTAGTAGACCAAAGTGGATTTTAAAATGTGTGTTAAACCCCTGTTTTTATGCGATCTAATAAAGGTTATATTTTAATACACCCTCTTTCACTCTATTTCTACATGTTCATGAGTGCTATATTTGTACCTTTTTTTGTCAGTTCTTTACTGATTTTCTGTACAATTTACCAGTAGGTACAAACACCAACCCCTAAAAGATTGTTACTAATTAAATATATCTAAACTTAACATACCCATCACTTTGGGTTAATAGGGGAACGTTCAGTATACTATATTAACGTCTGAGTAGTGCCATTGTTTCTTCTCTATAAACGATACTTATGCAAATGCAATTGGATCTACATAGGTAGAACTAAAATAAAAATAAAATATAGATTCAAAGAGAATCTCACTAATCTTGAGAAAGGATGTAAATTACGGTGTGTGTCCCAACACTTCAGAGTAGCACACAATCAAAATCCAGCAGGTCTAGAAATTTTGATCATAAATTGGGTGGCCACAGACATTTGGGACACAAATAGGCTTCTTAAATTAAGACAAAAAGAAACGTTCTGGATTAAAAAATTGAATTTCCTACAACCTAATGTTCTCAATGTAGATCTAGATATTCTGGCATTTTTGGTATAGGCTAAATTGGGGCATGTCGTTTTTACTCCTCCCTCTTATGTTAGTGTTATCTTTTATGGTTTGCGTAGGGTATACAGTGAAACAATATTAATTAGCATTATTTGCAGTAGTTTAAATTTACAATATAATTTTTTTAATTTAATTTGGGAATAGCATATCTTATTTTAACCACATCTATTGAAGTATGGTTATCTTATCACAGGATAGGAATATATGAACTTTTTGTCTTTGAGCAGTTAAGTCCAAGTTAAGGTGGTATTGAAATACCGAATTTGTACAGTGTTCTTATATTAATATTTAGGTATAATTTTGTTATATATTTTATATAATTAAATCTATACACCATAACAGTTGGAGTCTGAATGGAATCGAGTTATGAATAAAAATAGAAATAAGCTTTTAACAAAATTTCCTAAAAAACACTTCTTAATATATATATATAGGTTTTTTATTGAAATGTTATGTGCCATCAAACAGTGATACATGTGGCAGTGTAAAGATCTTAATATAGACTATCAAACTGTTACTTTTAATGTGGCCATTTTAAACATAGAAATACTTTGTTACATTTGCAGATAGGAAGGCACTTTCTAATGTTTTTCTCACATAGATTCCATTAGATACAGCAAAAAAACAGATGAATAGAAAGGTTGTAGAAAGTTTTAAGCCAACTTGATAGAATGTCAGTCCATATATAAATCAGACAGAGGCACATTTCCAAAATATGAGTGACACTAAATACACTGTGCAGCTATTGGTAGTGCTGTGGCGAGTATTATCTGCTAGCTCACAGAGGATTCAGCATATCTCCCAAAAAAAGGCAAAGATTAAATAAACAATAGTGTCCCACAGGTTTCTTCACTCACCCACACCAAGAAGTCACAAGCCACTTGTGATGAGAGCAGGAAGTGATGTCACTAGATTGGGGGCGGGCTTAGGTCTGTTTGTCTGTGTCGCAGTTAGTTAGTGAGATCAACCATACTAGATGTATATTTCCATGCTCTGTAATAAAATAGAGTTGTACCATCTTTGCTGTGTCCTGCATGTGTCCTGCATCTCATGACATGGTGTCAGAAGTTCTTGCCTACGCTTCTGTTTCCTGATCGATGACGATGTCAAAGTTTACCCCACCTGAGCCTTTTGACTTCTCTCAGCCTGCAGCTTGGCCCACATGGCGTCAGCGGTTTCAGCGCTTCAGGATTGCTTCCAAGCTGGACAAGGAGAGAGGTGAAGCACAAGTCAATTCTATTTTATACTCTATGGGGACAGATGTGGAGCCAGTGTTCAATGCTTTTACTTTCCAAGAAGGGGAAAAATGTAACTTTGAAATAGTTATGGATAAACTCAGTGCCACTTTGTGCCCAAAAGAAATGTGATTCATGAGAGGGCTTGTTTTCACAAACGTAATCAGCGTGTGGGAGAATCTCTGGAGTCATTTGTGCGCAGCCTGTATGAATTAGCTGAATTCTGTGAGTTTGGTGTTGCTAAAGAAGAGCAAATCAGAGACAGAATAGTTATTGGAATTGCAGATGCTGAAGTCTCCCTGAAGCTGCAGTTAGAGTCTGATTTAACATTAGATGGGGCTATTAGCATGGCCCACCAGAGTGAACTGGTGAAAAAGCAAAGTGCTGATCTGAGGTCTGAGAGTATTGTGGATGAAGTGCAGCAGTTCAGGAGAGCTGCTAGTGAAAGGCACAGTGTGAGCGGTATATCTAAGATAACAGATAGACCTAGAAGTGGATGGGCGCAGCATGCCCGATGCACTAGGTACAACCGTGTCCATGATCAGAGTGTCATATGCCCTGCTAAAGACAAAAGATGTAGAAAATGTAACAGGATTGGCCATTTTTAGGTGGTGTGTAAAACTGAATATATTAAGGAGATGCAGGTGGATAGCGACCAGGAGGGTCAAGAAGTGTCCTTTGTAGGGTCTGTTGTTGAACGGCCGGGTTCAGAAGATTGGAAGATTACTTTTACTGTAATGGGAAACAAAGTTGCCTTTAAGATTGACACAGGAGCAGATATCACTGTAATGTCCCTTGCAGCATTCATAAAACTGCCTCAACAGCCCCAGCTGGCAAAGGTTACTACAAAAGTCCATAGTCCTGGTGGCCGCATTGATTGTGCGGGAAATTTCTTGCCAGCTTTGAGTACAAGCAGAGGAAATTCACCATGTGGGTGCATGTGATTCGAGGTCAGTGTGTTAACAATTTATTGAGCAGAAAAGCACCCTGTGGTTTGGGCCTAGTAGCCAGAGTGAAAGAGATTTCTGAAGATATGTTTGGTGAATTGGGCCTACTGAATTGCAAGCCAGTCCGTATATCACTTAAAGGTGACGCAGTCCCATACAGCATTACTACTCCCCGTAGAGTTCCGTTCCCACTCATGCATCAAGTGGAGAAGGAGCTTATGCGCATGAAGAATATGGGGGTTATTGAAGAGGTTTTTGAAGCAACTGACTGGTGTGCCCCCATTGTATCTGTTGCAAAGAAAAACGGGAAGATGCACATCTGTGTAGACTTAAAAAGTTTGAATGAGGCAGTGAAGAGAGAGAGATTTGTGCTGCCGACACTGGAAGACATAGCTCCGAAATTGGCTGGGGAGAAGTTCTTCTCTACATTGGACGCTTCTAGTGGCTTCTAGCGGCTCCTAAGAGACCATGTGGGCATGGCAGTCGTCATGGACGACATCTTAGCGTATGGGTCTACTTTGGAGGAACACGATCAGTGATTGAGCTGTGTGTTGCAGACTATCAGAGAGTCTGGGCTGAAGTTAAATAAAGAAAAATGCTATTTTAGAAAAGCTGAGTTATGTTTCTTTGGGCATATCATCAATGGGGATGGCATCAAGCCAGACCCCGAGAAAATTTGTGCTATTGAACAGATGAAAAGTCCTTCCGATGTACATGAGCTGAGACAAATATTGGGCCTTGTAAATTATGTGTGCAGGTTCCTTCCAGATTTATCCACAGTACTACACCCTATCACAGAGTTGCTAAAGAAAGATGTTGCCAGAGTCTGGGGACCTCCACAGGAAGAATCTTTTATGCAGGCCAAGTCCCTGCTTGGGTCTGCCCCAGTGCTGGGGTTCTATGACCCTTCCAAAAAGACTGCGAGCAGTTATGGTTTAGGGGCCGCCCTCCTGCAGTTAAATGAAAATAAACTACAGCCCATTGCCTACTGTTCCCGCACACTGACGGCTGTTGAGTCAAAATATGCTCAAATTGAGAAAGAGTGCCTTGCTGCAGTTTGGGCCTATATGCGCTTTCAGCGTTACCTAGTGGGTTTAGAGAAATTTAGTCTGGAGACTGACCATAAACCGCTAGTCCCTCTAATCAACTCCTATGATATAGACAAAACACTCTTAAGATGCAAGTGACTTCTAATGAGGCTACTCAGGTTCAACATTCAGGCAGTGCATGTGCCGGGGAAAAAACTGGTTGTGGCAGATACACTATCCAGGCTCCCGCTGCTGCCGAAGAGTCTTCAACCGAATCGGATGTAAAAGTGTATGTAGATTCAGTTCTGGCCTCAAAGTCCATTTCTTCAAGGAAACTAGAAGAAATAAAGAAAGAGACATATTTAGATACAGACCTTCAAGAAGTTATAAAGTACATAAAAGAAGGTTGGCCCAAGAGTCGGGCAGCCTGGATGTCTTTAAGTTCTTACCAGTCAGAGAGGTCGCAGCTCACAGAGCTGGAGGGGTTGGTGCTGTTCCAGGACTGCATCGTTATTCCTGTCAGCATGAGGCAGGAGATGTTAAACAGGATTCACGTTGGCCACTTAGACATTACAAAGTGCAGAGAAAGGGCAGCTATGGCTGTATGGTGGCCTGGGATCAGCTCCGACATTGCAAGTCATGTGTCTAAATGTGCCTTTTGCTGGGAACACCGGCCTACTCAGAGAAGGGAGCCTTTGATTTCTACTCCGCTGCCTGCAGGTCCATGGCAGAAAATAGCTGCTGATTTGTGCGAACTACATGGGAAAAAGTTCCTAGTTGTGATCGACTACTATTCCAGGTATTTGGAAATTGCACCTTTGAATGAAATCACAAGTCAAGCCGTTATCATTCGTCTTAAGAGCTTGTTCGCCCGGTGGGGCATTCCAATGGAGCTGGTGAGTGATAACGGAATGCAGTTCGCTTCTACAGAGTTCAGTTCTTTCAGCAAGGAATATGATTTTAAACATTTCACGTCAAGTCCACATTACCCTTAGTGTTCACATATCAAATTTAGAGACTGAGAGACAATATAAAGTCTAAATGTTAATATTTTTTTAATGATATGCAAGGAATACTTCAATTTAATAAGAGAAAAATAGTTAAAATATGGGAAAACGTTAACTAGAAAAAGTGTGTGTGTGTGGGGGGGCTATTGTGGGATTATAATACCACCAACATAAAATGTCTAATAGCAATAAGTACATATAACTCTGTAAGTAAGTACAATAACTATGTGTAAACACAACCTGACAATAAGCATAACAAACATCAACTTTATTATTGAATCAGCTATTTATAAGAAACATATTAGGACTCGGGGGGTGAGACAAAAATTATTGTATACATACACAACCAATTATCTCTGCCAAAAATTGATGATGTCAAATTTGGAATTAAAACCGAACGGTATAAGACACTTGAGCTTGTGTATCCACAGAAAATTTGTCTCCACCTCTGGGCAATCTTTTGATCTGTTCAAACGCTTTCCTGTGCCGACATCCTTCCTATGTACCTCTAAAAAATGTCTGGAGAGGGCAGAGCAAGACCTCTCTCCAGAAATATAACAGACATGTTCCCTAATACAGGTGCCTACCTCTCTAGTAGTTATACCCACATAGGATTCGTGACACTGGGTACATTCTATCATATAGATGACAAACAGACTTTTGCAGTTAATACATCCCTTGTTAAACTCCTCCCCAGTGTGGTTAGAGGGAGCTAAACTTTTTAGAAACCTGGACATGGTTACAGGAAATACACGTTCTTCTGCCACATCTGTATGTGCCATTGTGGTGTAACCAAGAGCTCTGGGACTTATTGTCCCTTAAAAAACTGGGAGAAAGCATATTACCCAGGGAGACATTCCTTTTAGCCACAAACATGCATCCCTTATGAATAGTACCTCTCAATTGCTTGTCACCCATAAGTATAGGCATATTTCTATTGATGATTTTACAAATCGGACCATACTGGGTGGAGAAGGACATTACAAATTTGGGTGTAGCCTGATCGATGGTATCTCTTATCCCAGAACAAAAGAGACTCTCTATCCATTTGCTTCACTTCAAAAAATCCTTTATTTAAAACACTCTTAGTGTATTTACTATTACTGAGATCTCTGCTATCCTCCTGGAAAGAGCCATCTAAGGTAAAGTTACACCTTGTTCTCGTGAATTGTCCTTTGGATATTATTAATATTATTATCATTTATTTGTATAGCGCCGCCAAATTCCGTAGCGCTGGGTACAATGATAAAATACAAAACATAACAAAACTAAACAAATCTAGCACAGGAAGAAGAGTCTACAGGTTTAGGGTGCAGAGACATAAGGTTGGGGCAGCTTGTCACATCGGTTGTAGCTGCGGAAGTGAGTCAGGCAGTTCATGTATTAGTTTGGTACGGATAAGGGATAGAGGAGAGATGGTAAGCCTCTCTGAATAGGTGGGTTTTCAAGGAGCGTATGAAGCTATACAAGACATGCCTAGGGTGGTTACTGCGGACATGTAATAAACTGTTGCTAGAAATGGGTTTTCTGAATAGAGTAAAGACCAATTCTTGACTGGACACTACACCGTGCAAGGTGATGTCCAAAAAGGTGATACTGTCGTTTTGCCACTCATGAGTGAATTTGATGCCCAGACCATTAGTGTTTAGAAGTCCAACATATTAATCTGGCTCATCTGAACCAGCTGACCAAACAATTAACAAATCATCAATACATCTTACATACTTGATGATGTGATCAGACAGAGGGACACCACTAACCCCATAGTCATGGGTCCTCTCCCACCAACCCATAAACAGGTTGGAGTATGGGGAGCAAACTTCGCTCCCATGGCAGTACCCTGTCTCTGGAGGTAGTAGTGTCCTTGAAACAGAAAGAAGTTGTGCTCCAACAAAAATCTCACTGATCTTACCACAAAATTCATCATACTGGCAGTTAAATCCATGTAGAGATCCAGAAAAAAAATCAATGGACACCAGGCCATACTTATGGGGGGTGGAGGAGTACAGTGATACAATATTAACTGTTAACCAACTGTACTCCTTCCTCCACGGAATGCCCTCCATAGTGTGTAGTGTTTGGGTTGTGTCCCATATATGGCTGGGTAGTCTAGGAACCAAAGGTTGGAGAAAAATATCCACCCATTTAGAGAGGGGTTCCATAAGAGAGCCAATGCCAGTTACTATTGGTCTACCCTTAACATTGATTACGCTCTTGTGAACTTTGGGGAGGTGGTGGAAGATGGGAGTGATGGGTTTTTCACCAATAGGTGATCAGCCGTTTGGTAATCCATTAAACCATCTTCCACCGCCTCATCAACAAGATGCTTAAGTTCCCTAGAGAACCTTTTAGTTGGATCTCTGGGTAACTTTAAGTAGGTGTCCGTATTGCTCAGTTTTCTATGAGCCTCGTTAAGATAACTGCTTCTGTCTATGACAGCCACACTACCCCCTTTGTCCGACTGCCTAATCATGATGTGTTTATTGTTTTGTAGCCCCAATAGAGACTCTTTTTCCTTAACTGTCAGGTTATGCCCACCTTTAGTCATTTTATATAGCTCTGTAAGGTCATCTACTACCCATTGATGGAAACCCTCCAGTGATTTACCCCTAGTCTTAATGGGATAAAAAGTGGATCTGGACCTGAGACTGGGCAACCTAACACCTGATGATGAGTTATATGTACTTATTGCTACTAGACCTTTGCCATTTATGTGTTGACTATGATGTAAATGATCTGTCCATTATGACTATAAAGTAATATGTTTATATGCACCTCATTGTACTAGCTGTACGACTAATTATTATTATTATCGGTTATTTGTAGAGCGCCAACAGATTCCGCAGCGCTACTAAGGAGAAAGTTATGCTTACTGTCAGGTTGTGTTTGCACATAGTTATTATACTTTCTGTACAGAGTTACATGTACTATTTGGTATTAGACATTTGACATTTATTCATTCACTATGTTGTAAATTATCTGTTCATTATGACTATAAAGTAATATGTTTATATGCACCTCATTCTACTAGCTGTGTGAATATGGAGAAAGTTAGATGTCTGATTTCTCTTATTATCATATTCACTATTCGGTAGTATTATAATCCCTCAAAATGCCCCCCCCCCCCATTTTTTCTAGTTAACTTATTCCCATGTTTTAACTATTTTTCTCTTATTAAATTGAAGTATTCCTTGCATATTGGTAAAAAACATATTAACATGTATACTTTATATTGCCTCTCAATTTGATATGTGTACAATAAGGATTAAATTATTAGGCCATTTTTGTTTTAGCCTCCAGGCAGTTTCTTAGCCTTTATATTCTACACACAGATGTACTCTGTTATGTCTATGATTACGATCCTAGTGACCGAAACCGGTCAGATATTTTGAATGGCCTAGGATTTTACATTACGATTCCTGCTGTTTATCTTTTAAAGATTTGCTCAATAAAGTGTTTACTTCTTATTTTTATCTACCATGAGGCTCTACTGGACTCTTTTTTCAATATCCCATTAGATACACCTGTCTTGGAGGTGGGACCTAACAGGATACATAAAAGGTATCAAACGGTCCATATTTTCACTCTTGAAAAAGTTCCCAATCTATTGAATTTATTTGTGTGTCACTTTTTTGTTTAACGGACATTACATATAACTTTTCACTGGGCTCCAATCTGTGGACTGCTGAAAGGAAGGATTGTCCAACAAAGACTCCAGACCACATAGACACTTGCTGGAGACAAAAAAGAATAGGAGGACAGTCGGTTACAGACACACCAGCTTGCGGACCACTCCACGGGTTGCCCTGCCATATATGCTGTGTTGACAGGTATATGCTGTTATATGCTGTTATTTGATTTTAATCTTGTGAGTAGCTTCTTATAAAATCTGTATTCTGTATTAAATCTGTTTTTATCTGCACTTAGATGCGTTTGTTGTTTTTTAATGCTTAAAATCTGCCTAATGGTCTCCATATACAGACAGTTTTTTTAAAAAAAAATTATAAGCTTCACATAAGTTACTGAAAGCTGTGGTAAAGAAAAGTAAGTGGGCTTGATTACGTGGGCGGTATATTGCATTTTCAAGATCGTGAAAACTCCACTAGAGTTAGGCTTTTTGCGCTAGTCGGGTTGCGCTGGTATTAAAAGTTAAAAAATAACTTATTTTGCGCAATCGGTAACCCGACTAGTGCAAAAATCTGAACATCAAATATCATGTATTACCTTGTAGAAGTCAAAAGAGAAAAAAAAAGTGGAAAATAAACTAACACTATCGCATATTCGCAATTGCGCTAACCCAACATGAAAATATTAATATTTCATATTCCAATGTTCTTAACATTATGGAATATGGTCTATTTATTCATAATTAAATATTTCTACATACAGTATATCTATATCTGATGGTTTTTAACATATATATATTTATAACTATATATATAGATGATTATATATAGGTATAGATATATACAGATATATATAGGAATATTTGTTTAAAAATACTTAGAACATATTCTGCTATGTGCAGAACATTGGAATGTGAAACATACAGTTAAATATATATACAGGGAGTGCAGAATTATTAGGCAAGTTGTATTTTTGAGGATTAATTTTATTATTGAACAACAACCATGTTCTCAATGAACCCAAAAAACTCATTAATATCAAAGCTGACTAGTTTTGGAAGTAGTTTTTAGTTTGTTTTTAGTTATAGCTATTTTAGGGGGATATCTGTGTGTGCAGGTGACTATTACCGTGCATAATTATTAGGCAACTTAACAAAAAACAAATATATACCCATTTCAATTATTTATTTTTACCAGTGAAACCAATATAACATCTCAACATTCACAAATATACATTTCTGACATTCAAAAACAAAACAAAAACAAATCAGTGACCAATATAGCCACCTTTCTTTGCAAGGACACTCAAAAGCCTGCCATCCATGGATTCTGTCAGTGTTTTGATCTGTTCACCATCAACATTGCGTGCAGCAGCAACCACAGCCTCCCAGACACTGTTCAGAGAGGTGTACTGTTTTCCCTCCTTGTAAATCTCACATTTGATGATGGACCACAGGTTCTCAATGGGGTTCAGATCAGGTGAACAAGGAGGCCATGTCATTAGATTTTCTTCTTTTATACCCTTTCTTGCCAGCCACGCTGTGGAGTACTTGGACGCGTGTGATGGAGCATTGTCCTGCATTAAAATCATGTTTTTCTTGAAGGATGCAGACTTCTTCCTGTACCACTGCATGAAGAAGGTGTCTTCCAGAAACTGGCAGTAGGACTGGGAGTTGAGCTTGACTCCATCCTCAACCCGAAAAGGCCCCACAAGCTCATCTTTGATGATACCAGCCCAAACCAGTACTCCACCTCCACCTTGCTGGCGTCTGAGTCGGACTGGAGCTCTCTGCCCTTTACCAATCCAGCCACGGGCCCATCCATCTGGCCCATCAAGACTCACTCTCATTTCATCAGTCCATAAAACCTTAGAAAAATCAGTCTTGAGATATTTCTTGGCCCAGTCTTGACGTTTCAGCTTGTGTGTCTTGTTCAGTGGTGGTCGTCTTTCAGCCTTTCTTACCTTGGCCATGTCTCTGAGTATTGCACACCTTGTGCTTTTGGGCACTCCAGTGATGTTGCAGCTCTGAAATATGGCCAAACTGGTGGCAAGTGGCATCTTGGCAGCTGCACGCTTGACTTTTCTCAGTTCATGGGCAGTTATTTTGCGCCTTGGTTTTTCCACACGCTTCTTGCGACCCTGTTGACAATTTTGAATGAAACGCTTGATTGTTCGATGATCACACTTCAGAAGCTTTGCAATTTTAAGAGTGCTGCATCCCTCTGCAAGATATCTCACTATTTTTGACTTTTCTGAGCCTGTCAAGTCCTTCTTTTGACCCATTTTGCCAAAGGAAAGGAAGTTGCCTAATAATTATGCACACCTGATATAGGGTGTTGATGTCATTAGACCACACCCCTTCTCATTACAGAGATGCACATCACCTAATATGCTTAATTGGTAGTAGGCTTTCGAGCCTATACAGCTTGGAGTAAGACAACATGCATAAAGAGGATGATGTGGTCAAAATACTCATTTGCCTAATATCTCTGCACTCCCTGTATATATATATATATATATATATATATATATATATATATATATATATATATATATATATATATATATATATAGTTTTCCAAGAAAAATGCACACTGAGAGGAGCTTAAGTGAATAGGGTTTTAATACCCATAAGGAGTAAAATTGTTGTGGTCTAAAGACGGGGCCACCCCAAAATGTTACTACTTGTTGGTATTAAAACCCTATTCGCATAAGCCCCTTTGAGTGTGCCTTCTTCTTGGAAAACTGTATGTGCATTGTCAGGATTACACCCAGGGCGCCGGACATATCATAAGTGACATGAGTGCTTGAACCCATTATATACCTACAAATACATCTCTAGCCATCTGTATGTATCTCTATGTTAAAGTACTTTGACTGCTTTGTTTTCTAACACCCCGAGATCTCATATCTTTGAGACCTTATTACTTTTTTGTGCAATATTTTTTAAATAATTTTATTAGATAGTGTTATTATAAGTGTAACTGTACTTTGTAATGTATTTGATGTGTTTTGTGCAACTTTTTAGTTTTATGAAACAGTTAACCACAGTTTTTTTTTTTTTTTAAAATATGTTTTATTGAGGATTAAGCAATACAACCGGTGTCACAACGCAGGTGACTAAAAAATGCACATATATGCAAACATTATATTGTTGTAATGATACAGTAAATATAACTATTGATGGAAATGCAAATTACATAAATCAAGCATATCAAGCATGAAATACAATATCAACCGCATAAACCTCATTTTTAATTATCTTGAATAAGATTATAAACCTCATTTTTAAATAGTGTGAACAGACTGTAAACACAGGGGCAAACTAATACTTCAGTATTATCAATTAACTCAGTTTTCTAGGAACTTCATAAAGTCAGTTTAGGAATATCTGTCTGTATACTTCAACTAGTATTCTCAGTGCGCATCTCCAGGCGGGGGTGGCCCTCTATGGGGAGAAGGAAGGGAAGAGAGGGGAAATAAAGACTAGGAAGTATGATAAGAGAGGGGAAGGGTGGGCAATCAGTTTATTAGTAGGGAATGTAGGAAAGCAAGTGTTATCAGCCAATTAGTACATCCCCAAATTGGTGTGAAAGTTTAATTATAATAATGGAAGGGATCAGAAACTTTAATGCAGCTAAAAATTTAGCTGAGTTAACCACAGTTTTGATATTGCGGTGAGAATTGTAGTGTAAATCGCTCAACTTGTAATATCAGTGCAATTAAAACTTCTTGCAAAAACACTATAGCGCTTGCGCAAAAATCGTTTGTGCTTCACTTATAATCTAGGCCAGTGTCTCTTCCACAAAGTGGATGCTAAATAAACAATTTTAAAGTAATGGTGATTTTTTTTTCTGTTGCTTACAGAATATAATATCTCATAAATAGTAGATTATTTTTATTTTTGCAGAGCATAGTACACATTTCTTTTTAACTACAAAAAAAAGGAAAGCGTAAAATGTGAGAGATTTCTTTCTTCTTTCTCTTTCAAAATAACATTTTTAATAGCTAATTTTATGTGCGAGAAGATTATTTTATTAATACTATATTATTGAAGAAAATGTGTCTTCAATATAAACAACTTCTATGTAGAAATAATTTTTATTTTGGATAGCTAAATATTTTATAGTTGAGCTTGAAATGTTTGTTTAGCCTGTTTATTTATTGATGAATACTTTATTGATGTCAGTATATATAGGTTGTTTAAATAAGGTCCAAGGACACTAGCAAATTATTATTATGGAAATTGACTGCTTCATTTTTGAAAATTGTTCCTGTTTATGAAAAGGCAATCTTAAAAAATATTTCTGTTTTGAATATATCACTTAAAACTATAAATATAAACCAATTATGATTATAATTGGTATTGATTATATGACACATATTAACCCCTTAATGACCAGCAATGGGGGTGCCGTTTTCAACAGGTTTTCAAGACCATTTTAACTCATCAAATTCAACACCTAAAGGGACTTGATAAAATCCTGAACTGGTCTTTTTTAAATCTTTCCAGTATTTTAGGACAATTTAGAATAATTCTATCAGGTTTCTATCATGATGCACATGTGCAAGACACTCTGAAATGGCCACCGGAAACTATTTAAAGGTGTATTGGCAATTATCTCTATTGTATAGTCAGTCTGCAGCAAGCAGGAAACATATTGACATATGTATATGCACAGTTACATATGTATATGTACTTGATATCATGTACAGCTAAGGGGACCTTCAGGAAAAGTGAAATCAGGACTCCAACATCTAGAAATGAGTTTGTTTCTAATTCACACTCGCATTGTCGTGAATGTAACTTTCAGTACAAGTGTCTTCATAACTGAGCTTTCATAAGGGATAGCGCATACATGACCGAGTTCAAAAGGAGCCTATTGAAATTAAATCCATCCTGATCACTGTTAAACAAAATGAAGGCCATTTGTATATAGGTATGATGGGTAAACTAGGCATGTTGGCTCAATTACTATATTGACACTTTTAATATTTTAAAAGCAGTCTTTTTTTCAGTAGTTACAATTATTGATTTTAAAAGAAACATGGGAAAATTTGGGGAAATTTGCACCTGAAATCAAGAAGAAGGCTATGGGTTTATATTAATAGGACTTCTATTCTAAAACTGCATTATAACAGTGCTCACATTACTGAACTCTTAAACAGGATTAAGCCTTCATGACTGGGTGTTCAATAATGTAGCTGCAAGAGCTGGAAAGTACACTGGACCAGATTACAAGAGGCACGTTAATTAGCACTTCTGCTCATGCGTAAACACCGCCAGAAGTAAGCTTTTAATGTGCGTATTACAAGTTGAAAGTAAAATGATTGTGTGCAAGCAAAAGCCGACACACGCTAACTTCAGGACTTCAGAAGTCAGAAAGAGGTTAACGTCTTCTCCCCATAGAATTCAATGGAGCACGTAAACACTTTTCGCTATAACGCGACACCTTGTTAGACCAACTGTTCTTGTATTTTCTTCACATACAAGAAAATGTATGTATATATATATATATATATATATATATATATATATGGCTCATTTAAAAACATATACATATATATATACCTATATATACATACTGTATATATATATATATATATATATATATATATACACAGTATATATATATATATATATATATATATATATATATATATATATATATATATATATATATATATATACAGAATATATAGGAATATCTGTTTAAAAATACATAGAACGTTTTACCCTATGTGAAGAGCATTGAAATGTAAAATATTTACAATACATACTTAGTAAAACACATTATTAAATATTAAAAGTTATTAAAAAACATGTTTTCAGGTTTTCAGGTATTTGAGTGGAAAGGGCATCACAGTGTATATACACATGTACATATGTGTAGACATGTATGCATATATACAGTTTATATATATATATATATATATATATATATATATATATATATACTGTATATATATAATATGTGTGTATATATATATATATATATATATATATATATATATATATATATATATACACATATGAATGAATATATAAAGGTATAGAAATATATATATATATATCTATTTTAAAATTGATATAACAGTTTTCCCTATGTGAAGAACATTGGAAAGTGAAATAAATATCTTATGGTAAGTCAGGACTGGGAGCAACAATAGGCCTGGGCATTTTATGCCAGAGCAGCCCACCCTGGTATACATTGTAGGTGTGTAAGTGTGTGTATAGGGCAGTTGGCTGTTACCCTGCATAACTACTGTAACTGTTAGCATAGCTACCAACAGGGGCCAGCCTACCTTCATCCATCCAAAATTACCATGCAGCATCTCCAGATTCCATGCAAGCCAGCCCCCTTAGAAATATGCAGCAGCTCCAGAAACCAGGTGTTTGTGTATGTGTGTGTTTACATATGTATATATAAATATATATATATATATATATATATATATATATATATATATATATATATATATATATATATACATATGAACATAAATACACACATATATATATATACAGGGAGTGCAGAATTATTAGGCAAATGAGTATTTTGACCACATCATCCTCTTTATGCATGTTGTCTTACTCCAAGCTGTATAGGCTCGAAAGCCTACTACCAATTAAGCATATTAGGTGATGTGCATCTCTGTAATGAGAAGGGGTGTGGTCTAATGACATCAACACCCTATATCAGGTGTGCATAATTATTAGGCAACTTCCTTTCCTTTGGCAAAATGGGTCAAAAGAAGGACTTGACAGGCTCAGAAAAGTAAAAAATAGTGAGATATCTTGCAGAGGGATGCAGCACTCTTAAAATTGCAAAGCTTCTGAAGCGTGATCATCGAACAATCAAGCGTTTCATTCAAAATAGTCAACAGGGTCGCAAGAAGCGTGTGGAAAAACCAAGGCGCAAAATAACTGCCCATGAACTGAGAAAAGTCAAGCGTGCAGCTGCCAAGATGCCACTTGCCACCAGTTTGGCCATATTTCAGAGCTGCAACATCACTGGAGTGCCCAAAAGCACAAGGTGTGCAATACTCAGAGACATGGCCAAGGTAAGAAAGGCTGAAAGACGACCACCACTGAACAAGACGCACAAGCTGAAACGTCAAGACTGGGCCAAGAAATATCTCAAGACTGATTTTTCTAAGGTTTTATAGACTGATGAAATAAGAGTGAGTCTTGATGGGCCAGATGGATGGGCCCGTGGCTGGATTGGTAAAGGGCAGAGAGCTCCAGTCCGACTCAGACGCCAGCAAGTTGGAGGTGGAGTACTGGTTTGGGCTGGTATCATCAAAGATGAGCTTGTGGGGCCTTTTCGGGTTGAGGATGGAGTCAAGCTCAACTCCCAGTCCTACTGCCAGTTTCTGGAAGACACCTTCTTCAAGCAGTTGTACAGGAAGAAGTCTGCATCCTTCAAGAAAAACATGATTTTCCTGCAGGACAATGCTCCATCACACGCGTCCAAGTACTCCACAGCGTGGCTGGCAAGAAAGGGTATAAAAGAAGAAAATCTAATGACATGGCCTCCTTGTTCACCTGATCTGAACCCCATTGAGAACCTGTGGTCCATCATCAAATGTGAGATTTACAAGGAGGGAAAACAGTACACCTCTCTGAACAGTGTCTGGGAGGCTGTGGTTGCTGCTGCACGCAATGTTGATGGTGAACAGATCAAAACACTGGCAGAATCCATGGATGGCAGGCTTTTGAGTGTCCTTGCCAAGAAAGGTGGCTATATTGGTCACTGATTTGTTTTTGTTTTGTTTTTGAATGTCAGAAATGTATATTTGTGAATGTTGAGATGTTATATTGGTTTCACTGGTAAAAATAAATAATTGAAATGGGTATATATTTGTTTTTTGTTAAGTTGCCTAATAATTATGCACAGTAATAGTCACCTGCACACACAGATATCCCCCTAAAATAGCTATAACTAAAAACAAACTAAAAACTACTTCCAAAACTATTCAGCTTTGATATTAATGAGTTTTTTGAGTTCATTGAGAACATGGTTGTTGTTCAATAATAAAATTAATCCTCAAAAATACAACTTGCCTAATAATTCTGCACTCCCTGTATATATATATATATATATATATATATATATATATATATATATATATATATATATATATACACACACAGAGAGAAGTGCACACACAGGAACGAACAACTGGCTCAATACCATTGTTAGATCCACACTTTAAAGGAAAATCCCTGCACTTAGAAAATAAGACTTGATTCAATACAAAATGAATGTTAAAAGCAAGTAAATTTTTTCAATGTATAAAAAACATTGTGCATCCAAAAATGAGCAGTGGAAAACGAGTCAAAAGCGTTTTGTCATATACAACATACTTTGTCAATGACTCCTAGCTGTTAAAGCATGCAAGGGTTCTTATATACGGTAAAAACACACCCCTTTCACCTTAATTACTCTATTAACCCTTAACATCCTTGAAAAAGTGGCTATTCAGAACCTATAACAAAATTTGACTAACATTCTTAATTATCTCTCATTTGTTTTTAAATGCTTGTAATATAGTTTATAACTGCATGCTTATACCAATAAACAATATTTATTTATCCAAATTAATATATTTACTAATTTTTGTATATCTAAAAGACACAGGTGAAAGTAAGAGTAACATGGAACTAGAGTATCTATCCATATTCTAGAATATGTTGTGATCATAATAAAAGTATATATAGGTTATGGCATATCAATCAACAAAAAGTTTTATGTCCCATTCAGAATTGAGACCAGTCGGTATTCTGGTACCCAATTGAAAAATCCAAAACACCTCCTGTTGCTTCAAGGATTTAATCCTATCTCCACCTCTAGGGTGTCTCTTAGTGTACTGGATACCTTGTGCAGTCAATAAAGAACTATCTGAGTTGTGATATCTATGAAAATGCAGGGCTATGAGAGTAATTGAATGAGGGTCTTCAATAGCCCGTAAGTGTTCCAAAAACCGATCTTTTAAAGTTCTGGTCGTGTGACTTACATACTTTTTGTCACAGCCCAAACATCTTAACAGATAAATCACAAATTTTGTATACAATTAATGTATTCCTTAATCTTAAATGTCTTTGAATTATCCTGAGACATAAATTCATTTCCCAGTACAACATAAGAACATGTCTTGCATATTCTACTGCCACATTTATAAAAACCAGCTTTCTTTGATAGCCAATTATATTTATTTACCACTGGTAACATGGACAGTGACAACATGTTACCGAGAGTTTTGTTTTTTCTACTTACAAAATTTAAACCCATATCTACTACTTTGCTTAGTATTGGACCTGTTTTTAAAATGGGCAAAGATTTATTAATAATCCCACATATTTGGTTAAATTCCTTACTGTAAGACGTGCAGTTTCCGGAGGGATTTCCTATTTGCAGGACACAGCACACAGCGTGAAGCACATGTAAGGGTAAGAAATTGAGGGGGAGCAGAGAAACTGAGCTCTACCTCCGTAGGAGTTTGACTCAATACTATTGTTAGCCTGTTCTATGGCGACTTACCACCTTGGTGCAACTTTTTAGCCCAGTAATGCTTTTCACAGAGTAGAACTTTCCTGTAGTATATCAGTCTGATCCCGACTATTACGGTCAGTCCAGTGATGAAATACCACGCAATTCCTCTCTGAACAAGGAAGACAGCAACCCCAGATGACTGTTTCGGCCTTCATTGGACCTCCCCAGTGAGATGTAGCCACATTCCTCTAAACACACTGAGCAAGGTGTAATGAATACAGTTCTTGTTAAATACTTCAACCAATAATGACAGATGTTGGTATGCGAGATTAATAACTTGCATATAATACTTGAATCAAAATATGTTGTTGTTTCACAATGCTAACCTACCGTAAAGGTAATTCCTTAGGCTAACAGAGTGACTTGGTATTGCCAGAGAATAACCCGCTGTAATCCGGTGTTGCTAAGAGTACAGAGTGGTTATTAGTGGCATAAGTAGTTAAACAAAGTTCATACCTCACTGGGCCGTGGAGGATCAGCTGAATACTGCTGGAGAATATTTGGAGCAGGCAGGGAACAGATCGCGGTTAACCGCAGCTACCGGTTTCTCAGAGGGAGAGAGACGCTGCTGACAGGAGCGGGCGGTAGCTGATGACGTAGCCGCAGCTCCAAGCGTCTGTGTCCCAAGGCTGTGAGAGGAGAGGCTGGCAGGTACAACCTGTGCTGAGCGTCTGTGTCCGAAGGCTGTGGGTGGAGAGGCTGGCAGGTACAAACTTGTGCTGAATGGTAAAAGGAAAAGTTAGAAGTTCAGATCAGAGAAAACTTCAAAGTTCAATGGCTAGTAGAAACGAAGCTTCAAGTAGACTTGTCAACTTCAATAATCCAGCAACTAGTTAGGCAGGCTATGCTAATTTATAGTGAAGAGGAGGAGTGTTCTTAAAGGGACAGTGTGAGGGAAACGGCATTCCTTACACAGACCCCCCCCCCCCCAAGGAAACCACAGCGAGGTTTCAAGGATAAGGCCTGTCCGGATGTCTCTGATGGAACTGAGAGATCAACCTGGGCGCAGAGAGATTGGAGACAGGTTCCCATGAGTCCTCTTCCTGACCAAATCCCAGCCAACGAACTAGGTAAAATAACTGTCCATGAACAAGTCAGGAGTCCAGAATACTGTGAACCTGGAACTCCTCCTGGTCAGTCGGTGCTGAAACACCCGGAAGATGAGAGAGTGTAGGTACATCAGAGTGACAAGGTTTCACCAGAGAAATATGAAAAGTAGGGTGCACCTTAAGTGAAGGTGGAAGATCCAGGGTAACAGTGAGAGGATTCGAGATTGAGGAAATAATGAATGGTCCAATAAAAGTACGTCCAAATTTCTTAGATGGGTAGTGCAATTTCAAATTCTTAGTGGACAACCAAACGCGTTGACCAACTGTATAGGTTGGTCCAGGTCTATGCCTCAAGTTGTAGTATTTACTATGAGTGGTTTGAGAATCAAGAATGTGCTTCTTTACTGATGAGAAAACTCGGCAGATGTCATTCATGGTATCGTTCACCTGAGGGCAAGGTGTGTCCATCTTGGATAAAAGGTCCGCGCGAGGATGCAATCCATAATTGATAAAGAAAGGAGTGAACTGAGTTGAAGAATTCACATGGTTATTATAAGAAAATTCGGCTAAATGAAGATAATCTGCCCACGTATGCTGTTCTTGGGAGCAATAACAGCGTAAGAACTGTTCAATGCTTTGATTCACTATTTCAGTTAGTCCGTTGGACTGTGGGTGGAAGGAAGTTGTGAGGGATTGTTCCATATGGAGAGATTTGCAGAGATTCTTCCAAAATCTGGATGTAAACTGCGTCCCCCGATCGCTTATCACAGATTTGGGGATACCATGTAACCGTATGATTTCTTTAAGGAATAAATTAGCAGTAATTTTAGAGGTAGGTAAAGCACTTGTCGGAATAAAATGAGCCATTTTGGAGAAGAGGTCCGTTACGACGAAAATGGTATTAAAACCATTGGATCTAGGGAGATCTACTATGAAGTCCATTGAGACTTTCTCCCAGGGTTTATCAGGTACTGGTATAGGTTGCAAGAACCCAAAGGGTCGCTGTTTTGCATGTTTAGAGGTAGCACAGGTATCACAGTTGGATACATATTTA
This sequence comes from Bombina bombina, assembly GCF_027579735.1. NCBI lineage: Eukaryota > Metazoa > Chordata > Amphibia > Anura > Bombinatoridae > Bombina > Bombina bombina. The sequence goes on along the minus strand of NC_069503.1, from coordinate 672,589,468 downwards.
CGTACAGATTGTCTGAGACCTGGCCACCAGTAGAATCGACTGAGTAGTTCTGTGGTTTTTTCCACACCCATATGTCCTGCTAAGGGTAAGTCATGTACCTGCTTTAGTAAGGATTGACGAAGGTTAACAGGTATATAGAGCTTGTTCTCTCTGTAGTACAATCCATCGGTATTTAATGTGAGGTCGTCTAAGTTAATCTCAGTGCTAACAGTTTGATCTGCTTTGATCTGAGATGTAGTTAACCCAACGAAACACTCTTGTTAGGCAGTCGAGACAGGGCATCCGCTTTTCCATTTTTATCACCTGGCCTGTAAGAGATGTTAAAACGAAATCTAGAAAAATAGAGACTCCATCGCAGTTGTCTTGAGGAGAGAGTTTTATTAGTTTGAAGATACTGCAAGTTTTTATGGTCGGTAAATATGACTATTGGATGTTCTGCACCCTCTAGGAGATGCCGCCAGTGATCGAATGAACATTTAATGGCTAATAACTCCTTTTCTCCCACGGGGTAATTCCTCTCTGCCGGTTGGAGGACTCTGGAGTAGTATGCAACTGGATGGAGAGGTTCCTTACAAGAGGGCCTTTGTGATAGGATTGCTCCAATAGCATAATCCGAGGCATCAACTTCCAAAACAAACTGGTGGGTTAGATCAGGATATCTCAGAATAGGTTCTGAGGAAAATCTTTGTTTTAAGAAGTCGAAAGCCTCTTGAGCTTGGAGTGTCCAGGAGAAGTTAAGTTGCTGTTTAGTGAGATCTGTGAGAGGTTTGCAGATAGCAGCGAATCCCGGAATAAACTTCCTATAAAAGTTAGAGAATCCAAGGAACCGCTGTACGTCCTTCCTGGAAGAAGGAGTAGGCCAGTCTTGTATAGCACAAATCTTTTTGTTATCCATAGAGATACCTTGCTCAGTGAAATTATAACCTAGGAAGGTTATGTTTTTTGCTTCAAATATGCACTTTTCAGGCTTAGCATATAATTTGTTTTGTCTTAACCTGAGCAAAACTTCCTTGACATGACTTCTGTGTTGGTTCAAATCAGAAGAGTAAATTAGAATGTCATCTAAATAGACTATAATGTACACGTCAAGTATATCCCTGAAGATGTCATTTATTAAACATTGAAATGTAGCTGGGGCGTTACACAGTCCGAATGGCATTACAGTATACTCATAAAGACCATATCTAGTTCTAAATGCTGTAAGCCATTCGTCCCCAGCTCTTATTCTTATCAGATTATAGGCTCCTCTGAGATCCAATTTAGTGAAGTATGAGGAACCGCGTAATCTTTCTATTAATTCTGGGATCAATGGAAGTGGATATCTGTTTTTCCTAGTGTGCTTGTTCAACTCTCTATAATCTATTATAGGCCTGAGTGTACCATCCTTATTGGTCACAAAAAACATTCCCGCACCAGCGGGGGAGGTACTAGGTCTAATGAACCCCTTTTTAAGATTATCGTCAATGTACACCTTTAGATGCTCTAATTCAGGTTTAGAGAGTGGGTAAAGGTGTCCAAAAGGTATGGACACCCCAGGAAGCAGATCTATGGGGCAATCGTAAGCCCTATGAGGTGGAAGAGATTCTGCTTCGGTCTTATCGAATACATCTCTAAATTCATGATATTGTAGAGGGATGGGGTGTTCACTGTTAGTCACAGAGAGGAGGATAGAGCTGTCTGTCAATTGTGTTCTCTCTATTTCCTTGGGAAAAGATATGGTTAAGTGTGTCCAATCTATATGTGGTTTGTGAGTCCTTAACCAGTTTATACCAAGGATAACTCTGTACATGGGGGAAGAAATAACATCTAGTGATATCCTATCTGAGTTATGGTTCCCTATGTATAAAGTCAAAGGAATTGTCTGGTGAGTAAGAGGCCCACTTGAAAGTATGCTACCGTCAATAACTTTAACAGAGACAGGTGTTTGCTTTGAAATCATAGGTATTTTATTTTTAAACACAAAATTCATGTCAATGAAGTTTCCACAAGATCCGGTATCAATTAGAGCTGTTGTCTGGATCTTGCAGGATTCCCACTGTAAAATGACAGGAATAGTGAGGTAAGAGGTAGAGACAAGTTTAGAAAACAAATTAAGTTGAGGTTTTTTGATCTTACCTATTTTCTGTTTTGCCAATTGGGGGCAGTCTTTTACCTCATGTTTGGGTGATGCGCAATATAGGCATAGGTTCAACGTCTTCCTTCTGGTTTTCTCCTGTGAAGATAAAGGGCCCTTTATAAACCCTATCTCCATGGGTTGTGGCAAGTCCTTTGTAGAAGTGACAGGAGAAACAGAAAGCTTCTTTGTAATACCAATTCTTTCACTACATCTCTCTCTAAGACGCCTATCAATAGAGAATTCCTCCAAAGTCTCAGGTATTCCTATACGGGAGATTTCGTCTTTGAGCTCTTCACTTAAGCCTAGGCGAAATTGAATTTTGAGAGATATCTCATTCCACATAGCATCTCTTGCATAAATCTTGAATTGTGTAAGTTTCGACTGGGTTTTTAGACTGTTTCAAAGCTCTCAAATTATTTTCTGAAGATATGTGTTTATATGGATCATCATACAGTGTTGACATCTCAGAAAAGAATGCTTCAAGTGATCCCAAAATAGGATCTTCATTTTCAAAGAAGGCATCTGCCCATGCTCTTGGCTCTCCTCTTAGATAAGAGATTACAGTTAGTACTCTGGTTCTTTCTGTGGCATAAGTCTAAACATGAATTCCTGAATTCCCTAAACTGTGCCCTATTACCAGAGAACCATTCTGGAGTTGATACAGCAGGTTCAGGAGAATGTTCTGTAGCAGGTAGTTTGGCTGATAATGTTTCCCTAAGACAGGCTTTTAGGGCCTGATTCTCCAGCTGCAATTCTCTGAATGAGTTAGATAAAAGGTCAACCCTATCAGACAAACTTTTTAAGTGGTCTGCCATAGTGGTAGGTTCCATTTCCATGTAAGAATAACAAGACTAAGTAATTACAACAACACGAAGAAAATTAAAACAAAATACCTTTGTTCAGTTTGATATGTGCTGTAACTTTTCAGGCTGGATTATTATGTAATGAATACAGTTCTTGTTAAATACTTCAACCAATAATGACAGATGTTGGTATGCGAGATTAATAACTTGCATATAATACTTGAATCAAAATATGTTGTTGTTTCACAATGCTAACCTACAGTAAAGGTAATTCCTTAGGCTAACAGAGTGACTTGGTATTGCCAGAGAATAACCCGCTGTAATCCGGTGTTGCTAAGAGTACAGAGTGGTTATTAGTGGCATAAGTAGTTAAACAAAGTTCATACCTGACTGGGCCGTGGAGGATCAGCTGAATACTGCCGGAGAATATTTTGAGCAGGCAGGGAACAGATCGCGGTTAACCGCAGCTACCGGCTTCTCAGAGGGAGAGAGACGCTGCTGACAGGAGCGGGCGGTAGCTGATGACGTAGCCGCAGCTCCAAGCGTCTGTGTCCCAAGGCTGTGAGAGGAGAGGCTGGCAGGTACAACCTGTGCTGAGTGTCTGTGTCCGAAGGCTGTGGGTGGAGAGGCTGGCAGGTACAAACTTGTGCTGAATGGTAAAAGGAAAAGTTAGAAGTTCAGATCAGAGAAAACTTCAAAGTTCAATGGCTAGTAGAAACAAAGCTTCAAGTAGACTTGTCAACTTCAATAATACAGCAACTAGTTAGGCAGGCTATGCTAATTTATAGTGAAGAGGAGGAGTGTTCTTAAAGGGACAGTGTGAGGGAAACGGCATTCCTTACACAAGGAGTCCACTTCTGGTTGCCCCCTTTCCCATAGGCAGTCTAAATACATGCAAATTACTCTTTGGTCTCCCTAAGTGTAATGGGGAAAACAGACATGGACTCCTTGCACACATGCCATTAAAGAGATACAACTGCACCTCACTGACAAGGCCCACAGAAGGCCAAAACGATTGCCTGGGGTTGTTGTTTCTCTTGTTCAGAGAAGAATTGCCTGGTATTTTGGCACTGGACTGTCATTGGGCAGGATCAGACTGATATGCTACAGGATATTTTTGTCTCTGTGAAAAGGCATAGTGTGCAAAAATAGTGTGCACCCTGAGTTGCAATGGAAATGAACAGGCATGGAAGTTATTCTAGCTTTTGTTCTATCTCAGGAGTGCGGCTTTCTCTCTCTTCTGATATTTATGCAAATTTCTCTTGGGTCTCCCTAACAGTAATGGGGGAAACCATACGTGGACTCCTTGCACATATGCCCTTAAAGAGATACAACTGCACCTCACTGACGAGGCCCACAGAAGGCCAAAACCATCGCCTGGGGTTGTTGTTTCTCTTGTTCAGAGAAGAATTGCCTGGTATTTCGGCACTGGACTGTCATTGGGCAGGGTAAGACTGATATTCTACAGGATATTTTTTCTCTGTGAAAAGGCATAGGGTGCTAAACGATTGTGCACCCTGAGAAACAATGGAAATAAACAGGCATGTAAGTTATTCTAGCTTTTGTTCTATCACAGGAGTGCGGCTCTCTCTCTTCTGATATGTATGCAAATTACTCTTGGGTCTCCCTAACAGTAATGGGGGAAACCAGACGTGGACTACTTGCACATATGCCCTTAAAGAGATACAACTGCACCTCACTGACGAGGCCCACAGAAGGCTGAAACGATCGTCTGGGGTTGTTGTTTCTCTTGTTCAGGGAAGAATTGCCTGGTATTTTGGTGCTGGACTGTCATTGGGCAGGGTCAGACTGATATGTTACAGAATATTTTTTTCTCTGTGAAAAGACAGAGTGTGCACCCTGTGTTGCAATGGAAATTAACAGGCATGGAAGTTATTCTAGCTTTTGTTCTATCTCAGGAGTGCGTCTCTCTCTCTTCTGATAAATATATATATATACTATATATATATATACTATATATATATATACAGCAGGGTCTAGAACTCACGGTAATCCAATGCAGACTGGGGGGGGGGGGCGACAACAAGCTTTCAAAGTATATTCATGGACAAAGAAGGGACTCTCTGGATTTAAATCAATCTTTACTTATGTGACGTTTCGGTGTTTCACCCCCATCCTCAGACCATTTACAAAGAGCAACTATAATACAGACTTAAATGCTACTCACCACCTGTGCATGCCAAACTTCTGTGATTCATAGCTGTTGCGTGGCTCAGTGCGTGCTTCATCAGGCGGTGCCCGTTGCCTTGCAACCAGCTGTGTAAACTACAACTAAAATATACAAATGTCGATAAAAGCAAATTAGACACAGCAAGAACATAATTGATGACAGTCACTGGGATAACTATTCCCCTGACAAGCTATAATATTAATCTCTTGGGGCAACAAGCTTTAAAATGCGGAATCAATAGGATAACCAATCGGTCATAGATCTCTATCCGCAGATACCATACATCTGAGCATACTATTGGTGGACTAACTGTCAGTTCTAATCACTGCGGTATGGTGTTATAAGCTGCAAATAAACTAAGTGACCACAGCAAAACATAGTGTGATCTTTATGTTAGCACAGCTATAAAGATAATCAGACAAGTAGATAAAAAATGAAAAAAGAGAATGAAGCAGAACAGAAAGGGGACATAATAGAAAGAGAGAGAGATAGATAGATAGAAAGAAAAAGAAAAAAAGAAAAGAAAACAAAACACATCTTGAGCACCAAATAAAAAATAAATAAAAGGGAAACACTAATAAAATTAGATCTCATGGGGAGCATAATTTATTGGTCAGGCTGACCCACTCTTGGGAGCTGCAGTCCAAATTATTTGAAGGAACATATAAAATAAAGCTATGCCATTCTAGCTTTGTATTCAGATCCTTTGTGGTCAGAGTCTCAAATGTCCAATAATTCAAATGTCTATCTGGCTTCTCTCTGCAGAAGTATTTTATTTATTTCGCCCCTTCTCATTAAAACAGGAACATGGTCAATGATGAAGTATTGAAGATCTGCCACATTATATCAACACTATTGGAAGTGGTGTGCTAACAGCTGATCTGATTCTCCATTCTTCAATGCTTGGCATATGGCACTCTGATGGTTGGCTATCCTTGTACTCAGGTTGTCACTCGTCTTTCCAATATAGAACAAACTACATGGGCAATAAAGCAGATAGACTATATACAGTGTAGTACAGGTTACCCTATGTTTAAGGTAATACTTCTTATATCTTGGATAATTAAAAAACTGTCCAATCAACATTCCATTACAAGTGGTGCACCCACTACAGCGGAAACAACCTGGTTTCTGATTTTCTTGCCAGTTCTTAGACTAACACTCAATTGCAGTGTGTCCATATTCTTAAAGGGATTCATCAGAAAGTAGGATATCCCAATTACTCTTTAGGATCTGATTAAATGTATTCTTATCCACGTCAAATGTAGTCAGAAAAGCCAGTCTTTTTTCTCCAGTCAGGTCCGTATTTCTTCTTTTGCATGTCCCTTGCATTACTTCATCCTTTTGATTCTTGAAGGCCCTATTGTGATAGCCTCAGTTTCTAAAGCGATGCTGCATTTCTTTTTGTTGAATTCAGGCCTTTCCTTATCAGTATTGTTCCTCTCATTGAGATTTTGGGAGTGCTCTTCTTAATGCAGGTGGGTGGCAGCTGGAGGCATGCAATAATGAATTTATATCTGTTGTTTTTTTATAGAGAGTAGTGTGTAATTTACCCTCTTCTTTATAGATTTTCAGATCTAAAAATTCAATCTCGGTTTTATGCCAGTTGAGTTTAAACTGCAGCAATGCATGTTGACAATAACATTTTTCAGAAGGAAAATAGGTGCTGTCTTTCACTATCATATTTACAATAACATTTTTCAAACCACTCATGCCAGGATTCCTCTGTGCCTCTTCAGATAACTAATATACCTCTTAAAGTAATTGATGTTAGGGTTCCGATGTTAGGGTTCCGAAAACAGGTTGTCATATTTGATTCGTATTCAGCCATAAAAAGATTTGGTAGGATGTGGCCACACTTTAACCCATCGCCGTGCCTGTCAGCTGAAGATAAAACTGTCTCTCAAAACAGAAGAAGCTTTCTTGCAACTTTCTAGGAGCTCAATAATTAACTCCAGTGGTGGTCCAACATAGGGGCATCTGAGCAGCTGTTTGCAAATTGATTCTATGGGGCGCAATTATCAAGCTCCGAATGGTCCATCTGCTCTGAGGCCGTGGACATCAATCCATCCGATCCTATACGATCGGGCTGATTGACAACCCTGCTAGCGGCCGATTGGCCGAGAATCTGCAGGGGGCGGCATTGCACAAGCAGTTCACAAGAACTGCTTGTGTAATGATAAATGCAGACAGCGTATGCTGTTGGCATTTATCGATGTGCGGCAGACATGATACGCTACATCATACCATGTCCGCTCGCATATCAATAAATAGGCTGCTTCACCTTCATTGTAAGGGATGACCGTATAGAGGCTTGTGACATCTAAGATTGCTAATAGGTCATCTTTCTCTATCCATCCCAACTCTTTAAGAGAAGATATCACATCCCCACAGTCTTTCACATAGCTTCCCATATGTTGTGCCAACAGTTGCAATATACTGTCAACGTATATCACTAGTGTTCTTATTTTTATTTTTATATGAATAATTTTTATTTGATAGTGTATTTATGAGTGTAACACTTTAATGTATTCAGGTTGTGTGTGTAGCAACTTTTATTTAGCCTGAACCTTTTATGCAAGGACTTCATTCGCACTAATTCTAAATTAAATTTGTGCTCATACAGGCGCATGTTAACGTAGGTGCAATATTTCAACATTGCATGCATGAAAAAGCTAGCATGTTATGTGTAATCTAGCTAAATGTTGTGAAAGTATTGTGACTTTACAGTGAAGAAAGTGTGATCCCTTTTGATCAACATTTTTTTTGTTTGTTTCAATATTGCAGTGTAACTGCTTCACAGTTTACAGTATAAAAAGTGTAAAAATCCAGTTTTAAAAGATTAAATAAGTCTTTCTAATAGAAACCTATAGTCTACTTCTTGATATTAGATGTATGTCTCGCCAATCTGTAAAATGGTTAATTTAAAATTTAGTGTAAATATATATACAAAATACTTTTAATATATTAAATGTGTCAATATAATGAATGGGCAATTATACACAGTTTACCTTATCATGCATATATACAAATTGCATTAATATTGTTTAGCAGCTATCATAATAAATTTGGATCACAATAGGTTTATCGTACATGTGTAAAGGAGTCTTTCTCTTACACACTGTACAAAGGGGTTCAATCAAAAGAACTGTACTGTAGCATTAAGAGGCATGAAAGGGCCATTGTATATGCCTGTTTTGGTTGGATTCCTAGTATCAATCCCAATAATAAGTGCTAAACAACCAAAAATATTTTTTTTGGGAAGTTTTCTGTTGAAGGGCAAGAACTTATATTGGTGTTTATGCATAGATGCATTTACATGATGACCTTTTAATGACTTGAAGGACAACAAACAACTTGGATCAGTTTCATAATCAAAATAATTCTAAATATTTATTCTTTTAAAATTAAGGAAGAATCATTCAGCCAAAAATATCCCATAACCGAGACCGTATCAAGGTCTTCACAAGAACAACATCTCTTAAAGTTATGGTAAAGCCTCTTAATATTCACTGTGGCATCTTTCCCAGCATTTATTTTATTATAGCATTCCCTTGAGATAAAGCAATTGATGTTGTTTGAACAAGTAATTACTTGGCATTGACAAGATGCAATCTATATTCTGATTGTAAGATGTGAGTTAAAACTTAATATTCATAAGATTATATAAATAAAATTACAAATATCTTTATTAGTGTTTTTATGTGCAAATCATGATTGGATAATGATATTATTTGGGCACTTGAAATGTTATATTAGTTCCATATTATTCCAGCTGAATCTGACTTCTTAAACACATTTTAAGGTTTTGGAAGATACTGTTTCCTCTGAAAGTTTATCAGTTACATTTTTCATTGAAATAAATGTAAGGGTCTTTTGATGAAGATGCTGTAGGGTTTTCACTGCCATTAAAGGGATTGATACCAATAATTTAATAAAATGTATCTAATGATTTTAAACAGAAAATCATTTTTAAAGTCTACAGAAATTTGTAGATACATAATTTGGTATGTTTTCTAAATGATTGTGATTGACCCCATAAAGTTAGGTCTCACACTAATATGTCATTATTATTTTATCAATAAACAGTCTAGATGTTTCTTAGTCACAGTGCACCTTCTTAAATGAAAGTGAAACCTGCTGTTTTAACACCTTAATGACCAGAGCTGTTCAGGGAATGGTGCCGGTCGTTTAGCCCTTACCTGTGTCCTGTGCTGTTTGCGTGATCTTGCCAACAGTAGTGAGACCAGAGCAGTATTTATGTATGGGTTAGGATCAGTGTCCCCTCTAAGGCAAGTTTGTGAGCAGCCCAGCAGTGAAACAGTCAATAATAGAACAATATCTTGCAGTATGCATTGTGCAGTGTTTGCTAATTGAAGGGTGTGCTTCCCTAATTAAGCTTCACTAATTAATGGTTTCACTGCTGGGCTGCTAAAAAAATCTGGCCTTAGAGGGAACACTGTTCAGGAGTGAGGCATTGCAGAAATAGCATAAAGGAGGTCACCCAGGAAAGTGATTGCAGTGTGTCACTATGATCCAATGCCTGTCTGTGTAAAGTCTCCATTACATGGGATATACGCTGTGATCAGCATATATCTCATTCTGCTGGATGCCTGTATATGAGGCTATCCAGCAGCAATACATTACCTGTTAAAAAGACAGTTACTGTTATAAATTGAAATGCTTATATCAAAAAAGAAGTAATCTCCAGAACAGCAAATTCAATATAGATGTCAAAAGCAAGAGAGTTCAAATGATAATCTTCTAATGTTATCCTCAAAAAAGAAAGAAAATATATTTCATAGCGTAATACTGCACAGTTGATAAATGTCTTTAACAATCACAACAAGCAATGTGGTACTCACATACTCTAGAGCTTAAATCGAGCTCTGATATTTATTAGCGTTGTTAATAACCCAATGGCACTGCAGGATCAGTTTCTTGAATGATTTATTATACATAATATACAATGTAATTAGATTCTAACTATGATTCTAACTATGATCCTTCTAATTGGTTTCTCTACCAATGTACCACATAATTCTAAAGTGGTTTAAGTGAAAATGCAAAATGTATATTAAATATACTTGACAAAAATTATTATTAGAATTTTACAGCTCTATTGAGAATCAAACCCAGCTTCTTAGTTACCCTAGCAAACATTCTACCACTGTGCCAAACCTTCTAAATAGAAATTAAGGAAACAAAGAATATAGTTAACATTTTTATATTATGAATTCTTGTTATTATATCCTTTAAGTTGTGGATTATTGTTAATCATATGTTCGTATCCATATGTATCTACATTAAAAAAGAAAATTTACAGTTTGAAAGTATTTCAATTATTTTAATTCATTTTTTTTATTTATTCTAAAAAAATGAATGAGTTCAAAGTCTCTATGCTGTCCTCCCAGAATCAATGTGCCCAAAATGTAAATACATTTAATTTCAGTTTTACCCAAATTATTATTTATGTTGCCACATATCCGATTTTTTTCCACTTTTTTAATTTGCGTAAATTTAATAATTTACTTGCTTAAGGTTGCAATTGTGTATCAATCTAAAGTGTTGAGAAAGAGAAGGTTTCTCATATCCCTTTTTAATATTATAATGTGTGTCCTACATATTGCAGATTGCATGAGCAAATGTAAAACATATATTACATTTTTTGAATGGCATGTAATGAGTTTAGTAATTTTTTAGGACAAGTGTCACTGAAGGATTTACATCCCTGACAACAACCACATTTAAATAAACCCTTCAGATCCTAATGTAACCATGTTACTTCCTTCTTGTCTTTAAGGAAACTATTTGTTATTCTATCTTCTATATTCAGGCCTTTTTACAAACTATTTCTGGTATTTCAGAAATTACTTCTTGTAAACAGTTATCTCTCCTTAGGATTTCCCCAATGTTTCTTTTATTTGTTTATGTTGAATACAAAAATCTAATATTATTGGTCCAACTTTATTTGTATTTTTCTAATTGAATGTTTGTTTTATCTCTATAGGTGATAAAGTCTTCTCTTTTTTTTGTAATCTATTTCTTTTATAATTATATCAAGAGATTTTTCATCCTACTTTTTCCTTAGAACTCTATTTTTTAACAATTTCACTTGTTCCATGAAAATAATACAATTTCTTTTTAATCTATTAAATTGGCTTTTAGGTAATTTAAGAAGCCATCTTTTAAGATGACAACTATATGTTTAGATATATTTTTCACATCTACCTTCTTAAAATAGTTTTTTGTTTTTATTCTGAAATCTTTGATGTAAACAACTAAATCCAAAAAAAGTGATTTACTTTATTTTATATTCCCATTTTAAATTAATTTTCCATTTGTTATGGTTCAGATGTCTCATATATGATTCTAAAGAGGTAACACTTCCTTCCCAAATAAAAAAGAGGTCATCTATGTATCTGAAATGGGCCACCAGGTTTTTGCTCCGGTCATGCTTACCCCAAACAAAGAGATCTTCCCAGGCCGCCATGTAGAGGTTTACATAGCTGGGCACAAACCTAGTGCCCATCACAATACCATTGGTTTGTAGATAGAAACTATTGTTATACCAGAAAAAAAATGTTTCCAAAATTATCCTTATACACTCTGATATATATTCCATTTGTTCCTTTTTGGTCCATCAACATATTCTTGTTAATGCATTTATGTTATTATATATATATACACATAGAAAATGTTTTAAAACACAATACTATAATCCTATTAGGTTCAGATTAAATTAAACAGCATATGAACAGTTGTCAAAATAATTTAATATTTCATAATAAACCACTGAATAAACTCAATCATGTTACTTTGAGTAGAAAACTACAAGGAAAAACACGGTAAATATCACATTTCTTAAAAGGATCACACAAGAAAATCAGGCATTTACAATTCTATTTGCATTTAAAGTTCTATTTCATATATTTATGAATTTTATGTTTTAAAAAAAGTTAATTGCCTAGTATTGATCTGTAAAGTATTACTTGTTTGAAAATGTATCATAAATATTTTATAGTTACCTAAAAGTAATACGTGGACTATATTTGGGACTTCCTAAAACAATTACTGTAGAAATTGCTTAATGATCCTTAACATGCAAATAATTGCCTAAAGAGCACAAGAAAATTGTATCAATGCCCAAACCTATTCTAGAAGTTTCATTCATTTTGGATTCCCACACTGCAAATAAATTGCGTTGAGTACATTTGTTTGCTTAATGTTGCTTAATGTACAAAAATTACCTTTAATATCACTCAATTGTCACCAAACTTCCCACATTACAATATTCTAACAACATACATGTGCAAAGAAAATTTCATACCTCTAGGTGAAACACACTCCAAATTATACACATTCTACTCTTTCTGCCAATTTAAAAAAATGTAAAAGCAATAAATTAACCAAAAAATGCCTAAACAACAATAAATTGCCACAAAACTTTGCACAAGCAAAGTTTATCAGTGCACAAACCTATTCTAGAAGTTTCATGATTTTTGGATTCCCACATTGCAAGTAAATACGGTTAAGTGCATATTTTTGCATTCTTAATATTGCTTAAAGGGACAGTAAAGTCATACTGCTAGATTACGAGTTTCGCGGTAACAGGGGTGCAGTGCTAACGAGCAGTTTTTTCTCACTGCTCACTTCCCTACAGCGCTGGTATTACAGGTTTTTACAAACCCGGCATTAAAAGGCAAGAAGTGAGTGTATAGCAAAATTTAGCTCCATATCTCACTCCAATACGAGCACTGCTTAAGTCAGCGGTGAGCTGGTTGTACATGCTTGTGCACGATTTCCTCTTAGACATCAATGGGGAGAGCCGGCTGAAAAAAAGTCTAACACCTGCAATTAAGCAGCGTAAAACTCAGTAATGCAGCCCCATTGATTCCTATGGGGAAATGAAATTTATGTTTACACCTAACACCCTAACATGAACCCCGAGTCTAAACACCCCTAATCTTACACTTATTAACCCCTAATCTGCCGCCCCGACATCGCCGCCACCTACATTATACTTATTAACCCCTAATCCGCTGCCTCCAACATCGCCAACACTTACATTATATTTATTAACCCCTAATCTACCTCCCCCAATGTCGCCGCCACTATATTAAATGTATTAACCCCTAAATCTAAGTCTAACCCTAACACCCCCTAACAAATATAATTTATATAAATCTAAATACAAATTACTATTAATAACTAAATTATTCCTATTTAAAACTAAATACTTACCTATAAAATAAACCCTAAGCTAGCTACAATATAACTTATAGTTACATTGTATCTATCTTAGGTTTTATTTTATTTTTACAGGCAAGTTTGTATTTAATTAAACTAGGTAGAATAGTTACTAAATAGTTATTAACTATTTAATAACTACCTAGCTAAGATAAATACAAATTGACTTGTAAAATAAAACCTAACCTATGTTACAATAATACCTAACACTACACTACAATTAAATAAATTACCTACATTAAATACAATTAAATAAATTAAATTAGCTAAATCACAAAAAACACACTAAATTACAGAAAATAAAAAACAAATTACAGATCTATAAACTAATTACACCTAATCTAAGAGCCCTATCAAAATAAAAATAGCCCCCCCAAAATAAAAAAACCTAGCCTAAACTAAACTACCAATAGCCCTTAAAAGGGCCTTTTGCGGGGCATTACCCCAAATAAATCAGCTCTTTTACCTGTAAAAAAAAATACAAACAACCCCCCCAACAGTGAAACCCACCACCCACATAACCAACCCCCCAAATAAAACCCTAACTAAAAAAACCTAAGCTCCCCATTGCCCTGAAAAGGGCATTTGTATCGGCATTGTCCTTAAAAGGGCATTTAGATCTATTGCTGCCCAAAGTCCTAACCTAAAATTAAAACCCACCCAATACACCCTTAAAACATCCTAACACTAACCCACGAAGATTCACTTACCGGGAGAAATCTTCATCCAAGCGGCAAGATGTCCTCAATGAAGCCGGCAGAAGTGGTCCTCCAGACGGGCAGAAGTGGTCCTCCAGACGGGCAGAAGTCGTCATCCAGACGGCATCTTCTATCTTCATCCTTCCATCGCGGAGCGGCTCCATCTTCAAGACATCTGGCAAAGAGCATCCTCTTCAAAAGACGTCTTCTTCGGAATAAATATCACTTTAAGTGACGTCATCCAAGATGGCGTCCCTTAGATTCCGATTGGCTGATAGAATTCGATCAGCCAATCGCAATTAGGGTAGAAAAAATCCTATTGGCTGATGCCATTCTATTGGCTATTTTGCATACAACTGTATATATATATATATATATATGTATATATATATATATACATATATACAGTATATATATATATATATATATATATAGAGAGAGAGAGAGAGAGAGAGAGAGAGAGAGAGAGAGAGAGAGAGACTGTAATTGGCTCACCCATGTGTTCAGTTAGAAACCAGTAGTAAATTGCTGCTCCTTCAACAAATGATACCAAGAGAATACAACTGTTTCACACTGATACTAACCAAGACAATAATTCTTCAAAGGCCCCAGGAGGTATTAATAATAAAATTCCCAAACTTTGTTACAACAATTTAAAATATACATGAATACAAGACATGCAGGCTGGACAATAATTCTGTATACTCCATATTGTTCAGTTTTGTAAAATGTTTTTTAAAATTAGTTTTTTTATGTAGTATTTTGTTAGTTCATTGGCAGTAAAGGGGTACGATATTGTTGCCACATTTTTATCTGTTGATTTTAATGAACTGCAATATAGTAAAGAAAAGCTGGAAATATGTGAAGTGCATACTATAATAACTGTAAACACTGTTTGTTGAAAAAGAAGATAAGAAATATATGATTTTCAAATGCAAGTTAGAATCTGTTTACTTTAGATTATATGAAAAATTATATTTACAATATGTGCACATCTCTGTGTGTTGAAGAATGTGCGCACTAAAATTTGATTTCCATTCATGCACAGCAAACATTTGTTAATAGGTCTGAACTCAACATATGCTTATTCATCAAATTTAATCTATTCTGATCTCACAAACACAAACCACTAATAAAGTTAATATAAATCTATAGAATTTTCCTGAAAGATGTAGTTTATTGTATAATAATTGTTTTATAAATATGTTTTAGCTTTCTATGTGATAAATTACTTCAGATCAATCAAGTCTATTGCTTTAAATCAATCAGACATGACCCAAAATAGATCATGTCATTTTCAATTGTCTTGTTTAACTTCTGTTATTTGTTTAGCATAAATCCATTTTAAATGCATCCTTATAGAAGATATGCAAGATGTATTTAATTATTTTTAAACTAGTAATAACTAGATGTTTAAACTATTGTATTTGTCATGGTATTATGTTACTGTTAATTAGTTTAAGTTTGAAAGGTTATTCAATGCTGTTTTTAAAAACCATATTAACCCAATTTGGCTGACATTTATAAGCTTGCTACAATCCTTGAAAATTGTGTCTAAAAGACATTTTTAGTTTATTAGACAAAGCTACAGTTAAAATGTCAGTACCAACAGGGCCGGCCTTAGGGTGTGGTGGCAATTAAAAAAAAATAATTTGAGCGCCCAAAAAAATTGCCGCTGCGCAATGTGTCACTGTCAGGAGGAGCCGAGCAGAGCGGTGAGCCGTGGGACTCCAGTGGGAAGAGGATGAGCAGCAAGGTCGAGAGAGAGAGAGTGTGGAGAGAGTTGGAGTCGAGTGTTTATTTTATTGCTGGGGCATCATTTTACTGCAGTGGGGTTGGGACATCATTTTATTGCAGGGGGCTGGGGCAACATATATTTGTTGGGGCATCATTTTATTGCAGGGGAGCTGGGGCATCATTTTATTGCTGGGGCATCATTTTATTGCAGGGGGGCATCATTTTATTACAGGGGACTGGGCTTCATTTTATTGCAAGGGGCTCCATTTTATAACTGGGGGCATCATTTTATTGCAGTGGGGATGGGGCATCATTTTATTGTAGGGGGACTGGGCATCATTTTATTGCAGGGGGGCTGGGGGATTAATTTTATTGCTGAGGGCATCATTGCATTGGGGCTGGGGCATAATTTTTTTGCAGGGGCATCATTTTTGTGCAGGGGGGCATCATTTGTTTGCAGGGGGCTGGGGGCTGCACAGAGACTGGGCTTCATTTTATTGCAGGGGAGCTTAATTTTATTGCTGGGGCTTCATTTTATTGCAGGGGGCTGGGGGCAATTGAAGGGGTCTGGGGCATAATTTTATTGCAGGGGGATTCATTTTATTGCTGGGGGCTGGGGACATAATTTTATTGCTGGGGGCATCATATTTTTGTTGGGGGCATCATTTTATTGCAGGGGGCTTTATTTTATTGCTTGGGGCATCATTTATTGCAGGCTGTGGGGCTGGGGAATAATTTTATTGCAGTGGGGCTGTGGCATCATTTTATTGCAGGCGGGCTGGGGGCTTTATTATATTTCTGTGGGCTTTTTTTATTGCTGGGGGCTTCATTTTTTTTTGCTGGGGGCATCATTTATTTTATTGTGTGTCGGCTGTGTGTGTGGTGTGTGGGCTGTGTGTGTGGTGTGGGCTGTGAGTTGTGTATATATACCTGTGTATGTGTCTGAGTGTGTGGATGTATGTGTATATAAGTATCTCTGTGTGTATTATATCTGTGTGTTTGTGTGGTACAGTGCATGAATGCCCCATTTCTTTTAAGTATTTTTTGTTCTGGGTAGAGGCCCATGCTGTCAATCTGTCTAGGGACCTGCATTTGCTAGGGCCGACCCTGGCGTTTCTGTAATGTTCTTGTTATCATAAGAAAACACATAAAAATAAGGCCCAGTTCAACTCAACTGTTCCTAATTGTCAGCATAATTCGTCATTATATACATAAACAGTTGTTCCAATAGTACAAATGGTATATTGCAATATATACAATGTTATAGTGCTCCACATTAGTGGATTTATATGATATATATATATATATATATATATATATAAAATGTTGTGAATTACCTTAAATTATGTTTCTTCTATTTTTTTGTTTCATTTTAAAAGTTGGGGTGCAGAGATTGGGCAGGGTTAGGGTTGGAGATTGGACGGAGTTGGGGCGGAGATTGGGCAGGGTTGGGGGCATGGAGAAAGGGGGCCATATTTTGTCATCCTGCCTTGAGCCCTGCAATGTCTAGGGCTGGCCCTGAGTACCAATAATTATTAGTTGTCTAGGGAGATATATTACAGTGTTGTTACAGAGTGTCACTGTCTGCATTGGTGATCTGTCTTCATATGTTCAAAGATGAATGATCAGTTCTTCCTTACCGTATGAAGGCAGGAAGTATTGATATAGTGCAAACAATGAAGTACTTTTCTAGTTCCTAAACGTATTAGTTTGAAGCCTAAATGAAGCCAGCTGTTTTTTCTATTATTATTATTTAAAAAATAACCACGTATTAGAGCTCTGACTGGATCTACAAAGAGAATCCCTATTGTTTTTCATGGTTTAAAGAAAAACAAATATGCATTGAACCAGTGGATTTGATGAACAAATAGTCAACATATTTATATGATTTTATGATTACATTTAAAATTGCTAAATGATTTATTAAGCCTTCAGCTTAAAAAAAATCCAATTTAAATACATTAAAAGTGGCTGGTTAAATGAACTTGTGGTAGCAATTAGCGCTCCAAAAATTAATCAGAGGCCAAACCTCTGGTTAATTTTAAAAATATCCTCCAATTGCCCTCAAAATTAAGTGTGAGGTTCCTTTTTGTTTAGATAAAATTGTAGCATCTTCAATGGGTATTATATTGGAGAATGCATGGAACACAGAAAAGATGGGTGGCGTTAGAGGAAAACTTAAATTTGGCGATAAATTTGCCCACCTTATGATTGCACCAAGATTTTGATAAATAGTCAAATCCATCACCAACCCCATCACCAGAGAAACCACACGCCTCTGGAGCTTAGCTAACAGTCGAAACCCGTATATCTCCTCAAGACCATCTCCTGTAACTTCCCTTACTTATAACAATGATTTTTTTTTTACGTCTCTAGGAATACATCCTAACTCTAGAGACCCATTCACAGAAGTAGATATCTATAAACTAACAGATGAAATTAATTTACTCTCACAAGCTCAACTTAAAGAGAAGGGATTCTTATGGTCCCAGAATTGGTTTAATTATAGAAAGGTCCATCACTACATCGGAACACACAAACACAGTAATAACATGCCTCTTACGAACTTAGAGAGATTATTTATATCAAAACTACCTAGGAAACACACATTATCCAAAATACATAACATCCTTGTTCAACCCCCCCTGGTAACTTACCAACAGCAATATAATCATGGGAAAGGGAACTAGGAGCTATAATTCTTCCGAAAACCGCCACCAATATATTTAGAAACACAAAATCATCCTCTTCTTCGGTGCCTATGTTGGAATGAAACTATAAAATACTTTATAACTGGTATCTTACCCTCAAAAGATTACATAGACTCTATCCTAACACCAGTAATAGATGCTGGAGATGTGGACATGTAGGCAGTGGCATGGGACATATGTGGTGGTGGTGTAACAGTTTGAATCAATTATGGAGGAATGTACTAGGTGAAATGGAAAAGATGTTACAAATAGTGATGTCGCGAATATATGCGATGTTCGATCCGCCCCCTATTCGTCATCATTGAGTAATATTTTGACCCTGTACCTCACAGTCAGCAGGCACATTCCAGCCAATCAGCAGCAGACCCTCCATCCCAGACCCTCCTACCTCCTGGACAGCATCCATTTTAGATTCATTTGGAAGCTGCATTCTTAGGGAGATGAGGGACAGTGTAGCTGCTGCTGATTGAATAGGGACATTGATAGCTAGGCTAGTGTATTCAGTGTCCACTACAGTCCTGAAGGACTCATCTGATCTCTGCTGTAAGGACAGCACCCCAAAAAGCCCTTTTTAGGGCTAGAACATCAGTCTGTTTTTTTTCTTCTCCTGTGTAATCTAATTGCAGTTGCCTGTCTGCCAGCGTGCGTGTCAGGCTCACAGCGTATACTGTGCCCACTTGCCCAGTGCCAACACTCATATCTGGTGTAACAGTAGTGTAAATTTAAAAAAAAAAAAACTTTTTTGACTGTGAAACATCAGTCTGCTTGTGTAATCTAATTGCAGTTGCCTGCCTGCCAGTGTGTGTGTCAGGCTCACAACGTATACTGTGCCCACTTGCCCAGTGCCACCACTCATATCTGGTGTAACAGTAGTGTAAATTTAAAAAAAAAAAACTTTTTTGACTGTGAAACATCAGCCTGCTTGTGTAATCTAATTGCAGTTGCCTGCCTGCCAGCGTGTGTGTCAGGCTTACAGCGTATACTGTGCCCACTTGCCCAGTGCCACCACTCATATCTGGTGTAACAGTAGTGTAAATTTAAAAAAAAAAAAAATTTTTGACTGTGAAACATCAGTCTGCTTGTGTAATCTAATTGCAGTTGCCTGCCTGCCAGCGTGTGTGTCAGGCTTACAGCGTATACTGTGCCCACTTGCCCAGTGCCACCACTCATATCTGGTGTAACAGTAGTGTAAATTTAAAAAAAAAAAACTTTTTTGACTGTGAAACATCAGTCTGCTTGTGTAATCTAATTGCAGTTGCCTGCCTGCCAGCGTGTGTGTCAGGCTTACAGCGTATACTGTGCCCACTTGCCCAGTGCCACCACTCATATCTTGTTTAATAGTAGTGTACATTTAAAAAAAAAAAAAAAAACGTTTTTGACTGTGAAACATCAGTCTGCTTTTTTGTGTCAGGCTCACAGTGTATACTATGCCCACTTGCCCAGTGCCACCACTCATATCTTGTTTAATAGTAGTGTAAGTGTACATTTAAAAAAAAAAAACGTTTTTGGACTGTTAAACATCAGTCTGCTTTTTTGTGTCAGGCTCACAGCGTATACTGTGCCCACTTGCCCAGTGCCACCACTCATATCTTGTTTAATAGTAGTGTAAGTGTACATTTTTTAAAAAAAAAAAACTTTTTTGACTGTGAAACATCAGTCTGCTTTTTTGTGTCAGGCTCACAGCGTATTCTGTGCCCACTTGCCCAGTGGCACCTCTCATATCTTGTTTAATAGTAGTGTAAGTGTACATTTAAAAAAAAACAAAAAAAAAAAACTTTTTGGACTGTGAAACATCAGTCTGCTTTTTTGTGTCAGGCTCACAGCGTATAATGTGCCCACTTGCCCAGTGCCACCACTCATATCTTGTTTAATAGTAGTGTAAGTGTACATTTAAAAAAAAAAAGAACCTTTTTGGACTGTGAAACATCAGTCTGCTTTTTAGTGTCAGGCTCAACTATGTAATTTTCCATGGGAGTTTTGCCATGGATCCCCCTCCGGCATGCAACAGTTCAGGTGTTAGTCCCCTTGAAACAACTTTTCCATCACTATTGTGGCCAGAAAGAGTCCCTGTGGGTTTTAAAATTTGCCTGTCCATTGAAGTGAATGCCGGTTCGCCCGTTCGCAAACTTTTGCGGAAGTTTGCGTTTGCAGTTCGCGAATGCAAAATTTTATGTTCGCGACATCACTAGTTACAAATACCAATCCCGCTAGACCCCTTGATACTGTTGCTCAACAAACACATTAGACTCCCTTCTAAAGCACAAAAGATTCTCTTTAGAATAATAACAAATAGTGCCAAATCCCTTATTACTAAGAACTGGAAATCGAATACCCCACCCACCCTGTCTATGTGGAGACATAAAGTTACGGATCTTCATGAACTAGAAGAATATGGTGCATACAAATACGATATAATGGACTTCTTTATATTATCCCAGTCTATTTGGGAGAAACATCTAAAGCAGGGAAAAGAACACTCTATCTAGCTATATTTAGGCCATTTCTTTGCTCATTGAAGGTTCACATTACACTCATACTGAAGCGACAACATCACTGTACTTATATCAACATTTGCACCACAGAAACCAACCAACGCATACGGGAATTTGCTTTCACCCACTTGCAATAGATTATCAAAGAGCTACCTTTAATAATCTCATAGATAAAACAACAAGCTGCAAATTTCTTATGTTAAAGTTTATTTTGATTTCACAAAAATGAGAATCCTTTATTGTGTTACAAAATATGTTATGTTTCAACAAATTTTGATGTATTGAATTTCGCAACTGTGATATGTAATACCTATGGTTTCTCAATAAAAAGAATTTGGAATAAAATTTTAGCATCTTTATTTTTTTAAAAACAGTTTTTAGGGATTAAAGTGAGTGGGTTTGGGGTGTCATAAAAAAAGTCACTGAAAAGGGCCTTTAATTTGCGGTCTATAGGGACTGTGTGTTAACTATATATATATATATATATATATATATATATATATATATATATATATATATATATATATATATACACACTCATTGACGACTTTATTAGGTACACCTTCCTAGTATCGGGTTGGGCTCCTTTCTCCTTCAGAACTGCCTTTATTCTTTGTGGCATAGATTCAACAAGGTATTGGAAACATTCCTCAGGGTTTTTGGTCCATATTGACATGATATCATCACGCAGTGGCTGCAGATTTGTCGGCTGCACATCCATGATGCAAATTTCCCATTCCACCACAGATGGGTACTCTGTAGTTATAAAGGGATGAACATGGTCTGCAACAATACTCAGGAAGGCCGTGGCATTTAAACAATGCTCAATTGGTACTAAGGGTCCAAAGTGAGCCAAGAAAATATCCCCCACACCATTACGCCACCACCAGCAGCCTGAACCATTGATACAAGGCAGGATGGATCCATGCTTTCATGTTGTTTATGCCAAATTCTGACCCTACCATCTGAATGTTGCAGCAGAAATTGAGACTCATCAGACCAGGCAATGTTTTTCCAATATTCTATTGTCCAAATTTAGTGAGCCTGTGCCAATTGTAGCCTCCGTTTCCTGTTCTTAGCTGACAGGAGTGGCACCCAGTGTTGTCTTCTGCTGGTGTAGCCCATCTGCTTCAAGGTTCGATGTGTTGGGCATTCAGAGATGGTATTCTGCATACCTTGGTTGTAATGAGTGGTTATTTAAGTTACTGTTGCCTTTCTATCATCTCAAACCAGTTTGCTCATTCTCCTCTGACCTCTGATATCAACAAAGCATTTTTGTCCACGCAACTGCCACTCACTGGATAATTTCTTTTTTTTGGACCATTATCTGTAAACCCTAGAGATAGTTGTTTGTGAAATCCCAGTAGATCAGCAGTTTTTTAAATACTCAAACCAGACATGCCATGCCATGTTCAAAGTCACTTAAATCCCCTTTCTTCGTCATTCTGATGCTCGGTTTGAACTTCAGCAAGTCATTTTCACCACGTCTAGATGCCTTAATGCATTGAGTTGCTGCCATGTGATTGGCTGATTAGCAATTTGTGTTACCAAGCAAATGAACAGGTGCACCTAATAAAGTGGCTGGTGAGTGTGGATATATATATATATATATATATATATACTGTATATATATATATATATATGTATAAATATATTTATATTCATATACTGTACGTATAAATTTAAATTTTGCTGCCCATCGCTGTGCGACTTACCCTCTTCACTGCACTAGGCTCTCTGCCGTGTATCACAGCATGAGAACGACGATTCCATTGTTTTTTTTTTTAATATAAATGATATATAATTTTATATTAATATATAATATATAAAGTCACATTACATACACTGGAAAATTACAAAAATGGCGTTGGAGCCCTTTTCAAAGCATTCTCATTCATATTAGCCTGGATAAGAAACTTGTTTGTTCAGAGGCGTTTACAGGCCCTGCTCTTGCACAATTGGTCAGTAGGGGTGGTGCTGCACAAGAACTTTCTTGTGCAATAATAAATGCAGGCAGAGAATGAACAGTGCCTGTTGCCCACTGACTGCAAACATGGGTTTTTAGATTCCCTAGCTGGGAACCTTTTATGCTTGTCAATCCCTATCTGTTAAAACAACCTTGAACAAGAGATGGACGCGGAGCTGTGGACTCTCCCTGTACAGAAGAAAAGAAAATTATCAGGTAAGCATAATTTAAGTTTTTCTTCTTAAAACGGGGAGAGTCCACAGCTGCATTCATTACTCTTGGGAAATCGATACCCAAGCATATAGAGGACACTGAATGCAAAACGGGCAGAAACAAAAAATGAGGCCCATTCTGATGGTCCCTTAGCCTGCACAAATGGATTCCGAACTAAAATCTACTTTAACATAAGCAGGAAGAAACAAAACATGGAAAGAGGACAAGGTAACTGCCCATCAATTAGAACCATAAGGATCCCTGTTAGGGATCATTCATACATTATGGACCCCATTGAGCACAAACGCCTCTAAGGAAGCAAAAGTCCCACTTAACAGACACACACAAAATTAAATCCTCTCCCTGATCAATGGCAAGAAAAACAACAAACAAACTCCTCACACTACATCCTCCCTAACTAAAAGGAAAGGAAGAATCAGATGAGAAGGTCCGAAAGAACCTCCAGAAACAACCCCTGAACATTCAAGGACAAAACAGAGAGAAAATCCCCTTGCATAACTCAAGAAATATCGGACTTCCAGGCTGCAAGAGGACAAAGCCCTGTAGGAATACCCTACCGACGGAGGAGAGCAAAGAAAGAAAATATTCCAGACCACCTCCTACATGGATCCAAAAGGAACCAATGTAAAAGCCTAACCAGAACCGAAGTCCCAGAAGGACAAATGTGGAACAAAACTATCTTACCATAGACAGTTATTTGGTACAGAGAAAAAAAACCCCGGGAGCAGAACAGGAACAGAATAGTAATATCTGTTTACACCCCAGACGAAAGCCAAAGTTTTCCCTCAGATAGGCAGTCAGACTAAATGTCAAACCATAATAACTAGCCAACCAAGTAGCTAGCAAACTTGTACCATGGCATTCCAGGAAAGGAACAAGAGAAAACTCAGGGAAATGGGGAAGGGGAGGACAACACCCTAACCAATAAGGAAAAACCAACTACCCGCTAAGGGAAGGTTCCAGAATCAACTGTAAGGTCTCCGAACCTAAGGAAAGTATCACTCGGGAGACAAGTCAATGCCCAAATTGAGCAGTCAGAATTCCAGACCCCTACACAGATCAAACTGACTACCACAGCGACTGGCAAGGTCCAAAGGACAAGATAGATTAAAAAATCCCAGAATCGACAAGGCCCGGAGATCGGATAAGGAAACTCCAACCACGATTTCTAAAGGAAAAGAACGAGGGAAGAGGCACCAACACCCAGAGAGACTAGCTTGGGTTCCAAAATACCTATCCTTAGTTTCTCTCAGAAATCCAAATGGAGGTTACACTTCAGACAAGGAAAACCCTCCATCCACTGAACTCCTAGAGTCAGATGAGGAAAACTACCTCTGGAGGAGCCAACTGGAAAGGCGCAGTAGACCAGATCCTTCCAAGTAGATGGAAAAACGAAGAAACCCAGGAATACTCCAGCATTGAAAATCCCAGGAAAAACTTCCTCAATCTCTCCAAAAGAGAGAAAAAGAACTGCCCCAGTAGGAATAAGAAGAGTTCCCCAGGCCTGGGAAATCAAACTTGCTACCGGACACCAGACATTTCCAAGACTATTAAAATCTGGAAAACAGATTAACCAAATGCCAAGTTAAAGACAAGGGCTAGGTTAAAAATCCGGACACCCAAAACCAGTAGCCAGATCAAAAGGCAAAACCCTTGCAGAACATCCACAAGTTACTCTTTCTGGAAATGAAATTGCACCAGAGTTGATGCAATCACTGCCAAAGCCTCATGGGGTTTTGAACTCTGATCTCTCAAGATGTATCCCAGTGACTGTTCCCACAGCCCCAAAGGGCTTCTAGAATAACACCTACAAAGTCTGAAGACAAAAGAAGGAGCCAAAAGAGATCAGAACTCCAATCTTATAAATAAATATAAAGTCCAGATTAAGGAAACTTTGTGGGGGAGAGAGACCTGTGGCGCGGCGTGCTAACACCAATGAATTGCCAAAAAAAACCAGTGTTGAAATATGCAGCTCGCGTATATACAGTGCTCTAAAGAACAATCCTGAGTACTGATTAGGGAGAAGTGAGGTTCCGTCTGTTTCCTTGTCAGACCAATTCCCTGTTTCAACTAACACACCGCATGTAAATACATATATACAGTTCACAATAGTTTACTGTGTGCAGAGCTGTAGGGTTAGAGCAAAATTGTACCTTTAATCCTGTTGACACCCACCGGGAATCATCCTCTGGTTACCGATTGCTACCGTGTGGTCTGTGTCTCCTCGGTAAGTCGAAATTGTGCTGCTCCCCAAACAACTTCCTCTGTCAGTGCGGTGCGTGACTCCTCCTCTCCAATGCGTCCCTAGCAATGAGCAGGCTGAGCGGTTAGAGTTTTGCGCTCACTTCCCACCTGTGCTCTCTCTTGGAGGCCAGAAGTAACAAATTGAAAGAATGCGAGGAACACAGATGCAGTGAGTTGTAACAAAAAAGGGTTTATTGAACAAACTAATAATGTTACAGCGCAAAAATGAGTGAAAATAACACACAATGTCAGTCAGTGACAAACCAAAAACGAATAGTGTGAGGGGGGGATAAACGTCCTTTATTATTAGTAAAGTATACATTATTAGTTTGTTCAATAAACCCTTTTTTGTTACAACTCACTGCATCTGTGCTCCTCGCATTCTTTCAATTTGTTACTTATAAATAAATCCCTGATTGAGAGAGTATGACAGTCTCTAAAGATCCTGTCTGGATCAACCCCGGGAAACCTAAAACACAAGGAATTAACGAATGAACGAACATCCTAAAAACTCCAAGCAGGTGACGGCAAGATAGACTGCATAACAATCCCCCAGATCCTCAAGTATAAGGATGAAAAAGAGGATCTTCAAGGAAAAAGCGGTCCTGAAGAACCGGGACACCTCAACCAGATGACCGGAAGTCCTACCCCAAGAATCAAGGGGAAGTGAAAATAACAGCAATCCTCAAAAAAGAGGAGAAAAGCACTAGCGACTGAAGATCTCCAAGCAGTCGTCTGATCCCCCTCAGAAGAGAGGACTCTAGCTCCTGTCCAAAGGACCTCAGGAACTGCAAAAATACTGCCACGGCAGGATTAGTATGCAGGGACAAAACACTTCGTTTTGAGTATGAACCAACATCGGACGGCCCACCAAGATGAAATAAACTAAGACCAGCCTGACATCTAGGAAAGATGGGCCTCCTATAACTTGTAAACACAAGAAAACAACCTCTTATCAAGAAGTAAGAAAACTAAGTACCCAAACAGGACCAGCCTGTTGTCAAGGATACAACATGTCTGATATAAACCTCAAAAGAACAGAGTGAACTAGTACCCAACCAGGACGAGCCTCATATCCAGAGTACAACCAAACTGTTCAAATGCCAGCTGAAAGTTCTAAACCCTAGCAGGGCTAGACTAAACAAACAGACAAATGACAGACAAATAAGCTCTGGGGTTTAAACATTGTCCACCGGAAGTAAAAACTATCGCAACCATAAAATCACTAGCATTAAAATCCCTGGAGTAGGATCTCGTCCCTCCACTTGTCTAGCGCTGTGCACCATCTGATTCAGAAGACTGAAGATCTGTTGACAAATCAGAACATGGATCCTCCAATGCTGCCAACACATGCCATAGCAGTACACGCAGACGTGCCAGTCTGAATCTAATTGCAAAATTTACCTCCGGTGAGGCATCTGAAGGCCCCGAAGCCTCAGAGGTAACATCTTCCCCAGAGGAAAGATCCGATCTAACTCACACCTGACATACCCAGGTTAAGAGGACATGGATAAACTCTTCACTTGCAATCAGGAAGATGTATGTGCGCCAAAGCCAAATACAGGGCCATGCAAAACTGTACAGTAACCTCTGGTGGAAATAAACCTCCTTCCGGAGAATGGGTAACGGTATTCAGGACAACTGCCTGTGTAGGAACAGAAGATACTAGGGAACGCACCTCACGGGACACAGAATCCTCAGAGGTGGACGGCTCAGCAGTCTCTAACCTCTCCCCAGATGGAGGTGAGAGCACTCTATTATGGCATGCAGAACATAATTTATTGGGCTGGATTGCCCTGGCCTCCCCACAATCTACGCAAGTAACAGAATCTGAATCAGAGAAATCCTTCTCCGAAAAATCAGAACCTTCCATAGCTTGACTGATTGAATTATGGACAAAAACAACTGGCACCTTACACCCCCAATGGCTGGCACCCTCACCACCTCCTATGACCTAGACAAGTACAGAAACAGACCCTCTCCATCGACACTCGGTCACGAATACAGAAATGGAGAATGAAAATGTGACCATGTCCGGGTCACGAGGTGCGACATGTAGGCCAAAGAAAAAGGGCACCAGTTCACAGGAACTGCGCATCTCAAAAAAACTTGTACGTTACGTAGTAGCCAAGTGCCCCAACATCTCTACACATAAGCAGACAGAATCACAGAATCACATAACAAACATGATTAAAGTCCACCACTGTTCAATAAACACCCTCAGGAGATATTAACCCTTGATTCCATAAAGATAAAGGAGTCCCACTGAGACCCTGTACTATAATTTACATTACATCACAATAAAAAGGAAAATGAAATGATCTAAGAAAGTAGGCAGCAAAACTCGTCAACGCTGATTGCTTATGGATCTGTTAATATGAGTCGGGATGGTTTCACAGAAAGACTCTCCTTGCATCTCCTGACTCTAACTTTCATCAATGCTCTCACTGAGAGGCTGACAGGACTACTTAAAACTCCAGTCCCATCTCAAAGAGTACAATCCTCCATAAGAGACTACTCTGAAATCTTCTGAAACTTCTCTGCCAACCTCCTGTGATGAAAGGCAAAGAATGACTGGGGGATGAGGGAAGTGGGGGAGGTATTTAAGCCTTTTGGCTTGGGTGTCTTTGCCTCCTCCTGGTGGCCAGGTTCTGTATTTCCCAAGAGTAATGAATGCAGCTGTGGACTCTCCCCGTTTTAAGAAGACAATTCTATTTTTATCATGTTAATTAAATTTGTAGTATTAGTTTTAATTTAAATTGTTTTTTGTAAAGAACAGTTTTTTTGTGTAGGTATTTCATTACATGCAGGTTATATAGTTGTTTTCATGAATTAGAAATATATAAAGTTTGGTCTGAAATTAACACTAATCCCATTGTGACTCTAATCCAAAGTCCCACAAAACTGCTCCGTATCTCAGCAGAAATGGAAGGAGAATGAGCGGAAACTACAAATCCTACACTGCAGCGGGTGCACACCATAGCAGCTAAACTTGACACAAGCACAAAATTAAAACGCTTCACTTATGAGGAAAAATTTTAAAATATTTTTTATGGTAACACTTCAAAAATATTGACACATGGAGGTAGTGCAGACCTTATGCGTTGTGTGCTAATTACGAGCATTAAATCATGGCTTACCCATCCTACTTTGTTTCCCAAATGTAAAGAAACAACTACCAATCATATTTCACATCCTAATAACTCTGATTATAATCATCTAAACAACAATGATAGAAATACAATTTACACGCAAATCAAATAATTCAATATACAAAAGTTCAAATGTACAAAAAAAGAAAAATCCTTCATGTACATGTCCATTTCAACAAGAATAGGATAACACATACAAGATTTTCACTAAACCTACTTCCATATTTAAGATCTAACAATGTTCACTCAAAAAACAGCTCATATCACATTCCTGCTTCTATCCTTTGAGTGCAAATTACGTCATGCGGTTGTAATCCATACCATGGGGGATATTTATCAAAGCCTCAACTATGCTGCATTCGCCGGCACCAAAACGTTCTCCTAACATCGCCTAACATCGCGGCTGCGGACCCGAATACAATCTCCATAATTATAAAAAAGCCGGCAAAATGATGGGCACCAAGTACGGGGCGATGAGCATCGGACTGTTGTTAACTAGCAGTCATCAATCTCACTGCTATTCGTTTTTTTACCAACTTTATTTATACCCTGTCACTAAATGCCGCCACTATACTAAAATGTTTAACCCTTATCCCGCGGCTCTCGGACCCCGCCACCACTAAATAAAGTTATTAACCCCTATTCCGCCGCTCCTGGACCCCGCCACCACTAAATAAAGTTATTAACCCCTAAACCTCTGGCCTCCCACATCACTACCATTAACTAAACCAATTAAACCCTAAACCGCCAGCCCCCAACATCGCCATAAACTAAATTAAGCTATTAACCCCTAAACCTAACAACCCGCTAACTTTACATTAAAATTACAACATCCCTATCTTATAATAAATTAAAACATACCTGTAGAATTAAAAAACACTATATTAAACTATTAATTAACCTACCCTAACTATTATACTAAAATTACATTAAACTAGCAATTGAATTAACTATATTACATATTAAAAAAACCTAACCCTACTCAAATTATTTAAATCTACTATTAAAAATTACAAAAATAAATTAATGCTGTTACAAAAAAAAACTAAATTCCGAAAAAAAACACAGTATCAAAAATAAAAACAAATTACACCTAATGTAATAGCCCTATCAAAATAGAAAAGCCCCCCAAAATAATAATAAAAACCTAGCCTACAATAAACTACCAATAGCCCTTAAATGGGCCTTTTGCAGGGCATTGCCCCAAAGAAATCAGCTCTTCTACCTGTAATAAAATTACAAACACCCCCCAACAGTAAAACCCACCACCCAACTAACCAACCCCCCCAATAAAAGTCTATCTAAAAAAACCTAAGCTCCCCATTGTATGGGCATTGCCCTTAAAAGGGCATTTAGCTCTTTTACCTACCCAGACCCTACTCTAAAAATAAAACCCACTGAAAAAACCCTTAAATAAACCTAACACTAACCCCGACAATCCACTTACAGTTTTTGAAGTTCCGCTTAAAGGATCCGTCCAGCCAGCAAGAAATCTTCATTCGTGCGGCAAGTAGTCTTCATCCGGGCGGCCTCTTTCATCTTCATCCATCCGGCGAATTCTTCATCCATGTTGCCTCTTCTATCTTCATCCATTTGGTGTGGAGCGGGTCCATCCTGAAGATATCCGGCGCAGAGCTCCTCTTCAATACGGTCCCCACCGTAAACTGGAACTTGAATGCAAGTGACGTCATCCAAGATAGCGCCCCTTGCATTCCTATTGGCTGAAAGGTTCCAAACAACCAATAGGACTAGAGCTGCTAAAATCCTATTGGCTGTTCAAATCAGTCAATAGGATTGAGCTCTTATTCTATTGGCTGTTCCAATTAGCCA
Source organism: Bombina bombina (assembly GCF_027579735.1). Classification (NCBI taxonomy): domain Eukaryota; kingdom Metazoa; phylum Chordata; class Amphibia; order Anura; family Bombinatoridae; genus Bombina; species Bombina bombina. Next base: position 672,559,044 of record NC_069503.1, on the reverse strand, counting down.
ATAGGATTGAGCTCTCATCCTATTGGCTGTTCCAATCATCCAATAGGATTGAGCTCTCATCCTATTGGCTGATTAGAACAGCCAATAGGATGAGAGCTGCTCAAATCCTATTGGCTGATTGGAAAAGCCAATAGGATTTTAGCTGCTCTAATCCTATTGGCTGGTTGGAACCTTTCAGCGAATAGGAATGCAAGGGATGCCATCTTGGATTACGTCACTTGCATTCAAGATCCAGTTTATAGTGGAGACGGTATTGAAGAGGAGCTCCTCATCGGATGTCTTCAGGATGGACCCGCTCCACGCTGTATGTCTTCAGGAGGGACCCGCTCTGCATGGTTGAAATAGAAGAGGCCGCATGTATGAAGACTTCGCCGGCTGGATGAAGACGGAAGAGGCCGCCCGGATGAAGACTTCTTGCCGGCTCGATGGATCCTTCAAGCGGAACTTCAAAAACTGTAAGTGGATCGTCGGGGGTTAGTATTAGGTTTATTTAAGTTTTTTTTGGGTGGGTTTTATTTTTAGAGTAAGGTCTGGGCAGGTAAAAGAGCTAAATGCCCATTTAAGGGCAATGCCCATACAAATATCCTTTTCAGGGCAATGGGGAGCTTAGGTTTTTTAGATAGGCTTTTTATTTGGGGTGGTTGGTTGGATGGTGGGTTTTACTGTTTGGGGGTGTTTGTATTTTTTTTAAAGGTAAAAGAGCTGATTTCTTTGGGGCAGTGCCCCACAAAAGGCTCTTTTAAGGGCCATTGGTAGTTTATTGTAGGCTTGTTTTTTTTTATTTTCGGGGGCTTTTTATTTTGATAGGGCTATTAGATTAGGTGCATTTGTTTTTTATTTTTGATACTGTGTTTTTTTTTCGTAATTTAGTTTTTTTTTGTAACACACAGCGTTTATTTTTGTAATTTTGTAATTTTTAATAGTAGATTTAAATAATTTGAGTAGGGTTAGGGTTTTTTAATATGTAATATAGTTAATTTAATTGCTAGTTTAATGTAATTTTACTATAATATTTAGGGTAGGTTAATTATTAGTTTAATATAGTTTCTTTTAATTCTACAGGTAAGTTTTAATTTATTATAAGATATGGATGTTGTAATTGTAATTTAAAGTTAGCGGGTTGTTAGGTTTATGGGTTAATAGCTTAATTTAGTTTATGGCGATGTGGGGGGCTGGCAGTTTAGGTTTTTTAATAGCTTAATTTATTTTATGGCGATGTGGGAGGCTGGTGGTTTAGGGGTTAATAACTTTATTTAGGTTGCGGTGGGATAGTGGTTAATACTTTTATTTAGTTGTGGCGGTGTCGGTAAGCGGCGGTATAGGGGTTAATAACATTATGTAGGTGGCAGCAATATCGGGGAAGCAGATTAGAGGTGTTTAGACTCAGGGCTTATGTTAGGTGTAAACGTTACTGGTTTTCTACCATAGAAATCAAAGGGATATCTGGCAGCATCGAACATGAGCTTTCGCTGCATTCAGACTCCCATTGATTCCTATGGCATCCGCAGCCTCCAGGTTGGCGGATTGAAAACCAGGTACGCTGGGCCGGAATAGCGGCAAGCATACCTTTTAACTATTTAGTAACTTTTAAAAAGTGTCAAATATTGCCGAATGTGTATTCGGAAAATCTGAAATGACATAAGCATCGATCTGTGTTGGATTGAGACCGGCGGATCATATGTTACATCACAGATTTAAACTTTTGCCGGTCTGTAGGCTTTGATAACTAGGTTGAATCAAGCTTGCCACAATTACACTGGGGAATTCCAGCATATTTGCAGTTGACGGCTTGATAAATATCCCCCCATGTATTTAGCTTGGATGACTACTACTTATATTTATCTGGGACAGGTGGGGGCTTTTGGAGCTCATTGTGGCCCCCCTGCACTTCCCTGTTTGTCTAGAGCTCCAGCACCCACCACCTGGGGAATACAGAGATATCTAAGTGCCCGGTAAGGACATCAGGGATAAATTGAGCTGGATGGAGGTGTTAGTATTCAAACCCCTAAATTTCAGCTCCCTTAAGCCCTAGAAAGTCCAAAGACCTACTATTTGAAAGGTTATCTCATTTTCTTTCAAAATTACATATTGGGGGTTAAAGTTTAAGTACTTTAAAAAGAAATACAACACTTGTTTTAATTCACTACACATATAAATACCTTTCTAACAGGTCATCAAAAAGGCATAGGCCTCTATTTATCAAGGTCTGTTGGACCTGATCCGACAGTGCGGATCAGGTCTGACATACCTCGCTGAATACGGCGAGCAATACGCTCGCTGTATTCAGCATTGCACCAGCAGCTCACAAGAGCTGCTGGTGCAACGCCGCCCCCTGCAGACTCGTGGCCAATGGGCTGCCAGAAGAGGCGTGTCAATCAACCCGATCGTACTCGATCAGGTTGATTCCGGCGATGTCTGTCCGCCTGCTCAGAGCAGGCAGACAGGTTATGGAACAGCGGTCTTTGTGACCGTTGCGTCATAACTGCTGTTTCTGGCGAGCCTGCAGGCTCGCCAGAAACACGGGGCATCAAGCTCCATTCGGAGCTTGATAAATATGCCCCAGAGAGACCCCCCAAACCCCTTAATTAATAAATGTTTTTTTCTTCATACTTTTTGTTGCAGGTTTCTAACACTTCCTGATATATACATAAAATTATGTTATGGTTTAAATCTGCTAGGTCTCCTGAAAAAAAATATATAATATTTGTAGGTTTCTCACCAAAAATGGCTTACAGTAGGGCTTAAAGAGACAGGGGCATATGTATCAAGGTCTGGCGGACCTGATCCGACACTGCGGATCAGGTCCGACAGACCTCGCTGAATACGGCGAGCAATACACTTGCCATATTCATCATTGCACCAGCAGCTCACAAGAGCTGCTGGTGCAATGCCGCCCCCTGCTGACTCGCTGCCAATCGGTTGCCAGCAGGGAGGTGTCAATCAACCCGATCGTACTCGAGCAGGTGGACAGGGTTATGGAGCAGCGGTCTTTGTGACTGCTGCTTCATAACTGCTGTTTCTGGTGAGTCTGCAGGCTTGCCAGAAACACGGGGCATCAAGCTCCATTCGAAGCTTGATAAATATACCCCATTGTCTAGACCCAATACATAATTTTGACTACTGAAACATTTATATATTCATCATTTGTTGGGAGATGAAAATGTCCACCAAACTCTTCCCACCTATTGCATGTTTATTTAGGCATGTTGAGTTTCTCCAATCACAATTGATACGTGAATAAGTATTCCTACTTGCACATGCTGATTTGTATATGTGCACTTTGAAATAGCTATCTGAAAACTATAAAATGTGCACTGCTAAACTGTTATACAAGAAAACATCTAACTGGAAAAGAAGTAAGCTGTGGGCTGAGCTTGGCCGCCATTTTTGGCTGCTTATAAATGATTATTAATTAATTTATAAGCTTATAGATGTGGAACCCATTGCAAGATACTTCTCTGGTATGTAACAATGAGTAATAAAGAATAAGTAGTGGGTCTAGACTGTCCATTTAAATGTGAGCAGTATGTAAAACTGCAAAGCTGTTTAGCACAGGGGTGGAAATGGCTTAGCAGTTAAAGGGTGAATCCTTAAGGTATTTTTGTTTTAACTTTTAAATCCAATATAATACTTTTTTGACATCATGTATTTATTTCCACCACTAGGGGGCAATATCAACCACTTTCACAGGTACTTTAGAAACATTAGACAAGTAGACACAATTAAAGTTTCTGCCCACTGCTAATCATTTTTTATTTTCCTCAAATGCTCCTTAGTTCGGCATCTTAACTATCTCAAACTTTGTTGCACATACTACTGGGAACACAAATCACACTCAAGTAAACTCTGTTCTGTAATTCTCATAGGGCTCCATGTACTAAAGCGTCAATTTGCTCACAGACAGCTTATCTGGTCGACTCGCCATATGTACTAAAAAAACAGCATAAAAATTGTTGCATCTAATCCGCATCGAGCGGAGGCGAATGATTCAGTCTTCTGACGCCTCGCAAATAGCAAATGTACTATTATTTTATTACAACTTGTCAGTCATGTCTGTCCCACGTGACTGTAAGGTGTCAGAAACGTCACATTTGTCACGGAAGTTATTTCAGCACTATATATATATTTTTTTTTTCAGACAAAAAAATTACTGAACCTGAAGTGTTTCAAGCTTATATATATTTTTTTTTAATAAATGAAGCATGGCAACTTCAGAATCTGATTCGCAGACAACCAAATTCAAGAATCCACACTTCTCACACCAGCAGAACCTGGTTCTTATTAATATTTTTTTATGACTATTTATTCAGTTGTCGTGCGAAACAAACTTCCAGTTACCGTAAGAAGAGTATCTGGACATGTATCAGTAATGCTGTCAGTGTTTAGGGCCCCCAGTAAAAAGGACGTTGACCAGATAAAGAAAAGGTACAACGACATTAAAAGATTCGCCAAAGCGAAATTGGCAAAAGAAAAAAATTATTCCCATGCTACCGGAGGTGGAACAGCTTATGTCGCAGATTTGACTGATTACGAGCAGAGACTGGTGAGGTGTTTAGGCCCCAAAGTTATCGTCAGGATTACAGACGATTGTGATAGTGACCTAAGAGCTATAAAATTTAATAAATCTAATTTCTTAAATTTTAACTATTTTAATAGAATATTAATCCTATTATATAGTATATTATATAGTACAGTAGGTTTAGCCAATTTCTTATTAGTTAAAAATTTTTGAAAATCCATGTTATTTTGCGACAATTTTGATCATCTAACATATAGGCCTATGCTGCCCATATTTTATGACACATTTTCGACCGATATTAAAAAGGGTCAATTGTACTCCTTACTTTATAGAAAGTACCTCTATCACACTTAGCACTTTCTCTTTTTGACTTCTTAATAATTTATTTTTTAGTATTCTTACCAGACACAAATAGAAAATAATGGACTTTTTTTCATATGAACAATTTTGTTCTCCCTTTAATTTAAAGGGGCAGTAAACTTACAAACTAATGTTATATAATTCTGCACATAGTGCAGAATTATATAACATTAGCTTAAGGGCACATTTATACTTTAAAGTATTTCAGAGAAATTGTATCTAAAACCTCCTTTTACCAGAACACCGCTCCTTGCTCTACTGAGGTCTAGTAGCGGGAGCCAGCTACATTCATTTTAATGGCGCGACCAGGCACACTGTGAATAGACAGTGTTGCCGTGATTTGCTGTGTAAAAACCAGACTCGCTCAGTAGAGTAAGGAGTGGCGTTCTGGTAAAAGGAGGTTTTAGATACAATTTCTCTGAAATACTTTAAAGTATAAATGTGCCGGTAAGCTAACGTTATATAATTCTGCACCACTGTATGTGCAGAATTATATAACATTAGTTTGTAAGTGTAGTGGCCCTTAAAGACTGATCACAATGTTATCAGTCACACATGCCAACCATTTTTGTTTACTATTAGCTTTCGTTTCTTCGTACATGGAGCACATTTCAACATGTTCAATAATGTCCTCATTCTATTTTTTTTTCTTATTATTATAAATTATTATAAACTAATTAAAAGTCACAATATTCAATTATTTAATCTATATATAGTAGCTTTTCCAGCATATAGGCCCCATATTGATCCACATATATGACCCATTTTCACTATTTTTAATGATAAGTGAAAAAATTAAATCGAACCAGTAATATATGTCTTTTTGAAAAAAAATAAGAATCAGCTAGATTATGAGTTTTGAGCGCTATAGGGAAATTAACGACCGCCACAAAAGCGGCGGTATTTAACATCCCTATAGCGCTGCTATTACAGGTTTGAAAAAACCCGGTTTGTGCGGGCGATATGGTGGCGTTGAGCTCCTCACCTCACCCAAATACAAGCAGTGTTTTGACGTGCTTGTGCACGATTTCCCCATAGACATCAATGGGGAGAGCCGGCAAAAAAAAAGCCTAACACCTACGATCGCAGAATGAAAAGCTCCTAACGCAGCCCCATTGATGTCTATGGGGAAAGAAAAAGTTATGTTTAAACCTAACACCCTAACGTAAAAACCACATCTAAACACCCCTAATCTGCCCCCCCCGACATCGCCGCAACCTACATAATGTTATTAACGCCTAATCTGCTGCCCTTAACATTGCCACCACCTACCTACAGTTATTAACCCCTAATCTGCCTCTACCTACATTACAGTTATTAACCCCTAATCTGCCGCCCCCAACATCGCCGCCCCCAACATCGCCGCCACCTACATAAGTTTATTAACCCCTAATCTGCTGGCCCTAACATTGCCGCCACCTTCCTACACTTATTAGCCTCTAATCTGCCGCCCCCAATGTCGCCACCACTATACTAAAGTTATTAACCCCTAAAGCTCTGGTCTCCTACATCACTAACACTACATACATATATTAACCCCTAAACCTAACCCTAATCCTAATGTAACCCTAAGCCTAACCCTAACCCTGACACCCCCTAACTTAAATATAATTAAAATAAATCTTAATAAAACTTAAAATTATTACCTAAATAATTCCTATTTAAAACTAAATAAATACTTACCGGTAAAATAAAACCTAACATAGCTACAATATTACTAATAGTTATATCGTAGCTATCTTACGCCTAGATTTAGAGTTCTGCGTTAGCCGTCAAAACCAGCGTTAGGGGGTCCTAATGCTGGTTTTGGTCGCCTGCTGGTATTTAGAGTCAGTCAGGAAAGGGTCTAACGCTCACTTTCCAGCCGCGACTTTTCCATACCACAGATCCCCTTACGTCAAATGCGTATCCTATCTTTTCAATGGGATCTTTTAGAACTCTAACGACAAGACTCCAGCCGCAGCAAAAAGCCAGGAGTTAAGAGCTTTCTGGGCTAACGCCGGTTCATAAAGCTCTTAACTACTGTGCTCTAAAGTACACTAACACCCATAAACTGTCTATGCACCCCTAAAACGAGGCCCCCCCCACATCGCCGCCACTCTATTAAATTTTTTAACCCCTAATCTGCCGACCGCACACCGCCGCAACCTACATTATCCCTATGTACCCCTAATTTGCTGCCCCTAACATCGCCGACCCATATATTATATTTATTAACCCCTATTCTGCCCCCCCCAACGTCGCCGCTACCTACATACAATTATTAACCCCTAATCTGCCGACCGGACCTCACCCCTACTATAATAAATGTATTAACCCCTAATCTGCCTCACTCCCGCCTCAAAAACCCTATAATAAATAGTATTAACCCCTAACCTGCCCTCCCTAACATCGCCGACACCTAACTTCAAGTATTAACCCCTAATCTGCCGACCGGACCTCGCCGCTAATCTAATAAATGTATTAACCCCTAAAGCTAAGTCTAACCCTAACACTAACACTCCCCTAAGTTAAATATAATTTAAATCTAACGAAATAAAATAAATCTTATTAAATAAATTATTCCTATTTAAATCTAAATACTTACCTGTAAGATAAACCCTAATATAGCTACAATATAAATAATAATTATATTGTAGCTATTTTAGGATTAATATTTATTTTACAGGCAACTTTGTATTTATTTTAACCAGGTACAGTAGCTATTAAATAGTTAATAACTATTTAATAGCTACCTAGTTAAAATAATTAGAAAATTACCTGTAAAATAAATCCTAACCTAAGTTACAATTAAACCTAACACTACACTATCAATAAATTAATTAAATAAACTATCTACAATTATCTACAATTAAATCAACTAAACTAAATTACAAAACAAACAAACGCTAAATTACAAAAGAAACAAACACTAAATTACAAAAAATAAAAAAAGATTACAAGAATTTTAAACTAATTACACCTACTCTAAGCCCCCTAAAAAAATAACAAAGCCCCCCAAAATAAAAAAATGCCCTACCCTATTCTAAAATAAAAAGTTAACAGCTCTTTTACCTTACCTGCCCTTAAAAATGCCTTTTGCGGGGCATGCTCCAAAGAAAACAGCTCTTTTGCATTTAAATAAACATACAATACCCCCCCAACATTACAACCCACCACCCACAAACACCTAATCTAACCCAAACCCCCCTTAAAAAACCTAACACTAAGCCCCTGAAGATCTTCCTACCTTGTCTTCACCACGCCGGGTATCACCGATCCGTCCAGAATAGGGTCCGAAGTCTTCCTCCTATCCGGCAAGAAGAGGTCCAGAAGAGGGTCGGAAGTCTTCATCCTATCCGGCAAGAAGAGGAGATCCGGACCAGCAAAGATCTTCATCCAAGCGGCATCTTCTATCTTCTTCCGTCCGGCGCAGAGCAGGACCATCTTGGAGCAGCCAACGCAGATCCATCCTCTTCTTCCGACGTCCTAAGTCCGAATGAAGGTTCTTTTAAATGATGTCATCCAAGATGGCATCCATCAAATTCCGATTGGCTGATAGGATTCTATCAGCCAATCGGAATTAAGTTAGGAAAAATCTGATTGGCTGATTGAATCAGCTAATCAGATTCAAGTTCAATCAGATTGGCTGATCCAATCAGCCAATCAGATTGAGCTTGCATTCTATTGGCTATTCCGATCAGCCAATAGAATGCGAGCTCAATCTGATTGGCTGATTGGATCAGCCAATCGGATTGAACTTGAATCTGATTGGCTGATTCAATCAGCCAATCAGATTTTTCCTACCTTAATTCCGATTGGCTGATAGAATCCTATCAGCGAATCGGAATTCGAGGGACGCCATCTTGGATGACGTCATTTAAAGGAATCTTCATTCGGACTTAGGACGTTGGAAGAAGAGGATGGATCCGCGTCGGCTGCTTCAAGATGGTCCCGCTCCGCGCCGGATGGAAGAAGATAGAAGATGCCGCTTGGATGAAGATGTTTGCTGGTCCGGATCTCCTCTTCTTGCCGGATAGGATGAAGACTTCGGACCCTCTTCTGGACCTCTTCTTGCCGGATAGGAGGAAGACTTTGGACCCTCTTCTGGACAGATCAGTGATATCCGGCGTGGTGAAGACAAGGTAGGAAGATCTTCAGGGGCTTAGTGTTAGGTTTTTTAAAAGGGGTTTGGGTTAGATTAGGGGTATGTGGGTAGTGGGTTGTAATGTTGGGGGGGAGAGTATTGTATGTTTATTTAAATGCAAAAGAGCTGTTTTCTTTGGGGCATGCCCCGCAAAAGGCCCTTTTAAGGGCAGGTAAGGTAAAAAAGCTGTTAACTTTTTTATTTTAGAATAGGGTAGGGCATTTTTTTATTTTGGGGGCTTTGTGATTTTTTTAGGGGGCTTAGAGTAGGTGTAATTAGTTTAAAATTCTAGTAATTTTTTTATTTTTTTGTAATTTAGTGTTTTATTTTTTTGTTCTTTAGTGTTTGTAATTTAGTTTAGTTGATTTAATTGTAGATAATTGTAGATAGTTTATTTAATTAATTTATTGATAGTGTAATGTTAGGTTTTATTGTAACTTAGGTTAGGATTTATTTTACAGGTAATTTTGTAATTATTTTAACTAGATAGCTAATAAATAGTTATTAACTATTTAATAGCTATTGTACCTGGTTAAAATAAATACAAAGTTGCCTGTAAAATAAATATTAATCCTAAAATAGCTACAATATAATTATTATTTATATTGTAGCTATATTAGGGTTTATTTTACAGGTAAGTATTTAGATTTAAATAGGAATAATTTATTTAATAAGATTTATTTTATTTCGTTAGATTTAAATTATATTTAACTTAGGGGGGTGTTAGTGTTAGGGTTAGACTTAGCTTTAGGGGTTAATACATTTATTAGAGTAGCGGCGAGGTCCGATCGGCAGATTAGGGGTTAATACTTGAAGTTAGGTGTCGGCGATGTTAGGGAGGGCAGATTAGGGGTTAATACTATTTATTATAGGGTTTTTGAGGTGGGAGTGAGGCGGATTAGGGGTTAATACATTTATTATAGTAGCGGTGAGGTCCGGTCGGCAGATTAGGGGTTAATAATTGTAGGTAGGTGGCGGCGACGTTGGGGGCGGCAGATTAGGGGTTAATAAATATAATATAGGGGTCGGCGGTGTTAGGGGCAGCAGATTAGGGGTACATAGGGATAACGTAGGTTGCGGCCTTGTACAAAGCGGCAGATTAAGGGTTAAAAATAATATGCAGGAGTCAGCGATAGTGGGGGCGGCAGATTAGGGGTTAATAAGTGTAAGGCTAGGGGTGTTTAGACTCGGGGTTCATGTTAGGGTGTTAGGTGCAGACTTAGAAAGTGTTTCCCCATAGGAAACAATGGGGCTGCGTTAGGAGCTGAACGCTGCTTTTTTGCAGGTGTTAGGTTTTTTTTCAGCTCAAACTGCCCCATTGTTTTCTATGGGGGAATCGTGCACGAGCACGTTTTTGAAGCTGGTCGCATCCATAAGCACCGCTGGTATTGAGAGTTGCAGTGGCGGTAAATATGCCTGTACGCTCCCTTTTTGGAGCCTAACGCAGCCCTTCTGAGAACTCTTAATACCAGCGTTGTTTAAAAGGTGCAGGGGAAAAAAAGCATGCGTAGCTAACGCACCCCTTTGGCCGCAGAACTCTAAATCTAGGCGTTAGGTTTTATTTTTATTTCCCAGGTAAGTTTGTATTTATTTTAACTAGGTAGACTAGTTAGTAAATAGTTATTAACTATTTACTAGCAACCTAGTTAAAATAAATACAAACTTACCTGTCAAATAAAACCTAACCTGCCTTACACTAAAACCTAACATTACAATAAAATTAAATTAATAAAATACAATTATCTAAATACAAAAAAAATTAAACACTAAATTACACAAAATAAAAAACGAAACTATCAAAAATAAAAACAAATTACTCCTAATCTAACAGCCCTATCAAAATAAAAAAGCACCCCAAAATAAAAAAACCCTAGCCTACACTAAACTGCCAATGGCCCTTAAAAGGGCCTTTTGCAGGGCATTACCCCAAAGAAATCAGCTGTTTTACATAGCAATAATTAAATATTCTATTCTATCTAAATAAACCTAAGCTAACCAAATAGTGTTTGCGATGTGGGAGGGCAGCGGTTTAGGGGTTAATAGGTTTATTATAGTGGTGACGATGTCGGGGTGCGTTGAAATAGGGGTTAATACATTTTTTAAGTGGCGGCGATGTCCAGAGCGGCAGATTAGGCGTTAATAATTTTGTTTTAGTTTTTGCAGTGCAGGAGGGCCTCGGTTTAGGCATTAATAGGTAGTTTAGGGGTGTTAGTGTACTTTGTGACACTTTAGTTATGAGTTTTATGCTACAGCTTTGTAACGTAAAACTCACTTTTTGGCCTCCCAGGCAAACTCGTAATACCGGCGCTATAGAAGTCCCATTGAAAAAAGACTTTTTAAAAAGTACGGTACTGACGTTGCGTGATGGCCTAAAAGGTGTGCAGTACACCTACACCTACAAGACTTGTAATAGCGGCGTTAGGGAAAAACAGCGTTATGAAGCATAACGATGCTGTTTCACTCATAACGCCAAACTCAAAAGGTCGGACGTCATCCCCGCATGTGTGGGAGTGTTTGGAAATAAGCACGGATCAGTTTGGCACCGTGGCAGTACACAGGAAAGCTGCATGAGAAAAACCACCTTCTTATAGCTTCAAACTAAAGCTACACAGAATTGGGATTATACAATATCGGAAAAGTATAAGGTACCTCAACGGAAATGTATACAAACTCCAGCCTAAGACATAGGTATATTATGAATATTTGATCATACACCACCAACAAACTTCAATATTTGCAAAGACACCAACAAGGACCCTGTAAAGGGTGATTGTTTACATTTTCATTATATTATTTATGGAACAACTTGGTATGAATACATAATATATCCCTTTGATTTTAAACATTGTTTAGAAACATACGGCTAGATTATGAGTTTTGCGGTTGCTGAAAAAGCAGCGTTGGCCGGTCCTAACGCTGCTCTTTCACTACCGCTGGTATTACAAGTCTTGCAGGTACAGGTGTAACGCTCAAAAAGTCAGTGGTACACCCTCTCCTGTCAAGACTGGTATCGCATTTTAAAGTCAGTAGTTAAGAGTTTTACGCTACAAAGCTGTAACATAAAACTCTTAACTAAAGTGCTAAAAAGTATACTAACACCCATAAACTACCTATTAACCCCTAAACCGAGGCCTCCCACATTGCAAATACTTTAAAAAAAATGAACCCCTAATCTGCCGAACCGGACATCGCCACCACTATAATAAATATATTAACCCCTAAACCACCACACTCCCGCCTCGCAAACATTAGTTAATTATTATTAACCCCTAATCTGTCGTCCCTAATATTGCCGCCACCTACCTACATTTATTAACCCCTAATCTAACGCCCCCAACATCGCCGCCACTATAATAAACATATTAACCACTAAACCACCGCACTCCCGCCTTGCAAACATTAGTTAAATATTATTAACCCCTAGTCTGCCATCCCTAACATTGCCGCCACCTGCCTACAGTTATTAACCCTTAATCTGCAGCCCTCAATGTCCCCGCCACTATACTTAATGTATTAACCCCTAAATCTAAGTCTAACCCTAACATCCCCTAACTTAAATATAATTTAAATAAATCTAAATAAAATTCCAATAATTAACTAAATTATTCCTATTTAAAACTAAATACTTACCTATAAAATAAACCCTAAGCTAGCTACAATATAACTAATAGTTACACTGTATCTAGCTTAGGGTTTATTTTTATTTTACAGGCAACTGTTAATAATATTATTATTAACTATTTAATAAACTACCTAGCTAAAATTAAGACAAATTGACCTGTAAAATAAAACCTAACCTAAGTTACAATTACACCTAACACTACACTATAATATAATGAATTACCTAAATTGAATACAATTAAATAAAATTATCTAAAGTACAAAAAACCCCACTAAATTACAGAAAATAATAAACAAATTACAAGATTATCTAATCCCCCTAACAAAATAAAAAAGCCCCCCAAAATAAATAAGCCATACCCTACACTAAATTACAAATAGCCCTTAAAAGGGCCTTTTGCGGGGCATTGCCCCAAAGAAATCAGCTCTTTTACCTGTAAAAAAAAATTACAAATCTACCCCCAACATTAAAACCCACCACCCACACAAACAACCCTACTCTAAAACCCACCCAATACCCCCTTAAAAAAAAACCTAACCCCTTGAAGATCACCTTACCGTGAGAAGTCTTCACCCAACCGGGCTGAAGTCCTCAATGAAGCCTGCAGAAGTGGTCCTCCAGATGGGCAGAAGTGGTCCTCCAGACGGGCAGAAGTCTTCACCCAGACGGCATCTTCTATCTTCATCCATACGGCACGAAGCGAGTCGATCTTCAAGACATCCGACGCGGAGCATCCTCTTCTTTTCCACAGTGACTGAAGAATGAAGGTTCCTTTAAGTGACGTCACCCAAGATGGCGTCCCTTCAATTCCGATTGGCTGATAGAATTCTATCAGCCTATCGGAATTAAGGTAGGAAAAATCCTATTGGCTGATCAGGAAATAGGAGTTTTCCTACCTTAATTCCGATTGGCTGATAGAATTCTATCAGCCAATCAGAATTGAAGGGACACCATCTTGGACAACGTCAATTAAAGGAACCTTCATTCTTCAGTCGCCGTGGAAAGAAGAGATGGGGCAGTTTAATTGATGCAAGATATCTGGAGAAAGTTTAGGTCATTTAAGATTACCCCAGAATGTATCTTTCTTATCCAAAGGAACCGTGTCAGCTTTATATAGATCTTGAAAGAACTTAAAGAAAACCTTTTCGATATCTACATTATTTGTAAATCTGTCCTCATCATTTCTTATAGCGGTAATAATATTCCTACTTGTAGTCTTAGTAATCTTCGCTAAATATTTTGCAGATCTACCCACATGGCCCCCATAAAGTGCCCTCTGTCTTAAATCTTCTTGGGCTGTTTTTTTTCTTTATAAATGTTTTGGCATTAATATATTTCCACCATAGTGCCTTGGTTTGACTAGCTATTTACACATTATAGGTATTTTTAACATTATTAGATAGTTGGGTTTCTTTAAATCTGACTTTTTTTTCAGTTGGCATAAATAATCTATAAAATCGCCCCGCAGTAGTGCTTTAGCAGATTCCCAAAAAAATGTCAAACTTTTCCAGATATGCAGTTCAAACTATAAAATTCTCTCCATTTATTTCTTAGCCAATTCTGAAATGTTATATTGTTAACTAGATATTTAGGGGGAAAAACTATTTAAATTACGGGATTGCAATGTTTTAATGCTAAGTTCTAATGAGATAATAGCATGGTCTGAAATTGTGATATCCTTACCATATCCAATTCTACTTCTTCATATGATGGCAGGAAGAGAGGTGTGGAAATCCCTTTTAACAAACATTTAAATTACAAGATAGAGGCTTGTGATATAGATCCTGGAGGACGTTATTTGATCCTAGAGATAAACACTTAATAAAACTCGCCTTATCTTGGGTAATATATATGGTCCAAATAATCCAGATTTTAAATTTTGGAATGATTTGTCGATTCAATTATCAAAATATGTTGGCCAAAATATAATAATAGCAGGGGATATTAACGTAATAGCCATGCCCAATCTTGATAGGTTAAGACCAATAGCATCAATTAAGAGAGATAGGAAACAGCGCATACTGCAGAAATGTTGTTCTGAATTGGGGCTTCAGGACATATGGAGGCCTACTTATCAAACCGTCAACTTACTTGCATTCGACGGCACCAATACGCTCGCCTGACATCACCTAATATCGCGGCCGCTGACCTGAATACGCTCTCCATATTTAACAAAAAAGCTGTCAAAAAGCCGCACACCAAGTACGGGGCGATGAGCAGCGGACTGTTGTTAACCAAACAGTTGTCGATCTTGCTGCTCTTCAGCTATTTCACAGCTTTATTTGTATATTGTCACTAAACACCGCCATAATACTAAAATGTTTAACCCCTATCCCGCCACTCCCAGACCCCGCCGCAACTAAATAAAGTTATTAACGCCTAAACCGCCGCTCCCGGACCCCACAACTAAATAAAGTTATTAACCTCTATCCCTTCGTTTCCAGAGCCCACCACAATTAACTAAATGTATTAACCCCTAAACCCCTGGCCTTCCACATCACTACCACTTACTAAACCTATTAACCCCTAAACCGCCAGCCCCCACATCGCCATAAACTAAATTAACCTATTAACCCCTAAACCTAACAACTCGCTAACTTTATATTAAATATTAACTCATCCCTATCTTATAATACATTAAAACCTACCTTTAGATTTAAATTAAACTATATTAAACTATTAATTAACCTACCCTAACTATTATACTAAATTACATTAAACTATATTAAACTAATAATTAATCTACAGTATTACTAACTGTTTTACTAAAACATTAGTAAAATTACAACGTTACAAAAAACTAACAACTAAGTTACAAAAAATAACAAACACTAAGTTAAAAAAAATAAACACTAAGTTACACAAAATAAAAAAGAAATTATCAAAGTTTTAAACTAATTACACCTAATCTAAGAGCCCCATGAAAATAAAAAAGCCCCCCCCAAAATAAAAAAACCCTAACCTACAATAAACTACAAATAGCCCTTAAAAGGGCATTTTACGGGGCATTGCCCCAAAGAAATCAGCTCTCTTACCTGAAAAAAATGCAAACACCCCCAACAGCAAAACCCACCACCCACACAACCAACCCCCCAAATAAAAACCTAACTAACCTAAATCGGATGAAGACTTCTGCCGCTCCAGATGTCCTCTTCTGGCCCATCGGTGCCTGGCGTCGTAAAACAATAATAAAGTATTTGCCCAATTGTTATCTGTAAAACATGAGATACCATTGGCAACCTATCAAAAAATGGATATATAAAAATGAAAGCCTTTGGATTCATGGCTTACACAATGAAATCTGATTTTTCATTTGCTTAGATTAAATGAGGAGTCAACTTTAGATTTTTTTTTCTCCCCCTTAAATTCAAGTGCATGAGCTAAATGTTATCTATATGAAAGACATGAACTAACACCCTTTAGTGTTGACAAAATGTCACACTGCATTTTAATTAGAGGCGGGCTTCAAGTTAAAAAAAATTAACATGTGAACCTCAAAGTTTTAGCTTCCAAATAAGAATACCAAGGGAGAGCAATGCTAAATCGTTGTTCAAATAAATAGTATAGTTTTTTTTATAATTAAATGCCCTTTTTTCAACCATTATTTTTTTTTTGGGTGCTAGAATATCCCTTTAAATAACATTGGCAAATAATTATCAGTTTATTTCTAGTGTCTTGTCCTTGTACTTATAGAAAAATAAATTATATACAGTATATATATATATATATATATATATATATATATATATATATATATATATTTTTCTTTTGTTATATTAATCTTTTAACAGCTCATCCTCAATCGGTGACGTCTAGGGGTGGCAATGAGGAAGCTGCATGCAGTCCATCAACATCCTCAGCAACCTTGATGCCAAGTGCTGCTGTCCTACATGAACACTTTAGCGCTGCGGAATCTGTTGGCGCTCTACAAATAACCGATAATAAATAATAACACTTTATTTGCAGCACATCAACACCTAGCCACACCATGTTATAAGCTGATACCCTTCCCAATATAAGTACCAGCACTCCGGAAACAAGTGTTGGCAGAGGTACAGGTAAGAAACTTTCGGCTAGATTACGAGTTTTGCGGTAAGCTAAAAAGCAGCGTTAGCAGGTGCTAACGCTGCTTTTTTACTACCGCTGGAATTACGAGTCTTGCAGGTTTAGGGGCACTGCACACTTTTTTGGCCTTACCGCAAAACGACTTACGTAAACTTCGTAAAGTCTTTTTTCTATGGGACTTTCATAGGGCTGGTATTACAAGTCTGTCCTGGGAGGCCAAAAAGTGATCGGTACACCCTATCCCGTCAAGGTTCCTAACGCATTTGAAAGTCAGTAGTTATGAGTTTTATGTTACAACGCGGTAACATAAAACTCATAACTAAAGTGCTAAAAACACCTATAAACTACCCCTAAACCGAGGCCCTCCCGCATCGCAAACACTAAAATTATTTTTTTAACCCCTAATCTTTCGCTCCGGACACCGCTGCCACCTACATTATATTTATGAACCCCTAATCTGCTGCGCCCAACATCGCCGACACCTACATTATATTTATTAACCCCTAATCTGCCGCCCCCAACGTCGCCACCACTATATTGAAGTTATTAACCCCTAAATCTATGTCTAACCCTGACACCCCCTAACAAATATAATTTAAATAAATCTAAATAAAAATTCCTATCATTAACTAAATTATTCCTATTGAAAACTAAATACTTACATATAAAATAAACCCTAACCTAGCTACAATATAACTAATAGTTACATTGTTGCTAGCTTAGGGTTTATTTTTATTTTACAGGCAAGTTTGTATTTATTTTAACTAGGTAGAATAGTTATTAAATAGTTATTAACTATTTAATAACTACCTTGCTAAAATAAATACAAAAGTACCTGTAAAATAAAACCTAGCCTAAGTTACACTAACACCTAACACTACACTATAATTAAATAAATTAACAAAATTAACAACAATTAAATAAAATAAATTAAATTAGCTAAAGTGCAAAAAACAAACAAACACTAAATTAAAAGTTCTCCCAAAGTAAAAAAAACCCTAGCCTAAGCTAAACTAAACTAAACTATCAATAGCCTTAAAAAGGCCTTTTGCGGGGCATTGCCCCAAAGAAATCAGCTCTTTTACCTGTAAAAAAAATGCAAACAACCCCCCAACAGTAAAACCCACCACCCACACAACAAAACCCCCCAAATAAAATATTAACTAATAAAACATAAGTTCTCCATTGCCCTGAAAAGGGCATTTGGATGGGCATTGCCCTTAAAAGGGTAGTTAGCTCTTTTGCAGCCCAAACCCTAATCTAAAAAATAAAACCCACCCAATACACCCTTTAAAAAACCTAACACTAACCCCCTGAAGATCGACTTACTGTTCTGAAGACTGGACATCCATCCTCAAGGAAGTGGCAGAAGTCTTCATCCAAGCCGAGCGAAGTGGTGCTCCAGGCAGGCAGAAGTCTTCATCCAGACGGCATCTTCTATCTTCATCCATCCGACGCAGAGCGGCTCCATCTTCAAGACATCCGACGCGGAGCAACCTCTTCATCCGGAGTCTTATTACTGAATGACGGTTCCTTTAAGTGACGTAATCCAAGATGGCATCCCTTAGATTCCGATTGGCTGATAGAATTCTATCAGCCAATCGGAATTAAGGTAGAAAAAATCCTATTGGCGTTGTAACATAAAACTCTTAACTACTGACTTTAGGAATCTTGACGGGAGAGGGTGTACCACTCACTTTTTTGCCTCCCAGGACAGACTTGTAATACCGTCGCTATGGAAGTCCCATAGAAAAAAGACTTTACAAAGTTTACGTAAGTCGTTTTGCGGTAAGGCCAAAAAAGTGTGCGGTGCCCCTAAACCTGCAAGCTTCGTAATACCAGCGGTAGTAAAAAAGCAGTGTTAGCACCTGTTAACACTGCTTTTTATCTTACCGCAAAACTCGTAATCTAGCCATGTTACTTTTTTCTTAGGATAGCCGTCTGCATGTCCCAGGCATTTTTTAATTCCTTTACAGTTTTTGGGGTCAAATTATTAAGCTCCGAATGGAGCTTGATGCTCCTGTTTCCATGCGAACCTTCAGGCTCACCGAAAACAGCAGTTATGAAGCAGCGATCTAAAGACCGCTGCTCCATAACTGGTCCATCTGCTCTAAGGCTTGCGGACATCAATCCGCCCGATCCTATACGATTGGGCTGATTGACACCCCCTGCTAGCGGTCGATTGGCCTCAAATCTGCAGGGGGCGGCATTACACAAGCAGTTTTGCACAAGAAGATCACAAGAACTGCTTGTGCAATGATAAATGCCGACAGCATATGCTGTCTGCATTTATCGATGTGCGGCAGACATGATACGCTACATCATATCATGTCCCCTTTCTGTGTGTGTGTGTATCTAAAAATAAATAGAATATTTTCTGCTTTGTTAAAAAAAAATTAAAATGGGAAATATTAATATTTCATGTGAGGTTTCCGCACTTGAGAAAACGTGGTTTGGGCGTGAGTAAGGGTGTTGTTTTTGTTTCCAGTTTTCATGCTGCATTGAAGTTTAGGGGTGAATATGTTAATTTTGTCACAATATTCATTGGCTTTTTTGTGATTGTTGGGCTAACGATTGTGCGAAAACATTCTACTTTCAACTTGCAATACGTGGAGTTCATGCGCAAGCAGAAGCGATAAATAGCGCTCCACTCATTATCTAGCCCTGAATTTTTAGGAAAGGTTATACATGCGTTATAAACTTTATATAAAATACATAAAATTCAATTCACATCTTATTTGGTCAAAAATTTAAAATGCAATGGAAATCCTAAACAAAAAGGCAATAGTTTAAATCCAGTTCATGGTTTTATCCTTAAAGTGACATGAAGCCTAAAAAATTTCTTAATTCAGATAGAGAAAAAAAAAAAAAGCTTTTCAAATTGCTTCTATTATGTAATTTGCTTCATTCTTTTGGTATCCTTTGTTGAAGATACAGCAAAGCACATGGGTGAGCCAATAGCATGAGGCATACATGTGCAGCCTCCAATCAGCAGCTTCTGAGCCTACCTATGTATGGTTTTCAACAAAGGCTACAAAGAGAATGAAACAAATTAGATAATAAAAGTAAATTGGAAAGCTGTTTAGTATTGTATGTTCTACCTGAATTGTGGGTTTTATGTCCTTTTAACAAACTGTTCCGTAAACATACCTTACTTCCTTTTTTTTTACAGGTTTATTCTCTATGAGGAAGAATGAAATCAGTAGACATCTGAAAAAATATTAGTGTGGATGTCTGGAAATGTGCAAAGACCCTGTCCTGGGTATTAGATTTTAAGCAAGTTGCTAGTGAACGAAAGTCATTATTATTTTTTTTGTGTGTGTTATTTTTGCTTTAGAATGTAAAGCTATGTGAAGTTTTGATTCCATAACAGAAATGACTATAGCTCAAAATCCACAGGAAAACACACAGTGTGGTGCTATAACAAAGCAGATGAAAACATCCAGAATACTCTTAGCAATTACTGAAAAAGAGAGAGACAAACTAATTAGTTATTGAGTCTCTTCATTCTACTTAAAGTAAAATAATTGATTTCTGCTGTCAAATAGTTATTTACAGTGATATGTGCTAGCTTGAGTTTGGAAACCTGTAGTGTCTGACATTCTGCTTCTTAAGAGGGAAAATCAATGCCTGGACATCAGGGTATTTTGATTAAGACAATAATTGTACAGTTATTATTTTACTAGACTGATAGCTGTTCAAGGAAGCATTATTGGAAGAAAAAATACCTTGCTTCAGGAAGACTTGTAAATCAACAAAATAAGGAAGCATGAACAGATTTAGATTGAGCAT
The DNA here is from genome assembly GCF_027579735.1 of Bombina bombina. Classification (NCBI taxonomy): domain Eukaryota; kingdom Metazoa; phylum Chordata; class Amphibia; order Anura; family Bombinatoridae; genus Bombina; species Bombina bombina. Next base: position 672,538,560 of record NC_069503.1, on the reverse strand, counting down.
GTTTTAATGTATGGTATTGAATGGATCTATAAATTTCTACTGAGCATACAAATTACATTAAATGCTGGATGGTGTAATGATTAATTATCAAGATCTAATGGTCTAAGCGGTAAGTTCTAAACATGGAAACATAGATTTTGATGGCAGATAAGAACCACAGGCCCAACAAGTCTGCCTATATTTCCTATAAAGTGTACACTTAATTAGTTCATAAGATACCTTTATGCTAATCCTAGACATTCTTAAAGTTCTTGACAGTGTTTGTCTTTACCATCTCTGATTGAATTTTGTTTCATGAATCCACCACCCTTTCTTTGCTTACACAAATTACTCTTGAACCTACAACCTTTCAACTTGAGATCATGACCAATTGTTCTGATATCCCTTCATATACTTGAACATTTCTATCATATCTCTATCTCCCTTTTCTCCTGTAAGCTATACATATTTAGGGCATTGAGTCATCGAAGAAAGAAAAAGATAAGAAAGATTTTATTCAGAAAGGGCCAAAGTGAGTTTAACATAGATGCTTCAAATCAGCCAAAATCCATGCTACACACATATCATTATCAATGTGAATGCATAAATAAATACATTAATAAATAAATATATCAAATCTGAACAGATTTGGAATTGACCATATCTAAACCAACCCATCTATCACCTAATGTTAACTTGTTTCTAATTGGTTGGAAATTCTGATCAGCTTTAAACTTTTCAAAAAGGATATTAATTGCTTATATTTAAAGTAAATTTGAATCATGTTTTTTATTTACTAATCATTTTAATATCAATAAGATAAGAGGGAGCATACCTTTACCTTCTTGGCTCTGATCCAATAAACCATTAGACTTAATTTACTATCGGCTAGATTTCGAGTTTTGTCGGTAAAGCTATGTGGTGCTAACGCTCAGTTCCAGCTCACCACTCACCTGCAAACAACGCTGGTATTACAGGTTTTTCTCAACACGGCGTTAGCCTCTAAAAAGTGAGCGGATAGCAAAATTTAGCTCCACATTTCACCTCAATACCAGCGTTGCTTACGGTAGCAGTAAGTTGGCTAAAAGTGCTCGTGCACGATTTCCCCATAGGGATCAATGGGGCTGAGACGGCAAAAAAAAAAAAAAACAACACCTGCAAAAAAGCAGCATTCAGCTCCTAACGCAGCCCCATTGTTTCCTATGGGGAAACACTTTTAATGTCTACACCTAACACCCTAACATGAACCCCAAGTCTAAACACCCCTAATCTTACACTTATTAACCCTTAATCTGCCGTCCCCGACATCGCCGACACCTGCATTATATTATTAATCCCTAATCTTCCGCTCCGTACACAGCCGCCACCTACATTATACTAATGAACCCCTAATCTGCTGCCCCCAACATCGCAGAAACCTACATTATATTTATTAACCCCTACTCTGCCCCCCCAATGTCACTGCAAATATATTAAATGTATTAACCCCTAATCTCCTGCCGCCAACGTCGCCGCCACTATAATAAAGTTATTAACCCCCTAAATCTAAGTCTAACCCTAACACCCCCCTAATTTAAATAGGATTTAAAATAATCTTAATAAAATTACTACAATTAAATAAATTAATCTTTTTTAAAACTAAATACTTACCTATAAAATAAACCCTAAGCTAGCTACAATATAACTAATTATTACATTGTAGCTAGCTTAGGTTTTTTTTTTTATTTTACAGGTATTTATTTTAACTAGGTACATTAGTTATTAAATAGTTATTAACTATTTAATAGCTACCTAGTTAAAATAAATACAAATTTACCTTAAAATAAACCCTAACCTAAGTTACAATTACACCTAACACTACACTATAATTAAATGAATTCATTAAACTAACTATAATTAAATTAAATAAACTAAATAACGAAAAAAACAAACACTAAATTACATAAAATAAAAAAGAATTTTAAACTAATTACACCTACTCTAATCCCCCTAATAAAAAAAAAAGCCCCCCAAAATAATAAAATTCCCTACCCTATACTAAATTACAAATAGCCCTTAAAAGGGCCTTTTGGGGGGCATTGCCCCAAAGTAATCAGCTCTTTTACCTGTAAAAACAAATACAATACCCCCCGACATTACAACCCACCACCCACACACCCAACCCTACTCTAAAACCCACCCAATACCCCCTTAATAAAACCTAACACTAACCCCTTGAAGATCATCCTACCTTAAGACGTCTTCACCCAGCCGGGCTGAAGTCCTCCAAGAAGCCGGGCACAAGTTATCCTCCAGACGGCCAGAAGTCTTCATCCGATCCAGGCAGAAGAGGTCCTCCAGTGGGGCAGAAGTCTTCATCCAGACGGCATCTTCTATCTTCATCCTTCCGGAGCGGAGTGGGTCCAACTTCAATCCAGCCGACGTGGAGCATCCTCTTCCAACGAAGTCCACCAGACGATTGAAGGTTCCTTTAAATGACGTCATCCAAGATGGCATCCCTTGAATTCCTATTGGCTGATAGGATTCTATCAGCCAATCGGAATTAAGGTAGGAAAAATCTTATTGGCTGATGCAATCAGCAAATATAATTGAAGTTTAATCCTATTGGCTGATCCAATCAGCCAATAGGATTGAGCTCACATTCTATTGGCTGTTCCAATCAGCCACTAGAATGCGTGCTCAATTCTATTGGCTCATTGCATCAGCCAATAGGATTTTTCATATCTTAATTCCGATTGGCTGATAGAATCCTATCAGCCAATTGGAATTCAAGGAATGCCATCTTGGATGACGTCATTTAAAGGAACCTTCATTCATCTGGTGGACTTCATTGGAAGAAGATGCTCCGCATCAGCTGGATTGAAGATGGTCCCGCTCTGCTCCGGAAGGATGAAGATAGAAGATGCCGTCTGGATGAAGACTTCTGCCCCTCTGGAGGTCCCCTTCTGCCCAGATCGGATGAAGACTTTTGGCCGTCTGGACGATCACTTGTGCCCGGCTTTTTGGAGGACTTCGGCCCGGCTGGGTGAAGACATCTCAAGGTAGGGTGATCTTCAAGGGGTTAGTGTTAGGTTTTATTAAGGGGGATTGGGTGGGTTTTAGAGTAGGGTTGGGTGTGTGGGTGGTGGGTTTTAATGTTGGAGGGGGGTATTGTATTTTTTTTTCAGGTAAAAGAGCTGATTACTTTGGGGCAATGCCCCACAAAAGGCCCTTTTAAGGGCCATTTGTAATTTAGTATAGGGTAGGGAATTTTTTTGTTTGGGGGGCTTTTTATTTTATTAGGGGGATTAGATTAGGTGTAATTAGTTTAAAAATTTGTATTTTGTTTTTATTTTCTGTAATTTAGAGTTTGTTTTTTTAGGTAATTTAGTTTATTTAATTTATTTGTATTTAATTGTAGTTAGTTTAGGGAATTAATTTAATTATTGTGTAGTGTCAGGTGTAATTGTAACTTAGGTTAGGGTTTATTTTACAGGTAAATGTGTGCTTATTTTTTTTTTTTTTTTACAATATCAGACAAAATCAACACATCAATGTAACATATACAATTATATTCATTGCATTGTCTCATCATTAAAATTAAACTACTGTAAGAATAAGATATGGTTATAACATAACTTGCACTATTAATGAATAACAATCTTTACATTTTCAAACTATACATTATATAGCTGATCTACTCTCAGCCAGCTAGTAACTAATTTTTACATGAAAAAAAAAGAACAAGGAACGAACATAGCAATCCATTTTTCTTGATCTGTCTTCTAAGAATCTGTATGAATTAAATTACATGACATATTCCTCTTTCAGATTATTAAGATGTAAACGCTATTAGAAGGATGTATAGTACTACTCTAGCCTCTTGACCTTAACACCTTTTTTTCTTTAGGGGACATAGAGGATATGTAGGTAATGTTCCAGTATCCCTATTCCTAAATTATAGAATTTGCACATAAGAAAAACCAACAACTGCATATCTATAGGAATTTATTTTCTTGTTATAATCCTTGTTGGTTACTATCTTGTTTCTATCTCTCTAAGAAGTTTAAAATACCAGAGAAAACAGGAGGGAATGGGAGAAAAAAAAAACCCGCACAAACTAAGGGGAAGGGGGCAAACAATGATATCGATCCTAAGGAGACCAAACTCTCGGGAATCTTCCTTGTTCTATCTGTTGTTTCAGCCAGATGGAGGCTTTACAGAAAGATAAAGCCTGCCTCTGTATTTCCAACGGAAGAGACATTATGTATTTCTCCCATTTATTAAAGAATTTGGTCAATTGTTTAGAATTTGTAACCTTTAAATTATATTGTTCAAAGGTCATTTGATATTGGATTTCCATAAGGAAGTCACTAAATCTAGGGGCTTTTAGTCCTTTCCAACTTTTCAGAATTAAATTTCGACCCACCAGAATAAGTAGATTAATGAATCTGTTGTTATTGGGAGTTGAAGTATGCTTACACAAGAAACATATTAGATACTGATTTAATTTGAATTTATTCCCTATTGTCCTAATACCCCAAAAATTTATTTTTTGCCAAAATTGATATATCTTTGGGCATGTCCAGAAACAGTGTACTATGTCAGCCTTCTCATGGTGACATTTAGGGCATTTCCCTGTATCATGCCTCCATTTAGCTATTCTAGCAGGTGTAAGATAGGTTCTATTCAGCAATTTCATATGCGACTCTTTCCAGGTATGCATAATTGTGGCGCCTGCTACCAATGTTATGCTCTGGGATATAGTTTCAGTATCTACTCTGATTTGGTCTTTAGCCCACTTGTGTGTTAAATCCTGTATATTTTCCCTACCTCGTTGTTTCAGAATTGTATCATAGACCCGGGAGATGGTGTTCACCCCATCCCTATATTCTCCAATAATTTTCTTAATTTCTTTACTATCCAGTTCCAACCCTGTATCTAGCCTTAATTTTTCTATCCAGTGTCTCACCTGCAAGTAAGCATAGAAGCTAGATCTAGGAAGATCAAACTGTCGAGATATTGCCTCAAAAGTTTGCAGTCTTAGATTTTACCTTCACAGATCTGGATTACCAGTTTCAATCCCTGTTCGGCCCAGGTTTGAAATACTGAAGAGCCCAATCCTGGTGGGAAATCAGGATTACCTATAAATGGTAAAAATTCAGATTTCCGATGATCGATATTCAACTCATTACCTATTTTTTGCCAAGCCTGTATGATAGTTTTAAAGGTGATCATTTGGCATATTGGAACTGGCAGTTTGTTTGCAGTATGATGTAAAATAGCCTGTAAGTTGAAAGGTTTGATTAACATTGATTCCAGACCGTAAAATGTGACCAATTCTTTTTCAGTTACCCAGTCTAATGCATATTTACACAAAGCTGCATAATTATAATATCTGACATTAGGGCAAGCCAATCCTCCATATATTCTGGGTAATGTTAATTTAAGCAATGAGATGCGAGACTTCTTTCCTTGCCAGATGAAGCGATTAAAACATCTATTCAGGAAGACCAGATCCCTTTTATAAAGGAGCAAGGGAAGATTTTGTAAAAAATATAGAAGTTTGGGAAACAAAATCACCTTAACCACCATAATCCTAGCTGTAATAGATAGAGGTAGATTGCTCCAATTCTGGAGCTTTTTATCAAATTCCTTAATACAGCCTTTAAAGTTAAGGTCATACCATAAACTAGGGTCTTTACTCAATTTAATGCCTAAATATGTAATTTGTGTTGTTTCAGTGAAGGGTAAATTAATTTGCATATGTGGTTTACTTATCCACATAACTTCTGACTTCTCATAGTTGATTTGATATCCTGAAAATGAACTAAAGATTGTGAAAAATCTGATAAGCCGAGGGATCGAATCCGATAGATCGCTAAGAAAAAGCAAGAGATCATCCGCAAACAGAGATAAAATCAGTTTGTGCCCTCCAATTTGTATACCCTGTAATTCCCTCCTTAGATAGATTGCCAGGGGTTCAATCGCTAGATTGAATAAGAATGGTGATAGTGGGCACCCTTGTCGCGTGCCACATTTCAATATAATCCCTTTTGTGGTTTCCCCATTCACTATAATTGTGGAAATTGGTTCTTTATATAGTTGTTGTATAAAAGATTGAAAAACCCCTGTTATCCCAAAGTTCTCCAAAGAGGTAAAAAGATGGTCCCATATAATCGAATCGAACGCTTTTTCAGCGTCGATTGAAAGAATCGCTAAATCGGGGTTACCATGATGTTTCTTACCACTTAATTTATTCCAGTAATGATCTAATACCAATTGTAATTTTCGTATGTTTTTTACTGGATTTCTACCATTCATGAACCCCGTTTGATCAGGATGTATCATATATCCCAAAGGGGATTTCAATCTATTAGCTAAAATGTAGGTGAGGATTTTATAATCCTGGTTGAGGAGAGAAATTGGTCTGTAAGATGAAGGAAGTTCTGGGTCTTTGCCTTTCTTATAGATCAAAACTATATTAGATGCAGCGAACAATGGAGACTGTGGTTTGTTGCTTATGAAATATTCATTAAATAGTTTACATAAGACCATAGGAACCTGTTCTGCGAGTATCTTATAAAATTCGGCTGGTAATGCATCTGGCCCAGAAGCTTTTCCCATTTTTAATTTTTGGATAGCAAGCTTGATTTCTTCCACAGATATAGGTTCATTTAATCTCAGCAAATCATGCAATTCTATTTGAGGTAGGCTTATACCTTGCCAAAACTGGACTTTATTCACAATATTAATCTGTTTGGATGCATATAGATCCTGAAAGGTTTGATAGATAATTTCCCTTATCTCTGAAGGTTCTGCCACCCTGGAGTTCCTAGTTTTTAAAGCTGCAATGTAGCTTTTCTGTTGTCTGATTTTGACTATTCTTGCTAGATATTTGGCTGAAACACCCTGCGCACCTGAGTAGAGAGCTTTAAGCTTCTGTTCTTCTACAACCGAGTTTTGTTTAAGAAAAAGATTGTAAAGCAGCTTACAATCTTTATATTTATTCCAATGTTCTACCGAAGGCATACTAATATATTTACAATAGCTATTTCTTAATGTATTAGATAATTGTTCCTCTCGCTTTCTCAGAATTGCTCGCATTCTTATCAGATATGCTTTTATCTCTCCTCTAAATACTGCCTTCGCAGTCTCCCAAAGTATTTCTGGTTTATCTAAATGGCCCGAATTTTCCACTAGGAACTGATACCACCTGTTTTGCATCCATCTTTTAAAATGGACATTGTTTACTAAATACTTCGGGAAGAATATTCTACCTTTTCCAGCAGATGCTTTACACATTCAGGCCTATTTCTAATGAGATGACTGCGTGGTCGGAAATCACAATATCTTGAATAGCAGTTTCTATATTCATTTTTAACATTTGTCTAGCTATTAAAAAATAATCAATTCTAGAAAATGAAGTATGTACGTTAGAAATACATGTGTATTCTCGTTGATCTGGGTTTTGTGCTCGCCAAATATCTTGCAATGCTAATTCTTGACAAAATCTTCGAAGAATATCTGTTTCCCTCGCTTTTCTTGGAGCAAATCTAGCTTTCGATCTATCCAAAATATGTGAAAAGGCCATATTAAAATCACCGGCTACTACAATGTTCTTTCCAATATGTAGAAACAATTTTAAGCTAATATTTTCCCAGAATTCTTTGTCTATCGCATTTGGGCCATAGACATTACAGAAAACAAAATTAAAACCATTGATCTCTATTTCAAGCATCTGGTACCTCCCATTTGGATCATTATCTGCCGAGATTATTTTATAATTTAGCTGTTTTCGTATTAAGATAATCAAACCTCTTTTAGCCCTGTCATAAGGGGTAAACACCACCTCCCCGACCCATTTGCTTTTAAGTTTTATAGCTTCTACAGGCCTAAGATGGGTCTCCTGTTCTCCTGTAGGAAAACTAAATCTGGTTTTTGCTTTCCTAAATGTTTTAACAGAAGTTTCCTTTTAACTGGGAACGAAATCCCTCCGCAATTCCAGGAAAGAATTTTAAGTTTGGTCATCTAAAAATACTATTCAAACGGAAGTCTAAGTGAGGATTCACAAAAAAAATAAAAAAAAAATAAAAAAAAATAAAAGTAAAAATAAAAATTATTAGGGCTCCTGTTTTCCCATTCCCCCCCCCCCCGCACAACTCCTATATCTTGCTTCTTCATGATCAACCCTCAGCATGATTACCCTGCATAAAGAAACATTCATTTTTTATACCAATTTATGTAGAGTAGCCCTTAATTTATTAGGGATTCTAATCTTGTGTGCCTCTCAGCTGTTCTGTCTCTATCTTCTGGCAAAATGCCTTGATCTCTTCAGTTTTGGTAAATGTCAAAGCCTCACCATCTTTATCCACAATTATTTTCGCCGGGTATATTAATCTTGCTCTTATATTTGCCTTAATTAACTGAGAACAAAATGGGGCCATCTCCCTACGTTTATTTTGAGTCTCTGATGAAAAGTCTTAAAACAACAGTATTCTATTGGATCCTATCATAATGTTATTATTTTTACGATATAGTCTGAGTATATGGAATTTATCCTGGAAGTTTAAAGATTTAATTATTACCACTCTAGGTCTTGCCATACCATTTGCATTCCTTCTGTGTGCACCTATTCTATGAGCTCTTTCTATGGGTAATCTGACATCAATGGTGTGCTTATTTTAGCTAGGTAGTTATTAAATAGTTAATAACTATTTAATAACTATTGTACCTAGTTAAAATAAATACAAAGTTGCCTGTAAAATAAAAATAAACCCTAAGATAGCTACAATGTAACTATTAGTTATTTTATAGGTAAGTATTTAGTTTTAAATAGGATTAATTTATTTAATTGTAGTAATTTTATTTCACTTTATTTAAATTATATTTAAGTTAGGGGGTGTTAGGGTTAGGGTTAGACTTAGGTTTAAGGATTAATAAATTTAGTATAGTGGCGGCAAAGTTGGGGGCGACAGATTAGGGGTTAATAAATGTAGGTAGGTGTCGGCGATGTTAGGGACGGAAGATTAGGGGTTAATAATATTTAACTAGTGTTTGCGAGGCGGGAGTGCGGCGGTTTAGGGGTTAATACATTTATTTAAGTGGCGGCGATGTCCGGTCAGCAGATAAGGGGTTAAAATGTTATTTAAGTGTTTGCGATGTGGGGGGGGGGCTCGGTTTAGGGGTTAATAATTAGTTTATGGGTGTTAGTGTACTTTTTAGCACTTTAGTTAAGAGTTTTATGTTATGGCGTTAGCCCATAAACTATTAACTACTGACTTTTAAATACGGTAGGAGTCTTGATAGGAGAGGGTGTACCGCTCACTTTTTCAAGCAATCGTAATACCGGCATTAGGAAAATCCCATTGAAAAGATAGGATACGCAATTGACGTAAGGGGATTTGCGGTATGCTAAAATCACGGAAAAAAAATGAGCGGTACACCTGTACCTGCCAGACACGTAATACCAACAGGCGTTAAAAAGCAGCGTTGGGACCCCTCAACTATGCTTTTTAAGGATAACGCAAGACTCGTAATCTAGGCGTATGAGACTCAAATGGGTGTTTCTTTCTTTTTTATAATTGTAATATCAATTTAAATGGAATTTTCTTTCCTTTTCCAATTTACCCTAAGGACAATCGACACCTAAGCAGCATATAGATTTGTGCATTTGTTATAGCCATATCGGGTTAACGCTAGAGCAAAATATTTATTTTTTTAACTTGCAATACCAGCGCAACCCGACTAGTGCAAAAAATTCTTAATTCTAGGGGAGTTTTCACTTTAGTAAAATACAGCGCCACTTGTAATCTAGCCCTATATCTTTAAATAGGCTAGATTGTGAGTGGAATGCAATTAATCGCTCCCACTAGATGGAGGATTTTTGCGTGTGCCGGGTAGCAAACATATTACATTTTTAAATTTATGGATAAATGGCTGCCGTGCGGCAGCCATCTTACTGGTTGCACTAAGCTTCAGCTCCTTAAGCTCTCTCCAAAACTAATAATTTATGTGAAGCTGAACTGGATATATCCTATTCAAAAATGTTTGGCTGTTGGTGACCTGATCTGAGATATAGGGTTTTGGATCGAGGCGCGGCTTAATTGCCCTAAGTACCGGACTATTACCTTTGAGGCCTTCCCCTATACTTGAAGCTTCTACACCATCCCCACAACTTGCTGTGTCCTGAGTGTGCAGTTCTTTCTCTCATGCAGTGCATTGACACAGAGATTCTCACTGCAACACACATTAAGCATCAATCCAGCATGGCAGTGCATTTATATATACTTGAAGAGGCTATGGGCGCCATGTACTAAGGCGTCAATTTTTTCGCACAGACCATATCGAAATAACCCGCCGGCATTCGCACCATGCGGATGGCACTTCGCTACATGAATGTACTAATGTACATGCTTCCTTATGTACCCCTGTGAAGTATTTTTGTAAAATTGGACTACTGATTTCTCTGAGATGAGACTTCCCCTGTATATTAGCCATAGCCATTCTTTAGATATATTTGAAGCTATATTAGATTAATGACACAATGCCCCTGCCATGGAGATCCTATACTTTAATTCTATATGAGTACATTTCTGCCTTTCTGTATGTAGTTTGTTGTACTATAGCTTTGATATTTAGCTGATGCATCGTTTCTTCTATGAATACTATGCCTCTGTGCCCCTTCTGGACCTTATCCATGTTGAGGTCAGATATTCTATGTAACTAATTTATAATTAATGTACTTATGCCCCTTAGGCACCACCTCTACAAGTGGCTTAATAGCACCTAATATCAGTTTTAGCAACCCTTCGTATATGCTGTATGTTGTTTGCCATACTATGTCATATGATATCTCAGGTCTAAAGTACCCCATTATGTCATAATTCTTTTCTAAGGGGTCCAAGAGAGGCCTATATATACCTTTTGGGGAAACTACTTCACCTCTAATAAGTGTGTTTATTTAAATGCCAATTATAAGGTACAAATTGAGACGTGTTGATGTATACTGGACAAGTTGTATTCATATATACCTGTTAATTTGTTGTGATATATACATTTACAGTTTTATGCTCTATCAAGCCCAAGAGGGGTTTTGGATCAATTTGCCTCCATTAAATGTTGTTATTTTTTTATGGTCCAAAAGTGACCTACTATATTCAGAGGGGGTTTATATAGTTTTAATAAAAAAGGGGGTTATAGCTATCTTTGCCTACTTAAAGGGACACTAAACCCAAATTTTTTTCTTTCATGATTTAGATAGAGAATACAATTTTAAACAACTTTCCAATTTACTTCTATTATCTAATTTGCTTCATTTTTTTAGATATTCTTTGTTGAAGAAAGAGCAATGCACATGGGAGAGCCAATCACAGGAGGCATCTATGTGCAGTAACCAATCAGCAGCTAATGAGCCTATCTAGATATGCTTTTCAGCTAAGAATATCAAGAGAATGAAGCAAATTAGATAATAGAAGTAAATTAGAAAGTTGTTTAAAACTGCATGCTCTTTCTAAATCATGAAAGAAAAAAATTAGGTTTCATGTCCCTTTAATTGTTGGATTTTTATGTATCTGAGACTGTACATTATTTTATCAATGCAAACCTTACCTTAATGTCTGTAATTCTTAAGTTTTGGCAAGTCTGCATACACTGTATATGTTTCTATCTACCTCAATAAAAATATTTTTTTAAAAATCACTTGGGATTATTGACTTATTTCCATATATTATCATTTTATTATTTAAGAGGATTCTCTCTATAGGACACTTTCTCTGTGTTTTATTAAATGTTCCTGTTTTTATTATTTTATTTATTTAATTTCCATATTTCATATATTCTACTGTCTGTTTGGCATTTTATAAGCTACCTTTTTGCCATTTTTACAGTATGTACTACATACCCTTAAAACAAGCTCAGCATTCTGTTTTACATTTAGAAGATTGCTAATATAGTGCACAGTTTTATGTAATGTACTTTAGCTGGTTGTCCCAAACAACAGGAAAATTATTTTACCCAAGAATCATAGAGGATGCCAGAATAAACTCTCATAAGAATATATATATATAAACTTGAAAGAAAATATAGTAGTCACTCATAAGTTTAAGGGCAACTATATTGAATGTGCTAATATAGCTGTGCTAGGTATTCACAGCATCACAGCTTGCTGGAAATCTGCACACAGCTTTAAAATCAACAAATCCTTATAAGGAGAGTGTATATGGCAAATACAAAAGCCATAGGAAAAAGGTACTGATTTCTTTAAAAACAAGGAGTTTCTTTGCATTTTTAAAATTACATTTCATTTTATAATCTTTTGCAGATTATGCAAAGAAGCTACAAATGTCATACATATGGTTACATGAAATCCCTGGTGTACTTCAGTACGCATCTTAATTTGCATAGGATTACAATAAATATTTAGTCACTAAAATATCCCCAGATGTTTGATCATAACTGTGCCACAGTAATACTGTTGCCTAGTTGGCACTGCTTTATTATTATTCTATGTTTGCCTTTGGAAATATGTTTTTATGTCTCTTCTTTTATTATTAAAACTAGCAAAGTCCCTAACAAAATCCACTCCAAATTATTGATATAATAATAAAAAATATCAATTATTTGGTATAGAAATGAACAATATTTAAAAAGCAATCATTTACTGTCTTGTATAAGAAGTGAGAGGCATCTAATCATTAAAAAGAAAATCTAAATGGGGTATTAGTGTTTGGGACATGTCAAAATAAATTATGAAAAGTCCAAGTGAAATTTAGAAAACAAACAGCTGAATTATTTTGTCTGAGATTTTGTATAGAGATATAGGGACCGGTGATCTAAAGCTCTCCACTCACAATGAGGCCCCTCAAAAAATTTAAGAAACACACATATTTCTTGGGACATGTTTATGTAGCTAAGTAATGTTCTTGATCTGAAGGAGAGAATTCTACATTTCACTGTAAAGTCTAAAAAAAATCCCAAATAATTTGTGTGAGTGATTTCCTTCATGCTGGCAAGTTTTTGATCATCAGGGTCAAAGTGAGGTGAGTAGTACAGGATGTGTTTGTCCGTCAATGGTTTGCAATATGATATTTTTAAAATCTGCAGCTATTGATTATCTTTGTAAAATATTCTCTTTCTATTTCCCCGAGGAAATTGTAAAATGAGTCAAGAGGGAAGTAAACAAAACTTTTCTCACATACTGGTCCAATACTCTACTCTATGAAATGGGGACATTGCCATTAAAGATGCCATATATTGAGTAATATGTGATGTCATTGATAATGTTGTAGGTGATGGTATATAAGATTTTGTCAAAGATTATATTGATGTAAACTAGTACTACTGTCTGGCAAGGTCTCCAGTCTATTACAAACTAAAAACCAAAATCATCAGCTATTATAATGGTTGTTAACCAATTAAATAACTTATACTCTAGATTTGACAAGCAAGAGGCCTTCTGTAATTATCTCTGATTTAAAATCTAAAGAGAGTCAACATTTTTCTATAACCGAGCAACAAGTAAACTTTATTTTTAAAATAAAGAAGCCTAAGAAAACACCAAGCCCTGACAAAATTTTGCCTGCTACATTGAAATATTGTGCTGACCAACTTGCACCTATTTGTTACTGATCTTTTTAACCAGTCCTTAATACAATGTGTTGTATCAGCCAGTTTTAAATCATCAATTATTATTCTGGTTCTGAAGAAATAAGAGATTTTGAGCATGAATTATTGCAGGCCTATAGCTCTTGCAACTGTTATAATTAAATGCTTTGAATTAATTATGTTATGCCATCTAAAAGCCTTAACTGAGACCCTTCAAGATCCACTACAGTTTTCATATAGATCTAACAGATCTGTGGATGATGCAATTAGTCTATTTTTATATTATATTTTACATCATTTGGATAATTCTTGCACCTATGTCTGAGTTTTATTTGTGGATTTCAGTTCTGCTTTTAATTCTATTGTTCCTGATTTACTTTTTTGTTAAATTTAAAACAACTTAGGGTTAAATTACAAGTAGAGAGGTATTTTGCATTTTTGCTATAGTGAAAACTCAGCTAGGATTTTCATTTTTGTGCTAGTTTTTGTGCTAAAATTTCTTAAATATGAATATTGCATAAATATGCTTTTACATGTTTTAATCTACTTAACGGGTAAGGAATCTAGAGTAAATTGTGTTAATGCGCTCAACTTGTAATATCAGCACAATTTAAACAGAGTGCAGACAATCGTGAAAACCCTTGCAAAATCGTTTCTGCTCCATTTGTAATTTAGCCCTTAAAGGGCCGTGATACCCACATTTTTTCTTTCATGATTTAGAAAGAGAATGCATATTTAAACATCTTTCTAATTTACTTCTATTATCTAATTTGTTTTATTCTCTTGATATTCTTTGCTGAAAAGCATATCTAGATATGCTCAGTAGCTGCTGATTGGTTGCCGCAAATAGAAGTCTCACGTGATTGGCTCACCCATGTGTATTGCTTTTTCTTCAAATAAGGATATCTCAAAAATGAAGCAAAATAAATAATAGAAGTCAATTGTAATTTTGTTTAAATTTGTATGTTCTATCTGAATTACGAAAGAAAGATTTTGGGTCTAGTGGCCCTTTAATGTTCTCTTTTCCATATGCCAATGGCTTTATAGCTTTTTAACCATTAGGAAACCATTTGTTAAAGTAAATAGACTGATTTCCGACCTTGTCTTCCTCAATACTGGTGTCGCACACGGTTGTGTTTTTACTCTCTTGCTCGATTCCTTATATAGCAACGATTGTACTTCGGCAAATGAATTAAATTAACTTATTGAAATTTGCAGATGAATGAAGCATAACATGGAAGTAGACAGGCTGGTAACATGGAGTGAGGCAAACAATTTAGAATTAAATGTTCATAAAACCAGAGATAGTAATTGATTTTAGAAAAAAAAGTCTCCATCACCTTCTTCTCTGAAAATTAAAGATTGAATCATAGGCAGAGATACATCGTAGAAATTCCTTTGAACAACAATTAAACACAATTTAAAATGGGATTCTATTAGTTTTACTATAATTAAAAAGTCTCAACAACGTTTGTACTTCTTAAGGCAACTTAAAAAAATTGTTCTGTCTCAAAAACTGTTAACTTGATTTTAATCAGCCATCATTGAATCAATTTTATCATCCTCTACTTTTACCTTAAAAGAGACACTGCACCGAATTGTGAGATCAGCTAAAAAAATCATTAGCTGTCAACTTATTTCTCTTAAGGATATTTACATTTCAAGGATGAATAAGACAGTCAGAAATGTTTTTATTTGATTCATCTCAACCTTGCCATTGTTTTTTTTTAATCTTCTCTCTTTTTATCGTAGGCCAAGGTTGAGAGTTTTACAAACTTGTACAAAGTGTTTTCTGAATAGTTTTTCCCCAGGCTATTAAAATAGCAAACAGGAATACTTTTCTTATTTCACTTTTGGTGATAAATGACACTTTAGCCACTCTTTGTGAATATATTTCATGGTTAAATTTTACACTGCAGTTTGTATATGTTTGTTCATTGTGATCTGATACCTTTGTACCATGAAAAAATACTTGTAGAATTTTCTTTAGTTTATACTTGGTGAATAAATTATTCTTTTTTCTTCTATGATGTTATTGGTGTTATGTGTGGTGTCTTTAGTGAAGTTACTGATGATGTCACAAACATCTGTGATGGGAGTTTATGATAATTACAAGCTTTTAAAATGGTAAATGAGAATTGAAATACTGGTATAAAAAAAACCTTAAAAAATATAATTCACACATCTTTTCTAACGGATTGGAATAGGCCACAAAGGCTAATAGCAAATTTAAAGAAAAAGTAGCTAGATTTCCTGGGTAATTAGGTTAATTTATGGCAACGAGATTGTTAGAACAATCTGACCAATCATGCTTTATACTTAATAGCAAAGTAAAAACTGCAGATAGCCCATACACATACTGGATTTAATCTGTGCTGTACTAATAATTTGAACAGCAATGTTTCAAATGGATTAGAATCCCATACAAAAACACTTAAAAGGATATGAAACACAATTTTTTTTATTTCATGATTCGGATAGAGCATGTGATTTTAAGCAACTTTCTTATTTACTCCTATTATCAATTATCTTTGTATCTTTATTTGAAAAAGTAGGAATGTAAGCTTAGGAGCTGGCCCATTTTCGTTCAGCACCTGGGTATCGCTTGCTGATTGGTGACTAAATGTTAGCGCACATGAAAAAATGCAATCGGGTTTGCGCGAGAGTGGGATTTTAGGGGTTTATTTTTTTCTACATTGAATTTTATGAAGGAATACGTGAACGTGCATGCAATATTCAGTTTACTTTCAACTCGTAATATGAGCGCAACCTGAAATCGGAACTTCTATCGCAGTTAACGCTTGAGCGGAAGCATTAATTAGTGCTCCACTTGTAATCTGGCCCTATATGTAGATGATATATAAGCCTCAGTCAGCTTTTATCTATACCTGAAGAAGAGACCTGTGAATTATTGAAAGCTTATAACATTTAAAAAAAATTGGCACATTAAAAGGTATCACAATTTACTAAAGGAATATTTTCTGTGGGACCTACCCTTTTCCTGTCCACATATGCAAAATAATCAGAACATCAAGTATTCCTACATTTTCATTTTACAAAATTGCGAACAAATATAAGAAACCGGCTTTTGTCAGGATATTCACAGGTAGTTTTCACTGGGATTTCTACAGACCTATCCTGGAACTAAATTTACTCTTCAGCAGAAAAGTAAACATGGTGGCTTTTTAATTCAATTTGTATGACTGATGCCTAATTATATCAGTTCATGAATATTGTACTATAATTACTGATACTTTGTATACTTTTGTAATTGTGTTTTGAATGCCAAAACACTTAATTGCAGTCCTAGATCAACATTGCAATAGAAATAGTGTTTTGTTTTATTGTTTACAAACAGGTAGATTACGAGTTATGCGCGCTATAGGGGATTTAACGAACGCAACAAAGCTGTGCCATTACAAGTTTTGAAACACCCGGCTTGTGCGTGTGATATGGTTGCATTGAGCTCCATACCGCACAAAATACAAGAGCTGTTTTGACGTGCTCATGCACGCTTTCCCCATAGACATCAATGGGGAGAGCGGGTTAGAAAAAAACCTAACACCTGCAATTGCAGAATCAAAAGCTTCATGACGCACACCCCATTGATGTCAATGGGAAAAAAGTAACGTTTAAACCTAACACCCTAACATAAAACCTAAGTCTAAGCACCCCTAATCTGCTGCCCCCGACATCGCCAATACCTACATAAATCTATTAACCCCTAATCTGTCACTCCCGATATCGCCGTCACTATACTAAAGTTATTCCCTCACACCCCAACATCACCCCTACTATAATAAATCTATTAACCTCTATTTCGACATTCCTCGACATTGCTGCAACTAAATAAAGCTATTAACCTCTAAACCTCTGGCCTCCCACATCACTACCACTAAATAAACCTATTAACCCCTTAAACCGCCAGCCCCCCAAATCGCAACAACCTAAATTAAACTATTAACCCCTACACCTAAACCTAACCCTAACCCTAAACCTAACAGCCCCTAACTTTAACATAATTAAAATAGAGCTAAATCAAAGTTACCATTATTAACTAAATAATACCTATTTAAAACTAAATACATGCTTACCTGTGAAATAAAACCTAACCTAGCTACAATATAACTAATAGTTATATTGTAGCTAGCTTAGGTTTTATTTTTATTTCACAGGTAAGTTTGTAAGTATTTTAAATAGGTAGACTACTTAGTAAATAGTTATTAACTATTTACTAACTACCTAGTTAAAATAAATACAAATTTACCTGTGAAATAAAACCTAAGCTGCCTTACACTAAAACCTAACATTACAAAAATAAAAAAACTACTATTACAAAAAAAAAATACTAAAATTACAACCCCCCCCCCCACTAAAATTACAAATAAAAACACTAAAATTAAAAAAAACTACCATTACAAAAAATAACAGCGAAATTATCCAAAATGGATCTCTGCCTGGACCCTAGCCTTGGACCTCCGCCTCTGCTAATCACTGCTCCGCCCCTGCAGGCATGAAGAAGATGCCGGTCCCGCGATGGATGAAGATGGAACCACCTGGATGAAGACCTCTCATTGCCTGGATGTCCGGACTTCAGGAACTGTAAGTGGTTCTTCGGGGGGTTACTGTAAGGATTTTTTAAACATTTTTGGGTGTTTTTTTTTTAGTTTAGGGATTGGGCTTTTCTTAAAAAAGCTAAATGCCCTTTTCAAAGCAATGCAAAAGAGCTAAATGCCCTTTTAAGGGCAATGCCTATACAAATGCTGTTTTCAGGGCAATGCCCATGGAAATGCCCTTTTCAGGGCAATGGGTAGCTTAGGTTTTTGTTAACGTTAGTTTTTTTTATTTTGGGGGGTTGGTTGGGTGGTGGGTTTTACTGTTCTGGTCTTTGTGTGTTTTTTACAGGTAAAAGGCTGTTTAACTTAGGGAAAAGCCCTACAAAAGGCCCTTTTAAAGGGCTATTGGTAGTTTATTGTAGGCTAGGGTATTTTTTTATTTTGGGTGGGCTTTTTTATTTTTATAGGGCTATTAGAGTAGGTGTAATTCTTTTTTATTTTTGATAATTCTGTTTGTTATTTTTCGTAATTTAGTTTTTGTTATTTTTTGTAATTAAATATTTTGTAATTTTTAGAGTAGTGTTAGGATTTTTTAATGTGTTATTCAGTTTTCTTTAATTGGTAGTTAGTTTAATATTATAGTACAGATGACTAACAGCACTCACCTACTTCCTTATAGCTCCTGGGTAATAGGGTATCTAGCTTACCCTAAAAGAGAGTTACTAATATAAAAATATAAAAATAATCCAAGAGTGCCTATAAGTAGGCAAAGGAAGATATTAACAGATTAACTAGGTTCAAATTTATTACAAATCATGAAACATAAAACATAATTATAAATAACATGGATCCATGTATACTACATACATATAGAAACAATAAAAACAGTTGTCAAATATAGCTTGCAAACAGTGGTCAATAATAACAGTCAAACAGTTAAAATGATCACCAATGAGAATAAAGTTCCTATGAAGTCTCATCAATTAGGGAGGTAAACAAATGGGAGTCATAAGAAGATCTTTTAAAACAATAGAAAGAATCTTAAATGACAAAATCAAAACTGTGCTTGGATAATAAAAAGTCCAGTGAAAAAATCAGTGAAAAAATCAGTTGAAAAAATTCAGTGATATAAAAAATTGAAAAATTAAAAAATAAAAAAATTAAAAAATATAGAAAAATATAGAAAAAAATTATAATAATGTGATCACAAAGAGTTCAGTGGTATATGTAATCCAAATGAGTGGTCAAATAATTGTTAATGAGTGCTTCTCCTAGTAAAGTGTTTACTTAAAAGTGAATCTCCAAGTGTATCCGTGTACGTGATGATGGTTTGTCCTTTTAATTAAATAACTGTGCTTTTCCTTTCAGTGATATCTTTAGTGATACCTGCAAATTAAAAAAATAACATAGTGCAATAACGTTTCACAACCTAAATAATATTAAAATGATGCTCACCAATTTGTCGGTGATGATGTGTATCTTAATTAAAAGGACAAACCATCATCACATACACGGATACACTTGGAAATTCACTTTTAAGTAAACACTTTACTAGGAGGAGCACTCATTAACAATTATTTGACCACTCATTTGGATTACACATACTACTGAACTATTTGTGATCACATTATTATAATTTTTTTCTAAATTTTTCTATATTTTTTAATTTTTTAATTTTTCAATTTTTTATATCACTGAAATTTTTCAACGGATTTTTTCACTGATTTTTTCACTGGACTTTTTATTATCCAAGCACAGTTTTGATTTTGTCATTTAAGATTCTTTCTATTGTTTTAAAAGATCTTCTTATGACTCCCATTTGTTTATCTCCCTAATTGATGAGACTTCATAGGAACTTTATTCTCATTGGTGATCATTTTAACTGTTTGACTGTTGTTATTGACCACTGTTTGCAAGCTATATTTGACAACTGTTTTTATTGTTTCTATATGTATGTAGTATACATGGATCCATGTTATTTATAATTATGTTTTATGTTTCATGATTTGTAATAAATTTGAACCTAGTTAATCTGTTAATATCTTCCTTTGCCTACTTATAGGCGCTCTTGGATTATTTTTATATTTTTAAGTTAGTTTAATATTAGTTTAATAGTTATATTAGTTTAATTGTTAGTTTAAACTTAGTTTTTTTAATTTGACAGGTAAGTTTTAATTTAATTTAAGATAGGGAAATTGTAATTTTAATATAAAGTTAGGGGGCATTAGGTTTAGGGGTTACTAGTTTAAATTAGTTTATTGCGATGTGGGGGGCTTTCGGTTTAGGGGTTTATAGGTTTATTATAGTGGCGGCTGTGTCGGGGAGCAGCAGAATAGGGGTTAATAGATTAATTATGTTGGGGTGCGGGGGGAATAGGGGTTAATAACTTTAGTATATGGGCAGCGATGTCGGGGAGAGGCGGAATAGGGGTTAATAGATTTTATTAGTGGCGGCGATGTCGGGAGCTGCAGATTAGGGGTTAATAACTTTAATACAGTGTTTGCGATGTGGGAGGGCCTCGATTTATGGGTTAATATGTCATTTATGGGTGTTTAGTGTACTTTGTGACAGTTTAGTTATGAGTTTTATGTAACAGTTTTGTTGCGTAAAACTTATAACTACTGGTCTCAGATTGCGGAACGGATCTTGTCGGTATAGGCTGCAACGCAAGCTTTTTAGCTTCACCGCAAAACTTGTAATGGCTGTGCTATGGAAGTCCCTTGAAAAAAAGTAATTTTTACATGTGCGGGACTGGCGTTGCGTTACAGGCTAAAAGACTTGTGGTACAGCTATACCGACAAGACTTGTAATGGCTGCAGTGCTGTTTTAACGCTGAAATTACCATTTTTTCAGCGTTAAAACCTGAACGCAAAACTTAATCTAAGTGAAAGTTAGATTTGAACGGTTTTAAACTTTTTTGTTAAATCTGCAAAATAATTGATTAACATGTGCACTTAAATATTTCAAAAAGCAATGCACCCCTTAAGACACGCCATTCAAATCAGAACAACATATGTCAAAATAAGTCAAGGCTGCAGTAAGGGATAGTAAGGAGTTAACATTATTCTTTTGTGCTAGGTGTTGTAGCTCTGGGTGATTTTTATTCAAAAGTTAGCTGATAAACCACAAGATTGATTAAAAGAAGTACAGTGTATACTAATTCATTTATAACTGTGAAGATAAAACAAGGGATGAGGATAATAGTCAAAAGCAATCAATAGCTCAGAGTGGGCTCAGTTACACACAAAGAATAATACATAGGGCTTCATGTACGAAGCAGCATAAGCTGCTCTGGAGCCCTTGCGGGACTGGTTCGCACATGTGACCCTGTATCCCGCAATGTAAAATGCATCGGTCATTAGACCACTGCTTCTTAAACTCTTCACAACCTCTGAGGTAGTGAAGAGAAATCACCTAGAGCTTGCTCGCTCTCTGTGATTGACAGTCCCTTCTCTCACGCGATTGGTCGTGTGAGTGAAGGGGCAGGCATTACACACTGAGCGGAGTGTGTAATGCTGCATACAGCCAACGGATGAACAGATCCGCTGCCCATATTGCACAAAAGCGTGCAGACAGCTTCTCAAGTTGAGAAGCTGTCTGCACGCCTTTTAATACATGGGGACCATAATCTAGTATTACAAGGGAATGGTAAAATATTGTAACCAACGCATCCTAACACATCCAAAACGTCTTTAATGCACCATTAACTTTAAATGGATATTGCAGAGACCACTATTAGCAAACTTATTGCACTTGGATTACAAGTGATGAGTTGTGTTGCACCTCAAGCTCAGTCCAAAACACCTCTTTAAAGTATTGTGCTTAACAATATTACTTGCTAGTTTCCATAACAAGACACATGAAAATGCTAAGGAAATAAAATATTGAAGTTATATTTAGACGTAATACTTTATTAATTAAAAAGGATTTGTGGCAAAATTAATGGGATACACAACATTGTTTGAGCAGAACTGGTGAAGGGTCAAATATGTATGTGTATGTTTGTATATATATATATATATATATATATATATATATATATATATATATATATATATATATATACTTAAAGGGATATTAAACCCAACATTTTTCTTTCATGATTCAGATAATACCATTTTTTAAAAGTTTCCAATTTACTTCTATTATAAAATATATTTCATTCTCATGTTATTCTTTGTTGAAGAGATACCTAGGTAGGTAGGGTGCACATGTCCGAAGGACTACATGACAGGAAATAGTGCTGCCATCTAGTGCTTTTGCTAATGTATAACATTGCTGCAAAACTGCTGCCATATGGGGGTCGATCCGATAAAAATCGTCGCCCGCAAAAGCCGGCGACGCCAATATTTGCGTGGGTTTGGTATCCTATATACGGCGTAACCTAGAAGTTACGCGCATATATTTCTGCCGTCGCCCGTAGTTTTTTGGGCTATAGGCAGGTATACCAAACCCGCGCAGTTTGGTATCCAATATGCAGCGTAAGGACTTACGTGGCGAAAATGGAGAAAACTTACTCCATTTTCACCTCGCCACTAAAAGCAGCCTTAAGAAGCCTTACGCTGACTATTGGAGCCCCGTAACTCCCTAAACTGGCAGCTAAAATAAACCTAACACCTAACGCATGCGCAATGTCTATCTCCCTGTCAACCGCAATCTTCTAAAATAAACCTAACACCTAACGCATGCGCAATGTCTATCTCCCTGTCAACCGCGATCTTCTAAAATAAACCTAACACCTAACGCATGCGCAATGTCTATCTACCTGTCAACCGCGATCCCCCCCCCCCCCCGAAATCCCTAATAAAGTTATTAACCCCTAAACCGCCGCTCCCGGAC
The DNA here is from genome assembly GCF_027579735.1 of Bombina bombina. Taxonomy (NCBI): domain Eukaryota; kingdom Metazoa; phylum Chordata; class Amphibia; order Anura; family Bombinatoridae; genus Bombina; species Bombina bombina. The sequence continues at coordinate 672,515,602 of NC_069503.1, read as the reverse complement.
CCCGCCGCCATCTACATAAACTAACCCCCTACTGTGAGCCCCTAAAACCGCCGCCATCTACCTTATCTATCCCCTAATTAGAACCCCTTACACCGCTGTCATCTACCTTATCTATCCCCTAATCTGACCCCTTACACCGCCGCCACCTATATAAAAATTATTAACCCCTAATCTAATCCCCCTATACCGCCGCCAGCTATATTAATATTATTAACCCCTAATGTAAGCCCCTTACACCGCCGCCATCTCTATTAAAATGATTAACCCCTAATTTAATCTACCTACCCCGCCGCCAGCTATATTATCTATGTTAACCCTAAGTATATTATAGTTAATATAGGTATTACATTATATATATTAACTATATTAACCCTAATTATATTAGGGTTAATATAGTTAATATAGTTACTATAGTATTTATATTAACTATATTAACTCTATCTAACCCTAACACCCCTAACTAAATTTATATTAAATTAATCTAATTCATTTATAAACTAAAATATTCCTATTTAAATCTAAATACTTACCTATAAAATAAACCCTAAGATAGCTACAATATAATTAATAATTACATTGTAGCTATGTTAGGGTTAATATTTATTTTACAGGTAAATTGTTAATTATTTTAACTAGGTATAATAGCTATTAAATAGTTATTAACTATTTAATATCTACCTAGTTAAAATAATTACCCAATTACCTGTAAAATAAATCCTAACCTAAGTTACAAATACACCTACACTATCAATAAATTAAATAAACTACAAACATCTATCTAAAAATACAATTAAATTAACTAAACTAAATTACAAAAAATAAAAAAAGATTACAAGATTTTTAAGCTAATTACACCTATTCTAAGCCCCCTAATAAAATAATAAACCCCCAAAATAAAAAAAATTCCCTGCCCTATTCTAAATTAAACAAATTTCAAAGCTCTTTACCTTACCAGCCCTTAAAGGGCCTTTTGTGGGGCATGCCCCAAAGAATTCAGCTCTTTTGCATACAAATACAATACCCCCCCCATTACAACCCACCACCCACATACCCCTATTCTAAAACCACCCAAACCCCCCTTAAAAAAACCTAACACTACCCCCCTGAAGATCTCCCTACCTTGTCTTCACCACACCGGGCCGAACTCCTGATCCGATCCGGGCGATGTCTTCCTCCAAGCGGCAAAGAAGAATTCTTCCTCCGGCGATGTCTTCCTCCAAGCGGCAAAGAAGAATTCTTCCTCCGGCGACGTCTTCCTCCAAGCGGCAGCAAAGTCTTCATTCTTCCGGCGGCATCTTCAATCTTCTTTCTTCGCTCCGCCGCTGCGGAGCATCCATCCCGGCCGACTACTGAACTTGGAATGAGGTACCTTTAAATGACGTCATCCAAGATGGCGTCCGCTGAATTCCGATTGGCTTATAGGATTCTATCAGCCAATCGGAATTAAGTTAAAAAAATCTGATTGGCTGATTGAATCAGCCAATCAGATTCAAGTTCAATCCGATTGGCTGATCCAATCAGCCAATCAGATTGAGCTCGCATTCTATTGGCTGATCGGAACAGCCAATAGAATGCGAGCTCAATCTGATTGGCTGATTGGATCAGCCAATCGGATTGAACTTGAATCTGATTGGCTGATTCAATCAGCCAATCAGATTTTTTTAACTTAATTCCGATTGGCTGATAGAATCCTATCAGCCAATCGGAGTTCGGCGGACGCCATCTTGGATGACGTCATTTAAAGGTACCTCATTCCAAGTTCAGTAGTCGGCCGTGATGGATGCTCCGCAGCGGCGGAGCGAAGAAAGAAGATTGAAGATGCCACCGGAAGAATGAAGACTTTGCTGCCGCTTGGAGGAAGACGTCGCCGGAGGAAGAATTCTTCTTTGCCGCTTGGAGGAAGACATCGCCGGAGGAAGAATTCTTCTTTGCCGCTTGGAGGAAGACATCGCCCGGATCGGATCAGGAGTTCGGCCCGGTGTGGTGAAGACAAGGTAGGGAGATCTTCAGGGGGGTAGTGTTAGGCTTTTTTAAGGGGGGTTTGGGTGGTTTTAGAATAGGGGTATGTGGGTGGTGGGTTGTAATGGGGGGGGAGTATTGTATTTGTATGCAAAAGAGCTGAATTCTTTGGGGCATGCCCCACAAAAGGCCCTTTTAAGGGCTGGTAAGGTAAAGAGCTTTGAAATTTGTTTAATTTAGAATAGGGCAGGGAATTTTTTTTATTTTGGGGGTTTATTATTTTATTAGGGGGCTTAGAATAGGTGTAATTAGCTTAAAAATCTTGTAATCTTTTTTTATTTTTTGTAATTTAGTGTTTGTTTTTTTTTGTAATTTAGTTTAGTTAATTTAATTGTATTTTTAGATAGATGTTTGCAGTTTATTTAATTTATTGATAGTGTAGGTGTATTTGTAACTTAGGTTAGGATTTATTTTACAGGTAATTGGGTAATTATTTTAACTAGGTAGATATTAAATAGTTAATAACTATTTAATAGCTATTATACCTAGTTAAAATAATTAACAATTTACCTGTAAAATAAATATTAACCCTAACATAGCTACAATGTAATTATTAATTATATTGTAGCTATCTTAGGGTTTATTTTATAGGTAAGTATTTAGATTTAAATAGGAATATTTTAGTTTATAAATGAATTAGATTAATTTAATATAAATTTAGTTAGGGGTGTTAGGGTTAGATAGAGTTAATATAGTTAATATAAATACTATAGTAACTATATTAACTATATTAACCCTAATATAATTAGGGTTAATATAGTTAATATATATAATGTAATACCTATATTAACTATAATATACTTAGGGTTAACATAGATAATATAGCTGGCGGCGGGGTAGGTAGATTAAATTAGGGGTTAATCATTTTAATAGAGATGGCGGCGGTATAAGGGGCTTACATTAGGGGTTAATAATATTAATATAGCTGGCGGCGGTATAGGGGGATTAGATTAGGGGTTAATAGCTTTTTTATTGTTAGGATAGTGAGGGGGATAGCGGATAGAGGGTTAGACAGTGCGGGCTATGTTAGGGAGGCGTGTTAGACTTGTCGGGCTATGTTAGGGAGGCGTGTTAGACTTGTCGGGCTATGTTAGGGAGGCGTGTTAGACAGTGCGGGTGTTTTAGACTTTAGTCAGGTTTTATAGGCGCCGGCAGTTTCTAACGTGCCGCAAGTCACTGGCGACGCCAGAAATTTGTACTTACGCAGATTTCTGGACATCGCTGGTTTGTCAGACTTACGGCACGTTAGCATCTGACGGCGACTTATATGGGATAGCTCGAGTTGCGAGCTGAAACTGCGGGCGACGCCGGTTCCCTCGCTTGCGCCGCAAACTGCGATCTATATCGGATCGCGCCCATAGTGCACACTTTTGAGCTTATATTTCTGCTTTTCAAATAAGGATAACAAGAAAATATGATAATAGAAGTAAATTAGAAAGTTGCTTAAAATTTTATGTTCCATCTAAATCATGAAAGAAAAAAAAATTGGGTTTAATGTCCCTTTACATGTATTTAAAATAGCACATAAGTAAATGAAGAACTAGACTTCCTAAGCAAATATTTTGTACATGAGTGATATCTGACATTACATTTTACTGCACAACCCCATAGAGAGTCTAATATGTGAGAATTTGAATACACCCATGTTGTCCAAAATGTAAATGTTAGCAATGTACTAAACTTGTGATCAAGCAATAAAAAAATAACTGTGGAATTGTATTATTGGTGCAAAAAAAGAATCTGTATTGATTATGCTAAAGTGATATTATCCAACAATATTGCTAAAAATGTTAAGCTCCACTTGTAATATAGCCCTCTGTGGGGGGAAAAACCTAAATAATTGACCATGCATGGGTTTATGTCTGTCCTGTTTAGCTCTTACAATAATTATCATCTTGTTGCATTTATTCATTGTTGAATTTGCCATCTCTGATAAAGTTATTTTTTGTTGCTTTTGTTGAATTTTATTTTTGCATGATGAGGCTATCTGTTACCCAACATCCATAACAAAACAAGTGGTGTCAGAAGTGGGGTAACTTTCATTCTTAACTAGAGTAGTCTGAGACTGGAACGTGTATGTTAGGAGGTTTGGTTCAAGGTGACAGTATGAAAAATATGACAAGCCAAGTAGAGACCTCAGTTCCCTCCTGGGCACTTGTTTTTTTTTAGATAGTTTTTTTTTATTTTGTGGATTTGAAGGGGTGGGGATTTGTAATGTTAGTGGGTCTTGTATTTATTTGTGACCAAAAAAACTGATTTCTTTAGGGCAATTCCTTACAAAAGGCCCTTTTAAGGGCTATTGGTAGTTTATTATAGATTAGGTTTTTTATTTTTGGGTGTTTTTTTTTTTTAAAAAAAGGGTATTAGAATAGGAATCATTTTTATTAATTTTGATAATTTGTTTGTTATTTTGTGTAATGTTTTTTTTATTTCATTTTGGGGTGGGGTTTTTTTTAGATTAGGGTGGGCACTCTTAAATAAGCTGAATGCCCTTTTAAGGGCAGTAAAAGAATTGAATGCCCTTTTAAGGGCAATGCCCATACAAATACCCTTTTTAGGGCAATGGGTAGATTAGGTTTAACTTTATTTTTATTTTGTGGGTTTGGGGGCTGGTTTTTTTTTAATGTTAGTGGGTCTTTGTGTTTTTCCTTTGTAGGAAAAGAGCTGATTTCTTTAGGGCAATGTCCTAGTTTTAGAACCCCTGTAACCAATGCCAAGGAATTAGGTAAATGGTAACTAATTTAAATCATGAAATAGGTTAATCTTTAGGGGACATGTTGGAGTGGCTAGATTTGAGTTTGTTGTCTCCATATGCTGTCAGATTTGTGTGATTTATTTTACATGTAACAGTACATTTATAGACAGAAAAAAGCAGACAGAAACTACAAAGGAGGTCCTTGAGGATCTAACTCAATTGCGAAAACAAGACAAAAATAAGAGATAGGAATGTACTACTGAATAAAAGTGCAGGGAAAACAATTAATCTAGGCCACTGGTTTTTAAACCTGTCCCCAGGCCTCCCCAACAGGCTAGGTTTTCATGATTACCTTGGATGAGATCAGGTAAAATAACCATGTTTACTAATCAGCTGATTCTTTCACCTGTGCTCCAGTGATTGGACCAGCTGTAGTTCCTTTAATGCTCCAGCATGTCTTAAAAAGAAATCAGACTGCACTTGAAAGATGACTGCGGACTAGAAAAACATTCCTGAGTATAGCCCAGTATGCTGTTATAAAAAGGAGTTAAGTTTCAACTCATAACACCAAGACAAAGTGTTACATTTGTTAATTGAAATAATTTAGACATTTTTAATGGTATGCTCTATCGGATTCATGAAAGTTTAATTTAGATTTCTATGGTCTCTATGTAATAAGAAGTCAATGCTGCTTTGTAGCCCTTGAGGGACAGGCTTGCTCATATAAGCCTGTTTACAGCAATGTAAGAAACAGCAGTCAAACAGTGACTACTTCTAGCCACATGTTCATTCAAGATGATTGACAGGCCCTGTCCTCTTGTGTAATTGGTCGAGCAAGAGAAGTGGGCAGTGCTTAACAAGTAAATGCTTGGCAATAGTACATGCAGCCAGCGGACATACAGCTGTGAAGACAAGTGAGCACTATATTGAAAAATAAAAGTCGCTCTTTATCACATAAAAAGCATATTAATGAACTAATTAATTAGGTGCATAGTTCCCAAGGTAAAAATTGTCATATATTTCTGCTGAGGGATTTTATAGAATCTTGCCAGACCAGAGAGCTTCAGAAAATTGGGCTTACAATCTATATATGTATAAAAGAGATGTCAAGTAAAAAAGCAATGCTTATCCTCAAAAAGCATTTATATTACTCCAAACCAGTGTTGTATTAAGGTTTTGTGCTGCCCTAGGCACTCAAAATTCTGCTGCCCCCTATCCCCCCCCCCCTAAGGTTTTAGGCTTTTTTAGTTGTGATATTTTTTGGTCAGGAAGTAAAGTGATTTTTTTATGGCATTTTCAAAATAAATGTTCACACACACACGGTCACAGATACATACAGAGTTATACACATACACACACACACACATATACACAAACACAACTATCGCTGCAATATACAAAAAACAAACACAGATTTCTTGAAACAATACTTCCCCAAACACAATACTAAGTGCTGGTAGCCAACAGAACTAAAGGCAATACCTGAATAAAAGAAAGGTCCAGAGCTACCTCTAAACTGTAAACTCCATGGGCAGTCCCTTATGCCCCCTAGAATGTAAGCTCTTTGGGCAAAATCTCCATTACATACCTGTATAATACTTCTAACATAACTGTAAGCTTATTACAAGTATAGCCACAAACAAGTGCTGCCCACTCCCAATCTGCTGCCCTAGGCCAGTGCCTTGTTTGCCTAGGCCAAAACACGCCCCCTGCTCCAAGCACATAGTTTAAATAAGTATTCTAGGTTTAAAAATTCAATGAAATTGTATTATATTCGATAGGAAAACATATAGACAAAGAGGTGCATACATTATATATTCCATACCAGTTATCTAAAGGTTTCTGGGCTTGTGCAATTCTGTAAGAATTCTTGCCAGTACCAAGTAGCCCCTGCTAGAATTCTCTAAATGCTGTTTTTACCTTGAGAACAGGGTGTCTCACAAAAGGGTGTTCTCTGGATGTGAAGGAAATGCATATATTACAAAATGGCTATTTAAAAATCATATGAAACAAATAAATTAAAAATGTATTGTTAAAAGATTAAAATCATTAAAAAACCTATGCTGCAAAACTATTTTTTTTATTTTTTTTTATTTTTATTGAAATTAAACAGAGAAAATGTTTAAATAGTAGAAAGCATGAAGAAATAATGAATTATTAGACTTGGCTTTGGTTGTAGCATTTCAAACCACTTATTTTAAATTAAATAATAAATAAAAATAATAGCTGCCACTATCCTTACTATTATTAATTAAAAACTTTAAATGCAACATTGCTGATAAAAATGCATACCAGGCATAATCAATTATAATTTCTACTAGTCGTAACTAGACATGTTTTACATTGGTTAGGTTGAAGACGTCATCTTTTTATGGCCCTTTTTATTTTACTTTTTGAAAGGTGTTTCTTCTACCTCTCACTCATCCTTACACATTTGGTACTTTAAATATAATATTAACCGCAGATAACACTTCACAATAAAATGCATTCACCTAGACTACAAGTTTTGTGCTATAGAGCGTGTGAAACGAATGCAACAAAAATTGCGTTATTTCACCCTCCATAGCGCTGCTATTACGAGTTTTGGAAAAGCCGCCTTGTGCATGCGATATGGTTGCGATGAGCTCCATACCACACAAAATCCAAGCACTGCTTTGACATCAATGGGGAGAAAGTGTTAGAAAAAAAATAACACCTGTGATCGCGGAATGAAAAGCTCCATAATGCAACCCCATTGAACCCCACATGAACCCCACACCTAAACACCCCTAATCTGCTGCCCCCGACAACGCCAACACCTAAATAAAGTTATTGACCCCTAATCAGCCACCCCCGACATCATCGTCACCAAAATAAATCTATTAACCCCTAATCTGCCGCTCCCAATATCGCCGCCACTATAATAAAGTTATAAACCCCTATTTCCCTGCACCCTAACATCGCCCACCCTATAATAAGGATATTAACCCCTATTCCGCCACTCCCCGACATCGCCACCACTAAATAAACCTAATTACCAGCCCCCCACATTGCTAAAATCTAAATTAAACTATTACCCCTAAATTTAACAACAACCTAACTTTAAATTAAAATTACATGATCCCTATCTTAAAAAAAACTTACCTGTGAAATTAAAAAAAACTAAGTTTAAACTATAAATTAAACTAACATTACTATTAGACTAAAATTAAAATATCTATCAATTAAATAAATTAAATTACTCATTAAAAAAAACTAAAAAAATACTAAATTACAAAAATAAAAAATAATAAATTACAAAAAATAAAAAAATAGTAAATTATAAAAAATAAAAATGAAATTATCCAAAATAAAAACATTACACATAATCTAGTAGCCATATAAAAATAACCCCCCCCCCAAAAAAAAACCCTAGCCTACAATAAACTACCAATAGCCCTTAACAGGGACTTTGTATGGTATTGCCCTAAAGAAATCAGCTCTTTTCCCTGAAAAAAATACAAAGACCCACCACCAGTAAAACCCACCACCCAACCAACCCCCCAAAATAAAAAAACTATCTCTAACAAAAACCTAAGCTACCCGTTGCCCTGAAAACTGCATTTGTATTGACATTGCCCTTAAAACGGCATTTAGCTCTTTTTCTTGCCCTTAAAATGGCATTTAGCTCTTTCAAGACAAGCCCAAACCATAATCAAAAAAAAAAAATCTACCCCAAAAAAGTTTAAAAAAACACTAACCCCCGGCGATCCACTTACAGTTTCTGAAGTCCGGACATCCAGACGGCAAGAAGTCTTCATCCAGGTGGCAAGGTTTTCATCCATCCAGGCTCTGTCTTCTATCTTCATCCAGGTGGCATCTTCTATCTTCATCCCAGCGGCACAGAGTGGGTCCATTCTGAAGACATCTAGCATGGAGCATCCTCTTCATACAGTCGCCACTGTATACTGAATCTTCAATGCAAGGGAGCCTTTTCAAAATGGCATCCCTTGTATTCCTATTTGTCAGGGTGCCAGGAATCAGACTGAGACAAGAAGTGCAAAAATAATCACACCTTTATTAATAGCAAAAAATAATAAAAAGTCCACAAAACAAATAACAAGCCAGGAATCAAAACCAGAGCTGGTAGTCAGACGAGCCGAGTCAGGAGCCAAAGCGAATAGTCAGACGAGCTGAGTCAGGAGCCAAAGCGAGTAGTCAGAGAAGCCGGAATCAGGAACAAGGAGAACATCAGAGTCAGGAACAAGCCAGGGATCAGGAACCAGGAGGGACGTCAGACAGCCAGGTAATACACAGGAGCTCTCACAAACAGGTCTGAGACGAGGGCAAAGCATACTGAACAGAGGCCCTTTAAATAATAAGTGATGACATCACAATTCTGAGACTGCATCCTGTCTCACATGGATGATGTACACCAGTCTGGCCATAAAAGGAAGTGTAGGAAATGAGCAGCATCACACAGTATGCACCAAAGTCAGCAAGAGAGGTGAGTAAAATGGCTGCCAGCAGCACATGGCAAACACAGCAGGGAAAAAACCCTGACAGTACCCTCCCCTCAACGACCCCTCCCCCACGGGAGGACAAAAGGCTTATTGGGGAAATGAACATGGAAAGCACGGAGGGGGGCGGGAGCATGAACATCAGAGGAGGGAACCCATGAACGCTCCTCAGGACCGTAGCACCTCCAGTGAACCAAATACTGTACGCGGCCCCTGGACATACGAGAGTCAATAATGCTGCTGACCTCATACTCCTCATGGTTGTCAACAAAGATAGGACGGGGACGAGGCAACACAGTGGTAAACTGATTACAAACCAATGGTTTCAAGAGGGAGACATGAAAAACATTGGAGATGCGCATTGCAGGAGGAAGGTCAAGAGCGTAGGCCACAGGATTGACCCGTGGGAGTATTCGAAAAAGGACCAACATAACGGAGAGCCAGTTTTTTGGAAGGCACACGAAGGTTAAAGTTGTGGGAGGTCAGCCAAACTCTCTCACCAACCTGGTAGGAAGGTGCGGGCAGACGCCTATGATCAGCCTGTAACTTTTGGTGCTGCATAGAACGATGAAGACAATCCTGAATCTGCACCCATGTGGAATGGAGTTGCTCCTCCAAAGCCGGAATACCCTGAGACATGAATGAATCAGGCAACAAGAATGGTTGAAACCCATAATTCGCCATGAACGGGGATAACTTGGAGGAAGCATTAATAGCACTATTACGAGCAAACTCTGCCCAAGGTAACAGTTCAGACCAATTATTGTGGTGATCTGAGACATAGCAACGGAGGAACTGTTCCAGAGCTTCATTAGACCATTCCGCAGCCCTATTGGATTGAGGGTGATATGCCGAGGAGAAGGAAAGCTGGATCCCAATTTGAGCACAAAAGGAACGCCAAAATTTGGAGACAAACTGGCTACGCCAGTCCGACACTATCTCCTTGGGTAACCCATGTAAACGGAAGACCACCCGGGCAAAAATTGAAGCAAGCTCATGAGAGGTAGGCAACTTCTTCAAGGAAAGGCAATGTGACATTTTAGAAAAACGGTCAACCACCATAAGGATAACAGTATTGCCATAGGGAACAGGGAGCTCAACAATGAAGTCCATGGAAAGATGTGTCCAATGACGCTCACCATTAGCAATAGGTTGAAGAAGACCCACAGGAAGATGTCAAGGAGTCTTATTTTGTGCACAAACTGAGCAGGAGGCAACATACACAGCAACATCAGAATTGTCAAGTAACAGACCAAATCATTTGGTTCTTGCATGGGCTTTAGGATAGTGGTAAGTGTGCAAAAGTTTAGTTCGAAGATTCTCAGGAACAAAACGCAGATTTCTCAGGAGGTGCATTGGTTTGTGCAGCCAGGATCTCCTCCCCAAGGGAGAAGTCATATTAGTACGTTTGGTAGCCAAAATATGGTCAGGAGGTATAACTGGAGTAGGTACAGACTCCTCCTTGGACAGAGGCGAAAATTGTCAAGAGAGGGCATCAGCCCTAACATTCTTACTGGCAGGTAGGAGACCACATAATTAAACAAAGGCAAAAATAGCACCCATCTGGCCTGTCGGGGCGACAAACGTTTTGCTTCAGATAGATAAGTTAAATTCTTGTGGTCAGTAAGAATGAGCACTAGCATGTTAGTACCCTTGAGAAGATGCCTCCATTCCTTGAGTGCCAAAATTATGGCCAGTAATTCCCAGTCACCAATTTCATAATTGCACTCCGCTGGAGACAATTTCTTAGAAAATAAACCACACGGATGCAAAGAACCGTCAGGTGTAGGACGTTGAGACAAGAGGGCACCTACTCCAGTCTCAGACGCATCGACCTCAAGAATAAAAGGCAGGACAGGGTTAGGATGAGCCAGAACTGGAGCAGCAGCAAAGGCAGTCTTAAGACTATCAAAGGCCTTAATGGAAGTAGGTGACCAATGGAGTGGATTATTCTTGTTACGAGTCATGTCTGTGATAGGTTTGACCAAGGAAGAAAAGTTTTTAATAAACATTCTATAGTAATTGGCAAACCCCAAAAAACATTGAATAGACCGAAGACCAACTGGGCGAGGCCACTGCAGAACTGCAGATAACTTGTCAGGATCCATGGAGAATCCTGCAACGGAGATAACATAACCTAGGAAGGTTACTTGAGTCTGATGGAACTCACATTTCTTGAGTTTACAAAACAGGCTGTTCTCACATAGTCTCTGAAGAACCCGTGTAACATCAGAACGATGAGCCTCAAGTGTGGGTGAGTGTATGAGGATGTCGTCCAAGTACACCACAACACACTGTTGAAATATATCTCGTAGGACATCATTAATAAATTCCTGGAAAACTGCAGGAGCATTACATAGGCCAAAGGGCATTACAAGATACTCATAATGCCCGCTCCTGGTGTTAAATGCTGTCTTCCATTCGTGGCACTCCTTAAACCTAACGAGATTGTACGCTCCTCTCAAATCAAGTTTAGTAAAGACCGTAGCTCCCTTGAGGCGGTCAAAGAGTTACATAATGAGCGGAATAGGGTAAGCATTCTTAATGGTAAGATGATTAAGACCCCTATAATCGATGCATGGTCTTAACTCACCACCCTTTTTCTTCACAAAGAAGAAGCCAGCCCCTGCAGGAGAGCAGGATTTGCAGATGATCCCCCACGACAGAGCAACAGCAACATACTCCTCCATAGCACAATTCTCCGCAACAGACAGAGGGTAAACCTGGCCCTGAGGAGGAATGGTTCTGGGTTGCTGGTCTATGGCACAATCGTAATACCGGTGAGGATGCAACGTACCGGCACGCACCTTGTCAAAAACGTCTAGGAACTCTCTGTACTCCTCTGGCAATTGAGATACCGAAGACGTGCACAAGACTTTAACTGGTTTCCGAAGACAAGTGGAAATACATTATGGAGACCACGACAAAATTTCGGACCTGTGCCAGTCAAGACTGGGATTGTTCTTTTGGAGCCAGGGATAACCCAGAATAACCGTAAAATGCGAAGAGTTTATCATCTGGAACTGGAGGGTTTCAAAATGGAGAGCCCTGACAGCCATGGATAATGGAGCAGTTTCGTGAGTAATGAGTGTAGGCTGAAGGGGCCTGCCATCAATGGCCTCAATAGCAAGCAGAACAGACCAAGGCAAAACAGGAAGGAGTGCTTTGATACAAAAGCACTGTCAATGACATAGCCCACAGCACCGGAGTCAACAAGAGCCTGGGTGACTATGGAGGAGTCCACCCAGGAAAGGTTTCTCCTTTAGTGGTTCCAGGGGCGAGGATAAACCACCCAAGGTCTGCCCCCGACAGGACCTTAGGTGTGAGCGTTTCCCGGCTGTGTAGGACAAGACTTCAAAAGGTGGCCTTGTAACCCACAATAGAGACAGAGCCCCTCCCTCCTCCTAAAGGCCCTCTCCGTCATGGAGAGACGCGTGAATCCCAACTGCATTGGCTCAGCAGTCCCTGGTGACTCGGGACCAGGAGGCATGGGGGGAGAGGGAGGCATGGGTGGGAGCAAACACATAGGAGACAACGGAACAGGAGGCTTCCGCAAGTGCTCCTTGAAAGAGGGCCTCTCACTTAGTCTGATATCAATTAGGATCAAAAAAGACACCAATGCCTCGAGATCTTCTGGTAAATCTCTGGCAGCAACTTCATCTTTAATCGCATCAGAGAGCCCATGAAAGAAGGCAGCAACAAGTGCTTCATTGTTCCAATCTACCTCTGCGGCAAGCGTATGGAACTCAATGGCATACTGAGCAACAGATCTTGTACCTTGCTGAATGGACATGAATTGTTAAGCAGCAGAGGAGGAGTGATCCAGAACATCATATACCCTTTGAAAGGATGCCACAAATTCAGGGGAATTTGAAATCACAAGTTTATTAGTCTCCCACAAGGGATTAGCTCAGGCAAGAGCTGTGTCAGAGAGCAACGAGATGAGAAATCCCACCTTAGCTCTGTCAGAGGGAAATGCCTGAGGTAACATCTCAAATAAAATGCTCCCCTGGTTCAAAAACCCTCTGCACTGATTAGGATCGCCTGCATATCACTGAGGTAGAGGTGCAGAACCGGACATGCTCCTGGTAGGACTAGATGCAGCAGCAGAAACAGGAGCAGCCATAACTTGCGAACACTTTGGTCCAAATGTGCAGTTAAAAAAGTGATAAGAGGGTTGGCACTTACTAGAAGATCCTAAATGCCTGGTGGAAGTGAAAACTACTCCTCCTCAGTAGTTTAAGTTAAGATAGTGTGTATATGTGTAGATTACCACTGGCGCTTATAAATTAAGCTAGGATTTGTCCTACCAACTAATTGTGACTTTTCTAAGTGAAAAAATAGAAAGAAAAAAGGGAGATATTAAATGTGACTTCAGTTTAGCTCATGTGAAACTTATTTTGTCTTATGTAACTCTGATGTGTTTCAAATCAAAAAGTGATATTAAAGATGCAGATGTCTGAGAGTCTATGACATCCGATATAATATTTTGATCCTTGTGATTGGACTATAAAAAGGTGTTTACCTTAAGATAATAATTTGTCTATAAATATAGACAATTCAAATGTTGAAAGATGCGTGTCTCTATTTTCTGAGAGATATGGTGATGTGAAACAATGTCTTTTGTGGATGTGTGAAAAAAAGAAACTTAAATTACGTATATAAATTAATGGCTGTGTTTGTAGGTGATGTAGATTGGTAAGTAAAAAAGGATCGTCCAATATAGATAAAGTCTCATTTAATGAACTAAATAGCTCTATTAACATTAGATAGCATAAAATACATTAAGTAAAAAATTGCACAAAAACATATAAAATATAAAATATAGGGACGTCTCCCTATGTGTAATTCCTTAGGTCAAATGTCCTAACAATAATGGTATTATTTTAAAAGTGATAGTAACTTAATACAAATAGCCACCCTTTGGGTTAAAAAGTTGTTTGGCAAAACGTTGTTTAGAAAAACGTAAGGTACCTTACTTGTGTCCGTTAAGAATCGGAAGTGTCTCTGAGTCACTGTAGCGCTTCTATGAGCGTCCTCCTATGTTTTGCTCTTTTGCGGCTTAATGTGAACAGGCGAACCTCCGTTTCCTATTAGTAGTTAGAGGTGACGCCTCTTTTTTGATAGGCTGTAGCGGTGCGCTGAATGTACAGCGTATAGAGATGTAGATGATCCGTAACAGATGGTTTTAAACTGAAACTGTTACAACTTTTCTTCTGCCCATATGAGCGCAAGATTGAAGATATATTGTTGTAGAAACAAGGTGTCGTTCTTTAATGCAGCTGATCAGATCCTTGGTCCTCCTGGTGGCTTTTTCTCCTAAATCCTGGGAATCAAAGAGACCACTTGAGGGGCTGGATCGCAGCTTTAGAGAGTACTTCAAAGGTTGTAATACAGGCAGTCTGGAGAAAAATTCTACGCGTTTCACCCTCTGGTGGCTTTATCAAGATACTCCAGACAGGTTGAGTGCATCCTTATAAAGGTGGTTCTTGTATTATGATTAGTTAGGTAATCAAAGTGAAGTTCATGAAAGCACACCTTCTTTCTTTTAAGGTGGAATAAAAGATTACAGTCTTTTGTGTATAAAGGTAGTATTGAACGTCCTCTTTAGGGTGGTCTTGTCAATCCACATTTTGCGAAATTATACATTTATTTCTATATTCAACTACATGTACAGTAAGTTGCAGATATGTATATTGTTAATAACTCATATAAAAACGATATCCATGGTGGAAATTTTAAACTGTTTAATAGTAAATAGTTTAATGGTAAAATAAACCCTCACTTCGTGGATGATATATAAAACATTAAGCTTAATGTTAGAACGATCTCTGAGAAAAAGTAAAAAAGAAAAGAAAAAAGAAAAAAAGAAAAATAAATGATATATAGATATATGTGTTGATTGCTATCAATTGTGTATGACGTTGTCTCCACACATTTACTTAATCACACCTCACTAGGAGATAACTTCTATAAAATGATTGTATATATAGGGGACAAGTAAGTCTATCCTATTAGGAAAATTTTAAGGATACATTATATCATCTCAAATATAGCCTATTGCGTGAACAGGGGAAAAAACTAATTTTGAGTAAATGCAGAGAATTATATCATAAGTGTGGTAACGGAAATGAATTATAATGATGATATCTGACATTTGTGTTGTTAAGTATACCTGCACATAGGTGCAATTATATCGTCTCAAATAAAGCTTATTGTAGAGACAGAGGAAATCATTTATTTTTCTTTTTTACTTTTTCTCAGAGATCGTTCTAACATTAAGCTTAATGTTTTATATATCATCCACGAAGTGAGGGTTTATTTTAATGTACTTTTTTAAAAACAGTTTAAAATTTCCACCATGGATATCTAAAACTTACTGTACATGTAGTTGAATACAAAAATAAATGTATAATTTTGCAAAATGTGGATTGACAAGACCACCCTAAAGAGGACGTTCAATACTACCTTTATACACAAAAGACTATAATCTTTTATTCCACCTTAAAAGAAAGAAGGTGTGCTTTCATGAACTTCACCTTGATTACCTAACCAATCATAATACAAGAACCACCTTTATAAGGATGCACTCAACCTGCCTGGAGTATCTTGATAAAGCCCCCAGAGGGTGAAACGCGTAGAATTTACTCCAGACTGCCTGTATTACAACCTTTGAAGTACTCTCTAAAGCTGTGATCCAGCCCCTCAAGTGGTCTCTTTGATTCCCAGGATTTAGGAGAAAAAGCCACCAGGAGGACATTCAGCGCACCGCTACAGCCTATCAAAAAAGAGGCGTCACCTCTAACTACCAATAGGAAACGGAGGTTCGCCTGTTCACATTAAGCCGCGAAAGAGCAAAACATAGGAGGACGCTCATAGAAGCGCTACAGTGACTCAGAGACACTTCCGATTCTTAACGGACACAAGTAAGGTACCTTACGTTTTTCTAAACAACGTTTTGCCAAACAACTTTTTAACCCAAAGGGTGGCTATTTGTATTAAGTTACTATCACTTTTAAAATAATACCATTATTGTTAGGACATTTGACCTAAGGAATTACACATAGGGAGACGTCCCTATATTTTATATTTTATATGTTTTTGTGCAATTTTTTACTTAATGTATTTTATGCTATCTAATGTTAATAGAGCTATTTAGTACATTAAATGAGACTTTATCTATATTGAACGATCCTTTTTTACTTACTTATCTACATCATCTACAAACACAGCCATTCATTTATATACATAATTTAAGTTTCTTTTTTTCACACATCCACAAAAGACATCGTTTCACATCACCATATCTCTCAGAAAATAGAGACACCCTTCACAAATAGCATTAATCTGTCAACATTTGAATTGTCTATATTTATAGACAAATTATTATCTTAAGGTAAACACCTTTTTATAGTCCAATCAAAAGGATCAAAATATTATATCGGATGTCATAGACTCTCAGACATCTGCATCTTTAATATCACTGTTTGATTTGAAACACATCAGAGTTACATAAGACAAAATAAGTTTCACATGAGATAAACTGAAGTCACATTAAATATCTCCCTTTTTTCTTTCTATTTTTTCACTTAGAAAAGTCACAATTAGTTGGTAGGACAAATCCTAGCTTAATTTATAAGCGCCAGTGGTAATCTACACATATACACACTATCCAAATGTGCAATGCAAGTCAGCAGGGTTTCCAGGGCTAGTGCAAATTGATCCAAGCGGTGATCCTGTTCATCCATCCTGGAAATTATGTCAGGTAAAGGTGGATTATTAGCACCATCAGGATTCATGGCCCTTGCATAATTTTAGGGTGCCAGGAATCAGACTGAGACGAGAAGTGCAAAAATAATCACATCTTTATTAATAGCAAAAAATAATAAAAAGTCCACAAAACAAATAACAAGAAAGGAATCAAAATCAGAGCTGTTAGACGAGCCGAGTCAGGAGCCAAAGCGAGTAGTTAGACGAGCCAGAATCAGGAACAAGGAGAACAGCAGAGTCAGGAACAAGCCAGGGATCAGGAGCCAGGAGGGATGTCAGACAGCCAGGTAATACACAGGAGCTCTCACAAACAGGTCTGAGACAACGCAAGGGCAAAGCATACTGAACAGAGGTCCTTGAAATAATAAGTGATGACATCACAATTCTGAGACTGCATCCTGTCTCACACGGATGATGTACACCAGTCTGGCCATAAAAGGAAGTGCAGGAAATGAGCAGCATCACACAGTATGCACCAAAGTCAGCAAGAGAGGTGAGTAAAATGGCTGCCAGCAGCACATGGCAAACACAGCAGGGAAAAAACCCTGACACTATTGGCAGATTTGATTTTGGAAATTCAAATCAACCAATAGGATGAGAGCGACTGAAATACTTTTGGCTGTTCAAATCAGCCAATAGAATGAGAGCTACTGAAATTCTATTGGCTATTCAAATCAGCCAATAGAATTTCAGTAGCTATCATCTTATTGACTGATTTGAACAGTTAGCAGGATTTCAGTAGCTCTCATCCTATTGGCTGATTTGAATTTCAAAAATCAAGTCAGCCAATAGGAATGCATGGGACGCCATTTTAAAAAGGCTCCCTTGCATTGAATATTCAGTATACGGCAGGGACCAGATGAAGAGGATGCTCCATGCCGGATGTCTTCAGGATGGACCCGCTCCTCAACGCCGGGATGAAGATAGAAAATGCCGCCTGGATGAAGATAGAAGATGCCATATGGATGGATGAAGACCTTGCCACCTGGATGAAGACTTCTCGCCGCCTGTATGTCCGGACTTCAAAAACTGTAAGTGGATCTTCGGGAGTTAGTGTTAGGTTTTTTAAACTTTTTTTGGGTGTTTTTTTTTTTAGATTAGGGTTTGTGCTTTTCTTAAAAGAGCTGAATGCCCTTTTCAGGGCAAGAAAAAAAGCTGAATGTGCTTTCAAGGGCAATGCCCATACAAATGCCCTTTTCAGGGCAATGGGTAGCTTAGGTTTTTGTTAGGTTTTTTTATTTTGGGGGGTTGGTTGGGTGGTGGGTTTTACTGTTGGGGGGGTCTTTGTATTTTTTTTTTCAGGTAAAAGAGCTGATTTCTTTAGGGCAATACCTTACAAAAAGCCCTTGTAGGCTAGGCATTTTTTTAATTCTGGAGGGGGCTTTTTTATTTTTATAGGGCTAATAGATTAAATGTAATTGTTTTTATTTTGGATAATTTAGTTTGCTATTTTTCGTAATTTAGTGTTTGTTATTTTTTGTACTTTAGTATTTTTTTATTTTTTGTAATTTAGTATTTTTTATTTTTTGTAATTGTAGATTTATTTTTTTTTATTAGTGTTAGGTTTTTTAATGTGTAATTTAATTTATTTAATTGATAGTTATTTTAATTTTAGTATAACAGTAATAGTTTAATATATAGTTTAAACTTAGTTTTTTTTTCTTTTTGCCAGGTAGGTTTTTATTTATTTTAAGATAGGGATCTTGTAATTTTAATTTAAAGTTAGGGGGTTGTCAGGTTTAGGGGTTAATAGTTTAATTTAGTGTTTTGCGATGTGGGGGGCTGGTGGTTTAGGGGTTAATATGTTTATTTAGTGGCAGTGATGTGGGAGGCCAGATGTTTAGGGGTTAATAACTTTATTTAGTGGCTGCGATGTCGGGGAGCGGTGGAATAGGGGTTAATACCTTTATTATAGTGTGGGCGATGTTGGGGTGTCGGGAATAGGGGTAATAACATTATTATAGTGTGGGCGATGTTGGGGTGCGGGGGAATAGGGGTAATAACATTATTATAGTGTGGGCGATGTTGGGGTGTGGGGGAATAGGGGTAATAACTTTATTATAGTGGCAGCGATGTCAGGGAGCGACGGAATAGTGGTTAATAAATTTTATTAGTGGCGGCGATGTCAGGAGCGGCAGATTAGGGGTTAATTAATTTAATTTAGTGTTTACAATACGGGAGAGCCTCGGTTTAGGGGTTAATAGTAGTTTATGGGTGTTAGTGTACTTTGTAACAGTTTAGTTATGAGTTTTGTGTAACAGTTTTGTTGCGTAAAACTCATAATTACTGCTCTCAGATTGCGAAATGGATAGTGTCGGTATAGGGTGTAACGCAAGCTTTTCATCTTACAAAACTTGTAATGGCAGCGCTAAGGAAATCCCATGCAAAAACGTAATTTTTTTGAGTGCGGGACTGACGTTGCGTTACAGGCTAAAATGCTTGTGGTACAGCTATACCGACAAGACTCGTAATGGCTGCGTTGCTATTTTAACGATGAAATGGCCATTTTTTCAGTGTTAAAACACAAACGCAAAACTCGTAATCTAGGTGATTATTAGTTATTAGTAATCTCTCTGCTGTTCAACTACCTTTCTCTAGCAGTCGTTCAGCCATGTCTCTGCTTGTCAATTCTTTCTCTGATGTTCAATTGCTCTCTCTTTGCAGATCAGCCATGTCTCTGCAGCTCAACTTTCTCTTTGCTCACAAGCTGCCTGCCCCCACTTCCAATCAGACACCATTAAAAAAGGTGCTCAGACTTCTCCCGCTTCCTTTTATACATGTTCAACACAGCAGCATTTATGGAAGTGTAGTCACCCAGATTCAAAGCTGCTAACAGCTGCAGATATTGCATGTCATAGCGCTGTGCTGCGGTGGGCAGAAACATAATACTATTGTGAGCGTTGCACATATATAATTAAAAATGAAATAAGTAAACAGTCAGGGACAATGTTTAAAAAATGGGACAGTTGTGTTAAAAATGCGATATCTTGCCACCCTAGTGAACCGTAAAGGTCTTTCCCAATAAACACATGCATATATGAAAATAAAGGTGTGCCTTCTGCTACCTGCTACATTTGTTCTCCCCTGCAAAATTTCCCTTCCCAGCAAACTTCATTACTTTCTATGAGAAGCATCTCACAACTCATAGGGACAGTCCCTATATTTTAAAAAATTCCTGATGGCAGCACCTTTGAGTATCAGCATGGCTTCTCATACCCAGGAAATTTGAGATGATCAGGCCAATTAACACTAACCTAAAATATAAAGGGCTAGATTATAAGTGGAGCACTAATTTATTGTATGCCGCAAATGGGCAAATTTTCCCATTTGCAGATGCAAGATTAATAGCAAGCCATTACAAGTGACAAGTTATTGCTACCGCATGCTCACTGTAGCAATTAGTGCTTAGAAAATCAGATCTCTGGTTAATTTTATAAATGTTCACCAAATGTCCCCAACGTTAAGTGTAATATATTATATTAAAAAATAAAGATTCTAGCATCTTTATTCTTTAATAAAATAACTACAAAAAGCAGTTATTTTGTTTTAAAAGCGGCGGGTGTGAGATGGTAGAAAAAAATGGCACTGTCAATTGTCTTTACATTGTGGTCTATGGGAACTATCGGCTAGATTACGAGTTTGGTGTTAGGCTTAAAAAGCAGCGTTGGCCGGTCCTAACGCTGCTTTTTTACGGCCACTGGTATTACTAGTTTCCCTAATGCAACAAAAATATCCGTCTCCGCTGAAATCATTTACGTCAACCTAGACCCAGTAGTTAACATATACCGCGGAAAAAAACATCCACAAATCACAAAAAAACATTACACAAACTAAACTTACACTCATACAAACACTACACTATATTTATTTTTAAGATTTTATTTTTTCACGTCAAAATAGAACGGATCAAAGTTACGAGATCTCGGGTGTTTGAAAAAAAAGACACACAAATATATTCTCCATTGACTTACATAGACAAACGGGAACATACACTCATATCTAACTACTAATATTATCACATACATACACTAATCGATACATACAAACAATATACAGGCCAGCACATTACATACACAAATAAGATTTTTATTAGGAAATAAACACGATTTAGCTACTTTTTCACACAATACCATGACGTCACTCACTTTACGCTCAAAACAAGTCTTGGATTTTATTTCTACACACATTTGTCTCCTCCATTGACTTCTATGGGGAAGACGTGCTTGTGCATGCGACAGACAGATTTATCTAACACACGGCAAAAGCATAGACAAGAAAACTCGTAATACCAGCGTTAAAATTGTGAAACTAACTCATGCTTTCTTGCGTTAGTTCCGCTATGACAAATAGATCAAGTAATGGCTAGTTCCCTATGGACTTATGGCTTTTACTTGTGTGAAATTCACTACAACATCAAATTGTTTTAAACATTTACATTACATCAACTACAAATCACCATCAACAATACAAAATATATTTAATAAATTACCTCATTTAAACGGACAGAAAAATAATTTGAACATTTCATTACTCACAAACAGTAGACAATTAGAAACACGTCTCATTTACCTCTATTATAGCATTTTATTTATTCAACTCATATGCTTGCATGAACAGCATATCTACATAGGCTTAACACATGATCATTAATGGATGCACATACATTACTTTTATCATTCACTCATACATGTACATTGATATGATGGGTGAAAACACAGATTCTCTCTATGAATCAAGAAACATAAAATATGGATTTTACTGTCCCTTTAACATCATGATTCACTCAGACTATACCATTAGAGATTACATACAATAAGAACATCATTAGAACAGATTACAGCTGTCACTTTTTGGGAAGGAATAACAATGCTATACTGCTTTATAGAAGCCAAATATTGACATCTCGCCAATCACTTATATATACAATATTATAGATGTAAGCTGTTACTTTATCGTTTACAAACAATATTGCAGCAACATTGATCGATCAGATTCTATGCCATTATTCACAAGTATGCACTTTCATGTTAGCGTGGACGTGTGTTTTTTACAATAAGATCGCATTGATAAAGTATTTATTACGCATATGAACAAACACGTCCTGGCCTCCTAGAGTTTTCAATCTGAAGAAGGGTACCGGCATGGGCTTGCTCAGGGTACTTTCTCTGTGGTTTTTGACAACTTTCTGGACGCCATGGTACGAGTCAGTAAGCGTTATATAGGATTCCATCAGAATGATGGTGATTGGAGGCGCCGAAGAGGGAATTCTTTGCTATCGCTTGAATGCCCAATGTCTTGGGAGCAATAGATTGCACCCAGATTGCGCTGCATGCTCCACAACATGACGAGCCCTTCCGAAATCGCAAACGCTTCCATAGTCTCAAAGTGCAGTTTGTTTGTGACGCACGTATGCGGATTATGCAGGTGTATGCGAATTTTGGCAGGGCGTGTCATGATGCCCACATCCTCAGACAGTCGTCCCTGTGGCGGCAGTTTAAGGACAGAGAGTTTCTACCTGGGTGGCTCGTTGGTGAGTACTTGTACACAACATGGTTAATTAGTTAGACAATTGCCACTGTAGTCTTCAAAACCAGTTGTGTTTGTGTAATGTGCAAAATGTGCAGCTCTAGGATGCAATTTAACCATTTAATTGTCTTTCCGCAAATGTCTAGTTTTAGCTCCAAACAGATATGTAGCATGTCTTAGCTTAAATGGCCAGATAGAGAATGCAATTTAACCATTTTGTTTTTATTCTAGCAAATGTCTGCTTTATGCGAAATACGCATATGTAGCATGTCTTAGCTTAAATGGGCAGATAGAGAATGCAATTTAACCATGTCATTGTCTCTTTCCGCAAATGTCTAGTTTTAGTTCAAAACAGATATGTAGCATGTCTTAGCTTAAATGGGCAGATAGAGAATGCAATTTAACCATGTCATTGTCTCTGTCCGCAAATGTCTAGTTTAAGTTCAAAACAGATATGTAGCATGTCTTAGCTTAAATGGGCAGATAGAGAATGCAATTTAGCCATGTCATTGTCTCTTTCTGCAAATGTCTAGTTTTAGTTCAAAACAGATATGTAGCATGTCTTAGAGTAAATGTGCAGATAAAGAATGCAATTTAAACATATAATTCTTTTTTAAGGAAAATGTTTATTTTAGGGGATTTTCGTGTACACAAATGAAAGATATTTTAATATAATAATTATAAATAAATTATTAATATTTGTCATTTTGTTATGTTCATTATTTATAGGTGATTCTGGTTACATGAGCCAGCCTTGGCTCATTACGCCTATACGTAACCCCACTGACGAAGCCCAGGAGCACTATAATAGGGCACACAAACGGACTAGGGCTGTAGTGGAAATGATGTTTGGGTTCCTCAAAATGAGACTACGATGCCTGGACAGGTCTGGAGGAGCCCTCCAGTACAGCCCTAGTAAGGTGGCGAAGATCGTTATAGCCTGCAGTGCCCTGCATAACATTGCACAGCTGGCTGGAATGCTGCAGGCCGTCCAGGCACCCCAAGGCCTCCTCCAAGATGAGGAGGACGACCCTGTTCTAGAGGGGCCATTCCGGGACAAGGGGCTCAATGTCAGAGCAGACATCATCAACCGCCTCTTCAGACAGTAAATAATAGAAGTTAGATTGGAGTATTGCGAATATGTGTGAATTCTAGGGAAATGAGAAGTAGAGAATTGTGCAAACATGTTAGGATTGTTCATCAAATGATTATAAAAATGTATTTGGATTATTAAAGGTGATGCTCCTGGCATTGGGTCCTGTAACGACTTCGCCACCTGGTTTTTAAAGACCTCAGCTGGTAAGTATAAATAATGTATGGACTGTAGCTGGCGGGAATTTGGCACAATCACCCATCATATGGCATACATTTTACAAAGTAGTATTTAGTTTACACATTACTAGAAATTTGGATACTCAGAAAGGGATCCTCTAGCAAGACTATATGCTTCAAAATCATATTCAAAGTCACACATCAGAGGTTAGGTCTGCACAATGTATGACTTATCTTCACACTTGATTGATAGAACATAACACAAGATGCTACACATGCTTAGTAAGCTAGTGATAGAAATAGTTTCAGAAATGAGGGGGTGCAGAACTAATTCACACACTTCCATTAATATTTTTATTTTAACTTTTTCGGCCATTAGGGAGATGACTTCATCTAAAGACTGAAAGTGAAGAATTCAAGACTGAAAGTGAAGAATTCAAGACTGAAAGTGAAGAATTCAAGACTGAAAGTGAAGAATTCAAGCCTGAAAGTGAAGAATCCCAGACTGAACGTGAAGAATCGCAGATTGATTGAAAGTGATGAATACCAATATAATCATGTCTGGCATTGTCTTTCAAATGGTAAGTGGCAACAATTTTATGGACTAAGGCTGTGGATGCATCCTAATGGAGACACTTAGATTATTTTTCTTTTAGATGGTATTTCACAATCCTCTATTTTGAAAATGATGAATAAGACACCTAGGCCTAGATTTAGAGTTGGGCGGTAGCCGTCAAAACCAGCGTTAGAGGCTCCTAACGCTGTTTTTTACTGCCCTCTGGTATTTGGAGTCAGTCAGGAAAGGGTCTAACACTCACTTTTCAGCCGCAACTTTTCCATACCGCAGATCCCCTTAAGTCAATTGTGTATCCTATCTTTTCAATGGGATCTTTCTAATGCCGGTATTTAGAGTCGTGGCTGAAGTGACAAAACTCCAGCCGCAGAAAAAAGTCAGTAGTTAAGAGCTTTCTGGGCTAACGCCGGTTCATAAAGCTCTTAACTACTGTGCTCTAAAGTACACTAACACCCATAAACTACCTATGTACCCCTAAACCGAGGTCCCCCCACATCGCCGCCACTCTATTAATTTTTTTTAACCCCTAATCTGCCGACCGCCACCTACGTTATACTTATGTACCCCTAATCTGCTGCCCCTAACACCGCCGACCCCTATATTATATTTATTAACCCCTAACCTGCCCCCCACAACGTCGCCGCCAGCTACCTACAATAATTAACCCCTAATTTGCCGACCGCAAAGCGCCGCTACCTACGTTATCCTTATGTACCCCTAATCTGCTGCCCCTAACACCGCCGACCCCTATATTATATTTATTAACCACTAATCTGCCCCCCCTCAACGTTGCCTCCACCTGCCTACACTTATTAACCCCTAATCTGCCGAGCGGACCGCACTGCTACTATAATAAAGTAATTAACCCCTAATCCGCCTCACTAACCCTATAATAAATAGTATTAACCCCTAATCTGCCCTCCCTAACATCGCCGACACCTAACTTCAATTATTAACCCCTAATCTGCCGACCGAATCTCGCTGCTACTGTAATACATGGATTAACCCCTAAAGCTAAGTCTTACCCTAACACTAACACCCCCCTAAATTAAATATAATTTAAATCTAACGAAATAAATTAACTCTTATTAAATACATTATTCCTATTTAAAGCTAAATACTTACCTGTAAAATAAACCCTAATATAGCTACAATATAAATTATAATTATATTATAGCTATTTTAGGATTTATATTTATTTTACAGGTAACTTTGTATTTATTTTAACCAGGTACAATAGCTATTAAATAGTTAATAACTATTTAATAGCTAAAATAGTTAAAATAATTACAAAATTACCTGTAAAATAAATCCTAACCTAAGTTACAATTAAACCTAACACTACACTATCAATAAATAAATTAAATAAAATACCTACAATTACCTACAATTAAACCTAACACTACACTATCAATAAATAAATTAAATAAAATACCTACAATTACCAACAATTAAACCTAACACTACACTATCAATAAATTAATTAAATACAATACCTACAAATAACTACAATTAAATAAACTAACTAAAGTACAAAAAATAAAAAAGAACTAAGTTACAAAAAATAATAAAATATTTACAAACATTAGAAAAATATTACAACAATTTTAAACTAATTACACCTACTCTAAGCCCCCTAATAAAATAACAAAGACCCCCAAAATAAAAAAAATGCCCTACCCTATTCTAAATTAAAAAAGTTCAAAGCTCTTTTACCTTACCAGCCCTGAACAGGGCCCTTTGCGGGGCATGCCCCAAGAAATTCAGCTCTTTTGCCTGTAAATAAACACATACAATAACCCCACCCCAACATTACAACCCAACACCCACATACCCCTAATCTAACCCAAACCCACCTTAAATAAACCTAACACTAAGCCCCTGAAGATCTCCCTACCTTGTCTTCACCACACCGGGTCCCGATCTGTCCAGAAGAGCCTCCGAAATCTTCATCCAAGCCCAAGCAGGGGCTGAAGAGTGACGTCCATCCTCCGGCTGAAGTCTGGATCCAAGCGGCAAATGAAGAAGTCCATCTTCGGGAAGAAATATTCATCCTATCCGGGCAGAAGAGGACATCCAGACCGGCAAACATCTTCATCCAAGCCGCATCTTCTATGTTGTTCCATCGGATGACGAGCGGCTGATCTTGAAGACCACCGGCGCGGATCCATCCTCTTCGTTCGACGTCCAACTGAAGAATGAAGATTCCTTTAAATGATGTCATCCAAGATGGCGTCCCTCGAATTCCGATTGGCTGATAGGATTCTATCAGCCAATCGGAATTAAGATAGGAATATTCTGATTGGCTGATGGAATCAGCCAATCAGAATCAAGTTCAATCCGATTGGCTGATCCGATCAGCCAATCAGATTGAGCTCGCATTCTATTGGCTGTTCCAATCAGCCAATAGAATGCGAGCTTGATTCTGATTGGCTGATTCCATCAGCCAATCAGAATTTTCCTACCTTAATTCCGATTGGCTGATAGAATCCTATCAGCCAATCGGAATTCGAGGGATGCCATCTTGGATGACGTCCCTTAAAGGAACCGTCATTCTTCAGTTGGACGTCGTCGGAAGAAGATTGGTCCGCGCTGGAGGTCTTCACGATGGAGCCGTTCCTCATCGGATGAAGATAGAAGATGCCGCTTGGATCAATATGGTTGCCGGTCTGGATCGCCTCTTCTTCCCGGATAGGATGAAGACTTTGCAGCCTCTTCTGGACCTCTTAAGCCGCAGGATTATGGATTGCCAGCCCCCGCTTGGGTTGGATGAAGATTTTGGAGCCAGGACCGATCGGTGATACCCGGTGAGGTGAAGATAAGGTAGGAAGATCTTCAGGGGCTTAGTGTTAGGTTTATTTAAGGGGGGTTTGGGTTAGATAAAGGGTATGTGGGTGGTGGGTTGTAATGTTGGGGGGGGTATTGTATGTGTTTTTTTACAGGCAAAAGAGCTGAATTTCTTGGGGCATGCCCCGCAAAGGGCCCTTTTCAGGGCTGGTAAGGTAAAAGAGCTTTGAACATTTTTAATTTAGAATAGGGTAGGGCATTTTTTTATTTTGGGGGTCTTTGTTATTTTATTAGGGGGCTTAGAGTAGGTGTAATTAGTTTAAAATTGTTGTAATATTTTTCTAATGTTTGTAAATATTTTTTTTATTTTTTGTAACTTAGTTCTTTTTTATTTTTTGTACTTTAGTTAGTTTATTTAATTGTAGTTATTTGTAGGTATTGTATTTAATTCATTTATTGATAGTGTAGTGTTAGGTTTAATTGTAGGTAATTGTAGGTATTTTATTTAATTTATTTATTGATAGTGTAGTGTTAGGTTTAATTGTAACTTAGGTTAGGATTTATTTTACAGGTAATTTTGTAATTATTTTAACTATTTTAGCTATTAAATAGTTATTAACTATTTAATAGCTATTGTACCTGGTTAAAATAAATACAAAGTTACCTGTAAAATAAATATAAATCCTAAAATAGCTATAATATAATTATAATTTATATTGTAGCTATATTAGGATTTATTTTACAGGTAAGTATTTAGCTTTAAATAGGAATAATTTATTTAATAAGAGTTAATTAATTTCGTTAGATTTAAATTATATTTAACTTAAGGGGGTGTTAGTGTTAGGGTTAGACTTAGCTTTAGGGGTTAATACATTTATTAGAATAGCGGTGAGCTCCAGTCGGCAGATTAGGGGTTAATGTTTGAAGTTAGGTGTCGGCGATGTTAGGGAGGGCAGATTAGGGGTTAATACTATTTATTATAGGGTTAGTGAGGCAGATTAGGGGTTAATAACTTTATTATAATAGCAGTGCGGTCCGCTCGGCAGATTAGGGGTTAAAAAGTGTAGGCAGGTGGAGGCGACGTTGTGGGGGGCAGATTAGGGGTTAATAAATATAATATAGGGGTCGGCGGTATTAGGGGCAGCAGATTAGGGGTACATAGGGATAATGTAAGTAGTGGCGGTTTACGGAGCGGCAGATTAGGGGTTAATAATAATATGCAGGTGTCAGCGATAGCGGGGGCGGCAGAATAGGGGTTAATAAGTGTAAGGTTAGGGGTGTTTAGACTCGGGGTACATGTTAGAGTGTTAGGTGCAGATGTAGGAAGTGTTTCCCCATAGCAAACAATGGGGCTGCGTTAGGAGCTGAACGCGGCTTTTTTGCAGGTGTTAGGTTTTTTTTCAGCTCAAACAGCCCCATTTTTTTCTATGGGGGAATCGTGCACAAGCACGTTTTTTAAGCTGGCCGCGTCCGTAAGCACCGCTGGTATCGAGAGTTGAAGTTGCGTTAAATATGCTCTATGCTCCTTTTTTGGAGCCTAACGCAGCCATTCTGTGAACTCTCAATACCAGCGGTATTTAAAAGGTGCGGCCAGATAAAAGCATGCGTAGCTAACGCACCCCTTTGGCCGCAGAACTCTAAATCTAGGCGCTAATGAAGATAAACTGATATTTTGAAGATAATTGCCTTTCAAAGACCATACATCCAGGTTAGTTTGCACAATGCATGCTATTTAAGAATCACAGGAGGAAGAATGTTAAAAGAATTAGGAATAGATACATATCCTATATTAGAATATGTTTATTTTACATACATTACCCCTACTTTGTGCTAGA
The DNA here is from genome assembly GCF_027579735.1 of Bombina bombina. Lineage (NCBI taxonomy): Eukaryota > Metazoa > Chordata > Amphibia > Anura > Bombinatoridae > Bombina > Bombina bombina. Next base: position 672,486,646 of record NC_069503.1, on the reverse strand, counting down.
GAGGACTCACATTCTGACCAATAAGACAAAGGAATACATTCTATAGTTGATATAGAGGTATATTATTTGAAGGGACATGAAATATTACATTCAATTATGTACAGCATACAATATAAATAGATTTTTATAATGTGATATGCATTATTTTGTCTAATTTAAAATGCTAATGTTTAATTCTAAGATTGATTAGACAATATAATGGTATTTCTAGTTATGGATAGATATAGATTTCAAGTCTGAACCTTTTTTTTTAATATCAAGACCAAAAAATACATGTTAGACCATAGACACAAGATGATTTATCAATTATTTGATTTAATGAATATTTTAAGACCATGTGTTCATGAAATAACTAATGTTTATAATATTTTTCTTTCTTTTTCAGAGTTTCATCTGTGATAATTTCTTTTTTTTAAAGAAATTTTATTTATTTTCTTGTCAATAAATTTATTTTCATACTATATCTTCTATTTTTTGTATATAAATACATATTCTTAGAGACATATCTCTATCACAGTAAGATAAGAAGAAATATATCCATCTAATCTGACAAGCAAACCAAATATTACTCCCATGACTGTTAGTCATCTATTTGACAAGCACATGCCAGATATAAAATAATTTTGGCTAATTTATTGAATGTAAAATATCAACACAGCTTATTCAGATAACGTTAAAGTCAAGTATCTTTCAACAATTTAATTTGGACTTAAATACATCTATGCTTTTATTGTGTGATTTATAGATGTTAAAATCATAAAATGTTTATGATGAGGATTAGTAGTCTAAATTATACAAAACAACATTGTTCATTTCACTTTTAAGAAAGGAAAGTGTTTAACTTACATTAAAGTGACAGTGTAGTTGAATGTTAGATTTACATAATAATATCTTGGATTTTCCTTAGGTATCCAAAAACATAATTACAATAAATATAGGTTATTCATCTTTTTTTTATTTTTTTAGGTAATATTTTAGAAATTATCTGTAAATGAAAAGTAAGTTAATTTCATATTTAGACCAAGCTAATTATTGTATGCCAAATTGATTACTTTTCAGTTCTAGTGGAGTCATTTGAAGGGTAATTTAACTATAGATAGATCAAAAGATAACCTATATCAATTATTCTCCTTACCTCTTGGATAGATATCACATAACTTGATGTATTTTCACTCCCCTTTAGTTTCTTTATACAATGTTAACTCCACATATTCCTAAAGGTTTAGTCCTTAAAGGGACATTCCAAAAATATTTCTTTTAGTGAATTATAGACAATACAAATTTTATTTAAACACCATTCAAATGCACTATTATTATCTAATTATATTCAGTATTTAAATATTCTTTGTTAAATAAATAGCAATGCACATGGGTTAGACAATGACATAAGGCATCTATGTGCAATCAACAATCAGCAGCAAAAGAGTCGATCTAGATATGGTTTTCAGTCAAGAATATAAATGGAAAAAAAACTAATGAGAGAATAAAACTAAATGTGACCTTGTTTTTACATTGTATTATCCATCTAAATCAGTATAGAACATGTAGCTTAATGTCACTTTAAGGTAAAGCTGTATAAATACAACCATTAGAAGATATTTCATTCACAGTGGGGCAAACAATACAGAAGGTAATACATATATGCTTGATTCTCATGTTATACTAATTTTTAGAAAGGGAGGTGCATAGGTTATGATCAGCAAAATATTACTGCAAAATATCTACTTAATTGTGGCTGGCCAACAATGCATACTTACAATGTTTAGACAGATGTATTTAGATCAAGTTCAAGATTGCATATTAGCTAATGAAAGGGACGTAATTAAAAAGCGTTTCTTTCTGGAATCATAAATAAAATGTAATTATTAACATTTAATTCTATCATCTACTTTAAATCATTATTTTTTGATTATATATCTAGATATGCTCAGTAGCTGAAGATTGGTGGATGCACAGAGATGCCTTGTTTGATTGGCTCAACCATGTGCATTGCAATTTCTTCTGTTAAGGATATCTAAAGATTAATCTAAATAGTTTCATTTTAAAGTATAAAAATATATTCTCTCTCCGGATCATTTTAAGAAAATATTTTGTTGTAATGTCCCTTTAAAAATAAAGACGCCATTGCCCCAATAACAGATGTGAGCAGTTCAGACAAATACAAGCTTGAGGTTTATTTACTAATAATAAACAAATGTGTAGTTTAACATTTATAAACTGATTAGACAAGTTCCGGCCATTATAACCAGAAATTGCGCATTTCAGAAATCTCGCGTGGGAAACGTATCTTGCAACACAAGATTCACATCTTTAAAAATTCAATTTGAATGTCACGCAATAGCACACAATCGATGTACATTATAAAAACAAAATAGAGCAATGTCAATACTTCACAATAAGTCCAGAAATTTTTAAAATAAACAATAAATACAATGTTAAATTTGTATTATTACAACTTATTTGTATTAAAGAACATGATCCATATTAAACATCGAAATGTGTAAAACATTTATTAATGTGACTGGATTATATTTCCCCCCAAAAATTTCAAATTAATATTTAATGGATCACTTATATTACATCTGCGTCACACATATCTGCATAACAGTCCCATGAGTTACAAATAAGTCTACATGAAAAATGTAGTAACAGCACCCCCAGGAGGTATGTTATGGAAGTTACTAAGATATGAAACATTAAGGAACAACCAAACATAACTTGAGTCATTATGGTCTCACAGACATGATAACAAAATTTCAATATTTTATCCAATCAGATGTACAGATAACATGTCCCATGGTGCATCTCATGTTTACTTCACCATATAAAAGTCCATTACACGTTGCCATCTTTGTCAGTTCTCTAATGCCTGATGGCAGTTACATATTTGTTATATATTTTATATATATATATATATATATATATATATATATATATATATATATATATATATATATATATATATATATATACCCATACAACACGGCAGGCATGACGCCTCCCAGGTTCACCAAGCCGGAGAGTGCAGCACTGGTCAACGCCGTCCAGGACTTCTATCCGCAGCTGTTTGGGAACAAGAAGAAGTTGACGAAGCAGAGCATTAAGAAGGCCCTCTGGGCGTCTATCACCAATGATGTTAATTTGGTGTTGGGCGTCCAGAGGAGCCAGGATCAAATCATGCGGAGGTTCGGAGATATGAGGTTGCGTCTGCACAAAAAAGTCGACCTCATAAGGTACTGGGTAAAAGCCCATAAGAGGGATGGTAAAAAATCGAAGCCCCAACGGAAACTATACCTACTCCCTTATGAGGTGACTTTATGCGACCTCCTCAATCTCCGGGTCCCCCGCAGATTTAGATCCTCTCGCTCCTCTGCCTCTTCTTCTTTCCCCCCAGCTGCTGGATCAGAAAGTCCTGACCCGGAGGCCAGTGCAGGTGCTTCTCCGTCCGGTGGCCTGGGAGAAGAAAATAGAGAATCTGAACCAGGTAAATATCCAACTTCATATAATATATTAATATTTGAGTCGACTTTTTAGGAAATGTGTATATAGTCATATATTCAACCTATATAGATCTCACAACATACTCTACATATGGTGTTCAGATATCTGATTTTAGATTTGTCACACATGAAATAGGAGTGATGTTTCTTACGCACTACAGAATATGCGTCACAGAGCGAAAAAGGATTTGCGCATCTGTGAAATCCCTTTCATCTGCCATTTCATACATTGACTATCGAATCATAACACAGTTCTAAATATTATTTGTTATTGTTCAATATTAACAAATATCCGATTTGAATCTCGTAATACACCCAATTGCCAATATATTTGAAGTCTTTATAAATGATAATCATCACACTACTATATCCAAAACAATTCTGAATCACGGATGCGCAATTCCGCATGGAATCATTGCGCAATGATCACGAAAGATAGAATTGTGAACACACGTGAACATGTGTTTGCTGTAACTTGCATCGCTTTAGACATGTTGGTCAAATCACAGATGCGCAATTCCGCTTGGAATCAGTGCGCAATGATCACGAAAGATAGAATTGTGCACACACACGTGAATATGTGTTTGCTGTAACTTGCATCACTTTAGACATGTTGGTCAAATGTATACGTTAATTAGTATATATAGGAAGAATACAGTATCCTTATTTACAATCTTCTACATTATAAAAGCTATACTAGCAAGATCAAAATAAACAATGAACTATCTCTATCAAATGTTGAGAATGCAAGAAGACACAAAATGAATTAAAGCTACAGTCAACAACATAAAAGATTGAAAATAAGAATACAGGATATCTGTATTTAGACATTAATTGAGGAAACAATGAACTCATGTAAATACAAATAGATTTGTACTTTGTCAATTAGAATTGAAAAATCAGATTGTTTGTCTCCATGACCTGATTTGTATTAATTATATCCGATCCTCAATGAATATTTTACAGATCGTGATGTTGGTGCTGGAACCTCAAGCCAGGGTTCATACAGCATGTTATGTCTCATATTAATTTACCTTTATCTTACAAACCTGGACATAACATTACATAATACATTCACATTGTTAGATATTTATATGGATACTCTTATTATCTTTTCTGGTTATTTTAAAATAAGAATCACAAATCAAAGTTGGGATTACATTGTAATACGAATCTAAAATTATGAGTATTTGAGGATATCCCTTCTATTCTTGATATCTTCATTTTAATGTAAGCTTAGGTTCCTGCCCATTTTATATTCTGCCCCTGTGTAGTTCTTGCGATTTTTTTGATACATTTAGACATCACTAACACATTTTTGAAAAAGTGCCGAATCTAAAAATATACATTTCATACATTTTTTTGTTTATTCTTATCATTAAAGGGACATGAAAACAAACATTTCACTTTTAGGATTTAGACACATGTGATTGCACAATAATTTCAAATTGGATTTGATTATCTAAATTGCTTCAGTCTATTGTTATCCTTATTATAAAATCATATCATATGATGTCATGATGACATATTTTTCATAATAACTTCAGTTTTGCATTGTGATCAATATGTGTTGTGTCCAAAAAAAGATTAATGTACATTGCACAAATGGATCTATGTGCCACATGACTTTAGTTTTATTTTTCACCAGTTGTTATTCAAAGTGCTGTTTGTGTGTATTATTTAAAAAACAACTATCAATAGGTATATTTAGATATGCAATAGAATCATATGAGATGAATAGTCTGTCTAATTTATTAAGAAATTAAACATATGTTAAAAACATCATTTTCTTTATAATCAACTTGATTAACTCATGCATTTATTGTTCATATTAGTGGTCTATTCTTCACATTTCTAAGTATATTCTTTTGAAAATTCGATACTGATGGGATTTAGTGATATCCAAACTGTGTTCACTAACATATATACATATATATATATATATATATATATATATATATATATATATATATATATATATATATATATATATATATATATATATATATATATATATATATATATATCATTAATAGATATAGTTGCTGTGGGTAGCCCAGAGGGATCCGGCACCAATGATGAGATGCCTTTGCAGGATTTGGGTAAGTCCATTGACTCATGCATATGTCATTGAAGGTGATCATGATTCTGATGAAGCATTACATTTGAATAAAACAGATAATTTACTCTTCTGATTATATATCTATTTATTTTTAATCTGGAAAGATTAAGATCTCAAAGCTTCTTAGTCTACACCTTTGTTCTTCAAAACATGGATAGCATATGTTTCTTTTTAGTATAAATTTAGACAACAATCATGAAGTGATACACACATGAGAACTCTTAAATGTTCCATGTACTCTGCTTTTGAGATAACTGTAAAAATACAGACACTAAAATGTAATTTTTACTCATCGAGAATAACACATCTAAAGTCATTTGTATGCTCCATCAAAATGATGTAAATCATAACTTTGGCTCAGTATATCTTTAATGCAACATTGATGTGTGTCCTTGAGCAACAGTAACATATGTTATAATATCTGATATTAATGTGCACACAACATGTTATGTTTTACAGAGATTGATGTAACATGTGAGACGGAGGAGGAAGAGGCTCCCTTGGAGTCTGATGGTATGTCAAATATATGTAACATGTATCCAACATGTATTATTCTTTGAAAACATTCTCTGGAAGAAAATCAAAGTCTACAGCTTTGGCACTTTAAAAATTATTATTCCATTATTTTTCAAAAACACTACTGCCCCCCTTTTTATATCATGCAGCATGAACATATGTTTGTATTTTTCTTTCATTTATGTATGATTTGTCATTAATGACATCATGATGTCACATGCATATTACATGCCAAACCACAATAATCATCTTCTGATTGTACAAACAGTCATTGCTACTCATCTGAGTGCCTATATGCAGACCATATCCTTATGTCATCATTGTTTAGAAATTCAAAAGTACTTCTAAATATACATAAAACATAATCATGTTTAAATTGCCTTGATTTCATTTCATGATGTATGAGATGTTAAAATATTTTTATTATCTATTTCAGATGGACCTTCCTCTTCTGGGCATCAGCTTCCCGACCCTACCCAGTCCCCTCCCAAGGTAGAAGTCGCTCCCCAGGGAGAAGCCCCTCCCGGACCTTTCCATTCCTCCTGTCCTGTCCCTCCCAAAAAACTCCCCTTTGCCCCCACTCGCCGCTCTCCCTGTATTTTGGCCCGTACAGCTCCCCCACCTGACCAGCCCCCAATTCACCAGATCCCTGACTCCCCAGCTGTACAGGCTAACCCAGAGCGGCAGCCCATCCCTCCCCAGCCCAATCCTATCCCTCCCCCTTACCTCCCCAGCCCAATCCCAACACTCCCCCCTTCCATCCCCATCCCAATCCCATCCCTCCCCCCAGTTCCACCTTCATTGTCCTGGGTTTCAGATTATCCTTCCCAGGCACAGTTGTTAGTATCATTCTAAATCCACATTATATCTGATCTCATATCACTCCATATACCAATCACCACTACTTGAATAGAACAATAGAAAAATAACTTTTTAGTACCTTATCTCTTCTATAACCCACTGGGAGTGTAATTTGTTCTGCTTGCTGTGTTTACTCAGCTTGGCCTCGAGGCCAAAAGGTTTAAGGATAGGTGTGGATACCACAGGCTAACTCAACTTTTTCAAATGCCGATGTAAGGACAGTGGAAATAATTTTAAACAATTTAATACACTCAAGCTGGTAAAGTGGATCATTGTGAACCAATTAAAGGGAGAACATGTTTGAGTAAACTGTCCCTTTAATGGTTTATGTGTGAAGAACATATTTAATGTGTAAATCTTCGAGATAGAATATTTAATTATAATAATGATTTGTCTTTATTATTATAATGTATCTTTGCTATCTTTTTATAATGTTATGTAATTATCATTAATATTCTTTGTTTGCTTTATTTTAGGTTGTGACTCAGCATGGCTGATGCTAGAGACTCTAGCACGTATAGAGCAGGCCGTGCTGAGGAACAGTCTGTTCCTGGAAAGGATACATGACACCATGCATGCCCAGCTACAGGTTGAACAATTGACTCTATGACGTATGATGAGTGTAGAGTCAATGCTTGAATCTGTAGCTGGACATGCACAGGACGATGAGGGTGATGCTGATGACCCATAAGTGGAGGATCCGGAGATGCTCCAAGGGCGCAGATACTAATCTTCCATCCACATGTTACCATGTGTACAGTTGTTGCTGTTGTTGTTGCCATTTGGACTTTTTGTTTTTTTGTTGTGCCTGTTGCACTCTTTTACCTTGTCAAATGGCTCCAATGCGGCTGTGTTGGCACTTGTCAACTCCCTCCAAGGACTGTGATGCACTCTATTACCTTGTCAAATGGCTCCAATGGGGTTGTGTTGGCCCTTGTCAACTCCCTCCAAGGACTGTGATGCACTCTTTTACCTTGTCAAATGGCTCCAATGGGGCTGTGTTGGCCCTTGTCAACTCCCTCCAAGGACTGTGATGCACTCTTTTACCTTGTCAAATGGCTCCAATGGGGCTGTGTTGGCCCTTGTCAACTCCCTCCAAGGACTGTGATGCACTCTTTTACCTTGCCAAATGGCTCCAATGGGGCTGTGTTGGCCCTTGTCAACTCCCTCCAAGGACTGTGATGCACTCTTTTACCTTGTCAAATGGCTCCAATGGGGCTGTGTTGTCCCTTGTCAGCTCCCTCCAAGGACTGTGATGCACTCTTTTACATTGTCAAATGGCTCCAATGGGGCTGTGTTGGCCCTTGTCTACTCCCTCCAAGTACTGTGATGCACTATTTTACCTTGTCAAATGACTCCAATGGGGCAGATTTTTAAATATGTTTTTTGTAACGTTATCTTATTTCTTTATGTTTTATGACATAATAATAATATACATGCCATTCCAATATTATTTGTCCTCTTTATTCATTTCATTGATTGAAATCTATAGTTTATGTGGTTAATCCTTAAAGGGACATTAAACCAAATAATGGTCTTTCATGATTCATAAATATAATACTATTGTCAATAAATTTAATATTTACATCTGAAATTGAATTTGAGTCATTTTCTTGATATACTTTTCATAAAGGTTTATCTTTGCATGATTATGATTAGCATAGGACTGAAGTTATCTATATATATATTGCTGGTTTTATATATATATATATATATATATATATATATATATATATATATATATTTATTCTTTTTTTGCAATTTTGTTAATTTCTAAACTATTTGTGAATTGATGCACCTTTAACAAATGATCCCAATATTGATATATTGATATAATCTATGTAAATTGAAAATTTGATGTAAATAGTATCCTCTCTGTGAATCCAGAAACTTAATTATTTGTATTTCATGTCCCAGTCAACACTGTAGATTTGCATAATCAACAAATACACTTTAAAAACTTCCCCAAGCCTAAAATCCTTTAAGATATCCTTCTATACATATCTCAAAACAGAATGCTCCTGTCATGGTTGATTAAATATTTCGTACCTGCTCTATGTTAAATGTTTGCATATTTTGTGTATTATTATTGTTTTTGTATTTTATTGTACCGTATTGTATCAATGCAATGTTTTGTGATCCCAGGACATACTTGAAAACGAGAGAAATCTCAATGTATCCTTCCTGGTAAAATATTTTATAAATAAATATAAATAAATAAATGCATGATAAGGAGACAATGCAATAGCACTTAGTCTGAACTTCAAATGAGTAGTAGATTTTTGTTAAATAAATTGCAAAGTTATGTATATGTCCACTCTCCCTGTATCATCTGTATCATGTGACAGCCATTAGCCATTCATAAATGCATATATGTATATGCTGTGAATTCTTACACATGCTCAGTAGGAGTTGGTGACTCAAAAAGCGTAAATATAAAAAGACTGTGCACATTTTGTTAATGGAAGTAAATTGGAAAGTTGTTTAAAATTGTATGCTGTATCTGAATCATGAAGTTTAATTTTGACTTGAGTGTCCCTTTAAGTGATGCTGACCACAATTCTTAAGGAATGGATATGCATTTCTAGTGTATTTGTGTCCTTTTTACATCAACATGGACATATAATATTTATAAAAACAGACTCTTATTTGAATGTTGACAGCACATGTATTCCAATTTCACTTATATCTTATTGTAGTAGTGTACCAAAATCAATCACTGTGTGTAATGCACATATTTTAGATGATTTATATCTTTCTCTTATTCTTTTTTCTCTTTAATTATCCTACGATATATATTACTATAGGTAGGCTGAACATATTTCAATTTGAATAAGTGACAGGTTTGATCAATACATGTATCATTATTGTTATTCCAAATAAATCTTAACATATCTTAAAACATCCCTGACATATGTATTTCTCATGTGTCCCTTTTTAAATGTTAAAGATGGACACCATAGCTATAGGTAACATGTAATGTATAAACAATTCCGATTTTCATAATGTATCTCCTAGAATTATTTCACATTTAAAGAGACATGAAACACAATAATCCAAAGATTAGAATTCAATGTGAAAATGTATTTCAAATTGCAATGTCCTACATTATCGTGTAACATAAAATGTTGTTTTCAGGTCTATTTAAACCCTGATGCTTGCTAAATAGTTAATAATCCTCTGCTTCTAATGAAATATATCCTTAGTTTCAACAATGGGTTCTATTTCATATATCACAGTATATTATTATCTAGCGGGACATTGCTAGCTACCAATATAGCACATACTAGTTTATAAAATATAAATACGTTTCTTATTGACATGCCAAGCTGTCAAATGAGTCCTTGTATTGGCTGACGTTTTTATGCGATCTCGGATGCGCCATGTTGCTTAAGACGTCACCTGCCAAGCTGTCAAATGAATCCTTGTATTGGCTGATGTTTTTATGTGATCTCGGATGTGCCATGTTGCTTAAGACGTCACCTGCCAAGCTGTCAAATGAGTCCTTGTATTGGCTGACATTTTTACGCAATCAAGGATGCGCCTTTGATTGGATGGCGTTTTTAACATCAAGCCCGATACATAGATTGATAAGACCTTCAAGGGATTCTGAAGATCCCGATATACTATTTCGTCTTTGAGACGCTCAGTGAGACCCTTACGGAAAGCTGCACAGAGGCGCGTGCACGAGGCCCGTGTGCACGAGGCGCGCACATGTACACGTGCACACGCGCACATTAGCCACACTGACACCAATGAGGGCAGAAAGCCAGGGAATGGTAAAAAAAATTTTTTCAAATATAAATGGATCTGGGAGGGGGAGGGGGTGGGGGTATTGTGGAGGGGCTGCTACACTACAGAAATAGTTAATTAAAAAATAAAATAAAAATACTTTGTTTTTTGGGGCCAAAGTGGGTACTGGCAGACAGCTGCCAGTACCCAAGATGGCGGTAATTAGGTAGGGGAGAGGGTTAGAGAGCTGGAGGGGGGATCAGGGAGGTTGAGGCTAAGGCAGGGGTCCATCCCAGCTAAAATATTTTATTATTTTTATTTAAAAAAAACAAAAAAAAACTCTTATTTAGTACTGGCAGACTTTCTGCCAGTACTTAAGATGGCGGTAACAATTGTGGGGTGGGGGGAGGGAAGAGAGCTGTTTGGGAGGGATCAGGGGGTGGGATGTGTCAGGTGGGAGGCTGATCTCTAGAATTAACCCTGCAAGCTCCCTACAAGCTACCTAATTTAACCCCTTCACTGCTGGGCATAATTCACGTGTGGTGCGCAGCAGCATTTAGTGGCCTTCTAATTACCAAAAAGCAACGCCAAAGCCATATGTCTGTTATTTCTGAAAAAAGGGGATCCCAGAGAAGCATTTACAACCATTTGTGCCATAATTGCAGAAGCTGTTTGTAAATAATTTCAGTGGGAAACCTAAAGTTTGTGACAAAATTTGTGAAAAAGTGAACTTTTTTTTTTTTTTATCGCATTTGGCGGTGAAATGGTGGCATGAAATATACCAAAATGGGCCTAGATCAATACTTTGGGTTGTCTTCTAAAAAAAAATATATACATGTCAAGGGATATGCAGGTATTCCTGACAGATATCAGGGTTCCAATGTAACTAGCGCTAATTTTGAAAAAAAGTGGTTTGGAAATAGCAAATTGCTACTTGTATTTATTGCCCCATAAATTGCAAAAAAAAAGCAAAGAACATGTTAACATTGGGTATTTCTAAACTCAGGACAAAATTTAGAAACTATTTAGCATGGTTGTTTTTTAGTAAATTATAAGATATGATGAAAATAATGGTATCGTTAGAAAGTCCATTTAATGGCGAGAAAAACGGTATATAATATGTGTGGGTACAGTAAATGAGTAAGAGGAAAATTACAGCTAAACACAAACACTGCAGAAATGTAAAAATAGCCATTGTCATTAAGGGTAAGAAAATTGAAAAATGGTCCGGTCATTAAGGGGTTAAAGGCTGTGACGACTTAGGGGGTGTGACACAGGAAGGCTGCATCATATTACTAGGCAATGTGATGCAGGGAAAAAGGAGAGAGAAAGACCTGGGAGCCGCAGCAACACGGCAATGATCGGATCATGACATTGCCTATGCTGCTTAGACACCCTAATTTTAACTTTTTGCAAACCTGCACTCAGTATACTTAGCACTTGCCTGGGCCTTTTTTTGAAATTGGCAGAATACTGGATGAGGACCCAACAGTCTGAGGGATGGGAAAATGTATTTTTTTCACATATTAAGCCATCCATGGTATAAATATTTACATATTGCATGCTCCCATCAGTCTGAAGGGATTCCTCTGTAGACAAATTTTATATGCTGCACTAGTCTAATCAAGTATCATCCCCTAAGCATATATCACTTTCAGTCAAGAGATAACTTTTAAGGGATAAAGGCATCTGATATTCCCTATTCGGCTTTATGTTCAGTTGATATTGTAGAGGTTATTGTCTATACCTGTTCAGGCACCTGTTTACTTATGGTCTATATCTGTTTGTATAACAAATGCTTTTTATATATTAGCTTCTTAGGTGACCTCTGATTACCCATAGCATACTATTTCCAATCGCTCTATATGTCTATGTTCACAAAGTCCTATAAAACCCCATCACCTCAAAAATGTTTACGTGACTTAAACTCTAAAAGCATACATTTTACTATATGACAAAAGCTTCCTGCTGATTGAGTTTTTTTTACCTGTCTATCAGAACTCCACAACATGCTGTTTTCAGCGCCCTCATATTCCTATTTCTGGAAAGACTACAGTTTAGTTTTGACTAATCTTTTGTCTTGAACCTGACAGTAGTCTAATAATTTCTTACTCTCTCTTAAGATACGATATTTTAGAACTCCACAGCCTACATTTTAAAATGTTATAGGTGTCTGGAATCATGATGTTGACTACAGTAAGCTGCAGAATAAGATTTTCTTCTCTTAGCTTGAATTTCATACAGTTAAGACAAATCTCATATGAGTTTTTCTATCTAGCAAGGCACATATACAACCCTATCTACTGAAAAATAAGAGATGCCGATTCATATTACATAGGTGCCAAGGGTTTGGCAATATTGCCCTGTCTTCAATATCATTGGGTTGTCTTACTAATTACAGATTTTATGCCTTACTATATATAATATATATATATATATATTAAGCTAGGAGAATCTGGTATTATGTAATCTCAAGTTTAGATATGTACTCACTATAACCCATAAAAATCTACTATACCTTTAATACATTTTGCTATAAGGTGTATGAGATGTTTAAACTCACGTATTATTTTTCCTATACCAATACTTAGAAGCTATTCTTTATTATACCTACACCATTTTCTTTTCTATGTTACATTAAACACACACACACACATATATATATATATATATAGCTACTATTTAAAGGTCCAAGAGTGACTGTATGTATCATTAGCTTGCCTCTTTATGTGAAATAAGGTTCCCTTGGTACATGAGTGACCCTTTGAAATGTGAGAGGAAATATAAATGTTAAAAAGAGGTTCCAAATTATTTTATTGATTACAAATGTTAATTTGTAAATTTCTGTCTTATCTGACAACATTTAGTTGCCTGTTCAGAATCAACATATTTCAATAATTTGTTGTCAATCATACCATCATACCATAACGACTGATGAATTTCATACTATTTCTGTAACTTACTCTCCTAATGATGTATCTTCTAAAAACCCTATATGTTCTATGTATTTTTAAAAAGATATATAGGTATAAAAATATATTTGTGCAAAAAAACATCAAATATATGTAGAAATATTTATTTATGATTAAATAGAACATATTCAGTTATATAAAGGACATTGGAATACTAAATATTCATATTGTCATGTTGGTTTAGCACAAATGAGCATATTTGATTGTGTTTGCGTGTGAGTGGAATGTTTGTTATGGGTTTTCCCACTTTATTTCTGCATTTACTTCTACGGTGGAATAGGTGAACACGCACGTGATAGTCTAAGTTTGGATTTTTGCGCTAGTTGGGTTACTGCTGGAGCAAAAACAGATTACTTTCAACTTGTAATATGAGTGCAACCCGACTAGTGCAAACAATTTAATTATAGCACTTTAACAGAAGAGCATAATACAGCTCCACTTGTAATCTAGTCTTACATCATTAATATTAAATATACATTTAATATGTATCAATATAATTGTAATACTTTGAGTTCTTTTTATGAAGCTACTTGATGCAGCTTTAGAGTGTTTTGGTGTAGGCTGCTTCTTAATCTATACCTATCAACTCTGCGTTGGTGGTTTGCAATTATCCCAGACAAGTACAACTGAAATGATTGACAGCCCCTGCTCATGAACAATTGACTGTGCATGAGAAGGGACAGCATTACACAAGCAGCAGCTTGTGCAATGCTAAATGCGGTGAGGCAGGGAATAGAGCTTTTTGGGAGGGATCAGGTAGGAATCAAGGGGTGGGAAGTGTCAGGTGGGAGGGTAATCTCTACACAAAATCTTAAATTAACCTCACCAGCTGCCTAATTAACTCCTTCACTGTCGGGAATAATAGAAGTGTGGTGCACAGCTGCAATTAGCGGCCTTCTAATTAACAAAAAGCAATGGCAAAACTAAATATGTCTGTTATTTTGGAACAAAGAGGATACCAAAGAAGCTTTTACAACCATTTGTGCTATGATTGCACAAACAGTATGTAAATAATTTCACTGAGAAACCCAAAGTATGTGAAAAAGTTAACAATTTTCTTAATTTAATCACAATTGGTGCTGAAATAGTGGCATGAAATATACCAGAATGGGCCTAGATCAATACCTTGGGTTGTCTACCTAAAAATATGTATAGTTTTTACAGGCTATGACTACGGATCATTTCCGAAACATGTAAGCCAGACAGTGCTGCGCCCTCAGCACCTTCCACATCGTTTTGCTGTGTTTCTCCATGTTTTAATTTGAACAAAATAAAGGAATATACTTTTATGCAGCTGGGATCGTCTTTCTTTGAATTCTCTAGTTTTTACAGGTAAATATAATAAAACAAGACTCTTTTTCTTTTTAAATGGAGTGATGGCAAAAATGCTAAAAATTCTCCTGTATTTAAGGCACGTTTTCTCTGAAAGACCCGGGATTGCAAAACTTTTTTGTAGCCCTAACACTTCAGATATCAACTCATGCTAAATTTTTTAGCACTGTAATGTGTTGCATTCAAGCGCAACACATAACTTTCAATACGAGTGTTGCTTAGCGTGGTTGCAATATCCTTTAAAATTAGAGGGAGCACTAAAGGAATGTAGGGTGCTCTAATCATTCCCTAGTAATTCTCATTTACCATGGACTTTTACCCTACCCTGTCAGTAGTGCTCCACTTGTAATCCAGGCAATAGTATTCAATATGATCTGACCTTGTTAAACAAACAAATGTCAAACAAAGGTTGTTATAATTTACTTTGTAACATTTCTCTGCATGTCTACCCTAAACTAAACCATACATGCTCTTTATCTTAAAAAGAAGCCAGAGGGTTGCAATGAAAAATGATCTTGAATATAAAAAGGAAAAGAGTACACTGCTGCTAATATTAGTGGAGAGTTTAAGAGAGAGTGAATTATTTTGCAGCATGCCTCGCTTAGGCCCCAATATTAAAAGCATAAATGGCCAGAGAGTGGTGATGTGTCTACCATAGGATATAATGGGGAGTACTACATTAGCTAAACATCACTGACATTGACACTTGTTTGCACTTCTGCAGGTGGGGGGTGTATTTGAAGTGTTCCTACACAGCACAGACGCTCACTGAAACCAATTACACGGTTTCTGTGTCAGTAAACTTTAAATAATGCCTGTGTGACTTTACTGTATCTATACCTACACTAACTGCCTCACACTGTAAAGTTTCCCCACTGAAAAGGTGGAGAGACAAACATGGCTGACACCCTATTCGCTACCTTTAATTCAGGGATTGGAATATGTCGCACTGCTGGCGATGTATCCCAATCAAAATAAAGGTTACTCCCCCTGGAACTCTCAGCTAACTCCCACAGAATGCCCACACCTACATCATAATCAAGCTATACTCCCCCTGGAATGCCCAGCTAACACACTAATACCACCTACACCTACGTCATGTATTCCCTTTACTCCCCTGGAATGCATGGCTAACTCCCACAGAATGCCTATACCTACATCATGTCTGCAAAAAAAAACACCCTATTATAACTTTAGGAGCTATGTCGCTACATTTATATAAATATTAAAATAATATGAATTGTCATGTATATGCATATTATTTTAAGCATTGTAAATAATTAAAAATTTTGTTTTCATTGTTTATTTTATTATTTTAAGCATAAATATATAATATTTATGCTGAAAATAATAAAATGAACAATCAAAATAGTTCCATTTTAAATTAGATACAATTCTTAAAATAATATGCATTATATATGGCAATATAGCGCTGTGGAATAATGCATATCATTTTAGCATAGGGCATAAATTCAATACTAATATAAACTATTAACCCAGTACGCACCCTCAACCCCAGTGCAACCTACACTATTAACCCCTAATTTGCCATAACCTAAAGACCTAGCCACCTCCTAGCCTATTAACCCCTATACCGCGGCAACCCCCTCAAACCGAACTACCCCTACACTACTTAACTACCTAAAACCTAACCTCTAAGCTAAAACTCCCTAAATTGTTATTTTTGGTAATTTAGGGGGTTTTAGCTCAGAGGTGGGGGTTAGGTGTTAGGTAGTTAAGTAGTGTGGAGTGGGTGTTTTTTTGTTGGGCTATTGGCGGTAAAGGGGTTAATAGGTTAGGAAGTTTATTATGGTGAGACATTGGCAGTATAGGGGTTAATACGTTAGGAAGTTTATTGTGGTGGGCTATTGGTGGTATAGGGGTTAATAGGATAGGAAGTTTATTACGTGGGCTGCTGGCGGTATAGGAGTTAATAGGTTAGGAATTTTATTGCAGTGGGCTATGGGCTGTATAGGGGTTAATTGGTTAGGATGTTTATTGTGATGGGCTATTGGTGGTATATGGGTTAATAGGTTAGAAAGTTTATTGCAGTGGGCTTTTGGTGGTATAGGGGTTAGTTAGTTAGTTAGTTAGTTAGTTAGTTTAGGGTTAGTTTGAGGTGGTAGGTTATGTCGGTTAAGGGTCATATATTTATAGTTGTTAGGTTGTGTGCAATATTATTAAAAGGCATCCTTTACTTTACATCGCCAATGTCGATGCAGCTGCTGCTTAGAATATTTTGCTTGCATCACCATCCATTGAAATGTATAGTAAAACGCCCCTCTGCGATGCTGCCTTTAAAAAGTAAGGTCGGCACTTTTTAATATTTCGATGGCATTTTTGACATGGCATCGGATCCTTTTTGAATATATAGCCGCCTCACAGCACTTTTGATCATTGGGGTGTAAAATTCTTGGAAAGCCATTTTAAGGTTAGATTGACTTAAAATAAGCAACATACAGTCGTACTAAAGGCAATATAATACTAATATTATAAAAACGTATAAATAAAATAGTTTGCACACTGCAAGGAGCATTGGCTCTACTACACATTCCACCCACAAATCACGCAATAATAATAATAAAAATATACTTTCTTTAATCTTCATTTGAACATGAACAATTGCTAACCTCTTGAAGCCATAGCAATAGTAAAGAGACCATTATGAGGGAAATTCCCTTTAGTGATAGGGGTCATTTGCTATTGTCTGTAATAAAGTGGTTAACTAGTGCAAGGTTCATTTGGATGTTAAAAAGTTTACTAGTGGTGGTACCCTATAGGTGTTGGGGAAATTGTTTACCAGAGCCAGGCTAATCCAGTGTGGCTGCATTTTGATAAGGGTAAATAGCAGTTGGGAATAATTCAAAGACAGAGATTGGTGTGGTTTGGAGGGTCAGATCAGAAGCAGATTTTTTATTGCAGGGCCAGGTTGCAAATAAAATTGCCTTTAGTTAATTCAGCGTAGAGATTTATTTCTTGTTCATAGTGTGTACTGAGTTTGATGCTAACATGTGGCTAGTATAAAATATATTAGGTCAAGGTAGTTTTTGTTTAAAACTAGTGGCCGGATGCACATAGTATAAACAGATATATTATGTTGTTGTTATAAAGATGTAACATCTACCTGATACTGATATTTGGGAGACGAGGTTCGCAGCTCACAGTTAACATTGTGCATTTCGCTGATTGTGCAATGCTGCTTGCTCCTTGCACGCGGCTAATCGTGCACGAGAGGGGGCTGTCAATCAACTGGATTCATTCTGCCACCTAAAGTGTTACAGATAGGTTACGTAGCACTTAAAGGGATAGTAAAGTAAAAAAAAAATCTTTCTTGATTTAAATAGGGCATGTAATTTTAAACAACTTTTATTAACAATTTTAATTTGTTCTCTTGGGATTCTTAGTTGAAAGCTTAACCTAGGAGGTTCATGTGCTAATTTCTTAGACCTTGAAGACTGCCTCTAATCGGAAAGCATTTTGACAGTTTTTCACCACTAGAGGGCATTAGTTCATGTGCTTCTATAGATTACATTGAGCTCCGGCACGTGAAGCTCCTAAGAGCAAGCACTGATTGGCTAAAAATGCATGTCTGTCAAAAGAACTGAAATAAGGGGGCAGTTTGCAGAGGCATAGATACAAGGTCATCACAGAGGTAAAAAGTGTATTATTATAACTGTGTTGGTTATGCAAAATTGGGGAATGGGTAATAAAGGGATTATCTACCTTTTTAAACAACAAACATTCTGGTGTTTACTGTCCCTTTAACTAGCATTTCAGGCTCATTCTGAACGAAACTGAAAACCTGGGGCTCCAAAAGCAGCTATTGCTGCTTGTTAAATGGAGCCCTTTGTGTCACATCATCATTGCTAGCTATAACAGGTACTTTTCCCCCTTTATTTGTAACACAAATTGAATTAAGCCAACTTTTTGGAATACTTTTTCTGCATTTTATTTATTTCAAATACATTCTTATATTACAGATAGGTATTAGTCAGTTTACCTTCACAAACAATAAAACAAATTAAACAGAAATAACAAAATAAAAAAAAACCATGCTATTCCTCTTAATGATAATAAAAAATAATATAATAATATGTGGACTGGATGCTATATAAATATAAAATTGCTTGTAACAGTCACTTGAATGAATGATTATAAAAGATTATCCACAATTATAGAAGAATGTTGTTACACTTATTCCCAGGTGTGTAGTTGCTCAGAGCCGTTTCTTAAAGGAAATGTTGTAAATAGTGATGTGATGAACATAAAATTTTCCGTTAGTGAACGGCGAACGCGAATTTCCGCAAATGTTCACGAATGGGCGAACCGCCATAGACTTCAATAGGCAGGCGAATTTTAAAACCCACAGGGACTCTTTCTGGCCACAATAGTGATGGAAAAGTTGTTTAAAGGGGACTAACACCTGGACTGTGGCATGCCGGAGGGGGATCCATGGCAAAACTCCCATGGAAAATTACATAGTTGATGCAGAGTCTGGTTTTAATCCATAAAAGGCATAAATCACCTAACATTCCTAAATTGTTTGGAATAACGTGCTTTAAAACATCAGGTATGATGTTGTATCGATCAGGTAGTGTAAGGGTTACGCCCGCTTCACAGTGACAGACCAAACTCCCCGTTTAATGCTCCGCAAACAACGGCAAACAGTCCATTTGCACAACCGCAAACTCCCCATTTGCACAAGGTTGGATACCAAGCTAGCCATCTCCCGTTCCTTGTCCTCACTGATGTCATTGAAGGTCTCTTCCTCCACCCAGCCACGTACAACACCAAGGGTCCCTGAAAGGTGACAACATGCCCCCTGGGACGATTGCTGTGTTTGGTCTTCCACCTCCTCAAAGCCACCTTCCTCCTCTGACTCCTCTTCTTCAGACTCCTCTCTCTGCATTGCCTCTCTCTGCGTTATTATAAGGTGTGTTAAGTAGTACTATTCCTATCAGTTTAATCCCTGTTACGTCCCCTATCAGGGGACGTGTATATGGCATAAATTTTAGGAACTGGGAGATGGAAAAAGATGCTTGGTCGGTCCTCCTACTTCAAATTTGGGGCACTGCACATGCAATCTAATGTGCCACCAGATAGGAGTGGTGTGTTAAGTAGTTCTATTCTTATCAGTTTAATCCCTGTTACGTCCCCTATCAGGGGACGTGTATATGGCATCAATTTTAGGAACCGGGAGATGGAAAAAGATGCTTGGTCGGACCTCCAACTTCAAATTTGGGGCACTGCGTGTGCAGTCTAATGTGCCACCAGATAGAAGTGGTGTGTTAAGTAGTACTATTCCTATCAGTTTAATCCCTGTTATGTGCCTTTTTTTTGGTTTGGTTTTTGAAGCCACAGTGCAGCACCAGAGGCCAGAAAAATTAGGCATGTATGCATGCCTGAAAAATTAGGTATTGTTGCAGCCGCTACTGTAGCAGCGACCAGAAAAATTGATGTTTTTTCCCAGGCAGAAAGTGCCCTAAAACATTGCGGCTTGAACCCTAGTTGGTGGCGGAAAAGTCACGCAAGTCATCCGGCATTCAGAGATAAAATACAGCAGGGTGTGGACCATTTTTAGCCCAAAGCAGCTCATCTCATCAGGCCTTTTTTAGTCGAATTTATCGCCCACTGTCAGTCCCTTCGGGATCCATCCCTCATTCATCTTAATAAAGGTGAGGTAACCTAGACTATTTTGACCTAGGGGACTTCTCTGCTCATTGACAATACCTTCTGCTGCACTGAAGGTCCTATCTGACAGGACACTTGAAGCGGGGCAGGCCAGAACTTCTATCACAAATTGGGATAGCTCAGGCCACAGGTCAAGCCTGCACACCCAGTAGTCAAGGGGTTCATCGCTCCTCAGAGTATTGATATCTGCAGTTAAGGCGAGGTAGTCTGCTACCTGTCGGTCGAGTCGTTCTCTGAAGGTGGACCCGGAAGGGCTGTGGCGATGGGTAGGACTTAAAAAGCTCTGCATGTCCTCCATCAACAACATGTCTGTAAAGTGTCCTGTCCTAGCCGGCGTGGTCGTGGGAGGAGGAGGATTACTTTCACCTCTTCCCCTGTTAGATTCCTGTTGTGCTGTGACATCACCCTTATACGCTGTATAAAGCATACTTTTTAATTTATTTTGGAACTGCTGCATCCTTTCTGACTTGTGGTAATTCGGTAACATTTCAGGCACTTTATGCTTATACCGGGGGTCTAGTAGCGTGGACACCCAGTACAGGTCGTTCTCCTTCAGCCTTTTTATACGAGGGACCCTCAACAGGCACGACAGCATGAAAGACCCCATTTGCATAAGGTTGGATGCCAAGCTACTCATGTCCCGTTCCTCGTCCTCAGTGATCTCACTGAACGTATGTTCTTCCCCCCAGCCACGTACAACACCACGGGTACCAGATAGGTGACAATGAGCACCCTGGGATGCCTGTTGTGGTTGGTCTTCCTCCTCCTCCTCCTCAAAGCCACATTCCTCCTCTGACTCCTCTTCCTCACAATCCTCTTCCTGCATTGCCGCAGGTCCAGCAAGCGATGCTGATAAGGCTGTTTCTGGTGGTGATGGTGACCACATCTCTTGCTCTTCACGCTCATCTACGGCCTGATCCAGCACTCTTCGCAGGGCAAGCTCCAGGAAGAAAACAAATGGTATGATGTCGCTGATGGTGCCTTCGGTGCGACTGACTAGGTTTAACACCTAGTCAAAAGGATGCATGAGCCTACAGGCATTGCGCATGAGCGTCCAGAGACGTGGCAAAAAAATTCCCAGCTCCACAGAGGCTGTCCTAGCACCCCAGTCATACAAATAGTCGTTAATGGCTTTTTCTTGTTGGAGCAGGCGGTCGAAAATTAGGAGTGTTGAATTCCAATGTGTCGGGCTGTCGCAAATCAAGCGCCTCACTGGCATGTTGTTTCAGCTGGATATCTGAAAAGTGTGCCATGGCCATGTAGGAATGTCTGAAATGGCCACACACCTTCCTGACGTGCTTCAGGACGTCCTGTAAGCCTGGGTACCTATGCACAAAGCGTTGTACGATCAGATTACACACATGTGCCATGCACAGCACATTTGTCAACTTGCCCAAATTCAATGCCACCAACAAATTTCTTCCGTGGTCACAAACCACTTTGCCGATCTCCAGTTAGTGCAGAGTCAGCCACTGATCCACCTGTGTGTTCAGGGCACACAGGAGTGCTGGTCCGGTGTGACTCTCTGCTTTCAGGCAAGTCAACCCCAAGACGGTATGACACTGCCGTATCCGGGATGTGGAATAGTACCTGGGGAGCTGGGGGGGTGCCGTTGATGTGGAGCAAGATGCAGCAGCAGAAGAGGACTCAGCCGAGGAGGTTATGGAAGAGGATGGGAGTAGTAGTAGTACTATCAGTTTAATCCCTGTTACGTCCCCAATCAGGGGACGTGTATATGGCATAAATTTTAGGAACCGGGAGATGGAAAAAGATGCTTGGTCGGTCCTCCTACTTCAAATTTGGGGCACTGCACATGCAATCTAATGTGCCACCAGATAGGAGTGGTGTGTTAAGTAGTTCTATTCTTATCAGTTTAATCCCTGTTACGTCCCCTATCAGGGGACGTGTATATGGCATCGATTTTAGGAACCAGGAGATGGAAAAAGATGCTTGGTCGGACCTCCAACTTCAAATTTGGGGCACTGCGCGTGCAGTCTAATGTGCCACCAGATAGAAGTGGTGTGTTAAGTAGTACTATTCCTATCAGTTTAATCCCTGTTATGTGCCTTTTTTTGGTGTGGTTTTTGAAGCCACAGTGCAGCACCAGAGGCCAGAAAAATTAGGCATGTACGCATGCCTGAAAAATTAGGTATTGTTGCAGCCGCTGCTGTAGCAGCGGCCAGAAAAATTGATGTTTTTTCCCAGGCAGAAAGTGCCCTAAAACATTGCGGCTTGAACCCTAGTTGGTGGCAGAAAAGTCACGCAAGTCATCCGGCATTCAGAGATAAAATACAGCAGGGTGTGGACCATTTTTAGCCCAAAGCAGCTCATCTCATCAGGCCTTTTTTAGTCGAATGTATCACCCACTGTCAGTCCCTTCGGGATCCATCCCTCATTCATCTTAATAAAGGTGAGGTAATCTAGACTTTTTTGACCTAGGGGACTTCTCTGCTCAGTGACAATACCTTCTGCTGCACTGAAGGTCCTATCTGACAGGACACTTGAAGCTGGGCAGGCCAGAACTTCTATCACAAATTGGGAGAGCTCAGGCCACAGGTCAAGCCTGCACACCCAGTAGTCAAGGGGTTCATCGCTCCTCAGAGTATTGATATCTGCAGTTAAGGCGAGGTAGTCTGCTACCTGTCGGTCGAGTCGTTCTCTGAGGGTGGACCCCGAAGGGCTGTGGCGATGCGTAGGACTTAAAAAGCTCTGCATGTCCTCCATCAACAACATGTCTGTAAAGTGTCCTGTCCTAGCCGGCGTGGTCGTGGGAGGAGGAGGATTACTTTCACCTCTTCCCCCGTTAGATTCCCGTTGTGCTGTGACATCACCCTTATACGCTGTGTAAAGCATACTTTTTAATTTATTTTGGAACTGCTGCATCCTTTCCGACTTGTGGTAATTCGGTAACATTTCAGGCACTTTATGCTTATACCGGGGGTCTTCAGCCTTTTTATACGAGGGTCCCTCAACAGGCACAACAGCATGAAAGACTCCATTTGCATAAGGTTGGATGCCAAGCTACTCATGTCCCATTCCTCGTCCTCAGTGATCTCACTGAATGTATGTTCTTCCCCCCAGCCACGTACAACACCACGGGTACCAGATAGGTGACAACGAGCACCCTGGGATGCCTGTCGTGGTTGGTCTTCCTCCTCCTCCTCAAAGCCACATTCCTCCTCTGACTCCTCTTCCTCAAAATCCTCTTCCTGCATTGCCGCAGGTCCAGCAAGCGATGCTGATAAGGCTGTTTCTGGTGGTGATGGTGACCACATCTCTTGCTTTTCACGCTCATCTACAGCCTGATCCAGCACTCTTCGCAGGGCAAGCTCCAGGAAGAAAACAAATGGTATGATGTCGCTGATGGTGCCTTCGGTGCGACTGACTAGGTTTGACACCTAGTCAAAAGGATGCATGAGCCTACAGGCATTGCGCATGAGTGTACAGTGACGTGGCAAAAAAATTCCCAGCTCCACAGAGGCTGTCCTAGCACCCCGGTCATACAAATAATCGTTAATGGCTTTTTCTTGTTGGAGCAGGCGGTCGAACATTAGGAGTGTTGAATTCCAACGTGTCGGGCTGTCGCAAATCAAGCGCCTCACTGGCATGTTGTTTCAGCTGGATATCTGAAAAGTGTGCCATGGCCATGTAGGAATGTCTGAAATGGCCACACACCTTCCTGACCTGCTTCAGGACGTCCTGTAAGCCTGGGTACCTATGCACAAAGCGTTGTACGATCAGATTACACACATGTGCCATGCACAGCACATTTGTCAACTTGTCCAAATTCAATGCCACCAACAAATTTCTTCCGTGGTCACAAACCACTTTGCCGATCTCCAGTTAGTGCAGAGTCAGCCACTGATCCACCTGTGTGTTCAGGGCACACAGGAGTGCTGGTCCGGTGTGACTCTCTGCTTTCAGGCAAGTCAACCCCAAGACGGCATGACACTGCCGTATCCGGGATGTGGAATAGTACCTGGGGAGCTGGGGGGTGCCGTTGATGTGGAGCAAGATGCAGCATCAGAAGAGGACTCAGCCGAGGAGGTTATGGAAGAGGATGGAGTAGGAGGAGTAGAGGAGGTGGCAGCAGGCCTGCCTGCAAGTCGTGGCAGTGTCACCAACTCCTCTGCAGAGCCACACATTCCATGCTTGTCAGCCGTCAGCAGGTTTACCCAATGCGCAGTATAGGTGATATACCTGACCTGACCATGCATTGCAGACCAGGTATCAGTGGTCAGATGGACCCTTGCCCCAACACTGTGTGCCAGACATGTCATTACTTCCTTTTGCACAATCGAGTACAGGTTGGGGATTGCCTTTTGTGCAAAGAAATTTTGGCCGGGTACCTTCCACTGCGGTGTCCCAATAGCTACAAATTTTTTGAATGCCTCAGACTCCACCAGCTTGTATGGTAAAAGCTGGCGGGCTAAGAGTTCAGACAAGCCAGCTGTCAGATGCCGGGCAAGGGGGTGACTTTGTGACATTGGCTTCTTACCCTCAAACATGTCCTTGACAGACACCTGACTGTGGGCAAATGAGCAGGAACTGCTCAAGGCGAGACACGGAGTGGCGGATGGTTGAGAGGGGGCAAGGAGGACAGCAGTGGTTGACGTGGCTGAAGATGCTGGACCAGGAGGAGGATGGCGGCTTTGAGTTTGTGTGCTACTTGTACTCATGTGTTGATCCCATAGGCGTTAGTGATGTGCGATCATGTGCCTTCGCAAAGCAGTTGTACCTAGGTGGGTGTTGGACTTCCCATGACTCAGTTTCTTTTGGCACAGGTTGCAAATGGCATCGCTGTTGTCAGAGGCAGACACACAAAAAAATGCCACACTGCTGAGCTCTGCAATGACGGCATTCTGGTGGTGGCAACAGCATGCGTTGATTGGCGTGCTGTCTGGCTGACCCTGGGTGCCGATGCATGCTGTCTAACTGTGCCACTAGCTCCTTGCGATGACCTCCCCCTGCTTCCAACTCGTCTCCTCCTCCTCTCTGTCTCACCATCTGAACTTTCCCCCTGTTCTTCTTCTCTTCTAGCGGGCACCCACGTGACATCCACGGATGCATCGTCATCATCAACCGCTTCACTTGTATCTGACAACTCAGCAAAGGAAGCAGCAGTGGGTACAATATCATCATCATCACACCGTACGTCCATGTGTGTAATGCTGCCTGACTGAGACATATCCCTGTTATCTACATCCTCTGGCAATAATGGTTGCGCATCACTCATTTCTTCCAACTGATGTGTAAATAACTCCTCTGACAGATCAAGTGAAGCGGCTGTGGTGCTAGTGTTGGTGGTGGCAGCAGGCGGGCGAGTGGTAACTTGAGAGGTGCCCGAAACTAAGTTGGAGGAGGATGGTGCGTCAAGGTTCCGAGCGGAAGCTGTAGAAGATTGGGTGTCCTGTGTTAGCCAGTCAACTATGTCCTCAGAACTTTTCGAGTTCAGGGTACGTGGCCTCTGAACACTGGGCATTATTCTAGGGCCAAAGGGAATCACAGCACCACTACCATGACGGCCCCTGCGGGGTGGCCTGCCTCAGCCTGTCTTTTTTTTTTCTATTAGTGGTACTATGCGTGCAAGCTACTGTGACAACAGATATGAGTGGCACTGTGCACCGGCAGAAGTTGGAAGAATAGACGCTGTAGGCCTGACACACACGCTTGCAGACAACTAACTGCTATTCAATCTATTACAGTCAAATTTTTTTTATTTTTTTTTAAATGTACACTATTGTTACACCAGATATGAGTTGCACTGGTGTGACACTGTGCCCATGCAGGCAGGCACTGAAACACACACGTGTGAAGGAAACTGACTGCTATTATTTCACAGTCAAAAAAGTGTTTTTTTTTTTTAAATGTACACTACTGTTACAACAGATATGAGTGGTGGCACTGGGCAAGTGGGCACAGTATACGCTGTGAGCCTGACACACACGCTGGCAGGCAGGCAACTGCAATTAGATTACACAGGAAAAAAAAAAAGCAGACTGATATTCTAGCCCTAAAAAGGGCTTTTTGGGGTGCTGTACTTACAGCAGAGATCAGATGAGTCCTTCAGGACTGTAGTGGACACTGAATACACTAGCCTAGCTATCGATTTCCCTATGAAATCAGCAGCAGCTACACTGTCCCTCCTCTCACTAAGAATGCAGCTTCCGAATTAATCTAAAATGGATGCTGTCCAGGAGGTAGGAGGGTCTGGGAGGGAGGGTCTGCTGCTGATTGGCTGGAATGTGTCTGCTGACTGTGAGGTACAGGGTCAAAGTTTACTCAATGATGACGAATAGGGGGCGGGCCGAACATCGCATATGTTCGCCCGCCGCGGCGAACGCGAACAAGCTATGTTCGCCGGGAACTATTCGCCGGCGAACTATTCGGGACATCACTAGTTGTAAAGGATTTTCCTGGCTGAAATAATCTAGCGCATCAAAAGACAAAGCGGATCCTAGATTCACAGTGACACACATAAAATTAGATGTACTGGGTTTTAAACTGCCATCCTGAGGTATGCATCGATGTTCGGATTTTGGCCTCTAGTGGCTCACTGATGTCTCCTAGCGAACCTATTTACAAATAAAGATGAACATCAGTGTCTGTCTATAAATATAAAGGGATAAAAGAGATATAAAGGGGTTAAAGAGACTCCTTGTATTTACACAATATTTCTGTTATCTTGCTATATAATAATATATAAGTGAAGTCTAAATATTTTTAAAACAAAGTAAAGGACCATTAACCTTTTTGCTACTAGGCCTTTTTTATACACCAGTGCTGAGTCAATTTTGAGATTTTTTTTGCTACCTACATGTAAACCTATTGTAAGTAAAATGTGACCCACAAATTATATATTGCTTTTTTTTTTGCTTTTTTCAGCAGGCCAAGCAGATTTACAATATACCATTATTATATTTAATTTTCATGACATATGTGATAGCAGCAGAAAAAAATGTAAAAAATCATGTATTTTTTTGCTTAGATTATAGTTAATAATACTGAAAATGGTCAGGTGACCACTGCTGTTACTGGGATTGTCTAACTAAATTTTCATCAAGTGTAGTCACATCTAAAAAAGAGAGGCTTTTGAGAGTTATAATATAGATTAGAGATGCTCAATTGTGTAGTACAGAAGTAAAAGCATTTTTTTTTTAGATCGAGGGGTTTGAAAATCCTTCCCATCCAGTTCCCTTGCAGCTACCGGCATGTATCCTTGTTCAGCCACCTTTGTGACATCACCACACAAATACGTGGTGATGTCACTGGCACTCCCATGAAGCCTGGGCAAGCCTGGGAGTGGTGCCCACTAGGCCACTAACGATCCCGGCCTGTAGTGAGGGAGATTGCCAAAAACAGTGTTTGATCAGCGATCCACATGCATGACGAGAAAGGCTTGTCATGCCCCTACATGTAGTGATGCGCATGACGAATACAGAATTGCAGAATTGCATAATAAAAAAAAATACAATAGCACTAACTATGAATTTTAAATGAGCAGTAAGCAGTAAGTAGATATGTTTCTAAACAATTTCAAAATTACTTCAATTTCCCAGCCCTCTGTATCACATGAGAGCCATCACCCAACCACAGGCTCATAAATGTATTCACTGTAAACTCTTGCACTTGCTCAGTAGGAGCTGGTGCCTCAGAAAGTGTGCATATAAAAGGCTGCAGAGTTTGATAATGGTAGTAAATTAGAAAGTCATCATGAAAGTTTCATTTTGACTATAGCAAACTCCCCCTATCATCAACTTAATTTGAAGGCTCCAATCCAAGCTAGTTTCTAGAAAAGACAAGGCTAGCAACTATAATTATATTAGTATACACTATTTTTTTCAGTTGTTAGCTGCTGAAGCCAATAAAAAATGATATATAATAAGGTTACTCATGACAAATCTACAGTGTGGGAGGGGCTCTACACTGCAGAAACATATATATTTAAGGGAGAGGGTGGGATGGGGCACTGCACTACAGAAAAAGGTTTGGATAATGATCATAGATAGGTGGGGATTACTAAACTAGAGAAAAAAATAAAAATTAAACATATATATATATATATATATATATATATATATATATATATATATATATATATATATATATATATAAAAAAAAATATATATATATATATATATATATATATATATATTGGTCACTGCCAGACAGCTGCCAGTATTAAAGATGGCTACAATAAGTGGAAGGGGGTAGAGCGTTTTGGGAATTAAGGGACACTGCACTTTAGAAAAAAATAATAGTAATAAAATAAAATAATTAAAAACTGCATACCGACAGACTGTCTGTTAGTACCTAAAATGGTGGGGATGAGTGTGTGTGTGAGGGGAGAGAGATGTTTGTGAGGGATCAGGGAGGTGGGAGGGTAATACCTACATTACTTTACAATTACCCTTACCAGCTAATTAATTAACTCCTTTACTGCTTAGAATCTCAGAAATGTGGTGCGAAGCTGCAATTAACTGCCTTCTAATTACCAAAACCAATGTCAATGTGGATTGTAGCATTATTACTAACTACTACTGTAACTTTATTTAAGTTTAAGCTGCTGTGCAAAGACTGCCCTGAAGATAATACCCACATGAAATATAAGACTAATGGATTTTCACTTAAAAAAAAAATTCCTAATGACCCTATAAATATATATATATCATAATAAAGCAAAAAAAAAATCACGACAAACAATTAATCGGAATTAAATTATTTGTGCACATGTCTAATATTTGGCAATCATTGATATTTGAAAACCATGCAAGAAATTGGTTTTCTGATAAAGTAGAATGGCCATAAATTTAAAAATCCTATAAAAGCATGTGCAAAGTGCAAACTAATGCACCCAGGTCTTCTAATGGAATTAAATACATTTCAAGTTTATTTCAAGATAAGATTAATATAATGTTATTTTTCTATAAGGGCCTCAAAAGTCCATATTACTCAAATATTGAAGCATTTGACAGTGATGCAGCATAGCTGTAAAAAGCTAACTAAAAATATTGAGAATAAATAAACGATAATGAGTTTATCATGGCTGCTTGCACTTGTGTTTTTTGCTCGTATTACAAGTTTAAAGTAACTGATTGCTTGAGTATAATTAAAGTTAACGCATGTTGGGTTAGAGTTACCTCAAAGCTCTAGTTACCTGTTTCGCAAAAGAAAAAAAACACCCAATCGCATATTCTCATGTGTACTGACCCAACATAAAAATATGAATATTTCACATTCCAATGTTTTTCACATAACAAAATATATGTTCTATTTATTTATTTATTCATAAATAAATATTTCTACATATATCTGTTGTTTTTTGGTACAATATATAGTTATACCTATAAGTACACATACTTATATATAAGTATTAATATATACAGATATATAAAGGAATATCTCATTATAAATACATAGAGCATATTCCCCTATGTTCAGAACATTGGAATGTGACATATTTACAGTAAATACACACTATAACACTATCAAATATTAATATTGCATAAATATGCTTTTTCATGTTTTCCTCTACCTAACTGCACATGTTATAATCCTCAGGGGGTTTGCTAATCATGGCCCCCTGTGCTATCAATAATGATCCACTTTTAATCTAGGTCTATATATATTATATGTATATTGTTAAATCCTAGTTGCTAAGAGATCCTGAGTGGTGTAGTGATAACTAAAACCTGTTAAAGTATTGCATTCCTCTCCCTAATAATATGATAACATATGATGAATGCAGGGGCGTATTAAGGCATAGGCCAACAAGGCCGGTGCCTAGGGCAGCAGATTTTTAAGGGGCAGCAGAATTTTGAGTCCCTAGGGCCACTCTACTGAACTCAGGGCCGGGTAGCTAAATCAACCAATTACTAATGACTTAAATGGCTGGCCCTGCTATTGCTATCCAATGGGATTTTATGTGGGTGCGCATGAAGTGGTGACAGTGGAGGCGGAGCTCACTTGCGCAGCCTGGCCTGGACTGAGAGGGAATGCGGTATTCTTCCTGGCTCCACCGTGTGATTGAGACTCACACAGACTACACAGTGCAGTGTGCACTACACAGTGACCACTGTGAAACAGCACATGTCTTTCTCCCTTCAATACATCTTCATTAGGCATTAAAATACTTAAACGGATTAGTCACTAAATACTTGTACATTTACTGTTTGTCTATCTGTCATACATGCAAAGAATAAGTATTTATTGCTGAATCTATACAACTATGTGCCTTAAAACACAACTGAAAATATGTTGTATGCATTTAATACATTCAGAAACAATACAAGTATATACTTGATTATGATTGTATCATGTGACTTTATCCCCTAGGATACAATTCCTAAACCTATCATAACTACTGTTGTATTTTTTAAGTACTTTTAAAGGCCAGTTTGTATATTCATTACATATTTATCCAAAATATATATATATATATATATATATATATATATATATATATATATATTCCACTGGGTTGTCCCCACTTGTAGCGCAAAAAACCTCTCCAAAGAAAAGTAAAACTTCCTTTATTGTGATATCAAAAGTAAAAACATGACAGCCTACACACGACTGTAATAAAGCACAATATGTAAAAACACAGTGTCAGTGATCTGAACCACATGCAGACATGTTTCGTGCAGTTGCGCACTTGATCACTGCTTGAAGGCAATCCTGATCACACCTGCTTTATAGCACTTTTCGTCTTTGGAGAAAGAAATCCCCATAGAGAGAGAATTATACACTTTTTTTAGATATATAGACGATTTACTTTTCATTTTTGAGGGAGATACAGATCAAGTAAAAGATTTCTGTGCTTATTTAAATAATAACAGATGTGGGTTGAAATTCACAGGAGAACAAAGTACAGAGTCAATAGACTTTCTAGATCTTACATTAAAAGCAGATGTAGAACATGAAAAAATAGTCTCTATACTTTACAGAAAGCCAACAGCAGGCAATACTACACTTTTATACAAATCATGTCACCCTAGACACGTGCTACAAGGAATACCAAAGGGTGAATTCATTAGGGCTAAAAGAAATTGCTCTAATGAGGAAGATTACAACAAACAGTGTAAAATTATTGAAGAAAGACTAAAACAGAGAGGATATAGTGAAGGCACTTTAATTAAAGCAAAAGAAAGTGTTCAACAAAAAACTAGGGAGGATTTACTAAAATACAAAAGGAAAGATGTAAAAAGGGACACTGAGAAACCCAGGTTTATAACTACCTATAGTACTGATTTTAAAAACATCAGCAAAATCATTAAAGATACTGTCCCTGTATTATATTCAGATCCAGTACTAAAAACCATAATGGAAGAGGGTGTAGATATTATACCCAAAAGAGGCAAAACACTTTCAAACTACCTCTCTCCATCTAATCTTCCAATAAAACATAACAAATGCTGGCTAAAAGAAAGAAAGGGATTCTTTAGATGCAGGAGAAATATATGTAAAACCTGTAACCATGTCATTGAGGGCGATACTTTTTCTTCATCTGCTACCCAGCAAGACTATAAAATTAAGTATTACATAAATTGTTCAACTACACATGTAGTATATTTACTTACGTGTGATCTCTGTAAAATTAACTATGTAGGTAAAACCAAGCGAAGCATTAAAGATAGGTTCCTTCAGCACCTCAGATCAATAGAGGATGATGATACCGACACACCAGTGTCAAGGCACTTTAAAAGCCAACACAATTCAGATGTGTCTTTATTAAAAATTCAAGGTATAGATCATGTTCCTCTATGGAAACGAGGAGGAGACAGAGAAGACAAACTTAACAAACGTGAAGTCTTTTGGATTTTCACATTAAAAACATGTAATCCATTAGGTCTCAATATGCGTAGAGACCTTGATCTTTTTGTGAATTAATACATATTCAACAGTTTTTCTTTTTGATAAGATAAATAGAATGTAAAAAGGGAGAAATAATGTATGGCGATCATATAAGTCTTAATCAATTAATTATCTTTATACATATTCTAAAGTCTAAACTTTGCTCTAGAAACAAACTTAACAATTTCTGTATGGTACATAGTGTCATATATAAATTATATTTAAATACTATAGTTCAAAGATTACAATTTTATCTAGTGGTACAAGATATACTTGGGATAAATGAGGCAAAGATATAATGTAATTTTTAATGTATAAAAGTTAATGTATAAAAGTTAACATCATATTAACTAATATTATTAGTACACATGTAGAAGAGAAAAACAATTTCTGCTAATGCATGAAATAACTTTTTGAAAAATGTTCTTCAACAAAGGATAGGCAGTAAACTGAGAGATAATTCACACAGTGTCTACCATTCACAAATGTCTCTTTAAGAAAAGTGCTATAAAGCAGGTGTGATCAGGATTGCCTTCAAGCAGTGATCAAGTGCGCAACTGCACGAAACATGTCTGCATGTGGTTCAGATCACTGACACTGTGTTTTTACATATTGTGCTTTATTACAGTCGTGTGTAGGCTGTCATGTTTTTACTTTTGATATCACAATAAAGGAAGTTTTACTTTTCTTTGGAGAGGTTTTTTGCGCTACAAGTGGGGACAACCCAGTGGAATATACTTTATTTACTCAGACGCTGATCACAGACCGGCTCAGTCTCCACAGCTGCAGATCTCCATACACTCTGATCCAATTGCTCCCCAGCGTGTTACCGGACAGTGAGCGATATACAGGTACCTTTGAAATTATATTGCTGATAGTCTATGTGTGCGCTTTTTACTTACCAAGTGTTCTATTATATATATATATATATATATATATATATATATATATATATATATATATATATATATATATATATATATATATATATATATATATATATATAGTGAACATCTACTTAAAAAGACATTTTTATTTTATCTTTTACACCCTTCCCAAAAATATTATGTCTAAAAAAAGGCCTTAAACCTGGGGTGGGGGGCAGCAGAATTTTGAGTGCCTAGGACAGCACAAAACCTAAATACGCCCCTGGATGAATGTGTATAAATGAGGAACCCACAGCCATTGCTTATGAACTAAAGACCTCAGTTTCTCAAATGTGGAATTAGGTTTAGTTAAATGGGGGGCTTTATGTCCCCCAAATGCTACTGAAACCACTGTGTATTTTTAAAATTGTACTGAGGTTGAAAGTATTAGAGGGACTTGTTATCTCGTCTAGAGATGGAAGTGGGTAGTAAATGTAGGGACAATTTAAACAACAAGTAATGTACATTTTTTGTGGGTTTTCCAGAAATAGCCCATTAAGGAATGTTACGTTTCATAAGCGTATTCCAGGATAAAATGTTGTAGATTTATTTCTAAACAAGATATTTCCCATAAAGGGCTAGATTACGACTGGTGTGTGAACAGTTTTTTGCTCGTATTACAAGTTCAAAGTAAACGTTAATGCTTGAGCGCAATTGAAAATGCATGTTTGGTTAGCGTGACCTCAAAGCTCTAGTTAAAGGGCCACTGTAAGTAAATATTTTCTATGCCTGTTACTAACTAACTACCCCAAATACGCTTTTTATCAATAGCATTTCATTAACATATCTCTACCGTATATCAGAA
This sequence comes from Bombina bombina, assembly GCF_027579735.1. Taxonomy (NCBI): domain Eukaryota; kingdom Metazoa; phylum Chordata; class Amphibia; order Anura; family Bombinatoridae; genus Bombina; species Bombina bombina. Next base: position 672,452,336 of record NC_069503.1, on the reverse strand, counting down.
ATCTTGTCTGCAAATTTAATTGTTTTCCAAACCCACTCCGTGGGTATCCTTTGCTCTGTACCAATCCGTTTACAATACCTAGGTTTCAAAATGGCGCTTTAAACACAAAGTTATTGGTTTAAGTATTTTGAACACTCAGTGCTGAAAATAGTGGGCAGGATAACGTGACATCATCGGCGAATAAAAGATATAACTTTTAGAACGTTATGAAACTTCGTTTTGGAGAAAATATAGGTCAGTAGGTTTTAATTAATGTTTATTAACTTTAATATGTTAGTTGTTTAGCTTAAAAATTATAACAGAAAGTAATCCTTTAAGTGTTTCGCAAAATAAAAAAAAGTGTCACAAAACCCATTAAAAATACACTACAGATAAAATTACATTCATAATAACATTATCTAAAAAAAATTATTAAAAATAAATATTGGGCTCAAAGATATAAGGTCTTTGTTATTAGAACAAAAAAGCAGGCAAAGGCTTCAACATAGAGATACATATACTGTATATACAAGTCTAAATATGTATATGTATATATATATATATATATATATATATATATATATATATATATATATATATATATACCCGGGTGTCTCTTCCAGTAAGTATTCATAGAAAGGTTCAATTATGAAGGCACTCACCGGACTTCATTTATCACAATTTATTCATATATCATTTTATTCCATCAGATAAAAAGTCAACGTTTCGGCTTATAAGTTAAGCCTTTTTCAAGACAATCTACAATGAAAACATTATATTAAAATATGATATAAACATCTAAATACAAAATTTGTGTACAATTTAACAATATAAACAGGCAATACATTAACACCTTACAAGTACCCCACTATAGTGTAAATAAAATAATCCCTCAACCTAAACATTTAGAGGCAAAGGAATCGTTCATTAAAAATATTTGTGACAACAGTACTTTTATCGCTTATTAAAGTCATTTTCATAATGTCCAATTTGGGTATTCTGTAGCCAAACAGTCTATAGTCACCATTTAGAGCATCAGAAATACATTGCCCCTATTTATCAAGGTCTGGCGGACCTGATCCGACAGTGCAGATCAGGTCTGCCAGACCTCGCTGAAAACGGCGAGGAATACACTCGCCATATTCAGCATTGAACCAGCAGCTCACAAGAGCTGCTGGTGCAATGCCGCCCCCTGCAGACTCGCAGCCAATGGGCCACCAGCAGGGAGGTGTCAATCAACCCGATCGGGTACGATTGGGTTGATTTCCGGCGATGACTGTCCGCCTGCTCAGAGTAGGCGGTCAGGTTATGGAGCAGCGGTCTTTGTGACCCTTGCTTCATAACTGCTGTTTCTGGCGAGTCTGCAGGCTCGCCAGAAACACGGGCCGTCAAGCTCCATTCGGAGCTTGATAGATAGGCCCCATTGTCTAAGTCATTCAAGGGTATAATACACTATATTTTACATAACTTGTCGAGTTAAAACAAGTGCTCAGCATGTATAACGCCATCATGGAGCTGCTTGTTTGTAGTGAGACAACTACACTACTTTAAACCAATACTCTTGTACCTGTATCGTAATTGTTAGATACACATTGTATTATGGAAAACATATTAGTTGCAACAACATTGTTAAACTGATGGTACCTATTGTGGGTTGTTATAATTGTCACTTTGTAAATAGCAACTATTAAACAGGGAAAACAATAGGACAGTTCTATGGTACGTTAACTTATGCTTTCCATTCTTGTCTGTTTATTTTAGAGTAGTTCTTCTGGCTCTCTATTTGCTTACATAAGATAGTTCTACTACATATAGATATGTATGTGTTATTATAACTGAAAAGACATAACTCACAGGTATGTGAGTATGTCCAAAAAGTATGCTTCTTTGCACATACATTGAATTTGCATATTCAATGTATGTCTTATTGTATGCTAAATTTAGATTTAGTTTTAAATTTACTATTGTACACAGTAGAGGGTGTATTCTTAAAGTGATCTTTTAATTTGAGTTGGCGATGAAACCTATTAAAATCTACTTAGTATGAAAATTCATCATATTTAGGTGTGGGAACATAACTCAACCCTTTGTTTAATAAGTTAACTTGTTGGGAACTAAGTGGTGTACTACTGAGGTTGACTATTAGCTTCTCATCAGTAGGTTGTACTATTTTGTCCTGATACCGCCCCCCTTCGGATATGACTTCTGTTTTTGTTATGTCCTTTTTTGTGAACCTGGGAGGTTTATTCTGTGATCTAGTCTGTACCCTCTGTTTATCTTGTCGGGTATTACTAGGAGGTGCACTATCAGGTTCACTGGAGTCACCACTGGTATCAACTGTATGGATGTTTCTCTGCGTTTGTCTATCCCTAAACCTCCTGCTATATCCTTTTGTTCTTCCACTAAGCCAGGGATACACTTTTTTTCCCCTGTAGTCTGTCTCTACTGTGTGCAGTTTTTTATTTTTTAAAGTTAACCAGTTCCTGTCTGTATTTATCTAGTTGTGTTTTTAGTTTTGTAATCCAATATTCACTAGTATCTTCCCTAAGACTAGACATTTTTTCACTTTCAATACAATCAATTTCAATTTTAGTATTTCTTTTTAGCCGAGTAACCTCTTCTATTACTAATAGTATCCAAACAATTAAGCATTTATTAGCAATCCCACACCACTTTTCTCCTAATAGTTGGTGGGGGGTTTTTACCCAGAACCTCCGGGGAGCCATCTTTTTCTTAAAATAATCAGCAAGATAGTTAGAGTGGAGGTTGTAGTCTATTTCCTTTCTTTTCAAATTTAATAATCTGTGATACAAATTAAGGGTAGTCTCTCCTATAGCCTCAGTACCACAGGCTTGTAGAATCCTTTCGGCATCTTCATCTGTATAAACAAACATCTTCTCTATCCAAGGCAGAGGCCCCAGTATGTGAATATATTGCCAGTGTATCCATATTGATATATAGTAAAGCACAAGGTAGATTTTCTCCAAGTACTGTGTCACTAATATAATAAAATCAAGACCTGGTAAAAACCAGTCAAAAACGCAGTCCAGGGTTTGCAAGGTAGTCCAACCACACAATGGAGTGCAATGAAGCAAATCTTTCCAGATTTGAAATATGTAATCTTGTTATTTATGCACTCACTACGAGCATAAAGTATTAGTAGTGAACCGGGTGTCTCCTCCAGCAAGTATTCATAAAAAGGTTCAACTATGAGGGCACTCACAGGACTTCATTTATCACAATTTATTCATATATAATTTTATTCCATCAGATAAAAACTTGACGTTTCGGCTTATGAGTTAAGCCTTTTTCAAGACAATCTACAATACAAAAATTATATTACAATGTGGTATAAACATCTAAATACAAAATTTGTGTACAACAATATAAACATGCAATACCTTAACACCTTACTAGTACCCCACTATAGAATAACCCTCAACCTAAAAGTTTAGAGGCAAAGGAATCATTCATTAAAAATATTTGTGACAAAAGTACTTTTATCGCTTATTAAAGTCATTTTCCTAATGTCCAATTTGGGTATGCGGTAGCCAGACAGTACTCTATAGTTAGTCACCATTTAAAGCATCAAAAATACATTGTCTAAGTCGCTCAAGGGTATAATACACTATATTTTACATACCTTATCGAGTTAAGAACAAGTGCTCAGCTTGTATAACGCCATCATGGAGCTGCTTGTTGTAGTGAGACAGCTACGCTACTTTATAAAATCCCGCTAGATTCTAATTGGACAGCATCATATGACTCATCTGGGGGAATGTACTTGTGATGTATCATTCCCAGAGTGTTAATACTCTTGTAACTGTATTGTTATCGTTAGATATAAATTGTATTATGGAAAACATATTAGTTGCGACAACATTCTTAAACTGATGGTACCTATTGTGGGTTGTTACAATTGTCACTTTGTAAATAGCAACTATTAAACAGGGAAAACCACAGGACAGTTCTATGGTACGTTAACTTATACTTATGCATTTTTATATTAGCACATTTTCTCATATTTTGCTTCTACACATTTTCTGATATGTATAAAGTTATTCATACAATGATTAGGTGTCGCCAATTATCACAACTTCATTAGTATACTTTGTTTTTCAGGTGTCAATTTTACACAGTCTTCGTACAGTATTAAGCAAATGTTAGGCTGGACAAACCATATAAATTTTTAAAAAAATATTCAAAGTCTATGCTCATGCAACATAGCAACATATATTAATGCTTAGAAGAACAATGAATAGTCAATATTTGTGTTTAAACCCCTAGGGCAGTGTTTTTCAACCAGTGTGCTGTGGCACACTAGTGTGCCGTGAGAGATCCTCAGGTGTGCCGCGGCAGACTGACAACAGTGTGACATATTTTTTAAATTTTGTTTTTTTTCTGGGCTCAACAGGCATCATTTACAATCATTACATATTGACATTCATTCACAGACAATCATTATGATTGTTTGTGAATGAATGTCAATATGTCATGTATAGTTTGTAGGAGGCATGACAGTACAGTACAGTGTGTGTGTGTGTGTGTATATATATATATATATATATATATATATATATATATATATATATATATATATATATATATATATATATGCTGTATTAGGCTACAATTTGTGATTTTTTAAAATTTTGGCATGGTGGTATGCCGCGGGATTTTTTTAATGTAAAAAAGTGTGCCACGGCAAAAAAAAAGGTTGAAAATCACTGCCCTAAGGGATAGAGTGCCCAATCTATATATCCATTGTGTTGCTCTTTTACCCTCTTTAATGGCTGATCTTATAGCACCAAAGGGTAAACCAGGATGTTTTAAATGTGTAAAATGTGAAAAACATGTAATACACTATATTCAGGGACTACAGTTATTCACCCAGACTCACGTGTACCTCAGACTATGTCGTTTACTTCTCTTACTTGCCCATGTGGAAAATATTATATTAGTCAATCTAGTACCCCCTTCAAGGAAAGGTTGGTCAATCACAGAAGTGCTATAAGATCAGCCATTAAAGAGGGTAAAAGTGATCAGCCGGTAGCAAGGCGCCAGGAGTAGATGAAAACATGTAGCGCTGTGGAATCTGTTGGCGCTCTACAAATAACCGATAATAATAATAATAATATTTATGCAATATTCATATTTAATAAAGTGTTATACTGTGTATTTACTGTAAATATTTCACATTCCAATATTCTGCACCTTGGGGAATACAGTCTAAGTATTTATAAATAGATATTCCTATATATAATTGTAAATATATATACCTTAATATAATCATGTATATATATATATATATATATATATATATATATATATATATATATATATATATATATATATATATATATATATATATATATGTAAAAATATATATTTGTGCAAAAACATCATATATATATATGTGTGTGTATTTATGAATACATAGAACATATTCTGCTATGTGAAGAACATTGGAATGTAAAATAATCATATTTTCATGTTGAGCTAGCACAATTGAGACTATGGGCCCATTTATCAAGCTCCGGATGGAGCTTGAAGGCCCGTGTTTCTGGTGAGCCTGCAGGCTCACCAGAAACAGCAGTTATGAAGCAGCAATCTAAAGACCGCTGCTCCATAACCTGTCCGCTTTCTCTGAGCAGGCGGACAGACATCGCTGCAATTCAAACCAATCAAGTACGTTGGGTTGATTGACACCCCCTGCTGACGGCCGCGAATCAGAGGGCGGTGTTGCACCAGCAGCTCACAAGAGCTGCTGGTGCAATGCTGAATACAGAGAGCGTATTGCTCTCCACATTCAGCAAGGTCTGGCGGACCTGATCCGCACTGTCAGATCAGGTCCGCTAGACCTTTGATAAATATCCCCCTATGGGATCAGTTTTAAGCGCTAGTAGCGTAATTTGGTTAATTTCTCTTTTTAATCCTTGAAAAGTATAACTAGGAAAGTTCAGAAGCTGTTGATTGGTGGCTGTTCATATATGCCTCTTGCAATTGACTTTCAGCTAGCTCCCAGTAATAAATTGTTGGTATCAACAAATGATACCAAGAGAATGAGGCATATAACATAATATTTGAAAAGTTTTTTTTAAATTGTTATAATTTATCTGAATCATAAAATACAAATTGGTTTCATGTCCCTTTAATGATATTATTGTTTAGCATTAGAAATTTGACTACTCCCCTATGATACACCTTCTTAACATTTATTCTTACCTTTTGTTGTTCAAGTCTACAAAAATGTTATCTAAAAGTACAGTGAAATGTTATATTTTTTCCTTATTTTACATTTACTTCTATTATTTCAGTTGCTTTTGTATTTGTATTTTTCCTTGAGTGTTTGTGTATGTAAAATGGTATATATTTTTAATAACATCTTCATGCTATAGTAATTTTAAATTGTAGTACCTGTATTTTAAAATTCTACTATTAACTGTTTTACTGAAATGTGTTTTTCCATTCCTTTTTTTTTTTTTTTTTTTTTTATACAGAGGTTATTTCTAGTAAGAGGCCTTGACCACTATACTTCTCTTCTTCTGATTAACAACCATTAGTAATATCCATTAAAAAAAAACGTTTATTGTCTATTCTCAATAGACTATCAGTGTATATACAAAACCCATTCTTTATATTTTGAAATAATTGTTCTTTTCTAATGGATGTCTTTTGTCAAGTGAGATGAACAAACCTATTAGTTTATTGGAGTAGCAGCTGTTGAAATACTTAGAATTTAATTGTATTACACAAGTTTTTTTTTTATATTATAAACATAGAAGTAGCATTGTAACCAGAGATAAACTAATGTAGTTCATGATCAAATAGAACAGTTTTGTTCAATAACAAATTATGAAAAGGACAAATAACAAAAAATAAATTAGGTACTTCTATGTGATCTTAGTTTTATTTTGCTTGTATGAATTAATAAATTGTAAATTATAATTGGTAATAGATATGATAAGCAAAGGGAAAATAAGATATTGTTGCAGACAATGTGAAATATATATTGATAACAAAACTACTCAGAATGCTCAGTTTTTAACTAGTGGATAAATAGAATTACATGAAAATTTGCAGTTAATAAAGATAAAGGGCTAGATTACAAGTGTTGAACTAAAGTTAACGAGGGTTGCAATAACCAATATAGCGACAACGTTAACTTACGCGCATATTACAAGTTGAATGTAAACAGCTGCGCTCAAGCGCAAACAAAATGTATGCTCAACGGATTAGGTTGCCTAAAGACCTAGCATATAAAAAGGTTGCACCAAGCACAACATAAATACATTAAATCAAAGTATTATTCTCATATATACACTTTCTGATAAAAATATTTCATATAAATATTAATAACATATTTCTTTTTATAAGAGTTATACAACAAGGTATTTGACTGTAAACGGCTATAATATATATATACAGGTATACCCCGCTAATACAGCGGGTTAGGGACGGGAGCCCCGCTGTAAAGTGAAAACCGCCCTAAAGTGAAACAAGGCAGTTTTAGCTTTCTTTTCAGTGTTTAAAATCTTAAAAACATGTTTGAACTAACTTATATTAGGGGTGCAATAGTGCTACGTTTAGTTTAACACTAGCACAGCAAGTATTCAATTAGTATTCAATAAATACTGTACCTGTAAAATTGTGACAATTACTGTAGTAAAATTTGCCAGACTATAGCACTGAGACACAGATTGCACTACAATTCAGTTAACAGAATGAACCAAGCATAACAAAATGGTGGCAGTCACTTTTCTCGCAATCTCACAATGATTTACAGCACTTTTTCAAAATGCTTGGAGGTTGAACTTCAGCTCCACAAAGTGCTGTATTAGCGAATCGCTGTAAAGTGAAGTGCTGTAAAGTGAGGTATACCTATATATATATATATATATATATATATATATATATATATATATATATATATATATATATATATACCAAAGCTGATGAGCCCAGCACACTATAAAGTTCCAACCACCATGGTGCTCTTCAAATCAGATAACAGTCATGCAGGTTTCAGGAAAAGCACTCCTCCAGATTTAAACAAACATAAACATTTATTGGTATAAACGTTTTTGGGGTTGCCCCCGTCCTCAGATACAATATAAATGAAACAATTCTACTCACCACACTATAAACCCTCTCACCCCGTGGACATCTCTGCCAAAAGTGCTTGCAGAGCCCCAGCATCCCCCAGCAGCCTCTGTGTGCATGCGTGAAGGGCACTATGGATGCCTGCATAGGCCAAATGTCAAAGTTAAAAATGGAAATCAAAACAATACAGCACAACGTTGCAAAAATAAAGATAACATATGCAGGCAACTGAAAATTGACACACACATACATGTGAAATACAATATAATAAGTGAGCTGGCTAAACTATACTACAAATAGTAGAAAAGAAAAATTGATCAAGCAATCTGGACCGTAGTCATGTTTTTAAGTTATGTTGGTGAGCAAATGAAAACATGCACCAAAAGGACTAATTATAAATTGAATGTCAAGTAATGGAAGCTACTAGAACCAGTACAGTTAATTAAATTAATAATGCATATGGCATAGCGAATAAAGAAAAAAAAAATATTGGACAGGCTAACCTTGCTCCATATCAGACACAATTTCATGCAATCTATGCTAAATAATTTAATCTGAATTTATAAGGAACCAGTGTGGATCTAATGCGATATTGAACTGCTGAAGCAACAAGGCTAACCCTGTTACATAGTAAGATCAAAATAGTCTCATACAGACACATATTCAGAACAAAAAATATACATTAACAGATACTCAATCATATGTTTATATGCACATAGATATAATGCCATGATCTAAGGCATCAGCATGTATAAATGACCCCAATGTGGTTAAAGGAAACATTGTAGGTCCAATTTAACATTAAGACCTTTTGGGGCCAAGGTGTCCAGAGTATGTATCCATTTACTCTCCCTCTGCAAGAGTATCCGACCCCTGTCAAGGGGGGAATGGGATCAACGATCAATGATGACACATCTGATGTCTGCCACAGAATGCTGCATCTTGAGGAAATGCCTCGCTACAGGCTGATCAGATGTCCCGGTACCCAAGGCTGATCTTATAACAGAGTGATGGTTGGCCATCCTGGTGCGTCGATCGTCTTGGGTTTTCCCAAAGTTGAATAGCCCACAGGGACAGTGAAGCATGCATACCACATATTTTGTGGTGGAGGTGACCCTATGCTTGATTTCATATTTTTTATTTCTCCATGGATGTGTTAAGAATTTGCACTGTGAAAGTCCACTGCAGGTAATGCACCCACTACAACGGTAACAGCCATTTCTATTGGTGCCCAACCATGTTCTGGTTACATAGCTAGGTCTGAAATCAGCATGCAAAAGCAGATCCTTAATTGATCTGCCCCTCCGGTAGCCAATCATCAGGGGTTCCATGTTAGTGAAAGGCAATGTTCTGTCTGTGGTAAGAATGTCCCAATTCTTTTGCATGATGCCTGGAAGTTCCAATGTTTCAAAATGAAACTCTGTAGAGAAGACCAAAATTCCAGTGGGTGCTTAGCTTTCTTTGTCAATGCCTCTGATTGATCCATATCCTTGCAGGTAATTAAAGCTGGATTCAGCTGGGCCGCTTTGTAACCTTTTTCCTCAGACTTTGAATACATATCATCAAGCTGTAATAGTTTGGTGTCATTGTTGGGGTTTCCTTACCACCCGGTTGAACTGTGACATGGGAAGAGATTTTTTAAGACTGGGAGGACTCCAAATCAATCTGTTGAACCCCGAAAATGAATATTTAAAATTCAAGATGACATCAAGCTATGTGAGTGTAGACTTCTTGGACCTGAGGATTACCAGATCAGGATCTGGTTTGACCACAACACTGTTCAGCAAGACCACAGATCGGAACTCCATACTGGAGGCCACTAGTTGTAATCCTCCCAGTCTTAAAATATCTCTTCCCATGTCACAGTTCAAGCGGGTGGTGAGGAATAACACCGACAATGACACCAAACTATTACAGCTTGAAGATATGTATTCAAAGTTTGTGGAAAGAGGTTACAAAGTGGCCCAGCTGAATCCGACTTTAACTACCTGCAATGATATGGATCAATCAGAGGCATTGACAAAGAAAGCTAAGCAACCACTGGAAAGGTTGGTCTTCTCTACAGAGTTTAATTTTGAAACATTGGAACTTCCAGGCATCATGTACAAGAATTGGGACATTCTTACCACAGACAGAACATTGCCTTTCACTAACATGGAACCCCTGATGATTGGCTCCTGGAGGGGCGGTCAATTAAGGATCTGCTTTTCCGTGCTGATTTCAGACCTAACTATGTAACCAGAACATGGTCGGGCACCAATAGAAATTGCTGTTACCATTGTAGTGGGTGCATTACCTGCAGTGGACTTTCACAGTGCAAATTCTTCACACATCCATGGAGAAATAAAAAATATAAAATCAAGCATAGGGTCACCTGCACCACAAAATACATGGTATATATGCTTCACTGTCCCTGTGGCCTATTCTACATTGGGAAAACCCAAGACGATCTATGCACCAGAATGGCCAACCATAGTTCTGGGATAAGATCAGCCTTGGGTACCGGGACATCTGATCAGCCTGTAGCGAGGCATTTCCACAAGATGCAGCATTCTGTGGCAGACATTAGATGTGTCATCATTGATCACATTCCCCCCTTGACAAGAGGGGGTGACAGGGGTCAGATACTCTTGCAGAGAGAGAGTAAATGGATACATACTCTGGACACCTTTGCCCCAAAAGGTCTTAATGTTAAATTGGACCTACAATGTTTCCTTTAACCACATTGGGGTCATTTAAATATGCTGATGTCTTAGATCATGGCATTATATCTATGTGCATATTAACATATGAATGAGTATCTTTTAATGTATATTTTTTGTTCTGAATATGTGTCTGTATGAGACTATTTTGATCTTACTATGTAACAGGGTTAGTCTTGTTGCTTCAGCAGTTCAATATCGCATTAGCTCCACACTGGTTCCTTATAAATTCAGTTTAAATTATTTAGCATAGATTGCATGAAATTGTGTCTGATATGGAGCAAGGTTAGCCTGTCCAATACTTTTTCTTTTTTTCTTTATTCGCTATGCCATATGCATTTGGCCTATGCAGGCATCCATAGTGCCCTTCACGCATGCGCAGAGGCTGCTGGGGGATACTGTGGCTCTGCAAGCACTTTTGGCAGAGATGCCCACGGGGGTGAAAGGATTTATAGTGTGGTGAGTAGAATTATTTCATTTATATTGTATTTGAGGACGGGGGCAACCCCGAAAATGTTTATACCGATAAATGTTTATGTTTGTTTACATCCGGAGGAGTGCTTTTCCTGAAACCTGCATGACTATATATATATATATATATATATATATATATATATATATATATATATATATATATATATATATATATATATGTATATATATATATATATATATTTATATATATATACATATATATGTGTATATATATATATATATATATATATATATATATATATATATATATACATATATATGTGTATATATATATATATATATATATATATATATATATATATATACACACATATATATTTTATTTATTTATAAAATATTTTACCAGGAAGTATACATTGAGATTTCTCTCGTTTTTAAGTATGTCCTGGGATCACAAAACATTGCATTGATACAATAGGGTACAATAAAATACAAAAACAATAATAATAATACACAATATATGCAAACATTTAACAGAGCAGGTACGAAATATTTAATCAACCATGACAGGAGCATTCTGTTTTGAGATATGTATAGAAGGATCTCTTACAGGATTTTAGGCTTGGGGAAGTTTTTAAAGTGTGAGGGAGGTCATTCCATAATTGTGGCGCTCTGTAGGAAAAGGAGGATCGAGCTGCTTTCTTTTTGTATTGAGGCAAGCTAAATAATGTGCTGTTATTGGATCGGAGGTTATAGGAGGTGGGAATAGCAGGGGAGAGCATTCTGCTCAGGTAGGATGGGAGCTTCCCAGAAAGGCTCTTAAAGACAAGGCAAGAAAGATGGAGGGTGCGTCTGGATTCCAGCGACAGCCAGTTTAGTTCTTTTAGCATGTCACAATGGTGGGTCCTGTAGTTACATTGTAGCACAAAGCGGCAGAACGAGTTATATAACCTATTTAGTTTATTAAGGTGAGTTTGCGGAGCAGGTGCATATACTATGTCCCCATAATCCAAGATAGGCATCAGCATTTGCTGTACAATCTTTTCCTTTACTGTAGGGCTGAGGCAAGATTTGTTTCTGTACAGGGCACCTAGTTTTGGATAAAGTTTAGAGGCAAGTTTTTCTATGTGGAGTCCAAAAGATAGATTGGGGTCTAACAACATACCTAAGTATTTAAAAGAGTGGACTGCGGTCAGCGTGCAATTGGATTTTGTTTTGATGCGAAGATGGGAATTTTGTAATTTTTGTATTTTAGGTCCCGTTCCAAAGATCATTGTGACCGTTTTGTCAGTGTTTAGGAAGAGTTTGTTTTTCGAGATCCACTTCTCTACTTCTGTGAACTGGTCTTGGAGCACTGCTTCAAGCTGCAGCAGATCAGATTTGTTTGCATAGATTACCATGTCATCTGCGTACATGTGTACAGTTGAGGATTTGCAGACATTAGGCAAATCATTTATAAATACTGTGAATAGTAGGGGGCCGAGAATGGAACCTTGGGGAACACCACACGTGACTGGGAGAGGGAAGGAGTCACTGTTAGAGACAGAGACATATTGTGATCGATCCGATACATATGATTTAAACCAGGTTAACGGGCGATCAGCAATACCAGAGTTTTTTAGTTTGAGAAGTAGTAGGTCATGGTCCACTGTGTCAAAAGCCTTTGCAAAATCAAGGAAAATAGCTCCAGTTAGGTCTCCTTGTTCCATGCCAGTTTGGATGTCGTTGCAAACTTTTAGGAGGGCAGTTGTAGTGGAGTGATTTGGTCTAAAACCTGATTGATCAGGGGTCAGATGGTTAGAAAGTTGATAATACTCGCATAATTGCATATGGACGCATTTTTCTAAGATTTTTGACAATACAGAGAGTAATGATATAGGACGATAGTTAGAAACCAAGGTTAACTCCCCACTTTTATGAATAGGCACTACTCTTGCAGTTTTCCAGAGTTTGGGTATGTATCCAGACACCAAGGATTCATTAATTAGGGTTGCGACAGGCTTAGCAATTGCCGGCACACTGAGCTTCAACAGCATTGCTGGGATTTGATCAGGTCCTGACTGGTTTTTCATTTTTAGATTATCGAGGTGTTTCTTAATGACATTGAAGGGTACAGGTCTAAAATTGAACTTTTCTATATTGGGTCTTTGCTGTTTTAGTGGGGCCTGATCAACATTTGTAGCTTCAGGATGTGTGCCATTTATTAGTTTGTCAATCAGGGTGGTGGAGCATCCTACAAAATAATTGTTAAAGGCATTTGCTACTTCTAAGGGGAGTTGCAGGTTTTGGTTATCCACATTGACAGCGGAGGTTTGGGAGTGGATTGGTGGATTTTGTAGGTTATTTATGAGTTTCCAAAACTTTCTAGGGTTACATATATTATTGTTCAGATTTTCACAGAAATATTGCGCCTTAGCCAATTTTGTTTGTTTAGTACATATATTTCGCCATTGTCTATATACACAGTGATCATTCATAGAGCCAGTATGCTTGAACTTTGACCACAATGAGTCTTGAAATTGGTACATTTGAATGAGTTCAGCTGTGATCCAATTTAAGTGTGCTCCTTTTACTCTCACCTTACGCAGCGGTGCATGTAAATTCCAAACTTGTAGGAGTTCAGACTGAAAGAATTCAACTGCAGAGTCTAGATCTGGGATTAGGTTTAATCTGTGCCAGGGGAGGTTCTTGATGTCATTTAGAAATGATTGAAGATTAAATTTTTTGAAGGACCTGGTGATTTTAACCTTGGGAGAGGATTTAGTAGCCTTTATTTTGCGCACACAGTACACTAAGCAGTGGTCATTGAAATTGTTAGGGAGAACACCTGCCTCCTGGATTCGGTTGGGAGAAGTGGAGAGAATCCAGTCGAGCAGGGTATGATTATATATATATATATACACACTGTATGCATTTATATATATATATATATATATATATATATATATATATATATATATAAATATTGTAGAATCTGCACTCATTGGACTTGTAATATAAATGGTGTCTATTCAAGTGATGTTTCGGAGCACTTTAGCCGCTTCGTTACACCAACAAAGGAGCTATAATGCTCCGAAAAGTCACTTCAATAAACACTCACTCCAGTGAGTGCGTATTCTATTATATTTGAATTGTATCTACTTTTGCTGACACCCTGGCAGATGTCCATTAGGGTTTGAGTGTGTCTAAATATATTCATGTTTGTGTATATATATATATATATATATATATATATATATATATATATATATATATATATATATATATACTGTATATATATATATACACATATATTTAAAAATATTAAAACACATTATATATATATATATATATATATATATATATATATATATATATATATATATATATATATATATATATATATATATATATATATATATATATACAGGGCTTGAGATTTCCAGTTGTACACTAGTCCCGGACGACTTGGAAATTGCAGCGGACAACTTAGAAATTTGACTTTTTCATATCTTTAACATTGAGTGCACTAGTAACATTTTCTAACCAGGCCAGTAGTTTTTAACTCTTGATTAGTAAACCATAGATATATTGTTCCACCCCTGTGTCTATATATATATATATATATATATATATATATATATATAGAGAGAGAGAGAGAGAGAGAACAAAAAGTGGAAAAAGCAGGGCGCCAGTAAATAGGAGACTGAAGAAAGAGACTAGGTTGCTGTTATTCCCTAAACAATAACCAGAAACCTGAGCTGCTATCCCTTTAAGGAGAAAGTTCACTGAAGTAAAACTTTAGTTGACACTCCCCAGTTGAAAAATGAAAAGAAAGAGACCAAAAAGGGAAATTAATACATTTCTGAAATAGAATTAAGCTCTCATAGTGCAGAATTATATAACATTATATTAGTGCTAGCTTTATGTAACATAATATTGCCGCTGGAATGCTTATTAAAAAGAGGATTTTTCCGTCTGGTTTTCACTCTGAGCGCATCTGGCCAGCTGTCTAGTCACAGCCCGGCCCGACCAAGCCATTACACTCAATGTAGCTCGCTCCCGCTGTCAGACAGAGCAGGAGCGAGCTACTTTGAGTGTAATGGCGCGGTCGGGACCGGGCTGTGACTAGCCAGCTGCCCAGATGCGCTCAGAGTGAAAACCAGACCCACTCAGTAGAGCCCAGAGGGCGGGTCTGAAAAATCCTCTTTTTTAATAAAAATTCCAGAGGCAATATTATGTTACATAAAGCTAGCACTAATATAATGTTATAAAATTCTGCACTATGTGCAGAATTATATAAAAAAAAATTCTAGGTGTATTGCCCCTTTAAGTTAGATTTCTAAATAGTTAATAGTAAGTAGTTCATAGGTTATAGGATACAGTAGTTAATAGTTAATATTTTGCATACTTTCATCCTTTGTTTTTTCTTTTTGCTCAGATATGTTTTCATGTATTTAAATATAATATGTAAACAAAGTGTTAATTACAAAATAAAAATATTAACAAATAAAAATGTATATTGTTGCCTGTACATTTAGGGTTAGATTACAAGTGGTGCAGTATTTTGTTTTTTTTCCGTGATAGCGAAAACTCCACTAGAGTTAAGCTTTTTTGCGCTAGTGGGTTTATATTAGAAGTTAAAAAATGTATTTTGCTCGGGCGATAACCCAATTAGCGCTAAATTCTAACTTGAGTTTTCGCATGCACGTGCTTGCATCCTGCCAAAGAAATCGATGGAGAAGAAAAATTGGAATTAAATGTAACACCCAAGATAGCGCAAACACAATCGCATTATCGCATTTCTCATTGAAGTCAAGGGAGAAAAAAAAACACCCATCGTTCAAACAACATGGCATTTTCACATTAGCAAATGTTTAATATTTACAGTAAATACTGTACATAGTTAAAAACTTTATTAAATATGAATATTGCATAAATATGTTTTATCATGTTTTCATCTATTTAACGGCAAATGGCTCTAATGCACACACACATATATATATATATATATATATATATATATATATATATATGTCTATGTGTGTACAAATATATTTATGTGTTTATATGTGTATATTTGTATGTCAATACATATATACACATATAAATACATTAATACAGTATATATGTACACATATATAGACATATTTATATACATACAAATGCATATTTAGCAATGTATCTGTATGTATCTCTATGTGAAAATCCTTTGGCGGCTTTTTTTTTTAACACCCAAGATCTCATATCTTTGAGCCCTTATGACTTTTTTGTGCAATATTTTTTATATATTTTTATTAGACAGTATTAATTTGAGTGTTACTGTACTTTGTAATGTGAAGTGTTTTGTGTAATTTTTTTGTTTTGGAAAACAGTTAACCACAGCTCTGAGATTGCGGTAAGGATTGAATTGTAAATGGAAATTGCGTTAGAGCAATCGCGATTTCACTCAACTAGTAATATCAGCGCAATCAAAAAAGGCTTGTGAAAAGATGATGGGCGCGATCCGATATAGATTGTAGTTTGCGGCGCAAGCGAGGGAACCCCGATCTATCCCATATACGGCGCTGTCAGATGCTAAAGTGCCGTAAGTCGGATAAACCAGCGATGTCCAGAAATCTGCGTAAGTACAAATTTCTGGAGTCGCCAGTGACTTACGGCACTTTAGAAACTGCCGGCGCCTACAAAACCTGACTAAGTTATAAGTTATAAAATCTCCCGTACTGTCTAACACGCCTCCCAAACATAGCCCTACATGTATACCCCTCTATCCGCTATCCCCCTCACTCTCCTAATAATAAAAAATATATTAACCCCTAAACCGCCGCTATAGGACCCCGCCACACCTAATAAAGTTATTACCCCTAAATCGCCGCTTCCGGACCCCCCTAATGTGAGCCCCTTACACCGCCGCCACCTACATTAACTACCCCCTAATGTGAACTCCTACCCCGCCGCCAGCTACATTAACTACCCCCTAATGTGAGCTCCTACCCCGCCGCCAGCTATATTAAAATATTAAAATTATTAACCCCTGATTTAAATCCCCCTACCCCGCCGCCAGCTATATTAAAATTAATAACCCTAATCTAATCCCCCTACCCCGCCGCCAGCTATATTAAAATTATCAACCCCTAATTTAAATCCCCCTACCCCACCACCAGCTATATTAAAATTATTAACCCCTAATCTAATCCCCCTATCCCGCCGCCAACTATATTAAAATTATTAACCCCTAATTTAAATCCCCCTACCCCGCCGCCACCTATATTAAATTAATTAACCCCTAATCGAAATCCCCCTACACCGCCGCAAGCTATAATAAATTAATTAACCCCTAATATAATCCCCCTATACCGCCGCCACCTATATTAAATTAATTAACCCCTAATCTAATCCCCCTATACCGCCGCCACCTATATTAAATTAATTAACCCCTGAAATACTAAAATATCCCTAACACTAAACCTAAGTCTAACCCTACAAATAGCCCTGAAAAGGGCTTTTTGCGTGGCATTATCCCAAAGTAATCAGCTCTTTTACCAGCCCTTAAAAGGGCTTTTTGTGGGGCATTGTCACAAAGTAATCAGCTCTTTTGCCTATAATCTAAATCCCACTATACCGCCGCCACCTATAATAAATGTATTACCCAATAATCTAATCCCCTACACTGCCGACACCTATATTAACCCTAATTATATTAGGGTCAATATAGTTAATGTAGTTATTATATTATATATATTAACTATATTAACCCTAATTATATTAGGGTTAATATAGTTAATCAAGGCCTAGATTTAGAGTTGGGCGGTAGCCGTCAAAACCAGCGTTAGAGGCGCCTTACGCTGGTTTTTACCGCCCGCTGGTATTTGGAGTCAGTCAGGAAAGGGTCTAACGCTCACTTTGCAGCCGCGACTTTTCCATACCGCAGATCCCCCTACGCCATTTGCGTATCCTATCTTTTCAATGGGATCTTTCTAACGCCAGGATTTAGAGTCGTGGCTGAATTGAGCGTTAGAAATCTAATGACAAAACTCCAGCCGCAGAAAAAAGTCAGTAGTTAAGAGCTTTCTGGGCTCTTCACCGGTTTATAAAGCTCTTAACTACTGTGCTCTAAAGTACACTAACACCCATAAACTACCTATACACCCCTAAACCGAGGTCCCCCCACATCGCCGCCACTCTATTAAAATTTTTTAACCCCTAATCTGCCGCTCCGTACACCGCCGCCAGCTACGTTATCCCTATGTACCCCTAATCTGCTGCCCCTAACATCGCCGACCACTATATTATATTTATTAACCCCTAATCTGCCGCCCCCGCTATCGCTGACACCTGCATATTTTTATTAACCCCTAATCTGCCGCTCCGTACACCGCCGCCAGCTACGTTATCCCTATGTACCCCTAATCTGCTGCCCCTAACACCGCCGACCCCTATATTATATTTATTAACCCCTAATCTGCCGCCCCCAATGTCGCCTCCACCTACCTACAATTATTAACCCCTAATCTGCTGACCGGATCTCACAGCTACTATAATAAATGTATTAACCCCTAAAGCTAAGTCTAACTCTAACCCTAACACCCCCCTAACTTAAATATAATTTAAATCTAACAAAATAAATTAACTCTTATTAAATAACTTATTCCTATTTAAAGCTAAATACTTACCTGTAAAATAAACCCTAATATAGCTACAATATAAATTATAATTATATTGTATCTATTTTAGGATTAATATTTATTTTACAGGCAACGTTGTAATTATAAAATGGAGAGAATTGGACCGAGCGCTACAGTGGGGCCTTAAGCTTACTAACAGTTAGCCTCCTAGTAGGCTGATAATAGTACTAATACGAAAAGGTGAGAGTAAGCGCTAAAAGAGCTTAAAAGGCTAACGAACTTGTGGCTAAATCTTACAATTTATTACCTTCGATAAAGGCTAAACATAAACAAATATCACAATAAAACCACAATAACACAATAAAATTAGAAACATGGATCCATGTCTAACTTCTAAAAACATAAGTACATAATAAAACCTCCTGGGAGATGCGAATTACAGTGGGAGTATTGACACTCCTTGATAGTGATACACAAGTGTGGGAAGTTGAATAAAAATACAAATATTAATACTTATAAGCAAAATTATAAACCATAAAACGATTCCAAACTCACAATGTCAATCAAATATAAAGTCAATCAGAAATAGTGAAAAAATGGTGGAAAAAGTAAAATGTGAATGTTCGTATTAAACCGTGGGTGTGTCCTCCAACGTTGCTGATGGGTAGTGAGAGATCTATAGTCAAATATAGATGTTAGATGAAGTTGTAGAAAAAAATGAGTAAAAAATATAATTCAACCTTTACGCAAAGGTCATTAGAACCAAAAGGCAAAAAACAAAAAGCAAAAAATAGAAAAAATAATAATAATAAATGAAAAAATCCACTTTGGTGAAATCAAATATGAAATGTAGCAATCCAAAAAAGAAAGCGTTCGTGTTAGTTGTGTGCAAAAAATGGGGGATTAAAACAAATTCTGTGCCCAGTGAGTTCAATGTCCCATCCGATGTTAAAAGTAAAATCACAATAAATAGCAACAAAAAAAACCTGTAGGAAAACAAAGAAAAACAAAATAGTGCAACACTGTATACAATAGATAATAATGGTAATTAAAATCAAGCTCACCAGTATGCCAACGCGTTTCGGCCTAGATTAGGCCTTTCTCAAGACTATACTGTGTAGTGATCTCTGGGAGCTTTAAATAGAGAGTGTGAGAAAACAATTGGTGCCGTTTTGGCGCCAAAATCGGAAAGACTTCCCTTTCCTGTTTGCCCCATTGCATCTCTGGGATGTTTCCTGTGGTTTCTAACCTATTCCCATCCAACCTGTATTAGTTGTAAATTAGAGAGCCTCTATTCTATGTATCGGTCTAGAAATGGCCTTATTGTTCCTAAGGGTTATTTGGCAATCATTCCGGTACTCTTCTACAGTGGCTCTATACATCCTTTGTGTATAGTAATAAATTGTTTGCTGTCTGCGGACTGATTTCCCTTTTTTTCTGTGTTGATGTTATTATTAGGGAATGGATGCTTACTTTAGATCAACCTAATCCTTATATAGTGAGAAGCGCTCAAATCGGAAGACACCGGATGTTTACACAGCCGACTTCCACCTTAGCTCCTTGGATGCGCTCAGATCGGGAGATACCGGATGCTTACACAGCCGACTTCCGCCCTGATTGATTTGCTCCATTACGTTATGGAGTGTGACCGGAAGTGAAGTCATGTCTTCCGGTTTGGCCTCTGGTTGTTGTGGTAAATTCCCACATTTGTCAGTTTTATTGTCAATGCCGGTTTTGGTTAGAACCTGATATGTCCATATTTAGGCTTTAGCTTCATATGTATGTGCATTTTGAAAGTAAATCAGAGTGAAATTGTCAAATCAATATATTTAGTAAATTAGTGGGATATATATTCAGAGTCTTCATGATATTATGAAACTTCTTAATCTGTCACTACTTTGTGGAACGGCTATAATTATCTAGCTTTTCTCAATGTTTGTAACGATCTCTATTCTGATCTGTTAGTCTGTATTAGAAAAAGACAAATAAAACAAATTAAACCCTGTGTTTGTGTATTTCTCACTACCTACTGTTATGGTCAACAGAGGTGAGGTGGATCTGTTATATATATCCTAAAATGGAGTTTTAGAGTTCACCGGAGTTGTTATCTTTCTGTTAAGTGAACCCGTTATTTATGGATACACTGAGAGTTTGGACCTTACTGTTCTTTCAGATGAAGTTATAAACTCAAGGTACTTGAGTGGTACATTAGATAAATACGTGGGTGTCTTACTAAGGGTGGCTATTTTTCAAATATAAGCTGGGGTCAGATATTGATCTAGAAGATCTATTCTTATAGGTGACTTATGTTGGATATTCTAACATACATAGTGTGACTATACTTGGATCCTTAGTTTACTTGTTGAGCTTTAGGATTTACCATTTTATTCTTCATTGGGCTATAATTTATGGATCAGATTGTGAACGAGGGATCTACTAATGAGGGATTCATGTTCCATTCGAAAGTTCTATCCTAAGTAAATGTCTAGGTGTTGTTGAATTGGATATTACTGAATGATTTCTTAAAAACTGTTTTCTAAATAGTTATTTTTGGTGTATGGATCTGTTGTCAGACATAATGTACTATTGTTTATATCATTCTTTGTGTCCATTATATTTATACTGGTATATTTCTATACTACAGTAAATTTCTAACTGATACTTGGTTCTTGTCTTTATTATAGAATTTTGTAAGTACCCTGATTAGGTAGTGCAGGACAGGTATTCTATTCTTTCTTAGTTCATCCTTGGTCTATTTCAAAAGGTAGATGTTTAGCAGTTATAGCTTTTAGTTAAATTGCTGACTGAGATGTATTCATTTCGAGGTCCACCTGGTGTGTATTTAACCAGGATGCTTCCTTATTCTAGACGTGGGAGATCAAAGTTATGGTAACCATCTCAGTGGGCTTATATTATGGTCAAGGTACCAATTAAGTCTTATATGGGAACTGTTATTTAATAGAAAGCAAGTGTGTTAGGTCTTCCTTATGATTTAGACCTTTGGGATAAAGACAGTCCATCAAAAAGATCCATCTTGACTCATTAAATAATAGTCTCTGTTCGTGGTTCCCTCCTCGCCAGTCTGCTTTTACCTTTTGGATTCCCAAAAAACTGAAGTCTTTTAGATTTCCCTTATGGGTTGTCGCAAAGTGTTTATAAAGTGGGGTATCCGTTCTACCTTTCTCGATGCATAGGATGTGTTCCCTAATCCTATCCTTAAGGGCTCTTGATGTTTGCCCTACGTATTGCAACCCACAGGTGCAGGAGACTAGATAGATGATATTTTTATCGTTACATCTGATCAACTCTTTGATCCTATATTTCTCGTTCTTTTGAAAGGATGAAAAGGTGTCAGTCTTTCGACCATTCTTGCAAGCTTTACAGCTTGGACATGGATAGAATCCTTTGATGCTTTTCTTGTGGCAGTTTGTGACGTAGTTGGTATTCCCTTTTCTTGGAATGCTAGGAGCTAGCATAGTTTTCAAATTCCTAGTTTTCCTGTAAATGAATTTTGGTTGTGAGATCAGCTTTTCCCCAATCACGTCGCCCTCTTTGAGTATAGCCCAATGTTTCTTGATAATCCTTTCCAGGATGTATCTGTTCTCACAATATTCCGAAATCATGGGGACATCTATTATTATGTCATTCCAGATCTTTTTTGGTTTATTTTTGTAGCGCAGGAGGTTCTCTCTATTGATCTTGCCAACTTCTTTGATTTTTTCATCCAGGGATTCTTTATCATACCCCCTTTCTAAGAAGCGCTGTTTCAATAAGTTCACCTGTGTGGTCCATTTTTCGGTTGTTGAACAGTTCTTCCTCACCCTCAAAAATTGGCCCTTCGGTATGTTTGATTTCCAGGTAGGATGATGGCAGCTTGTGTTGTGTATATAGTTATTACAGTCAACCTCCTTAAAGAAGGTTGACGTCTCAAGCTTGCCGTTCTTCACCTCAATCCTCAGATCCAAGAAGTCCAATTTCTCTTGGCTGTATTGGTGTGTGAACTTCAGATTTTTCTCGTTGTTGTTCATTATATCAATAGTATACAGCAGATCTTCCAATGAGCCACTCCAAATTATAAAAATGTCATCTATATATCTTGAATACTGGACCAGGTCCGCGCCAGCTGGGCATGAGTCCCAGAAGATGTTTTCCCATGCGCCCATATAAAGATTGGCATAGCTTGGCGTGAACCTGGTCCCCATTGCTGTGCCGCACAGTTGTTTATAAAACTGGTTGTTATTGCAGAAATAATTATGATTCAAGATATAGTTAATGCAGTCCAGTATGAAAATCCTCTGTTTGTCGGGTATTTCCTCATCTTTTTTTAGAAATGAGTTAACTGCCTCTATCCCAAGATTGTGTGGGATGCTGGTATATAGTGACGCAATGTCACATGTAGCCATTATGTAGTTATCTTTCCAGGAAATTGTATTTAGTAGTGACAGAACTTGTGTCGAATCCCTGAGATACGATGGTAATGATACTACATATTTCTGTAATATCTTGTCCACATACTCAGATAAATTACTTGTCAAGGATCCTATCCCGGATATGATGGGCCTTCCCGGTGGATCTATCATAGACTTGTGGACTTTAGGTAGTTGGTAGAAGACAGGTGTTTTTGGGTATGATACTCTGATGTAGTTATATTCCCTTTCACTGAGAATTCCCTCTGTTTTTGCTTCTCCAAGGAGGACCTCTAGTTCTTTCTTGAACCTTGCAACTGGATTGTTACAGAGTTTTTGATAGGTACTGGCATCACTCAAAATCCTCAGACATTCGTCCTCATATTTGGTCTTATCCATAATGACGATACCGCCACCTTTATCGGCTGGTTTGATGATTAATTGGTGATTCCTTTCTAGGTTTTTGATTGTCTCCAGTTGTGGTCTTGTTAGATTATGTCTAATCTGATTGCATTTTGATAGTTTCAGGTTCCTTATGTCTTGGCAGACATTCATTTAGAATGTCTCGATATGATTCCCTTTGCTGGTGATGGGGTAAAATGAAGACTTGGCCTTTAAGTCGGTATGTACAAACCGGTCATTGACATTAGTTATTTGAGATGTTGGATATGCCTCAATTGGAGATTTTAGGAAATGCCTTTTTAGGGTTAGCTTCCTAACCAGTTCCTTGGCACTTATAAAGGTTTGGAATTTGTCCATCTTTTTGGATGGGGCAAAGCTCAGTCCGTATGAGAGTACCTCTATTTCTTTTGCTGTCAGTGTGGTAGAACTCAGATTAAACAGTGCTTTAGTCGTTTTGTCGGTGCCATCACTAGTGGGGTTATTGTTCTTGGAGCCTAGTACTGTTGTCTGATCTTGCTTCTGTTTCCTTGATCTACTGCCCCCTCTGGATCCTCTAAGGGTCTTTTTCTGCTTGTGGAACATGATTGTTCGTCTGTATCCGTATTTTTTCTTTTTAGTGTTTGTTTGTTTTTCTCTTTTTCCCTTGGTGGTAGGGGGCTCTCCCCTAAAAAAACTTTGTCTGTTCCTTGGGCATTTTCTTGCATTGTGAGGGGCCTAGGTTGTTGTGGGGTATGTGTGTGTTGGCCCTCTCGCACATTGGAGTGTTGTTGGTTATTATTCCATTGTGGATCTCTCTGGATGTAAGAACGATCATCTTTCCAGCTTAGTTTTCTATATCCTTTATGCATATTCTGATTGTGTTCTCTATAGCCTGTCTGAGCATATGATTTTTCATCGGACCTTAAATGGTTTGTCCCTTCATTTCTATAGTTTGCCCTCCAACGGGGTGGTGATCTTCTATCATCATGGTAGTAATGTTGGCGTTTGTAATGGTAGGTCTGTGGACGGAAATGTCCATAGTTCTGCCTACTGCTCCCGAACCCAGGTTCGTGTTCCCAGTAAGTTTGATCTCGATTTCTTCTATTACTGTACCATGGTCTCCTTTTGGAGTAACCATAATCATTGTATTCTCTGTGGTATTGTTCATCTGCCTGATACATGTTGTATCCGTGATCTCTATTGTATATAGAGTCTCTCGTGTCGGGATAGTGGCTATTATTTGTTCTCACAGGGGAGCGGAAATGTGTTCTACGTCTTCCGTAACCCTCATTCCCTGTTTTCAGATAGTGCCCCTGTGTTTTCTTTTTTCTGTAGTTGACCTCTGTCCAGTTATCTCGTGTGTCTTCATCTTTCTCTTTAGGATCTCGTTCTAATGTTTCTTGTGGATATACCTCCCTTGTCTCATATGATGGGTCGTTCCCTCGTGTGTTATTCCCATCCGCCAAATTCTTGGTGTCCAGTTCCCTGTTTAGCTTCTTCATCTTCTTTTGGATCACATCTTCTCTTGTTTTTGTGACCCGTTTGATTAGTGTATCCCTTCTTTCAGCTATCTCCTTAGACTCAGGTCCTGTACTGTCCAAATTGGTTAACAGTACTTCGTCATCTTTGATCTCGTCGTCTAATTTGGTGATTAGGGAAGACTTGAACTCAATGATCAATTTCATTAGTTGTCTCGATGTTTCCAAGAGAATATTCATCCATTTCTCAGCAAAGTCTGGATCAGCTAGCTGAAATGAGCACTCCTTTCTAATACTCAGGCCTTTAGGGATGATGTCGAGTTCCAAACATTTATTTAAAAATGAAATTTCGGCCTTATATTTGACTTCAGAGATGAGGAGTTTCTCTAAATTTTTGAATATGGATGGAATATCTATTCTATCTG
The DNA here is from genome assembly GCF_027579735.1 of Bombina bombina. NCBI lineage: Eukaryota > Metazoa > Chordata > Amphibia > Anura > Bombinatoridae > Bombina > Bombina bombina. The sequence goes on along the minus strand of NC_069503.1, from coordinate 672,426,823 downwards.
GATCATCAATATTGCCATCTATCGGTGTAGTGATACTTAGGGTGATATCCCTTCTTAGTGTTGACAACAGATCCATAACTATAATTAAGGGTGTGTGCAGGCAGTGTTCTTAAGCATATAATGCCGCTGACAGCTGTCCTAAAGGGTAGCAGCTCAAAGACCTACTAGGAAAAAACAATCTAAAATGGAGAGAATTGGACCGAGCGCTACAGTGGGTCCTTAAGCTTACTAACAGTTAGCCTCCTAGTAGGCTGATAATAGTACTAATACGAAAAGGTGAGAGTAAGCGCTAAAAGAGCTTAAAAGGCTAACGAACTTGTGGCTAAATCTTACAATTTATTACCTTCGATAAAGGCTAAACATAAACAAATATCACAATAAAACCACAATAACACAATAAAATTAGAAACATGGATCCATGTCTAACTTCTAAAAACATAAGTACATAATAAAACCTCCTGGGAGATGCGAATTACAGTGGGAGTATTGACACTCCTTGATAGTGATACACAAGTGTGGGAAGTTGAATAAAAATACAAATATTAATACTTATAAGCAAAATTATAAACCATAAAACGATTCCAAACTCACAATGTCAATCAAATATAAAGTCAATCAGAAATAGTGAAAAAATGGTGGAAAAAGTAAAATGTGAATGTTCGTATTAAACCGTGGGTGTGTCCTCCAACGTTGCTGATGGGTAGTGAGAGATCTATAGTCAAATATAGATGTTAGATGAAGTTGTAGAAAAATATGAGTAAAAAATATAATTCAACCTTTACGCAAAGGTCATTAGAACCAAAAGGCAAAAAACAAAAAGCAAAAAATAGAAAAAATAATAATAATAAATGAAAAAATCCACTTTGGTGAAATCAAATATGAAATGTAGCAATCCAAAAAAGAAAGCGTTCGTGTTAGTTGTGTGCAAAAAATGGGGGATTAAAACAAATTCTGTGCCCAGTGAGTTCAATGTCCCATCCGATGTTAAAAGTAAAATCACAATAAATAGCAACAAAAAAAACCTGTAGGAAAACAAAGAAAAACAAAATAGTGCAACACTGTATACAATAGATAATAATGGTAATTAAAATCAAGCTCACCAGTATGCCAACGCGTTTCGGCCTAGATTAGGCCTTTCTCAAGACTATACTGTGTAGTGATCTCTGGGAGCTTTAAATAGAGAGTGTGAGAAAACAATTGGTGCCGTTTTGGCGCCAAAATCGGAAAGACTTCCCTTTCCTGTTTGCCCCATTGCATCTCTGGGATGTTTCCTGTGGTTTCTAACCTATTCCCATCCAACCTGTATTAGTTGTAAATTAGAGAGCCTCTATTGTATGTATCGGTCTAGAAATGGCCTTATTGTTCCTAAGGGTTATTTGGCAATCATTCCGGTACTCTTCTACAGTGGCTCTATACATCCTTTGTGTATAGTAATAAATTGTTTGCTGTCTGCGGACTGATTTCCCTTTTTTTCTGTGTTGCTGTTATTATTAGGGAATGGATGCTTACTTTAGATCAACCTAATCCTTATATAGTCAGAAGCGCTCAAATCGGAAGACACCGGATGTTTACACAGCCGACTTCCGCCTTAGCTCCTTGGATGCGCTCAGATCGGGAGATACCGGATGCTTACACAGCCGACTTCCGCCCTGATTGATTTGCTCCATTACGTTATGGAGTGTGACCGGAAGTGAAGTCATGTCTTCCAGTTTGGCCTCTGGTTGTTGTGGTAAATTCCCACATTTGTCAGTTTTATTGTCAATGCCGGTTTTGGTTAGAACCTGATATGTCCATATTTAGGCTTTAGCTTCATATGTATGTGCATTTTGAAAGTAAATCAGAGTGAAATTGTCAAATCAATATATTTAGTAAATTAGTGGGATATATATTCAGAGTCTTCATGATATTATGAAACTTCTTAATCTGTCACTACTTTGTGGAACGGCTATAATTATCTAGCTTTTCTCAATGTTTGTAACGATCTCTATTCTGATCTGTTAGTCTGTATTAGAAAAAGACAAATAAAACAAATTAAACCCTGTGTTTGTGTATTTCTCACTACCTACTGTTATGGTCAACAGAGGTGAGGTGGATCTGTTATATATATCCTAAAATGGAGTTTTAGAGTTCACCGGAGTTGTTATCTTTCTGTTAAGTGAACCCGTTATTTATGGATACATCCTACCTGGAAATCAAACATACCGAAGGGCCAATTTTTGAGGGTGAGGAAGAACTGTTCAACAACCGAAAAATGGACCACACAGGTGAACTTATTGAAACAGCGCTTCTTAGAAAGGGGGTATGATAAAGAATCCCTGGATGAAAAAATCAAAGAAGTTGGCAAGATCAATAGAGAGAACCTCCTGCGCTACAAAAATAAACCAAAAAAGATCTGGAATGACATAATAATAGATGTCCCCATGATTTCGGAATATTGTGAGAACAGATACATCCTGGAAAGGATTATCAAGAAACATTGGGCTATACTCAAAGAGGACGACGTGATTGGGGAAAAGCTGATCTCACAACCAAAATTCATTTACAGGAAAACTAGGAATTTGAAAACTATGCTAGCTCCTAGCATTCCAAGAAAAGGGAATACCAACTACGTCACAAACTGCCACAAGAAAAGCATCAAAGGATTCTATCCATGTCCAAGCTGTAAAGCTTGCAAGAATGGTCGAAAGACTGACACCTTTTCATCCTTTCAAAAGAACGAGAAATATAGGATCAAAGAGTTGATCAGATGTAACGATAAAAATATCATCTATCTAGTCTCCTGCACCTGTGGGTTGCAATACGTAGGGCAAACATCAAGAGCCCTTAAGGATAGGATTAGGGAACACATCCTATGCATCGAGAAAGGTAGAACGGATACCCCACTTTATAAACACTTTGCGACAACCCATAAGGGAAATCTAAAAGACTTCAGTTTTTTGGGAATCCAAAAGGTAAAAGCAGACTGGCGAGGAGGGAACCACTAACAGAGACTATTATTTAATGAGTCAAGATGGATCTTTTTGATGGACTGTCTTTATCCCAAAGGTCTAAATCATAAGGAAGACCTAACACACTTGCTTTCTATTAAATAACAGTTCCCATATAAGACTTAATTGGTACCTTGACCATAATATAAGCCCACTGAGATGGTTACCATAACTTTGATCTCCCACGTCTAGAATAAGGAAGCATCCTGGTTAAATACACACCAGGTGGACCTCGAAATGAATACATCTCAGTCAGCAATTTAACTAAAAGCTATAACTGCTAAACATCTACCTTTTGAAATAGACCAAGGATGAACTAAGAAAGAATAGAATACCTGTCCTGCACTACCTAATCAGGGTACTTACAAAATTCTATAATAAAGACAAGAACCAAGTATCAGTTAGAAATTTACTGTAGTATAGAAATATACCAGTATAAATATAATGGACACAAAGAATGATATAAACAATAGTACATTATGTCTGACAACAGATCCATACACCAAAAATAACTATTTAGAAAACAGTTTTTAAGAAATCATTCAGTAATATCCAATTCAACAACACCTAGACATTTACTTAGGATAGAACTTTCGAATGGAACATGAATCCCTCATTAGTAGATCCCTCGTTCACAATCTGATCCATAAATTATAGCCCAATGAAGAATAAAATGGTAAATCCTAAAGCTCAACAAGTAAACTAAGGATCCAAGTATAGTCACACTATGTATGTTAGAATATCCAACATAAGTCACCTATAAGAATAGATCTTCTAGATCAATATCTGACCCCAGCTTATATTTGAAAAATAGCCACCCTTAGTAAGACACCCACGTATTTATCTAATGTACCACTCAAGTACCTTGAGTTTATAACTTCATCTGAAAGAACAGTAAGGTCCAAACTCTCAGTGTATCCATAAATAACGGGTTCACTTAACAGAAAGATAACAACTCCGGTGAACTCTAAAACTCCATTTTAGGATATATATAACAGATCCACCTCACCTCTGTTGACCATAACAGTAGGTAGTGAGAAATACACAAACACAGGGTTTAATTTGTTTTATTTGTCTTTTTCTAATACAGACTAACAGATCAGAATAGAGATCGTTACAAACATTGAGAAAAGCTAGATAATTATAGCCGTTCCACAAAGTAGTGACAGATTAAGAAGTTTCATAATATCATGAAGACTCTGAATATATATCCCACTAATTTACTAAATATATTGATTTGACAATTTCACTCTGATTTACTTTCAAAATGCACATACATATGAAGCTAAAGCCTAAATATGGACATATCAGGTTCTAACCAAAACCGGCATTGACAATAAAACTGACAAATGTGGGAATTTACCACAACAACCAGAGGCCAAACCGGAAGACATGACTTCACTTCCGGTCACACTCCATAACGTAATGGAGCAAATCAATCAGGGCGGAAGTCGGCTGTGTAAGCATCCGGTATCTCCCGATCTGAGCGCATCCAAGGAGCTAAGGCGGAAGTCGGCTGTGTAAACATCCGGTGTCTTCCGATTTGAGCGCTTCTGACTATATAAGGATTAGGTTGATCTAAAGTAAGCATCCATTCCCTAATAATAACATCAACACAGAAAAAAAGGGAAATCAGTCCGCAGACAGCAAACAATTTATTACTATACACAAAGGATGTATAGAGCCACTGTAGAAGAGTACCGGAATGATTGCCAAATAACCCTTAGGAACAATAAGGCCATTTCTAGACCGATACATAGAATAGGGGCTCTCTAATTTACAACTAATACAGGTTGGATGGGAATAGGTTAGAAACCACAGGAAACATCCCAGAGATGCAATGGGGCAAACAGGAAAGGGAAGTCTTTCCGATTTTGGCGCCAAAACGGCACCAATTGTTTTCTCACACTCTCTATTTAAAGCTCCCAGAGATCACTACACAGTATAGTCTTGAGAAAGGCCTAATCTAGGCCGAAACACGTTGGCATACTGGTGAGCTTGATTTTAATTACCATTATTATCTATTGTATACAGTGTTGCACTATTTTGTTTTTCTTTGTTTTCCTACAGGTTTTTTTGTTGCTATTTATTGTGATTTTACTTTTAACATCGGATGGGACATTGAACTCACTGGGCACAGAATTTGTTTTAATCCCCCATTTTTTGCACACAACTAACACGAACGCTTTCTTTTTTGGATTGCTACATTTCATATTTGATTTCACCAAAGTGGATTTTTTCATTTATTATTATTATTTTTTCTATTTTTTGCTTTTTGTTTTTTGCCTTTTGGTTCTAATGACCTTTGCGTAAAGGTTGAATTATATTTTTTACTCATTTTTTTCTACAACTTCATCTAACATCTATATTTGACTATAGATCTCTCACTACCCATCAGCAACGTTGGAGGACACACCCACGGTTTAATACGAACATTCACATTTTACTTTTTCCACCATTTTTTCACTATTTCTGATTGACTTTATATTTATTGACATTGTGAGTTTGGAATCGTTTTATGGTTTATAATTTTGCTTATAAGTATTAATATTTGTATTTTTATTCAACTTCCCACACTTGTGTATCACTATCAAGGAGTGTCAATACTCCCACTGTAATTCACATCTCCCAGGAGGTTTTATTATGTACTTATGTTTTTAGAAGTTAGACATGGATCCATGTTTCTAATTTTATTGTGTTATTGTGGTTTTATTGTGATATTTGTTTATGTTTAGCCTTTATCGAAGGTAATAAATTGTAAGATTTAGCCACAAGTTCGTTAGCCTTTTAAGCTCTTTTAGCGCTTACTCTCACCTTTTCGTATTAGTACTATTATCAGCCTACTAGGAGGCTAACTGTTAGTAAGCTTAAGGCCCCACTGTAGCGCTCGGTCCAATTCTCTCCATTTTAGATTGTTTTTTCCTAGTAGGTCTTTGAGCTGCTACCCTTTAGGACAGCTGTCAGCGGCATTATATGCTTAAGAACACTGCCCGCACACACCCTTAATTATAGTTATGGATCTGTTGTCAACACTAAGAAGGGATATCACCCTAAGTATCACTACACCGATAGATGGCAATATTGATGATCCAGATAGAATAGATATTCCATCCATATTCAAAAATTTAGAGAAACTCCTCATCTCTGAAGTCAAATATAAGGCCGAAATTTCATTTTTAAATAAATGTTTGGAACTCGACATCATCCCTAAAGGCCTGAGTATTAGAAAGGAGTGCTCATTTCAGCTAGCTGATCCAGACTTTGCTGAGAAATGGATGAATATTCTCTTGGAAACATCGAGACAACTAATGAAATTGATCATTGAGTTCAAGTCTTCCCTAATCACCAAATTAGACGACGAGATCAAAGATGACGAAGTACTGTTAACCAATTTGGACAGTACAGGACCTGAGTCTAAGGAGATAGCTGAAAGAAGGGATACACTAATCAAACGGGTCACAAAAACAAGAGAAGATGTGATCCAAAAGAAGATGAAGAAGCTAAACAGGGAACTGGACACCAAGAATTTGGCGGATGGGAATAACACACGAGGCAACGACCCATCATATGAGACAAGGGAGGTATATCCACAAGAAACATTAGAACGAGATCCTAAAGAGAAAGATGAAGACACACGAGATAACTGGACAGAGGTCAACTACAGAAAAAAGAAAACACAGGGGCACTATCTGAAAACAGGGAATGAGGGTTACGGAAGACGTAGAACACATTTCCGCTCCCCTGTGAGAACAAATAATAGCCACTATCCCGACACGAGAGACTCTATATACAATAGAGATCACGGATACAACATGTATCAGGCAGATGAACAATACCACAGAGAATACAATGATTATGGTTACTCCAAAAGGAGACCATGGTACAGTAATAGAAGAAATCGAGATCAAACTTACTGGGAACACGAACCTGGGTTCGGGAGCAGTAGGCAGAACTATGGACATTTCCGTCCACAGACCTACCATCACAAACGCCAACATTACTACCATGATGATAGAAGATCACCACCCCGTTGGAGGGCAAACTATAGAAATGAAGGGACAAACCATTTAAGGTCCGATGAAAAATCATACGCTCAGACAGGCTATAGAGAACACAATCAGAATATGCATAAAGGATATAGAAAACTAAGCTGGAAAGATGATTGTTCTTACATCCAGAGAGATCCACAATGGAATAATAACCAACAACACTCCAATGTGCGAGAGGGCCAACACACACATACCCCACAACAACCTAGGCCCCTCACAATGCAAGAAAATGCCCAAGGAACAGACAAAGTTTTTTTAGGGGAGAGCCCCCTACCAACGAGGGAAAAAGATAAAAACAAACAAACACTAAAAAGAAAAAATACGGATACAGACGAACAATCATGTTCCACAAACAGAAAAAGACCCTTAGAGGATCCAGAGGGGGCAGTAGATCAAGGAAACAGAAGCAAGATCAGACAACAGTACTAGGCTCCAAGAACAATAACCCCACTAGTGATGGCACCGACAAAACGACTAAAGGACTGTTTAATCTGAGTTCTACCACACTGACAGCAAAAGAAATAGAGGTACTCTCATACGGACTGAGCTTTGCCCCATCCAAAAAGATGGACAAATTCCAAACCTTTATAAGTGCCAAGGAACTGGTTAGGAAGCTAACCCTAAAAAGGCATTTCCTAAAATCTCCAATTGAGGCATATCCAACATCTCAAATAACTAATGTCAATGACCGGTTTGTACATACCGACTTAAAGGCCAAGTCTTCATTTTACCCCATCACCAGCAAAGGGAATCATATCGAGACATTCTAAATGAATGTCTGCCAAGACATAAGGAACCTGAAACTATCAAAATGCAATCAGATTAGACATAATCTAACAAGACCACAACTGGAGACAATCAAAAACCTAGAAAGGAATCACCAATTAATCATCAAACCAGCCGATAAAGGTGGCGGTATCGTCATTATGGATAAGACCAAATATGAGGACGAATGTCTGAGGATTTTGAGTGATGCCAGTACCTATCAAAAACTCTGTAACAATCTAGTTGCAAGGTTCAAGAAAGAACTAGAGGTCCTCCTTGGAGAAGCAAAAACAGAGGGAATTCTCAGCGAAAGGGAATATAACTACATCAGAGTATCATACCCAAAAACACCTGTCTTCTACCAACTACCTAAAGTCCACAAGTCTATGATAGATCCACCGGGAAGGCCCATCATATCCGGGATAGGATCCTTGACAAGTAATTTATCTGAGTATGTGGACAAGATATTACAGAAATATGTAGTATCATTACCATCGTATCTCAGGGATTCGACACAAGTTCTGTCACTACTAAATACAATTTCCTGGAAAGATAACTACATAATGGCTACATGTGACGTTGCGTCACTATATACCAGCATCCCACACAATCTTGGGATAGAGGCAGTTAACTCATTTCTAAAAAAAGATGAGGAAATACCCGACAAACAGAGGATTTTCATACTGGACTGCATTAACTATATCTTGAATCATAATTATTTCTGCAATAACAACCAGTTTTATAAACAACTGTGCGGCACAGCAATGGGGACCAGGTTCGCGCCAAGCTATGCCAATCTTTATATGGGCGCATGGGAAAACATCTTCTGGGACTCATGCCCAGCTGGCGCGGACCTGGTCCAGTATTCAAGATATATAGATGACATTTTTATAATTTGGAGTGGCTCATTGGAAGATCTGCTGTATACTATTGATATAATGAACAACAACGAGAAAAATCTGAAGTTCACACACCAATACAGCCAAGAGAAATTGGACTTCTTGGATCTGAGGATTGAGGTGAAGAACGGCAAGCTTGAGACGTCAACCTTCTTTAAGGAGGTTGACTGTAATAACTATATACACAACACAAGCTGCCATCATCCTACCTGGAAATCAAACATACCGAAGGGCCAATTTTTGAGGGTGAGGAAGAACTGTTCAACAACCGAAAAATGGACCACACAGGTGAACTTATTGAAACAGCGCTTCTTAGAAAGGGGGTATGATAAAGAATCCCTGGATGAAAAAATCAAAGAAGTTGGCAAGATCAATAGAGAGAACCTCCTGCGCTACAAAAATAAACCAAAAAAGATCTGGAATGACATAATAATAGATGTCCCCATGATTTCGGAATATTATGAGAACAGATACATCCTGGAAAGGATTATCAAGAAACATTGGGCTATACTCAAAGAGGACGACGTGATTGGTGAAAAGCTGATCTCACAACCAAAATTCATTTACAGGAAAACTAGGAATTTGAAAACTATGCTAGCTCCTAGCATTCCAAGAAAAGGGAATACCAACTACGTCACAAACTGCCACAAGAAAAGCATCAAAGGATTCTATCCATGTCCAAGCTGTAAAGCTTGCAAGAATGGTCGAAAGACTGACACCTTTTCATCCTTTCAAAAGAACGAGAAATATAGGATCAAAGAGTTGATCAGATGTAACGATAAAAATATCATCTATCTAGTCTCCTGCACCTGTGGGTTGCAATACGTAGGGCAAACATCAAGAGCCCTTAAGGATAGGATTAGGGAACACATCCTATGCATCGAGAAAGGTAGAACGGATACCCCACTTTATAAACACTTTGCGACAACCCATAAGGGAAATCTAAAAGACTTCAGTTTTTTGGGAATCCAAAAGGTAAAAGCAGACTGGCGAGGAGGGAACCACGAACAGAGACTATTATTTAATGAGTCAAGATGGATCTTTTTGATGGACTGTCTTTATCCCAAAGGTCTAAATCATAAGGAAGACCTAACACACTTGCTTTCTATTAAATAACAGTTCCCATATAAGACTTAATTGGTACCTTGACCATAATATAAGCCCACTGCGATGGTTACCATAACTTTGATCTCCCACGTCTAGAATAAGGAAGCATCCTGGTTAAATACACACCAGGTGGACCTCGAAATGAATACATCTCAGTCAGCAATTTAACTAAAAGCTATAACTGCTAAACATCTACCTTTTGAAATAGACCAAGGATGAACTAAGAAAGAATAGAATACCTGTCCTGCACTACCTAATCAGGGTACTTACAAAATTCTATAATAAAGACAAGAACCAAGTATCAGTTAGAAATTTACTGTAGTATAGAAATATACCAGTATAAATATAATGGACACAAAGAATGATATAAACAATAGTACATTATGTCTGACAACAGATCCATACACCAAAAATAACTATTTAGAAAACAGTTTTTAAGAAATCATTCAGTAATATCCAATTCAACAACACCTAGACATTTACTTAGGATAGAACTTTCGAATGGAACATGAATCCCTCATTAGTAGATCCCTCGTTCACAATCTGATCCATAAATTATAGCCCAATGAAGAATAAAATGGTAAATCCTAAAGCTCAACAAGTAAACTAAGGATCCAAGTATAGTCACACTATGTATGTTAGAATATCCAACATAAGTCACCTATAAGAATAGATCTTCTAGATCAATATCTGACCCCAGCTTATATTTGAAAAATAGCCACCCTTAGTAAGACACCCACGTATTTATCTAATGTACCACTCAAGTACCTTGAGTTTATAACTTCATCTGAAAGAACAGTAAGGTCCAAACTCTCAGTGTATCCATAAATAACGGGTTCACTTAACAGAAAGATAACAACTCCGGTGAACTCTAAAACTCCATTTTAGGATATATATAACAGATCCACCTCACCTCTGTTGACCATAACAGTAGGTAGTGAGAAATACACAAACACAGGGTTTAATTTGTTTTATTTGTCTTTTTCTAATACAGACTAACAGATCAGAATAGAGATCGTTACAAACATTGAGAAAAGCTAGATAATTATAGCCGTTCCACAAAGTAGTGACAGATTAAGAAGTTTCATAATATCATGAAGACTCTGAATATATATCCCACTAATTTACTAAATATATTGATTTGACAATTTCACTCTGATTTACTTTCAAAATGCACATACATATGAAGCTAAAGCCTAAATATGGACATATCAGGTTCTAACCAAAACCGGCATTGACAATAAAACTGACAAATGTGGGAATTTACCACAACAACCAGAGGCCAAACCGGAAGACATGACTTCACTTCCGGTCACACTCCATAACGTAATGGAGCAAATCAATCAGGGCGGAAGTCGGCTGTGTAAGCATCCGGTATCTCCCGATCTGAGCGCATCCAAGGAGCTAAGGCGGAAGTCGGCTGTGTAAACATCCGGTGTCTTCCGATTTGAGCGCTTCTGACTATATAAGGATTAGGTTGATCTAAAGTAAGCATCCATTCCCTAATAATAACATCAACACAGAAAAAAAGGGAAATCAGTCCGCAGACAGCAAACAATTTATTACTATACACAAAGGATGTATAGAGCCACTGTAGAAGAGTACCGGAATGATTGCCAAATAACCCTTAGGAACAATAAGGCCATTTCTAGACCGATACATAGAATAGGGGCTCTCTAATTTACAACTAATACAGGTTGGATGGGAATAGGTTAGAAACCACAGGAAACATCCCAGAGATGCAATGGGGCAAACAGGAAAGGGAAGTCTTTCCGATTTTGGCGCCAAAACGGCACCAATTGTTTTCTCACACTCTCTATTTAAAGCTCCCAGAGATCACTACACAGTATAGTCTTGAGAAAGGCCTAATCTAGGCCGAAACACGTTGGCATACTGGTGAGCTTGATTTTAATTACCATTATTATCTATTGTATACAGTGTTGCACTATTTTGTTTTTCTTTGTTTTCCTACAGGTTTTTTTGTTGCTATTTATTGTGATTTTACTTTTAACATCGGATGGGACATTGAACTCACTGGGCACAGAATTTGTTTTAATCCCCCATTTTTTGCACACAACTAACACGAACGCTTTCTTTTTTGGATTGCTACATTTCATATTTGATTTCACCAAAGTGGATTTTTTCATTTATTATTATTATTTTTTCTATTTTTTGCTTTTTGTTTTTTGCCTTTTGGTTCTAATGACCTTTGCGTAAAGGTTGAATTATATTTTTTACTCATTTTTTTCTACAACTTCATCTAACATCTATATTTGACTATAGATCTCTCACTACCCATCAGCAACGTTGGAGGACACACCCACGGTTTAATACGAACATTCACATTTTACTTTTTCCACCATTTTTTCACTATTTCTGATTGACTTTATATTTGATTGACATTGTGAGTTTGGAATCGTTTTATGGTTTATAATTTTGCTTATAAGTATTAATATTTGTATTTTTATTCAACTTCCCACACTTGTGTATCACTATCAAGGAGTGTCAATACTCCCACTGTAATTCACATCTCCCAGGAGGTTTTATTATGTACTTATGTTTTTAGAAGTTAGACATGGATCCATGTTTCTAATTTTATTGTGTTATTGTGGTTTTATTGTGATATTTGTTTATGTTTAGCCTTTTACGAAGGTAATAAATTGTAAGATTTAGCCACAAGTTCGTTAGCCTTTTAAGCTCTTTTAGCGCTTACTCTCACCTTTTCGTATTAGTACTATTATCAGCCTACTAGGAGGCTAACTGTTAGTAAGCTTAAGGCCCCACTGTAGCGCTCGGTCCAATTCTCTCCATTTTAGATTGTTTTTTCCTAGTAGGTCTTTGAGCTGCTACCCTTTAGGACAGCTGTCAGCGGCATTATATGCTTAAGAACACTGCCCGCACACACCCTTAATTATAGTTATGGATCTGTTGTCAACACTAAGAAGGGATATCACCCTAAGTATCACTACACCGATAGATGGCAATATTGATGATCCAGATAGAATAGATATTCCATCCATATTCAAAAATTTAGAGAAACTCCTCATCTCTGAAGTCAAATATAAGGCCGAAATTTCATTTTTAAATAAATGTTTGGAACTCGACATCATCCCTAAAGGCCTGAGTATTAGAAAGGAGTGCTCATTTCAGCTAGCTGATCCAGACTTTGCTGAGAAATGGATGAATATTCTCTTGGAAACATCGAGACAACTAATGAAATTGATCATTGAGTTCAAGTCTTCCCTAATCACCAAATTAGACGACGAGATCAAAGATGACGAAGTACTGTTAACCAATTTGGACAGTACAGGACCTGAGTCTAAGGAGATAGCTGAAAGAAGGGATACACTAATCAAACGGGTCACAAAAACAAGAGAAGATGTGATCCAAAAGAAGATGAAGAAGCTAAACAGGGAACTGGACACCAAGAATTTGGCGGATGGGAATAACACACGAGGGAACGACCCATCATATGAGACAAGGGAGGTATATCCACAAGAAACATTAGAACGAGATCCTAAAGAGAAAGATGAAGACACACGAGATAACTGGACAGAGGTCAACTACAGAAAAAAGAAAACACAGGGGCACTATCTGAAAACAGGGAATGAGGGTTACGGAAGACGTAGAACACATTTCCGCTCCCCTGTGAGAACAAATAATAGCCACTATCCCGACACGAGAGACTCTATATACAATAGAGATCACGGATACAACATGTATCAGGCAGATGAACAATACCACAGAGAATACAATGATTATGGTTACTCCAAAAGGAGACCATGGTACAGTAATAGAAGAAATCGAGATCAAACTTACTGGGAACACGAACCTGGGTTCGGGAGCAGTAGGCAGAACTATGGACATTTCCGTCCACAGACCTACCATCACAAACGCCAACATTACTACCATGATGATAGAAGATCACCACCCCGTTGGAGGGCAAACTATAGAAATGAAGGGACAAACCATTTAAGGTCCGATGAAAAATCATACGCTCAGACAGGCTATAGAGAACACAATCAGAATATGCATAAAGGATATAGAAAACTAAGCTGGAAAGATGATTGTTCTTACATCCAGAGAGATCCACAATGGAATAATAACCAACAACACTCCAATGTGCGAGAGGGCCAACACACACATACCCCACAACAACCTAGGCCCCTCACAATGCAAGAAAATGCCCAAGGAACAGACAAAGTTTTTTTAGGGGAGAGCCCCCTACCAACGAGGGAAAAAGATAAAAACAAACAAACACTAAAAAGAAAAAATACGGATACAGACGAACAATCATGTTCCACAAACAGAAAAAGACCCTTAGAGGATCCAGAGGGGGCAGTAGATCAAGGAAACAGAAGCAAGATCAGACAACAGTACTAGGCTCCAAGAACAATAACCCCACTAGTGATGGCACCGACAAAACGACTAAAGGACTGTTTAATCTGAGTTCTACCACACTGACAGCAAAAGAAATAGAGGTACTCTCATACGGACTGAGCTTTGCCCCATCCAAAAAGATGGACAAATTCCAAACCTTTATAAGTGCCAAGGAACTGGTTAGGAAGCTAACCCTAAAAAGGCATTTCCTAAAATCTCCAATTGAGGCATATCCAACATCTCAAATAACTAATGTCAATGACCGGTTTGTACATACCGACTTAAAGGCCAAGTCTTCATTTTACCCCATCACCAGCAAAGGGAATCATATCGAGACATTCTAAATGAATGTCTGCCAAGACATAAGGAACCTGAAACTATCAAAATGCAATCAGATTAGACATAATCTAACAAGACCACAACTGGAGACAATCAAAAACCTAGAAAGGAATCACCAATTAATCATCAAACCAGCCGATAAAGGTGGCGGTATCGTCATTATGGATAAGACCAAATATGAGGACGAATGTCTGAGGATTTTGAGTGATGCCAGTACCTATCAAAAACTCTGTAACAATCTAGTTGCAAGGTTCAAGAAAGAACTAGAGGTCCTCCTTGGAGAAGCAAAAACAGAGGGAATTCTCAGCGAAAGGGAATATAACTACATCAGAGTATCATACCCAAAAACACCTGTCTTCTACCAACTACCTAAAGTCCACAAGTCTATGATAGATCCACCGGGAAGGCCCATCATATCCGGGATAGGATCCTTGACAAGTAATTTATCTGAGTATGTGGACAAGATATTACAGAAATATGTAGTATCATTACCATCGTATCTCAGGGATTCGACACAAGTTCTGTCACTACTAAATACAATTTCCTGGAAAGATAACTACATAATGGCTACATGTGACGTTGCGTCACTATATACCAGCATCCCACACAATCTTGGGATAGAGGCAGTTAACTCATTTCTAAAAAAAGATGAGGAAATACCCGACAAACAGAGGATTTTCATACTGGACTGCATTAACTATATCTTGAATCATAATTATTTCTGCAATAACAACCAGTTTTATAAACAACTGTGCGGCACAGCAATGGGGACCAGGTTCGCGCCAAGCTATGCCAATCTTTATATGGGCGCATGGGAAAACATCTTCTGGGACTCATGCCCAGCTGGCGCGGACCTGGTCCAGTATTCAAGATATATAGATGACATTTTTATAATTTGGAGTGGCTCATTGGAAGATCTGCTGTATACTATTGATATAATGAACAACAACGAGAAAAATCTGAAGTTCACACACCAATACAGCCAAGAGAAATTGGACTTCTTGGATCTGAGGATTGAGGTGAAGAACGGCAAGCTTGAGACGTCAACCTTCTTTAAGGAGGTTGACTGTAATAACTATATACACAACACAAGCTGCCATCATCCTACCTGGAAATCAAACATACCGAAGGGCCAATTTTTGAGGGTGAGGAAGAACTGTTCAACAACCGAAAAATGGACCACACAGGTGAACTTATTGAAACAGCGCTTCTTAGAAAGGGGGTATGATAAAGAATCCCTGGATGAAAAAATCAAAGAAGTTGGCAAGATCAATAGAGAGAACCTCCTGCGCTACAAAAATAAACCAAAAAAGATCTGGAATGACATAATAATAGATGTCCCCATGATTTCGGAATATTATGAGAACAGATACATCCTGGAAAGGATTATCAAGAAACATTGGGCTATACTCAAAGAGGACGACGTGATTGGTGAAAAGCTGATCTCACAACCAAAATTCATTTACAGGAAAACTAGGAATTTGAAAACTATGCTAGCTCCTAGCATTCCAAGAAAAGGGAATACCAACTACGTCACAAACTGCCACAAGAAAAGCATCAAAGGATTCTATCCATGTCCAAGCTGTAAAGCTTGCAAGAATGGTCGAAAGACTGACACCTTTTCATCCTTTCAAAAGAACGAGAAATATAGGATCAAAGAGTTGATCAGATGTAACGATAAAAATATCATCTATCTAGTCTCCTGCACCTGTGGGTTGCAATACGTAGGGCAAACATCAAGAGCCCTTAAGGATAGGATTAGGGAACACATCCTATGCATCGAGAAAGGTAGAACGGATACCCCACTTTTTAAACACTTTGCGACAACCCATAAGGGAAATCTAAAAGACTTCAGTTTTTTGGGAATCCAAAAGGTAAAAGCAGACTGGCGAGGAGGGAACCACGAACAGAGACTATTATTTAATGAGTCAAGATGGATCTTTTTGATGGACTGTCTTTATCCCAAAGGTCTAAATCATAAGGAAGACCTAACACACTTGCTTTCTATTAAATAACAGTTCCCATATAAGACTTAATTGGTACCTTGACCATAATATAAGCCCACTGCGATGGTTACCATAACTTTGATCTCCCACGTCTAGAATAAGGAAGCATCCTGGTTAAATACACACCAGGTGGACCTCGAAATGAATACATCTCAGTCAGCAATTTAACTAAAAGCTATAACTGCTAAACATCTACCTTTTGAAATAGACCAAGGATGAACTAAGAAAGAATAGAATACCTGTCCTGCACTACCTAATCAGGGTACTTACAAAATTCTATAATAAAGACAAGAACCAAGTATCAGTTAGAAATTTACTGTAGTATAGAAATATACCAGTATAAATATAATGGACACAAAGAATGATATAAACAATAGTACATTATGTCTGACAACAGATCCATACACCAAAAATAACTATTTAGAAAACAGTTTTTAAGAAATCATTCAGTAATATCCAATTCAACAACACCTAGACATTTACTTAGGATAGAACTTTCGAATGGAACATGAATCCCTCATTAGTAGATCCCTCGTTCACAATCTGATCCATAAATTATAGCCCAATGAAGAATAAAATGGTAAATCCTAAAGCTCAACAAGTAAACTAAGGATCCAAGTATAGTCACACTATGTATGTTAGAATATCCAACATAAGTCACCGATAAGAATAGATCTTCTAGATCAATATCTGACCCCAGCTTATATTTGAAAAATAGCCACCCTTAGTAAGACACCCACGTATTTATCTAATGTACCACTCAAGTACCTTGAGTTTATAACTTCATCTGAAAGAACAGTAAGGTCCAAACTCTCAGTGTATCCATAAATAACGGGTTCACTTAACAGAAAGATAACAACTCCGGTGAACTCTAAAACTCCATTTTAGGATATATATAACAGATCCACCTCACCTCTGTTGACCATAACAGTAGGTAGTGAGAAATACACAAACACAGGGTTTAATTTGTTTTATTTGTCTTTTTCTAATACAGACTAACAGATCAGAATAGAGATCGTTACAAACATTGAGAAAAGCTAGATAATTATAGCCGTTCCACAAAGTAGTGACAGATTAAGAAGTTTCATAATATCATGAAGACTCTGAATATATATCCCACTAATTTACTAAATATATTGATTTGACAATTTCACTCTGATTTACTTTCAAAATGCACATACATATGAAGCTAAAGCCTAAATATGGACATATCAGGTTCTAACCAAAACCGGCATTGACAATAAAACTGACAAATGTGGGAATTTACCACAACAACCAGAGGCCAAACCGGAAGACATGACTTCACTTCCGGTCACACTCCATAACGTAATGGAGCAAATCAATCAGGGCGGAAGTCGGCTGTGTAAGCATCCGGTATCTCCCGATCTGAGCGCATCCAAGGAGCTAAGGCGGAAGTCGGCTGTGTAAACATCCGGTGTCTTCCGATTTGAGCGCTTCTGAATATATAAGGATTAGGTTGATCTAAAGTAAGCATCCATTCCCTAATAATAACATCAACACAGAAAAAAAGGGAAATCAGTCCGCAGATAGCAAACAATTTATTACTATACACAAAGGATGTATAGAGCCACTGTAGAAGAGTACCGGAATGATTGCCAAATAGCCCTTAGGAACAATAAGGCCATTTCTAGACCGATACATAGAATAGAGGCTCTCTAATTTACAACTAATACAGGTTGGATGGGAATAGGTTAGAAACCACAGGAAACATCCCAGAGATGCAATGGGGCAAACAGGAAAGGGAAGTCTTTCCGATTTTGGCGCCAAAACGGCACCAATTGTTTTCTCACACTCTCTATTTAAAGCTCCCAGAGATCACTACACAGTATAGTCTTGAGAAAGGCCTAATCTAGGCCGAAACGCGTTGGCATACTGGTGAGCTTGATTTTAATTACCATTATTATCTATTGTATACAGTGTTGCACTATTTTGTTTTTCTTTGTTTTCCTACAGGTTTTTTTGTTGCTATTTATTGTGATTTTACTTTTAACATCGGATGGGACATTGAACTCACTGGGCACAGAATTTGTTTTAATCCCCCATTTTTTGCACACAACTAACACGAACGCTTTCTTTTTTGGATTGCTACATTTCATATTTGATTTCACCAAAGTGGATTTTTTCATTTATTATTATTATTTTTTCTATTTTTTGCTTTTTGTTTTTTGCCTTTTGCGTAAAGGTTGAATTATATTTTTTACTCATTTTTTTCTACAACTTCATCTAACATCTATATTTGACTATAGATCTCTCACTACCCATCAGCAACGTTGGAGGACACACCCACGGTTTAATACGAACATTCACATTTTACTTTTTCCACCATTTTTTCACTATTTCTGATTGACTTTATATTTGATTGACATTGTGAGTTTGGAATCGTTTTATGGTTTATAATTTTGCTTATAAGTATTAATATTTGTATTTTTATTCAACTTCCCACACTTGTGTATCACTATCAAGGAGTGTCAATACTCCCACTGTAATTCGCATCTCCCAGGAGGTTTTATTATGTACTTATGTTTTTAGAAGTTAGACATGGATCCATGTTTCTAATTTTATTGTGTTATTGTGGTTTTATTGTGATATTTGTTTATGTTTAGCCTTTATCGAAGGTAATAAATTGTAAGATTTAGCCACAAGTTCGTTAGCCTTTTAAGCTCTTTTAGCGCTTACTCTCACCTTTTCGTAATACAACGTTGTAATTATATTAACCAGGTATAATAGCTATTAAATAGTTAAGAACTATTTAATAGTTACCTAGTTAAAATAATTACAAAATTACCTGTAAAATAAATCCTAACCTAAGTTACAATTAAACCTAACACTACACTATCAATAAATTAATTAAATACAATACCTTCAATTATCTACTATTAAACCTAACACTACACTATCAATAAATCAATTAAATACAATATCTACAAATAAATACAATGAAATAAACTAACTAAAGTACAAAAAATAAAAAAGAACTAAGTTACAAAAAATAAAAAAATATTTACAAACATTAGAAAAATATTAAAATAATTTTAAACTAATTACACCTACTCTAAGCCCCCTAATAAAATAACAAAGCCCCCCAAAATAAAAAAATGCCCTACCCTATTCTAAATTAAAAAAGTTCAAAGCTCTTTTACCTTACCAGCCCTGAAAAGGGCCCTTTGCGGGGCATGCCCCAAAGAATTCAGCTCTTTTGCCTGTAAAAAAAAAAACACATACATACCCCCCCCAACATTACAACCCACCACCCACATACCCCTAATCTAACCCAAACCCCCCTTAAATAAACCTAACACTAAGCCCTTGAAGATCTTCCTACCTTATCTTCACCTCGCCGGGTATCACACCGATCCGTCCTGGCTCCAATGTCTTGATCCAAGCCCAAGCGGGGGTCTGAAGATGTCCATGATCTGGCTGAAGTCTTCATCCAAGCGGGAGCTGAAGAGGTCCATGATCCGACTGAAGTCTTCTATCAACGGCATCTTCAATCTTCTTTCTTCCGGATCCATGTTCATCCCGCCGACGCGGAACATCCATCTTCACCGACGACTTCCAGACGAATGACGGTTCCTTTAAGGGATGTCATCCAAGATGGCGTCCCTCGAATTCCGATTGGCTGATAGGATTCTATCAGCCAATCGGAATTAAGTTAGGAAAATTCTGATTGGCTGATGGAATCAGCCAATCAGAATCAAGTATAATCCGATTGGCTGATCCCATCAGCCAATCAGATTGAGCTTGCATTCTATTGGCTGTTCCGATCAGCCAATAGAATGCGAGCTCAATCTGATTGGCTGATCGGATCAGCCAATCGGATTGAACTTGATTCTGATTGGCTGATTCCATCAGCCAATCAGAATTTTCCTACCTTAATTCCGATTGGCTGATAGGATTCTATCAGCCAATCAGAATTAAGGTAAGAAAATCTGATTGGCTGATTCAATCAGCCAATCAGATTCTAGTTCAATCCGAGTGGCTGATCCAATCAGCCAATCAGATTGAGCTTGCATTCTATTGGCTGATCGGAACAGCCAATAGAATGCAAGCTCAATCTGATTGGCTGATTGGATCAGCCAATCAGATTTTCTTACCTTAATTCATATTGGCTGATAGAATCCTATCAGCCAATCGGAATTCGACGGATGCCATCTTGGATGATGTCATTTAAAGGAAACTTCATTCGTCTTTCAGTCGTCGGGCCAGATGGATGTTCCACGTCGGAGGTCCGAAGAAAGAAGATTGAAGATGCCGCTTGGCGGAAAACTTCGCCCCGATGGAGGACCTCTTCCTTGCCGCTTGGATGAAGACATCGCCGGGATGGAAGACTTCTTCTTTGCTGCTTTGATGAAGACATTGCCCCGATTGGATGAAGAGTTCGGCCTGGCTGGGTGAAGACGACTCAAGGTAAGGAGATCTTCTGGGGCTTAGTGTTAGGTTTTTTAAGGGGGGTTTGGGTGGGTTTAGAGTAGGGGTATGTGGGTGGTGGGTTTTAATGTTGGGGGTGGTATTGTGGGGGGGGGGGGTTTACAGGCAAAAGAGCTTTTTACTTTGGGGCATGCCCCGCAAAAAGCCCTTTTAAGGGATGGTAAAAGAGCTGGTTAATTTTTAATTTAGAATAGGGTAGGGCATTTTTTTATTTTGGGGGGGCTTTATTATTTTATTAGGGGGCTTAGAATAGGTGTAATTAGCTTAAAATTTATTTTAGGATTTATTTTACAGGTAAATTGGTAATTATTTTAACTAGGTAGCTATTAAATAGTTATTAACTATTTAATAGCTATTGTACCTAGTTAAAATAAATACCAAGTTACCTGTAAAATAAATATAAACCCTAAAATAGCTACAATGTAATTATTAATTATATTGTAGCTTAGGGTTTATTTTATAGGTAAGTATTTAGATTTAAATAGGAATATTTTAATTAATAATATTAATATTAATTAGATTTATTTTAATAAGAATTTAGTTAGGGGTGTTAGAGTTAGATAGGGTTATTATACTTAATATATATATAATATAATAACTATATTAACTATATTAACCCTAATATATTTAGGGTTAATATAGTTAATATATATAATATAATAACTATATTAACTATATTAACCCTAATATAATTAGGGTTAATATAGTTAATATAGGTGGCGGCGGTGTATGGTTATTAGATTAGGGGGTAATACATTTATTATAGGTGGCGGCGGTATAGGGGGATTTAGATTATAGGCAAAAGAGCTGATTACTTTGTGACAATGCCCCGCAAAAAGCCCTTTAAGGGCTGGTAAAAGAGCTGATTACTTTGGGGCAAAGCCCCGCAAAAAGCCCTTTTAAGGGCTGGCAATAGAGCTGTTTACTTTGGGGTAATGCCACGCAAAAGCCCTTTTCAGGGCTATTTGTAGGATTAGACTTAGGTTTAGTGGTAGGGATAGTTTACTATTTTAGGGGTTAATAATTTAATATAGGTAGCGGCGGTATGGGGGATTAGATTAGGGGTTAATAATTTAATATAGGTGGCAGCTGTATAGGGGATTATATTAGGGGTTAATAATTTAATATAGGTGGCGGCGGTATAGTGGGATTAGATTAGGGGTTAATACTTTAATATAGGTGGCGGCGGGGTAGGAGCTCACATTAGGGGGTAGTTAATGCAGGTTGCGGCAGTATAAGGGGCTCACATTAGGGGGTAGGTAATGTAGATGGCGGCGGGGTAGGGGCTCACATTAGGGGGTAGGTAATGTAGATGGTGGCGGGGTAGGGGCTCACATTAGGGGGTAGGTAATGTAGATGGCGGCGGTGTAGGGGCTCACAGGGGGTAGGTAATGTAGATGGCGGCGGTGTAGGGGCTCACAATAGGGGGTTATACATTTAATGTAGGTGGCGGCGGGGTCCGGGAGCGGTGGTTTAGGGGTTAAATACTTTATTAGGGATTGTGGCGGGGGATCGCGGTTGACAGGTAGATAGACATTGTGAATGCGTTAGGTGTTAGGTTTTATTTAGCAGTTCGCGGTTGACAGGTAGATTGACATTGCGCATGCGTTAGGTTTTATTTTCCAGCTAGTTTAGGGAGTTACGAGGCTCCAATAGACAGTGTAAGGCTTACTACGCCTGCAATTTGTGGCGAGGTGAAAATGGAATAAGATTTCTACATTTCGCCACGTAAGTCCTTATGCTGTATATTGGATACCAAACTGCGCTGGTTTGGTATACCTGTATATGGGCCAAAAAACTACGGCTGAAGGCAGAAATATACAAGCATAACTTCTAGGTTACGCCGTATATGTGATACCAAACCAGCGCAAAATTTGGCGTCGCTGGCTTTTGCGGGCGACGCTGCATATCGGAACGAGGCCGATATCGCTTGCGCAACACAGTTTGCGCCTTACTTGTAATCTAGCTCTTATATTTTTATTTGTAAAAGTTTGACATTTTACATTGCAAAACAGTTAATTAAATATCATGTTACCTGTGGAATAAGATATCAGTATAGTGAAATCTGTCATTTCTGGCACAAATGAGTCTTGAAAATATTGCCATAATCCAGAGTTTTTTAGCCAGATGATTCGTACATAATTTGAAAATGGACATTTAAAAAAAAAAAAAAAAAAGGCTCCTCTCCGCCATGTACATTTTTGTTCAATATTTGTGGGATGTGAGGGGAACATAGAACCCATATGAAAGGGATGTGATGGGTCCTCAGAACAAATATTATTCTTTTGTGAAATGTTGGAAACTGGATTTTCCAACATCAAAAGGTTCAGGAAATCTTTTTTCATACTGTTTAATA
Organism: Bombina bombina; assembly: GCF_027579735.1. Classification (NCBI taxonomy): domain Eukaryota; kingdom Metazoa; phylum Chordata; class Amphibia; order Anura; family Bombinatoridae; genus Bombina; species Bombina bombina. Next base: position 672,403,486 of record NC_069503.1, on the reverse strand, counting down.
TTTTTTCCTTAAAACTTTTCTTTTGACGTCAGAAACCCTTTTCTGTCATTGCTCAACAGATTTCTCATTCTGAGCAGTCATTCAACCTGCCATCACTTTTGTATGGATGCTTCTCCCTCCAACTTGATTCCATTAGGTAGATATATTGTGGCTCTAAGGCGGTCACCAGCACTTCCTCTTCTTCCAGAGTAAAGCTTGATGCCACCATGGCAATCATTTTCAAGACTAAAGCGATTTAAGGAAGTGGTCCAATATATTTATATATATTTATTTTTTGTCATGTGATTAGTTATATGTGTTATAAATTCTCATTGGCTGTTAATGCAGATAATAACTGTATTTTTGTTAAAAATAAACTTTGCATTGAATTATGGTTGACTCTTGTTTTGTTAAAGAAGTTGCATGTGGCTGAAACGTTTGCCACAGTTAGAATTACAAATTAAGAGTATTACATTATGCATATGTCAGATACCTATTTGGGTTGTATGAAACACAAGCACATCAAAACTCAGGGAAATAAATATGCTTAATTAAATCATGATCACTATCATTATTGGCACTGTCTTGAAATATCCTTACATCCAATGATTCTAGCAGATGCCTAGTTGATGTTAACTGTAAGGCATAATGGAGGACATATGGCATATTGCAGCACTGAATGGACACAGCATTTTTGCCTTAGTTTTGGTAGTGGTGGAACTCACAACACCCCCTTTGGACTCCTAAGTAAACACTGTTGTTAAACTTATTTTCTTGTGTATTAATTAAAGTATACCAGTCCGACAAATATTTTACATTTTTTTCCACATGATAGTACATTTGTGTCTTTATTTGTTGATGTTTATAATAATGGGACATTTTTTAATGACAGCAATTTAAGGTACAGTGTAGTGCACTTCCTTTATGTGTTTGCAGTTTGTTTTAAAGCAGCTGCAGTGTATATCTATTTTTTAATAAAGGAAAATATTTGGCTATATTTTTCATTTTGAATAAAATATTTTTAGTAATTCATTACACTATGATAATGTTTAAATATTTAAAATAATGCAATTCAATGTAATAGTACTAAAAAAAAATGTATAGTAGGATGATTGCAATTATTCTAGTACACTGTCCCTTTAAACACATCCGTCTCTCGTAGTGGCCTATGGATTTACATAAAGGTCACTTCTTTGGGCTATATAGCAAATGTAAGAGTAGAAACTTTATTCAAGAATAGCATGTTGATTACTTAAACATATTTGTGATCACGCAATGTGAAATATTGTTCACGCGCTCTAAAGAAATCTCTAGAAATGTGTCATAATATTTTTCTATGTGTGCAGAAAGCTATTTCTGCATTTTATTGATGTTCATTTTGTATTATTCAAATCTGCAATGTAATAAAATTATTCTAAAGTATTTCCCACTTAATTGCTGTCTAAATAGGTGTTTGTTTGCAAACGACATAATACCTTCGCCATGTTTAACTTATAATCACAATGCCCACATAATGCTTACGTAGTAGTGTTCAACATGATGTTTGCTCAGTTTCAGTAGCAGTGTTCTGAGTTACCCATGTTTCAGGGTGTGTATATGGTAACATGCATTCAACCCCAGGACAGCACACGTATATTGACGCTGTATCACTATTCCTATTCCATTTTGCACACCCTGCAGCATGTAGAAGTCACAAGTGTCCATAAAAACACAGATAGAAATATGTAGACACACACACACTGATATATACGTATATATATATATATATATATATATATATACACACACATATATATATATATATATATATATATATATATATATATATATATATATATATATATATATATATATATATATATATATATATATACACACACATACACAGCCCTTCCTAGTCAAACACCTTGTCATATATATTGTAAAAGAAAAGGTGCCTTTACTAAAAAAGAAAGGTGCCGGTATTCATTGATTTTTTATTAATATATTCTGCCCAGTAACCTTGAGAAAAGAAAAGGGACAGCATTATTTATAATGTTTCATGTATTTTGCAGCCCCTCTTGTGAAAACTTGAGTATTTACATGATGATTACAAATATTACCTCTTATGAGTTGGCAGAGGTGGGGGTACTTAGTATCGGTGAGTACCCCCACAAAAAAGCCCTGTATATATATATATATATATATATATATATATATATATATATATATATATATATATATATATATATATTCTGCTCAGTAACCTTGAGAAAAGAAAAGGGACAGCTGATGAGTGGCAATAACCACAAAACAGTCTGTCCTGGGATGGTTATGAATCACTGCACTAACCCTAGCTAAGTTTATAAGCTGTGTGAACAGCGATACTTTGGTGTAAAGGGAACCTGTTGAAAAGCAGACTGAAGTAAAAAGGTGTGTCATTGTGTACTTAATTTGCATATCTTACCCAGAATCCTTTGCTGCATTGGAAACAATGTAATTCAGAGGTTTATATGTATATATGTATGTATATATATATATATATATATATATATATATATATATATATATATATGAATTTAATACTTTTTTAACATTGATATTTCGTTATACTTGTCATGTAGCTTTAACACTTTACTTCAGGTCTCATTGCCCTATTTTTTTATCACTGAACACATAACTTCCAACTCTTCTGTTTTACCATTGACTTCTAATGTGAGATTGTAAGATAATCGCAGCGCAGGAATATTTATAAAACTCTCTGGGAGTACACAAACATTTTCTGGATTTATTATTTTTGTTATTTTCGTCGGCTTTATTTATAGGTATAGCTAGGTATATACCTAGAGCAGAGCTTTCCAAACTTTTCATGTTGGTAACACACTATTTAGACCTACATCATTTCGCAACACAGTAATTCAGTTGTACTAGCAAACAGGAGGTTCATTTAACTTGTTTTAGGAAATAAGGACACATACATAAATTATATAATAATGAAATGTATTTACAAGTAACAGTATGTAAGTATGTGCAATAATTAAAAAAAAGTTTAATAACACCAATAACTACTTAACATTTTAATGGGATGTATAAAAGTTGATGGGATGAACATATATTCTGAATATTTGGTGGAATATTAAATAAAGACACTCACATTTCATCATCAAGCATTTTTAAGCTTCCACTTCCTATACATATATCAAGAGCAGGAGCAGCAATGCACTACTGGGAGCTAGCTGCTGACTGGTAGCTGCACATGCATGCCTTTTGTCATTGGCTCCCCCAGTATGTTCAGCTAGCTCCCATTGCTAACTTCAACAAAGGATACCAAAGAGAATGAAGAAAATTTAATAACAAGTTAATTGGAAAGTTGCTTTAAAATTATATATTCTATCTGAATCATGAAAGAAACATTGAAGTTCATTTCCCTTTAAAATGGAAGCTTTAAATAAACTATCTTCTTCAAATAAGCTTAAACTGCCTTAAACTGTTAAATGTGTAATTCCCTATTAGACACAAGATATGTTTCCTGTATAACTATGGCTAATGGTAATTTATATGAAAGTTAAGTATTGTGCCGTCTTAGCAGCAGTTCTTGTGATTTATAGACAGCAGCTTCTTACTAATAACAGTTGTATGTGTTAAAGAAGAAGCAATGTCTCCTTCCACTCCAGTGAGTGTCAGATCAGGATAAATGCACCACATTATTCAAAGGGACAATTAAACCAATTTTTCTTATATTCTGTCCTGTGGCTGACCATATTTTCCTCTCCCCAAGGGTTGCAAGCAAACAAATCTCCCCAAAACTCCAAAAGTCTTTAAGAAGAGCAATTGAATGAATCCCTTCACTAGATTACAAAGAATTTGTGATAGGAAGAACATTGAAGGGTGACAGTTACTTAATAAGGTCTATATGATTATTCAATAATACCATACCAATAGATTTAAACATTGCATACTGTTCTCTAAAGTAAAGGATAATAATAAGACAAAGGAATGGAAATGGCATTGACAAAATAATTCTTTAAGATGGGTCTGTCTGACTCTGAGAAGCTTTCTTAATATTTTAAATTCTATTTCAAGCCTTTTTTTGGAATCAAACAGCTCCCAGTGCTCCCACATAATTATTAACATATATAGGGGCCAATTTATTATCGGTCTGTCTGACATGATCCGCTCAGTGGATCATGTCCGACAGACATCGATGAATGCCGACAGCATACTCTGTCGGAATTTATCATTGCACAAGCAGTTCTTGTGAACTGCTTGTGCAATGCCGCCCCCTGCAGATTTGCGGCCAATCGCCCGCTAGCAGGGGGTGTCAATTAGCCCGATCGTATAGGATCTGGCGGATTGATGTCCGCAGCCTCTTAAGACCGCTGCTTCAAAATTGCTGTTTCTGGTGAGCCTGAAGACTCGTGCGGGAAGCAGGGCAGCAAGCTCCATTCGGAGCTTGATAATTCGGCCTCTTAGAGTAAAATCACAACTCCCAATCTTAGACCTGCTGTGATTAAACCTTGGAAAGATGGACCACTGTGGAGTCTGCAAAAAAAAAAAAAACACTTTGACTTCTGACTTCAGCTCAGCATTTAAGCTGCTGCCCTCAGAGCTCTGTGAGTCCGACTGACTACTTCCCGGACTGCAAACACACTGCTGTCCCACTCACTGACTACACATGCAGTCACAAGCTGTTTAAGGAGATTACACATGCAGTCAGGAGTCAATATGCCTCCAAAGTCGCAAATGGGAATAGTTTCAGTTCTGGCTGAGCTGCGCCATTAGGTTAAGATAATCTGTGACCCACTAGGTATCAATCAAGTGTCAACCACGTGATATGCATAGAAGGCAGGCGGAAAGTTGGAAACCAAATTTAAAAAAACAAAAACAAAATACAAAATTAAAAAAAGTTTGTGCTGAAGCAGGGACACACCTACACACTGCTGCAGACACAGTAATGTGTTGCGGCACACAGTTTAGAAAGCACTGATCTAGAGGTATATGACTGCACCTCACTGAGAAGGCCCAAAGGAACCCAGAATGATCATCTGGGGTTCCCATTACCCTTGTTTAGAGGAGAATTGCCTGCTATGTTGGGGCTGGACTGCCTTGTTAGGTGGGATCAGACTGATGTACTTTAGAAAGTTCTACCTCTGTGAAAAGCCCAATATGCTAAAAGAAGCTACTCCCAGGTGGTAATCAGGCCCTAGAGTAAGCCACTGAGATGTTGTTAATTTCTGGCAGATTGTTTATCTTTATGTATTTGTACTATGACACTGGGGAAAATCTCCTTAAGGGTGATATGGGGAAATCAGCTGTGGATTCCTTGCCAATGTGCTTAGAGGGATATGGTTGCACCTCACTAGGCTCGAAAGAGGACAAAACGACCATCTGGGATTCCAATTTCCTTTGTTCAGAGAAGAATTGCGTGGTATTTAAGGGATGGTCTGACCTTGTTTGGCGGGATTAGACTGAAAAAGTTCAGGAAAGTTTTCCAATGTGAAAAGCATAATTAGGCTAAAAAAAGCTACTACCAAGTGGTAGCCAGGCCATAGAACAAGCCACTGATCTGTTGTTTGTTCCTGGCAGATTACTTCTCTTGCTGTACAGAAACGTAGCTAGCTGACTGACTGTGTTATTAGAAATTTTGCAAGTTGGTTTATATGGCTATCAGAGTTCAAATTATTAATTTTAATAAGAACCTTGAGTATTTTTTATTATTTGTAATAATAAGAATATGTTACTTAAAATTGTTGATTTAGCTAATAATATTCTAAACATAACCTTATTTTTGTAATATATTTTATGTAGCAATATATTAAAGCCAATGGTTTAAGCAAATAATTAGTTATAGTGGAAGATTTTTACTTTTTATTTTTTATTTAAGTTGTATTATTATTATGTCCATTTTTTCAAAGCTGCGATAGCATATAACTTTATGTTGTTTATATAAATCTTTATTATTGCACTATTTATGATATTTTTTATACTAAAATAATCATTGAATGGCAAATATCTACAATAACAATCCCTTTAGTGATACTTTCATGTTCTACATGAGGTTCAAAGTTATTGTGATGCTCCTCATCAATTAATTAGACATTTAGATTTCTTGAGGTCGCTACAGTAGTCTGAAGATTGATGCTAGCTGTTTAATGAATCCACACAGGCATATGGCTTTAAAGCATATTGTAGACAATTTTTTGTCACAATTGAAATATCTCAGCATATATAATATATAGAAATATTACTCCATGTCATATAAGCAAACATTACTGACCAGACCCTTAAAATAGGTTGGATGTGTTATTTTGATAGAAAGTAAAATAACACAGTAAAAAGACATCCATTTTATAAAAAAACAATATATTCTGTCTTGTCACAACAAACCTCACAATACAACAGATATTGTACAGATATAGCTTAGATTTGAATGAATATTTAGATATACTTGCAACAAACTAACCCGGTATTTACATCATAATGCTACACACTTATATTGTCTCATTTAAATGTCAAGTGTTCTGCAAACAAAAATATTCCCTGCCTTAAATTAAATATCAATGTATCTCTCAATCTCTCTCCGTCTCTCTTTCTCTCTGTCTCTCTCTCTCTCTCTCTCTCTCTCTCTCTCTCTCTCTCTCTCTCTCTCTCTCTGTCTACGGTATAACAAAGCAATGAACTGGACTCCCTCCAGTAAAGGGAAACATTAATACAATAAGAATATGAGCAAAAACATTATTTATTGATAAAAAAACATTGCCCTAACATTAAAAACCCACACAGACTGGGCAAAACCCAGAGTCAGTCTTAAAGTGATACATATTACATTATAATACATGTCACATAAATGAACAGCAAATAAGCTTAAGGTATTAGCAATCATAAAGTTTCTATGAGGTTCTGAGACTTTCTGAGGGATAATGTCTGAGAGCAAGAGTCTGAATGTTGTTACAAATTATAAACATATTAATCAGTGCACTGTTTCAGGTATGATATAGATTGTGTCCAAATCATTACTCTGCTGTAATTAAACTGCGCAAAAAAGGAAGTTGTTCTGTGGACGTATGCATATATTATGATTGATGTTGTAAATAGCAAGTCCAGCATTTTAAGGACTGTGTCTACTAATCATATCTCTGTTTGATAACCCAATCCTCACTCACTAACTTTCAAAGTGAATGGTTGTAAGACATTAACGGTTCATCTCTCAATTCTGGGTGTGATACACAGGCTACCTAGTCAATTCACGCTAATATAATCATGTGTGTAATAGATTATGGACACTTTGTGATTGCTAATACATTAAGCTAATTTGCTATTAATTTATGTGACATGTTCAATGTGTTATGCTGTGATCTTTTAAGCTGACTCTGGGTTTTTAATTGACTGGAGATGAACAGTCTTTGTGGGTTTTAAAGTTGGGGCTCAGAGTATTGTACACAATTGGTTGCAAAAAATGTTTGTGACACTTAGTGCAATGTTATATATCAATAATTAATGCTTTTGATGATATAGAGTGTGGGACAATATATACATATTTTATCTGGGTGGTTGTGTATAGGATAAATTACTTTGAGGATGCTCTGGTTAGAGCTACAGTATTTGCATTGGGGTTGTAATAAAAGTTAATTACATAGGGGTTTGTGGGTAGGGTTCATTACTCAGAAAGATGTGGGCATGGCTAAATGAATGGTGTACATGGTTAGGGTTAACTATTTTATGAATCCAGTTTGGGACCAATTACTCTGAAGAGTTGTGGTTATACATTGGTATTTGTGTAACATAAGAAAACAGGAATTGGATTAATAATATGCCCACTTTCCAACCACAAATCTGCTTTCTAATCTGTTTAAATGCAACTTATTAAGGGCCAAATTACAAATGGAGTGCCAACTAACGATTTGACTAGAGCGCTAACTGCGCTAGTGGTAAACCTTTTGTGTGAGTCGGGTTGCACTGGTATTACTAGTTGAAAGTAAAAACTTATCGTTCCAACAATAACCCAATTTGCGCAAAAAGGTTTACCGCTAGCACAGTTACAATATTGCTTGCATGATAACCTACTGCCCCATAGAAGTCAATGGAGCAAAAAAATGGTCTTTTGTACTGCATTGCCCTAAAGTGATCCAACTCTTTTTCTGAAAAAAAACCCCCTTTAACAATAACCCCCCTGCCCCACCAAAATCTAATCTAAAAAGTGCCCTAAAAAGGGCATTTAGTTCTTTTGTTGCCCAGAATAAAAAAAATAAATAACCTAATCTTAAAAACAAAAACAAAAAAAACTACCACTAAACCCCACGATGGTACTCACTGAAGATGATGGCGGTGGTACTCCATCTTTATCCCTATGGTGGTCCTTCTTTAGCCATATTCTTATCCGGCGGCGGACCATCTTCTTATCTTAATCCCGACGGTGTTGCTGGAGGCGGTGGTCTTCATCTTCTGAGCTTGACCACATAGGTCCTCTACATGTGGTCCCGAGCCGCACACTGAATTTGAAATGCGAGGTATCCCTTTTGTATAGGGATACTCTTGCATTCCTATTGGCTGATTTGAATGTTCAAATTCAAATCAGCCAATAGAATGAAAGCTTTCCTTTCATTCTATTGTCTGATTTTAATTTGAACATTCAAATCAGCATAAATTACAGCCAGTTTGCGTAAATTAATCTGCAGTAATTTAAACAGCGTGCCACGTGTAATATGGATTTGAACATAAAAAACACTGCAATCTTGCGATCTTGTAGTCTGGCCCTAAGTAAATTAAATAGAGCTTTTACCCGAAAGGTATATAAATGCTAGTCCTATTATTCTCCATATAATTATACAAATGAAAGACATTTAGAGATATTTACCCTGGTGAAAAACCATTTTGACCATTTTTGCACAGCAATCTCATGAATGCTCAATTCATCAAACATTTCACCAAGCATGATGACATTCTAATCTTATTACATTTTTAAAAAAAATAGCTGTAACAATTCCACCCCAGTCACCAAGAACAGTTCTTCCATTTCACTGGAATATATTGTTCTACTAATATATATTGTTCTACTAATTCTTCAAAGCCCTGTCAAACTACTACCAACATTTGCAACCTGTGATTGCCCTTGAGTCACTTGTCATCTCTTGACATTTACAGTTGTCAGGGAACCATCAGTATCTTATATTTCCTCTACCAATTAAACATCCTGAGAGTCTATGGGCCCTATTTATGAAACTGGGGATGCAGATTTTGGGTCCAAGCATTTCACACAGTGCAGGCTGAAATGCTAGTAAGTAGCTGCTTTCTTAAAGGGACATGAAACCCAGAATTTATTTTCATGATTCAGATAAAGGGGCAGAATTATCAAGCTCTGAATGGATCTTGATGCCCCTGTTTCTGCACTAGCCTTCAGCCTTCTTAAGACCGCTGTTCCTTAACTGGTCCGCTGCCTATGAGGCTGGGGTCTGTAATCCACCCGATCCTATATGATCGGGCTGAATGACGCCCCCTGATAGCGGCCGATTGGCTGCGAATCTGCAGGGGGCGTCATTGCACAAGCAGTTCTAGTGAACTGCTTGTGCAATTTTAAATGCCAACAGCATATGTTGTCAGCATTCAGCAATGTCTGTCGGACATGATACACTACAGCGTATCATGTTGGACAGACATTGATAAATTGGCCACAAAGCAACTTTCCAATTTACTTTTATTATCAAAGCAGAGATGTGGCAGCGGTTTTGCAAGAATGTTATTCTTTTGTAAAAGCACTAGATGGCAGCACTATTTCCTGCCAGAAACCTACCTAGGTATCTCTTCAACAAAAAAATACCATGAAAATAAAGACATTTTAATAAAAGAAGGTTATTGAGGTAGATTTATTAAATGCCGGGCGGACATGATCCTCTGTAGCGGATCATGTCCACCCAACATGGATAAATGCAGACAGCATACACTGTTGACATTTATCATTGCACAAGCATTGTGAAATGCTTGTGCAATGCCGCCCCTGCACATTTGCGGCCAATCGACCGCTAGCAGGGGTGTCAATCATCTCGTAGCCGATCTTGATGATTGCAGTCCGCCACCTCAGAGGTGATGGATGAGTTAAGAAACAGAGGTTTTATGACCGCTGCTTCTTAACTTATGTTTCCGGCAAACCGGAAGGCTCGCACGGAAACAGCAGCATACGCTGCATGATAAATCTACTCCGGTGAATTAGATTGTATTTTCTAGTAATGTAGTATCTACTAATATTTTTTTCAAAACTGATAAAAAGCAGCACATTTTAAAGTTAGAAAATGTTGTAAGACACTCTACCTCAATATTTTATGCTACTCACATGTAACACCTGCTGAAAGATTACAAAAAATGCAATTAACTGTAATTAAATAAATGTAGAAGCATTTGTACTACACATGCATCATATGACAGAGAAAACTTTGGGAAGACTCATACCTAAAACAGAATGCGCTTAATGAAATGCACTTAAAACGATATTCCGGTCAAAATTGAAATGCACATGGATGAATTATATCTTTGGATAGAAACATATTTACAATATACATGTATTAGCAAAACTGCTTCTAGTAAAAGTTAACACTGATTTAGTGTTAGCATTTTCCTCTTCACTTGCATGTAAAGCATAGCTAGATATTCTCAGTGCACCAGCATTATAAATAATGCAGCTGCTCAGAGTACCAGTGGGGCTTGTATCATGTGAGCTATTAACAAATTGAGTCATTACAAGATGGTACAAGCTCCATAGGCTCTATGAGCAAGTGCTGTGGTTTTTTTTTTTTTTTCAAATGCTGGTGCACAGTACTTAAAACAATTTTGAAACAGCTGTATCTTTTATTAGAAGCATCTTTGTTAATAAATGTACTAACAAAAATGCTTCTATTCAAAACTGAAATGCATCCATGTGGATTCCAATTTTGGCTGGAAGTGTCCCTTTAATAAAACAAGAACTCTAAATTATTATTATTATGATAAAAAAGTGACTCAGCCATTCAGAGATCTAAAAGCAATATGTCACCTGTGCCCTTTAGCCATTTGTGAGAAAATACATTCTACATTAGTATGCTAATGTTTTACCTTAGTATTGTTTGATTCAACATTCTTCATATGAGCATATATTATTGTTATACATTTCTATGAGAACATTCTGTTGTATACCTACTGAAAAATTATTTAATTAAAAACAGATATATAAAATCTACTGTTTGTGGTTGTCTAAGAAGGTATGAAATGATGCTTTGTATTAAGGACCATAAAACATTCAACTAGCTCAGCATTATATTTCTTGTCCACAGCTAATGCTGTCTAATAAATACTTAACAGGCTGCATTATTCATACAGCTGTTATCTGATGCAGACATTTCTTGGTATAATTAATTTTAATACAACTGACATCTTATTTGAGATGAAAATTGACAAAAAGCTACGTTAAAATATTTGCACAATATATAAAATTAGTCTTGTCAATTTCCAACTATTTCAATTATGAAAACATCACATACAAATCAGACATCATTAGCCACCTTATCACAGGATAATAGAGTTTCTTACTATATTTGGTCAAAAAAAAAAGTTAATATTTGAACTTTTCAAAGGAGTTTATCTCCAGTGTTTAGTAAATATACCTTTATCAAAAATCAATGTAACTTATTTGGCTTTTGAAGTTCTTAACATAAATATTCATTCATTTTTATTAGTTAATTCTACAATGTATCAGCTGGTATTCTGAGGGGAAACAACTCTATAGGTTACTCTTTTTTATTGATAAATCAATAGTTCTATCTTATTACTAATTCTAAGATGTGAACGTCTCATAAATCCTATCTACTAAAGCTACTTTTTAGTCAATTTCAACTTTAAGGTTAGTACCTCTTAATTGACTGTGTACATTGAATTTGTGATAATAAAAAAAAGACTTAAACACTACAGATTTTTTTCAACTACTTTATTCTGTTCTGTGTTTTCCCAGTCTTGTAATAAAATTCTAAGACACCAAGAATGTAAAACAAATTAATACAAATGAAGTCATTCCTGAGTGACTCCATCTGTTTCACAAAATCAGGCATGGACACTCCACAATGTGGCTAACATCCAGATAATTAGGCTAGAATCCAAATGAAGTCACACAGGTAAATTATAGCTTCATTAAATTGTTTCAAAAAGGCAGACTTCCAAAAAGGAACCTTTATAGATCTGCATAAGACCCACTGACAATCCTTTTCATATTAACAGATGAACTTTGTTTCTTGTTTCTTCTTATTTTTTGGAGAACAAAGCATTAGGTAGGTCACTCATATAGATCATAACAAATTAGATGAGGAAAACCTTTTTTTAAAGTATTTGGAGTCTGCAATGTTATTTTATTTCAAATGGCCATACATTGCTTTGTTATTATTATTATTATTTAAATCTTGATGAACATAAGGTAGATTTGAATGTCTTTTCAGATTGCAACATGCAAACCATTAAGTAATAACCAAATCTTATTCATCTTCATAATGTCTAAATTGACAAGCTGGTTAAAAATAACAAATTACTATGCTTCATTGACTTTGCAAAATGTAACCTTCATATGTTTTATGCAAAAAGAAAAAAACAAAAAAAACTTTTTCGAAGACATAAAGTTGATAGCAAAAAAACATAACAACTTGAGAAAATAATTTCCTGTTCTCTAAATCAAAGTGTCTCTGTACTTTTTATGTTATTATTATTATTATTATTATTATCGGTTATTTGTAGAGCGCCAACAGATTCCGCAGCGCTAACAGATTCCGCAGCGTTAAATCAAATCTACTGAAGAATAGGAGTAATGAATAAAATATTCCAATTGAAAATATTTGTCTTAACATATGAAACTTTTTATATTTATTATGTCAACATATTTATAAGAAAATAGCTATGGCTTTAAATAATCACTTTTGCTAATCCATTTGTCCATTTTTCCTATTTCTCTATGTATTGTACTAGACTAACTCGCTGTAATAAGTAATTATAGCCTTGATTCCAGTGTTTTCAATTAGATTGCTTGTTGTGAGGCAATAATCCTTTTTATATTTTGTAATCATCAATATTCATTAGATAGATTATGCATTTAGCAATATTTTTTTTTAATAAATAATTTTAAAATTATTTTTTAAGACTTTAAAATCAATTTTAACCATTTTCTCATGACACACCATTCAGACTTTTCACACAGGTTTCTAGGAATTTAATCTTACACGTGCTAAATTTGCATTTCAGTCAGCAAATATGTCCTGTCAGGATTTGATTTAAATGGAAAAAAAGCTTATAAATCTCACTTGTAAATCATGCAACATTTTCAAGGATAATAGATCATCATATGTTTATGATTACAAATAATTTTTTTAAGTTATTCAAAAATAGTCATATTTTAACACACAATGTTAAAGAAAACATTATTAACACACATATGAGCAAGTGATTAAAACAATGCAAAAAAACAAAGGTTTCTCCGTCCTTCACATATTGACACGTCTTACACCTCCTAGCCCTACCTCTATAGCATCCCATTTTCCTAATTAGCCAAGTTTGACTGACTTCTAACTTAGGTAACATAGATGGTATCAGGACATTACCTAGGGTTTTGGTCCTTTTAGAAACAAAATTACATCCTGCACTGAAAATTTGTTTGAGTATAGAGTCTTCATGTAAGATGGGCAATGGGTAATGTCCTGGCACCATCTATGTTACCTAAGTTATAAGCCAGTCAAACTTGGTTAATTTGGAAGAAGGGATGGTATAGATGTTGGGCTAGAAGGTGGGTGTCAATATGTGAAGGAGGGAGAAACCTTTGTTTCTATAGTGACAAGTAATGAATATACAATCAAAAATCGCATTAATTGCAATACTACATACGTTATAAATCTCCTTACCTGTAAAGCATGCCAGAAGCAATATACAGGGTGCACAAAAAGACCTATGAAAGTTTTTTACAGCATCTTAGTCAACTGAAGATCCAGACACTAAAACTCCAGTAGGTAGACACTTCATGGACAAACATGGAGCTGATACTAACTTTATACAAATTCAAGGTATAAACTTTATACCTAAACCAATCAGAGGTGGGGATAGAGAGAGATTATTGGATCAAAGTGAGGTCTATTGGATTTCCCATCTTAACACTAGGTCTCCACTGGGTTTAAACTCACATATGGATACTAATTTGTTTTATTGACTGTCCTTGTGTTAGTTTGAATTAAGAGTTATATTTATTTATGGTTGGTTATACAATGTAGGAGATAACTTTATGTTAAAGAAGGAATTATCCAATAGAATTACAAGCCTCAATGTGTAACTTACTGTCATAATGATTTCTAATAAACAAATCAGTACTTGCCCTTTATGGTAAAGAAAACCCCTTTTTTCTATGCAAAAATACATATATATTTTTTCTTGATATAAGGAGATTATATATATATATATATATATATATATATAAAATAACGAATTGGTGTATATATAGAAATTATGTGAATTGATGTATAACTAATAGTTTATGTTTATGCTTTTGGAAATGTTGTAAACTAAATAAGGTGCTTTTGTATTGTGTGGGGTATGCCACTTTAAGAAAAACAGGAAGGTAACTCTATCTAAATGTATACAAAGATGCTTACTCTAGGGAAGAGCATGCAGCTTGTGAGCAAGGGCTAGGTGGAGCCTGGAAAGCGTAGAGCTATGCCCTATGTGTTCACTTATGGTCGCTACCAATTTTTTATTTTATTGGATCCTATGATTTTAAGTTTGCTTAATAAACTTCAAGATTTTTATCATACTGGCCGTGAATTGGATTTTCCTTTGAGTGCGGAGTCTTCTTTCTATCAATGTGTATTTTATGTGGGTCCTTTCAGGTAATCTATTCACTAATCTGACGCTGGAATTTCTATGAGAAGAATCACAACTGGTGTTAATAGTCAAAATTCCATATCCTCTGCTAGGTATGTAGTTCTTCTGTATGGTTATGAGAGAGAAGGGGGAAATCTCCTGCATTGCATTTACTATTTCTATTGGATTTCTTATATGCATTTGTTCCCTTCTTACTAGCTGTATACCAACATTGATTGTTATTATTTTAAGTTTCTATAACTTTTCAATCTAAATTAATAACCAAAATTCATAAATAATGTTAGGGCAATTAAAATGTAGTGTGATGTCATTTGCCTTTAAATGAAGATACAAAAACTACATTTCTATGTTTAGTTTTGATGTATTTCAATCTTTCTGTTTTTAATTTTTTTTTTTTCCATCTATTGTTTTCATGAATAAAAAAAACTCTATTCCAATCACTGCAAACATTGGGTTTGAAAATGCTAAGCCACTCAACATAAATTGACAGATCATTAGTGCATACGTCATTTTCCCCATAAGATTGCTTAATTTTATCATAACAATTCCACTAGCAGTATGGTTTTTTTTGTCAATTCAGAGAATGATATGCTGAGGTGTGCTTTTTTTCTGAATACTACTGCTGGACCCTCCATGTATACATGAATACACTTGTGTAAAAATAAAGGCATATATAATGGAAGCCTGGTGCACAGTATATCATTTTAATATTCCATGTCTATATTTTTACCATGCTAATATATATATATATATATATATATATATATATATATACTGTATATATATATATATATATATATATATATATATATTAATTTTATATATGTTAATGCTGATTGTCATTTCAAGGAAACAAGGGTATTCATAAGATATAACTTAAAGCATACTCCATAACCTATGATAAGTAAAATTATATATCTTAAGGCTTTTTTTTTTACAAAGAAAATATTCTAAAATATTGCATGTCATTCAAATCCATAATATTTCCCATGCAGAAATATTAGCAACAGGACAGATGGTTAAACACATTAAAAACTGTAAGAAACTGTCATTTCACAGGCTTTTCAGATGGTTTTAACAGACCTTCATGAAAGAAAAAATAAGAGGCCAGAAAAACAAACAAAACAAGGCATGTAATTAATCCAATATTGATGGTGAATAGTTAATGTGTTTGGATGCAGTTTTAGTTTTTTCCTTCATTTGACTAATAATATAGTCAATTCCACTACTTCTGAAAATTTTGTCAAAAACTGGCAAAATTGGACCTGGCATTTTTCTTTCTTTCGTTTTTTTTTTTTTTATAAAAATGATCACAATATTTTCAAATATCATTTCCATGATATTCAATCTCCATTTCTCATAATGACAATGTTAGCAACTGAAGTTATGAAGCAGTGGTCTAAAGACTGCTGCTCCATAACCCTGTCCGCCTGCTCTGAGCAGGCGGACAGGAATCGCCGGAAATCAACCCGATCGAGTATGATCGAGTTGATTAACACCTCCCTGCTGGCGGCCGATTGGCCACGAGTCAGCAGGGGGCAGCACTGCACCAGCAGCTCTTGTGAGCTGCTTGTGCAATGTTAAATGCGTAGAGCGTATTGCTCTCCGAATTTAGCGATGTCTTGCGGACCTGATCCGCACTGTCGGATCAGGTCCGCAAGACCAATGATAAATAGATGCCTATATGTGTGTTTTAGAATTTCATATAGTGTTTCTAATAACACTTTAACAGTTCTATAATGTAAATTGTAAAATTGTTAAGTTACAAGGTTTTAAATATTCGCAAATGTTCCAAATCTTACTGTACAGAATGAGATTTGTTTTTGCTGAATTTTTATAATTATAAGAATATGTCAGCTCTAGGTTCTCGTTTTGTGATCATGATTTTTCAAATGTGATTGGTTGCTAATAAACATGAAGAAAAAATGAATCATTAAAGCCTAGGGCACTTTTGTACATAAACAATTCTACAAGATTGTGAACAATACCAAAATCGGTTTATGACCTACATGAAATTTTTATAATTTTATAATTAGCTTCTTAATTTTAAATAATACATTTAAATACAAATTAATATTTCACTATTAGGGCTCCATGTACTAAGCAGTCAGTGAGCTACCCGCACAAAATCTTGCGTCAAAACTCGCAAACTGATATGTACAAAGTCGTCAACTATGTTCAAACTCCCATCTTTAAAATTGCGAGCGTACTTATCCACCAAACCTCGCTACCTCTCCATTTTTCACTGCAATTGGACACATTTGACCAACAACTCGCCAAAAACGAATGTACTAAAAAATCTATTTGTCCGCTCGTGACAATTTCCGCTCCCACCTCGTTATTTTTGCCTCGCAACCTTTTAGGGGGCGGGCAAGGTACAAAACAATAGGAAAGTCATTGTAGACGCCAGTCTGGACATATATAAAAGGCAGTAATATCAGCATTGTACTTACATTGTTCATTTCGGCAGCTATGGAGACACTTCTGTATTTGTTTATTCTCCGTGTGATGCAAATGCGGTCTAGAAGACAAAATACTGGAAATGTCGATTGGTTCGAAGAAGGAGAGTTCATGTCCCCCGTGTATTCCTTCCTCGGGTTGGTTTGCACGGCCTTTCTGACCGAGAGATCATACAAAGATTCCGGCTTGATCGTGAATCCATATTACACTTGTATCGAGAGATTGAAGATCATTTGGAGCTGATGACAGCTCGTTCACAAGCTATTCCGGGACTGCTGAAACTATTAGCTGCATTGCATTTTATGGCAACAGGCTCCTTCCCGGCAGTTTCTAGCGTCATTATCAGAATGAGTCAATCAGCTTTTTCATGCAACTTATCAAAAGTCATAGGGGCTATGATGGTTATTTTTCGTCGATATGTTTGTTTGCCATCTACCCCTGAAGAATGGCAATCTATAAAGTCCAATTTCTATAGGATGGCTGGGATGCCCAATGTCCTAGGGGCCATAGACTGTACCCATGTTGCTGTAAGACCACTTCAAGCTCGTGAGGAGATCTATAGAAATAGAAAGCAAGGAATGGAAATTCCTTGAATGTTCAGATGGTCTGTGACCCCAACATGAGGATAATCAGTGTCCATTCAAACTTCCCCGGCTCATGTCATGATTCTTACATCTTAAGGCAGACTGGCTTATACTGGAAGTTCGAGGATGGAGATATGCCTGAAGGATGGCTTCTAGGTAAGCATAACTTGCGTCTAATTTGTCTCTCATTTCTATGTACATAAATCGCGCCAAATTTGTTGACTGTAATTAAAGAATAATCTGTATATTTTAAATTTGTATCATATAGTTGTCAATTGTTATAATTATTTTTATAATAATATTTATATTTATTTTATGTCCTATTAGAAGATGGAGGCTACTCATGTACAGAATGGCTGTTGACTCCCTATAACAACCCACAGACCAGAAATCAAGTACGTTTCAATGAAGCTCACCGATCTACCAGGGGGATAATTGAGAGGACTTTTGGTCTTTTGAAAATGCGGTTTAGATGTCTTGATCGTTCTGGTGGTGCTATGCAGTATGCACCTGAGAAAGTGGCAAAAATTATATTGTTTTGCTGCATACTGCACAATATAGCAATCAAAAGAGGCTGCCCATTAGAAGAAGATAATACCATAGATGATGATGAGTTAACAGAAGAAATATGTGTAGAACAAGCTAATAGGCGTGGTATGGCAATTGGCAACAAGGGACATGGTTTACGAACAATATTTTGATGATTAAAATTCCTGTTTTAAGTTGATCAATAAAAACAATTTTCTTTATTGAAATGTCTTCTATTTTTTTTAAAAAATTATTGTTATTAAAAATCACTGTTGATAAACAGATAAATACATTACAGTGGTTGCTCTTCAATTATCAAAAGTTTCAAATAAATAAAGTTTATGATCAAAGTAATTACAGACAATATATTTTAGTTAACACATTGTCATTGTGACATCACACTACTGTCTATAGCTTCTCAAACTCTTTTACAGTGATTTGTGTAATGTAATCCCTCCATAGCTGATGGTAATTCATTGTATTGTCTCATTGAATTGTAGATTTACCAACTGAGAGGATATTCTAAAGTGAGATTTTATGTTTTCAGATAGGAGTTGTTATTTTAAAGACTTGCTAATTTGCTTTGTTTTATTTTAATCACAATTTTTAACAGCTACTAGGTTGGCCCATATTCAAATGAAATAAAGCTTCAGGGCTTACTCTTATCACTTATTTTCTGATCTTTAATAATATCTATTTCCATTCAAGATGTTTTAAAGTTATAGTGGCTCATATAGATTAACATTGTCATTGTACATATAAATATATGTAACATTAATACAATGTTACATTTGTAGGAATAAAATATAGACTGTATATTTTTTATATAACAATTGGAAATAAATCAATCCCCAAAAAATGTATCAACAAATAATGGAAACTAAATACTGTAAACCAAACTAAATTCAAATAAATATCTTCACATCTGAAACAAAGAAAATGTTTATAAACAAAATATAATTTGTAATAACTATAAACATACTAAATACATTAATCTACATATAAATTATATTGTTTAATTTTTTTGGGATACATATCTAGATCAATGCGCTAATGATTGACATAACGATTAATGACGTCATCGTCAAACATGTCGCGCCCTGAACCTTTGGGTGCTAGTGAATTAGTGATATTAGTTTATGCCATGGATAAATATTTCCCTAAACGTATTGGTGGTGTAAGGGCAGTGAGACAGGAATGCAGAGATAAAATTTTATACGAGATTCTGAGAAGAATGCATCGTATTTCAAAAATTAAAAGAACAAGACGACAATGTCTTAGAAAATATAGTGACTTGAAGAGAAGAGAACCAAAGTACTATAAATCTAGTTGAAGATTGATAAGGACATGTAAGTTTCAAAATTATATATTTAATAGAAAGTAATCATGATATTTTTTAACTGCATCATCATTGACTAATCAAGGACATATTATATTTTTTTTATGCGTACCTTATCTATATTACTATATACAATTGAAACAAGTTAGAAAAGTAAGCATGAAGAACCGAGTTAGTAGAGTCAAATATAACTATATTAGTATATACAATTGAAACAAGTTAGAAAAGTAAGCATGCAGAACTGAGTTAGTAGAGTAAAATATAATTTTAATTTGTCTTTAAAAATGATCTTCATGAAACATGTTAGTAGAATTTTAATTTCAGATTAAGAAAAATAAACATGCATAACTGTGTTAGTAGTATTAAAATTACCTTTTTGAGTAAATAAAATAGTATTAAAGGGATACTGAACCAAATTTTTTGCTATCCAAATTTTGATTTCAACCACCAATAAACAAGTGTTTTACATTATATTGAACTCAAAAAACATAGCATAGATGCCTTTTTTTTTTCAAATAAAGAAACAAATAGAATGAAGATAATTTTAAAATAGGGGTAAATTAAAAATTTGTTTAAAATGGCATGCAATATCTGAATCCCAACAGAAAAAATTTGATTTGGTTCATTGTCCACTTATTGTAATTGTTGTATTAAGCATAATTTCTATTTTTTGAAAAAAAAATATAATTAATTAAAATGTAATTGTTTAATTCAAATCTTTTTAATTAATATGTTTATAGATATGAGAAGAAATAAAAGTAAGTGTGAACACCCATCACGCTACCTCCGTTCAATATTGGTGCAAACACCCAGAAGTGAAGCTTTATCTCTACCTATGCCACTAACACTATTGGATATTGAATTATCTCCAAATCCATATCAAGTTTTTAATATAAACACACAGACAGGTAATGAGTTGTTATTTAACTTCTAAAAAATATATTTTAGGTTCTGGCTTAAATAGTTTTCTATCTTGATCTTTGTAATTACATTCATAGATATTACCATGGAAGACATAAATAATAGGCATGAAATAGAAGATTTTCAAAATCCTGATAGTATGCCAATATTTGAAGCCTTGAGTTCAGATGATAGTCAACCAAGTATAGAAGAACAATGATGGTTGATAAAAGTATGTTTCATACTCATTAATCTTAAATCTAAGAAACTCTAAGTTTTAACTAATACATATTGCATTTTTCTAGGAGTTGGTTCTGATGAAAGCTTTAAAGGAGTGGACATAGGTGTAGAAGCCAATATAGTAGATAAAATCGATAACACCACATCAGGAGGTAATATTTGTGAATAAATGAACCATATGATACATTGCAAATGTATATGTAAGTTGAATTAATATTTTTTTTTGCTTTTGTTATTCTACAGATGTATCTTCAACATCAACAACTGAAACTGAAGACAAAAGTACTCAGAGTTGTCTTGAAGATCATGTTAAAGTCAAAATTGCTAAAATGAGGGCAACTTAGGGAATGTTATTGGAGCAAGTAGATTTTTTATACCGAAAACATGTTATTTGATTTAGTACAGTTTTTTTTTTTTTTGCCATTATGATTGTCAGAAGAATGACAATGAAAAAATGACAAATACTGAATAGTAATCCTAATTTTGAATTTATGTAAATAAAACATATTTTTGGGCATAAAAAAATTTGTCTTTATTAAACAATAACATTTTCAACTTAAAAAAAACAACAACAAAAAAACAATTAAATTAAAAATATATCTCTTCAAACAATTAACATAAAATACAACTTTTATTTTGTTATAAATAAGAAATGAAATGTTCATTGGAGACGTGGCCTTTTGGGGTCTGTTGGACCCTCCCTTTCACTAAGAATAGACAAGAGAGATTGTAATGTCCTTTCAGTGATGGATAATGCTCTATTTATTTGCTGTTTTTTTTCCTCATCCATCTGCCTCTGCCACTGGAACATTTCTCTTTGCAGATGTAATTTCTGCCTTTCGATTTCATTTCTTTCAATTTCTATTTCAATATTGTTTTCCGAAATAGCTGCCCAGCGTTCAATATTAGTGTTAATAATATTCCGCATGTCCCTGTGGTCCTCTGTATATTGCCTTGCAAGGTTCAACATTTCACTTAATCCAACATCGGCCAATAGTCCTTCGGCTGGTGGATTTTCAATATTTAGAGCACCTGTTTCCTGTGTTGGTGGTGGTGCCTGTGTTTCAACTGGTTCCTCCAGGTTTACTGGAGTATGGATTTCATCTGGTTGTGCATCACCAAATTCTTCTAGAATATCTGGAGTCTCACTTCCATCATGTCCTCCAGTTGTTTCATCTGGAATTGGATTTTCCGCTATTGGCATGAGATTGATAGTGATCTCCCTTGATTAGTTTTCTTCTTCTAGATCAAGACATAAACAATTGTTAGAAAATAAACATAAATTTTTGTAATCACGGTTTCAGAAATGGAATAGTAGGAGAGAGCAGATACAACAGTCATATACAATTTTACATTATATTATATAGATACATAAGTGATAAATACCATCAAATAATGGAGATGAATGTCCAGTCAATCTCTGGAAAAGGCGTCCCAAATTACCTATAAAAAAAAGAAGATAGGTTTTGAGTAAATGTTATTTTAATGTTATTTTATATATTCAAACGCTATTACATTCAGTGACAAATCTGTTATTAAAATTATTAATGAAAATGTAGTTTGCAATTAAAGGGACACTGAATAAAAAACAATTCTTTTGTGATTAAGATATAGGATGCAATTTAAATGAACTTTATAATTTAATACTATTATCCATTCTGCTTAATTCTCTTTTTTTCCTTTATTTTAAAAATAAGGCATATAAGATAATTTTTGGTTCAGAACCATGGAAAGCACTTTTTTATTGGTAGGTGAATTTAACAACCAATCTGCAAAAACAACACAGTGTATTCACCACAAATGGGGCGACATCTAAACTCACATTCTTTGATTTAAAAGAAAGATACAAAGAAAATGAAAATAATGTTAAAATGTAAGTACATTAGAAAGTTGCTTACAATTGCATGCTCTACCTGAATCATCATTTTAAAAAATTTGTACCGTGTCCCTTTCATGAAAATCTAAGATCATTGGTATTTGTCATTCAAATGCCATTCCATCTCAAAACGATCTAGAAATAGATAATGTCAATACTGACATTGTACATTTGTGTACAAAAAAAATAAAAAATATTTTGGATTTCAGAGATGAAAGAGATAACACACACAACATTTTAATTATTAATTTAATTAATAATTTACTTACCAGTTGCTCTGCCAACACCAGTTTCTAGAGTGCTGGTCCTTACTTCAGGGAGTGTGTCCGCAGATGAAGAACTGTGTGTAACAGTTGATGTGGACCGTATAAATTGTCCATGAGATAAACTGGTAGAAGGTCTGGAACCAGCTGCACCGGTAGATGGTCTGTAAACAGCCGAAGAAGAACTTGAACAAGTGGGCACTTCATTGCTACTCCTCCCAGGCTGTGTTTGTGTTGTTGGTGTTGCTTTAAAATAAATAAAAAATAAAAAACTTATTAATACATTTTTAATTTGATTTTTATTTCATGTTTAAACTGAAAGCTAATACTGTTAATAATAATATCATCGCAGCAGTGAATGAAGGCACAATCATTAAAGGGACATGAAAACAAACATTTTCCTTTCATGATCTCATAAAAACATGCTTTTTAAAAATTATTTAATTTTATTATCTTTTTGGCTTCATTGCATTGATATAATTTGATGGAAAGCAAATCTATACAGGCTCAGTAAATGATAATTTGGTTGATGCACATAGATGGGTTATGTGACTGCGTCAACTATGTGCATATCTATGTCTGAAAAAAGTATATCTTTAGAAAGCTGAGAACAATTAGATATTATCTACTAATTTTTGAAAGATGTTAAAAATAATATTGTATACTCAAATACTACAACTTGGAAGTCAAAAGATAATACATTTAAAAAGGCATTTGATCAGGGGTCAGTCAGAATATGCAGAGATAAAAGTTAAAGTGATATGAATTAAAAAAAAATATATTTCATGATTAATGTCGATTAATGTATTCTATACTACAAAAAGATTTTTAGTAAAGCTCACCTAAAGTAAGGATAATGAACACTATAGTGCAACGTAGAAAAACATATTTAGAAAAAGCAAAAAGAAAGAAGATTCCACAAATAAGTGCAATCTCAAAGTCTAGGATACAAAGCACATATAGACACAAGACCAGAAAATTCAATGCAAAAACAATAAATCTTTAAATATAAGTAAAGCAAACCATGAAATGTACAATTCAATACATACAATAAATCAACCATGCAAACACATTCATACTCATAAAAAGGGGTACCCCAATTTAGCAGCAAGGAATTCTTAGCTTATTATCATGGCGCACCACATGAGTCCAGAGACTGTAGTTTCCAAATAGTACTGAATGTTAGAGCAAAGCTTTGAATGCATGCAGTTAATTGTGTAAGCCAGATGTCATAAAGCAGGAATTATAAAGGAGCCACGCTTTGAATACATGCAGTTAATTGAATAAGCCAGGTGTCATAAAGCAGGAATTATAACATTATTGCAACAGTTCTTCAATGCAATGTTAGTATGTTAGAGTCATAAGACACAGTCCTATCCAAGCATCCAGATGCCCTGTGCAAATAGTAGCATTAATGTCATGCAGTAAAGCAAAGTTCATTCCTTTAAATATGGCAGCAATAATAAAGCACAATCTCTGTCAAAAGCACTCAGTTGCAGTAGAAAGATATAAATACTGTACACGTTTCATTGGTCCATTTTCTCTTAATGAACAGAAAGCCACAACCTGTATAAAGTCACTTGCAATCCGCAAATACATGCTTAATAAGCATATCACAACTCATCATAGACAGGTAATCACATACCAGCCGCATCGAGCGGCATACTTGGTTTTGAAAACAATGCGATCCTCATCCGTCTGTGTGTATGCAGGCAGTGGTGGCAAAGTGTCCCAATACAGAGATTCTTGGTACTTGCTTTCAAGCGGGGTATCTCTCCCCTAAAGCGGGCTTGAAGTGTTAGGTAGCGACCTGCCAACGTGTCCCCATGCGCGTTTCGCTCCACCCTCGTGGTCCCTCGGAGCTTCTTCCGGTTGTGACGTAACTACGGCTTATGTGTCCATTTATTGGATGTTTAGACCATCTGACTTGGAGGCTCGTTCCGTTGTCAACATTGCGTAAGAGCTCCTCATTGGTTACAACTTGACAGCTGTATTGAAATCGCTGTCATATTTGTATGTTAATACAGCATTTATCAAAAATAAAAAGTAAAGCCATAGCACATCAATTTAATTAATAAAATTAAGTACATACTATAAGTACTAAAGTCATTATATTATATTATATATACTTTTTTGATTTTTTTCGGACCAGTTCATTTTATCTATCAAAGTAATTCTTGGGTGGCCAGGACCCTACTTTAATCATGGCGTTCAAATTAACTGATGAGCGTTGGAATACAGATATATCTGAAGCTTTTTCAATAAAGGAGAGTGTGCAGATCGAGGGAGAGGAGCAGCTAATTAATGACGTTGTTTCTGCATTTAAATGCTATAAGAAAAAATTGACAAAGCAAGTTAAAGTCAAATGGGAATATCAAAGTTTATCTAACTATCTAAAAATGGAAATTATACCTAGAGGGTTGAGAATTAGGTTAGATCCTTGTATTAACTTGAGAGGGATAGATGCCAATAATGAATTTATTGAGAAATGGAATGAAATTTTGACAAAATGCTCACTTGATTTAATTTCCCTAATGATTGCAGAGGATGAGAAGAAATTAGAGAACTGTAAAGTTGAGGTTGATAATATCTATGAAAAATTGAAATATTATGAAAGTGACTCCTCTTTTGAGAAACTAAATAAGGAGACCCAGAAATTAATTGAAAAATTACAGAGTGAGATAAAATAAAGAAAAAGACATAAATTGATCAGAGATCAAGATGATTATAGGAGAAATAAAGTTTACATTTATCGCAATAGGTTTAACAGTAGGAACCATTATGATTCCGGAACTCATGGATCCGATATGGATTCTGATCCATATAATGTAAACCAAGAAAGTAATCAAGAGACACGCACTTTAGGGGTAGGACCAGGAGAGGGAGGAAGTGGAGACACACGAAGGCCCCCACTAGAAAGGAGAGATGGGGGAGGGAGAAGGAACAGGGGTCACTACATGATTACAAGAAACCGATTGAGATTCAATTAACACCTAACCCCACTTCACTCCTTGGTGAACCCCCTTTTAAACAAAAATCCAATATTGTCAATTTGTCCACCTTTCCCCTCAATCAACAGCATATTAGTTTGTTGAAAAAAGGCCTAAGTTTCTGTCCTTCAAATAGACTTGATCTATTTGAAATTACCAAAGATCTGCACTTATTTGCTCGAAAGCTAGCCCTAAAAAAGATTATGGCACCACGAACAACCATTAATCTTAGGAGTGCTGAAGACAGAGAGGCTATCCACAATCTTGAAAATCTAGCATTTGAACAATCTTTAGAACCAATGATGATATGCCCCCATACTGATATGAAGAAAAGATCAACCTATATGCCATCTTTTTTATCTGTCCCAAATATTGCGGTATTTGTTCAGAGTGTGACTGAACAATTTGCACAGATTCAATTTACTGGTGTATTAAATGATAACTTAACGAAAGGAGAGCGGAAAGCTTTGGAGGAATTGATTGCTCATAATGAACTGGTAGTAAAACCAGCTGACAAGGGCGGGAATGTTGTCATCCTCGACCAAGATTACTATATCAGTGAGACGATGCGCCAACTTCAAGACGTTGAGCAATATGTTTCAGTCACTCCTGATGATTTCCAGAGATCACACAGCAAACTCTTATTCATTCTCAATGATGCGAGAAGATCTAACCTAATCAATAGCCAAGAACAAGGGTATATGTATAATGCTAAACCAGTCATTTCAGTATTCTACTGGATACCAAAACTACATAAATCTTTGGAAAAACCTCCCGGCCGTCCCATAATTTCTGGGATTGGTGGTCCAACTGAAGGTATCAGTAGATACATTGACTATTTTTTTAAACCATTTGTCGGTGAACTTCGCACTTTTGTGCAAGATTCTACCGACGTGATAAAAAAACTTGATGGTATAACTATTTCTGAAAAAATGCTCTTTGTTTCTTTGGACGTTGAGTCCTTATACTCTTCAATTCCCCATGCAGTTGGAATAAAAGCCTGTAAATCATTCCTAACAACTAGAGGACCAGGCTATTTAAAACATACTCAGTTTGTTGTGGATCTCTTGGAGTTTGTTTTAAACAATAATATCTTCCTTTTTAATGTAAGGTTTTACAGACAAAAACGAGGTACGGCCATGGGGGCCACATGTGCACCAACCTAGGCTTGCCTCCACCTTGGTTGGTGGGAGGATAATATTGTATTTAGCGAACACTCTGATTGGGTTGATGCACATGTGGCCCTCTGGATCCATTATGTGGATGACATCCTCATTTTGTGGGATAGCACAGAGCAAGAATTGTTGGAATTTGTTTCGGTCCTTAATCATAATGATCTTAATATTTTCTGAAGCTGTAATTATCATCCAAATTAAATAAGTTTTCTAGATCTCCTTGTTGGTAGAAGAGATAATATGGTGGTTACTCAGGTATATAGAAAACCGACAGCATTCAACAGTGTGCTATTGGGATCCAGTCATCACCCAGAAAATCTAAAGAAAAATATCCCTTATGGGCAATTCTTAAGGCTACGGCGGATTTGTACTGATGTCTGGACTTTCAATAAGCAGGCTGACGAGATGGCGGATAGATTTTATGCTAGAGGGTACTCTAGAAGATGTGTAAAGAGGGCCCTTTTCAAGGCACGAAATATGAATAGAAGAGACCTTCTATTCAATAGTCAGACTAATACTA
This sequence comes from Bombina bombina, assembly GCF_027579735.1. Taxonomy (NCBI): domain Eukaryota; kingdom Metazoa; phylum Chordata; class Amphibia; order Anura; family Bombinatoridae; genus Bombina; species Bombina bombina. The sequence continues at coordinate 672,375,788 of NC_069503.1, read as the reverse complement.
ATGAAGAGGATAAGACAATTACTAAAATTAGATATATCACGAGATACAACTCCCATTGGGGAAAAATTAAAAAAAATATTACAGGAAAACTGGCATCTTCTCTCCCTTGATCCTGTTCTTAAAGAACATGTGGGGGATTATCCACTCATGACAGCGCGAAGGGCTAGAAACCTAAAAGATTTTCTAGTTAGGAGTGAGTTTAACCAGGTCAAGAATACTAATTGGTTAGAAAGACATTCCCAGAGAATTGTGGGTTGCTCTCCATGTAACCACTGTGTTTGCTGCCAGTATGTAAAACGAACAAAAACATTTGCGAGCAACACTGAAAAATCCTTTATTAATTGTTCAACGACTGTTGTCATATATCTTCTCTCATGTTCCTGCCCATTATTCTATGTAGGTAAAACCTACAGAGAGTTTCGCTCCAGAATAACTGAACATCGTGATGATGTAAGAGACTTTAACATTGATAGTCCTATAGCAAGGCATTTTGCACAATGCCACCAGTCTAGAACAGATGATTTGAAATTTATTGGTATAGAAACAGTTAAATCCAGCAAACGAGGTGGTGACATTGACACCATTCTTTTACAGAAAGAGACTCGTTGGATTTACTATCTGAATACTCTATCCCCACATGGACTTAATGAAAAATTAGAGTTCGCCTCTTTTTTGAAATGACATTTCTCTCCTGTTTAACAAATTTGTTGCTTGAACTAAAAATTAAAGTAAATTATAATTTACTCTTCTTCATGTTTAGGGGTTCTGGCCTCCAGGAATTCGATAGTGACAATTAGAATAATACAGATTAATTTGGTACGCTATAATAAGCATGAAAGTTTAAAGAAAAATCCTTCTGTGACCTGATTTGAAAAACGTAAGGGACGTCAAAGAAATAGAAGAATGATTGCTATATTCTAGCACCAATAATGTATGTATGTTGTGGTATGAATGTTGTATTAAATTGATGTGCTATGGCTTTACTTTTTATTTTTGATAAATGCTGTATTAACATACAAATATGACAGCGATTTCAATACAGCTGTCAAGTTGTAACCAATGAGGAGCTCTTACGCAATGTTGACAATGGAACGAGCCTCCAAGTCAGATGGTCTAAACATCCAATAAATGGACACGTAAGCCGTAGTTACGTCACAACCGGAAGAAGCTCCGAGCGACCACGAGGGCGGAGTGAAACGCGCATGGGGGCGCGTTGGCAGGTCGCTACCTAACACTTCAAGCCCGCTTTAGGGGAGAGATACCCCGCTTGAAAGCAAGTACCAAGAATCTCTGTATTGGGACACTTTGCCACCACTGCCTGCATACACACAAACGGATGAGGATCACGTTGTTTTCAAAACCAAGTATGCCGCTCGATGCGGCTGGTATGTTATTACCTGTCTATGATGAGTTGTGATATGCTTATTAAGCATGTATTTGCGGATTGCAAGTGACTTTATACAGGTTGTGGCTTTCTGTTCATTAAGAGAAAATGCACCAATGAAACGTGTACAGTATTTATATCTTTCTACTGCAACTGAGTGCTTTTGACAGAGATTGTGCTTTATTATTGCTGCCATATTTAAAGGAATGAACTTTGCTTTACTGCATGACATTAATGCTACTATTTGCACAGGACATCTGGATGCTTGGATAGGACTGTGTCTTATGACTCTAACATACTAACTAACATTGCATTGAAGAACTGTTGCAATAATGTTATAATTCCTGCTTTATGACACCTGGCTTATTCAATTAACTGCATGTATTCAAAGCTTGGCTCCTTTATAATTCCTGCTTTATGACATCTGGCTTACGCAATTAACTGCATGCATTCAAAGCTTTGCTCTAACATTCAGTACTATTTGGGAGCTACAGTCTCTGGACTCATGTGATGCACCATGATAATAAGCTAAGAATTCCTTGCTGCTAAATTGGGGTACCCCTTTTTATGAGTATGAATGTGTTTGCATGGTTGATTTATTGTATGTATTGAATTGTACATTTCATGGTTTGCTTTACTTATATATAAAGATTTATTGTTTTTGCATTGAATTTTCTGGTCTTGTGTCTATATGTGCTTTGTATCCTAAACTTTGGGCTCCATGTACTAAGCCGTCAATTCATCCGTCATTTTAGACGCGGCTAAACTCGCCGTTACTCGCCGCGGGCGAAATGGTGTCCGCTGTTGCTATGTACTAATAATCGCACAATAAATAGACACTTCTAGCCCGCAGCGAGCAGTGGCGGAATATTGATAAATTTGACGCCTCGCTCGCTGCGACTAAGCTGATGTACTTAACTTTCAGTTGAATTGTCCGGCCAATTGTGAACACGTGACATGTAAGGTGTCATGAACGTCATAGTAGTCGCGGGAATAGAATTTTGCTCCTATAAATGTACAACTTTTCTAAACAACTTTATTATTGTTCCAAAATTTTTGGAGAGTAATTACAGAGCGCTCGTTTTTGTGATCTTTATTTACAAATTCGATATGGCTTCATCTGGATCTGAAACCGCTTCAAAATCCAAGAATCCTCACTTTTCTCATCAGCAAAACGTCGTTTTGATTGACATGATTATTGACTCATGATTATTTGTTTGGATGTCGTGTCAAACAGACAAATTTTTCTAGGAGGAAGCAGATCTGGCAAAGGATCAGCGACGCTGTTAGTGCCCAGGGTCCAGGAAAAAAGGATGTCGATCAGCTGAAGAAGCGTTACAACGACATTAAACGTTTCGCCAAAGCTAAATATAGGGAGTCAACAGCCATTCTGTACATTAGTACCCTCCATCTCCTAATAGAAGATATAATAAATATAAATATTAATATAAGAATAATTATAAAGATTCAGAACTATGCAATACAAATTTAAACTATACAGATTACAGTCGACAAATTGGGCGCAATTTTTGTACATTGAAATGAGAGACAAATTAGACGCCAGTTATGCTTACCTAGAAGCCATCCGTCAGGCATATTTCCGTCCTCGAACTTCCGGTATAACCCAGTCTGCCTTAAGATGTAAGAATCATGACAGGAGCCAGGAAAGTTAGAACGGACACTGATAATTCTCATGTTGGGGTCACAGACCATCTGGACATTCAAGGAATGGAAATGCTTTCTATTCCTATAGATCTCCTCACGAGCTTGAAGTGGTCTTACAGCAACATGGGTACAGTCTATGGCACCTAGGACATTGGGCATCCCAGCCATCCTATAGAAATTTGACTTGATAGATTGCCATTCTTCAGGGGTAGATGGGAAACAAACATATCGATGAAAAATAACCATCATAGCCCCTATTATTTTGGATAAGTGGCGTGAAAAAGCAGATTGACTCATTCCAATAATGACGCTAGAAACTGCCTGAAAAGAGCCTGTTGCAAAAAAATGCAATGCAGCTAATAGTTTCAGAAGTCCCGGAATAGCTTGTGAACGAGCAGTCATCGGCTCCAAATGATCTTCAATCTCTCGATACAGGTGTAATATCAATTCACGATCAAGCCGGAATCTTTGTATGATCTCTCGGTCAGAAAGGCCGTGCAAACCAACCCGTGGAAGGAATACACGGGGGACACAAACTCTCCTTCTTCTAACGATACGATTAGCTACATTTCCAGTATTCTGTCTTCTAGCCCGGATTTGCATCAAACGGAGAATAAACAAAAACAGAATTCTCTCCATAGCTGCTGAAATGAACAATGTAAGTACAATGCTGATATTACTGCCTTTTATATATGTCTAGACTGGCGTCTAGAGTGACTTTCCTATTGTTTTGTACCTTGCCCGCCACCTAAAAGGTGGCGAGGCAAAAATAAAGAAGTGGGGGCGGAGATTGATGGGGGCGGAGATTGACATTCGTTTTTGGCGAGTTGGTGGTCAAATGTGTGTAATTACAGTAAAAAATGGAGAGGTTTGGCGGATAAGTACGCTCGCAATTTTAAAGATGCGAGTTTTAACATAATTGACGGCTTTGTACATATCAGTTTGCGAGTTTTGACGCGAGATTTGTTGCGGGTAGCTCGCTGACTGCTTAGTACATGGAGCCCTTTGAGATTGCACTTATTTGTGGAATCTTCTTTCTTTTTGCTTTTTCTAATGTATTCTATAATACATATTATTAAATTTTTAGTGCGCCATAAATGATAAGACTATTTGGGGCCTATTTGCGGATTCACATACAGAAGCATAAGAAGTCAGATAATGTTATTTTTAATAAATATATATTGGAGACACTGAGCTATCATTATTTTACAAACATTTTTGCTTCAATTATGTTGTACATTTATACATATTATTAAATTTGTAGTGCGCCATAATTGATAAGACTATTTTGGGCCTATTTGCGGATTCACATACGGAAGCATAAGAAGTCAGTTCATGTTATTTTTAATAAATATATATTGGAGACAATGAGCTATCATTATTTAACAAAAATTTTTGCCTCAATTAATTATGTTGTACATTTACCTCTTAAATCACTGTCACAATCATCCGTTATGCCAGTGATGATCTCTGGTGCTAGACGCTGAACAAGCTTCTGCTCATAGTCATTGAGGTCGGCCACATATGCTGGTCCACCTCCGGTAGCACGTGCCAAATTTTTTTCTCTGGCCAATTTAGCTTTGGCGAAACGTTTAATATCATTGTAACGCTTCTTCAGCTGATCGACATCCTTTTTTCCCGGACCCTGGGCACTAACAGCATCGCTGATCCTTTGCCAGATCTGCTTCCTCCTCGAAAAATTTGTCTGTTTGACACGACATCCAAACAAATAATCATAAGAGTCAATAATCATGTGAATCAAAACAACGTTTTGCTGATGCGAAAAGATCACAAAAAATAATGCTCTGTAATCACTCTCCCAAAAATTTGGAACAATAACAAAGTTGTTTAGAAAAGTTGAAGTTTTATAGGGGCAAACTTCCTTTCCCGCGACTACTATGACGTTTCTGACACCTTGCATGTCACGTGTTAATAATTGGCCAGACAATTCGACTGAAAGTTAAGTACATTAGCTTAGTTGCGGTGAGCGAGGCGTCAAATTTATCAATAATCCGCCACTGCTCGCAGCGGGCTAGACGTGTCTATTTATTGGGGGATTATTAGTACATAGCAACAGCGGACACCATTTCGCCCGCGGCGAGTAACGGCGAGTTTATCCGCGTCTACAATGACGGACTAACTGACGGCTTAGTACATGGAGCCCTTAGTATTTTTACTTTAGAAATCTCATTGTTCGTGCTGTATTTTTACTTTTTTTTATTAAACTAGGTAATTATTGTAATTATTATTTTCACTAAGCTTCCTCCAAAACATTAAACAAAGTTCTATGAATAACTAAGAAATACCTCTCAAAATCAGACAAATAAAATGCTTTTCAAGGTGTCAATACACAGAATTGTGTAACTTCATAAGTCATAGGATTTAACATCATGTTATACAATATAAGTCTTAACATAAATAACAGATGTACAGTATCATTACTTTAGGAGATGTGTAGTGAACATTCAGATGGTCAATAAAGGAAGATTACCTTCAATAGAAAAAAAGACTGCTTCCAAAATACATCTGGGAATAATTTTGCTACCCTCTAGCATTTTAGGATCATTAGGCTTTTGCCTTTTCTATAAATACACATATATACACATACACACACATATATATATATATATATATATATATATATATATATATATATATATATATATATATATATATATATATATATATACTGTATATTTGTATGCATATACAACTCTGGAAAAAATTAAAACACCACTTCAAAATTATCAGTTTCTCAGGTTTTACAATTAATAGGTATGTGTTTGAGTAATAAGAACATTTCTCCTAAATTCCAAAAAAAATTATTGTTATTTAGAGCATTTATTTGCAGAAACTGGTCCAAATACCAAAAATATGCGGAGTTTTCATACCTCCGATAATGTAAAGAAAACAAGTTCATATTAATTTATAAACAACACAATACAAATGTTTTAACTTTGCAAGAGTTCAGAAATCAATATTTGTTGGACTAACAAAGCTTTCTCTTTTTCATGACAGTAGTTTATAGAATAAAACAAAAATGTTCATTTTACTCAAACATATACTGTATCTATAAATAGTAAAGCCAGAGAAACTGATCATTTTGCAGTGATCCCTTCATTTTTTCCAGACCTGTATATAAATCTATCTATCTGTCATCTATCTATCTATCTATCTATCTATCTATCTATCTTTGTGTGTGTATGAATATGAATATATATATATATATATATATATATATATATATATATATATATATATATATATATATATATATGTGTGTGTGTGTGTGTGTGTGTGTGTGTGTGTGTGTGTTTTATATATATATATTATTATTTTTATTTTTTTGTTATTTGGCTGTTTACTAAAATAAATTCAAGTTACAGTTAAAAAATGAGTCTCTCAGCTTTAATTTGAGGGCATTCACATTCAAATTGCAGGAAGGGCTTAGAATTACAGCTCTTTATAATGTAGCCCCTCTTTTTCAAGGGACCAATAGGTGTTTAAACGTGATACATTTGCCAACTAAAAAAAATAACATTTTATTGTATTCAGCTATTGGATTCTAGCCTTTATTTCCTAATATTAGGTTCTCTCTTTCTTTAAAAAGTCTTTTAATTTAATAATCCAGGTTCCATTTTATATCTATTGTTTCTTATATATCAGGGACTGAAGGGATCTTATAATTGTGCCTTAATAAAGCAACCCCTTAAAAGTATACAACATAACATATGTGAAAAGCATAATGCACTGTAAACTTGTTTAAATTGTATATTTTATTATTATATATCTGTTTTAACTATTTGATGCCAAACTTTTAAAAAATGAACATAAATTGTGTGAGATATCTGTGACCCTTCCTCACCTTTTTTTTTTTTTTTTTTTTTTTACAGAATTTATTTGCAACAAATTAATTTTTCCCAGTTCACATTCAACGTGTGCCCTGAGTGCAGGCACAAGTGTCTTTCATGAGACTTCAAATTACTGATGTGTTTTTAATGTGGATGTTTTTCAATGCTCTCTTTTCACAGGGTCAGACTTATAAAGTTGTCAGTTAATATTAAGTGAAATCTTGTTCTTCCAACCTTTTCTTTAATGCAGAAATTCATCCCTTTAATTAACAGAAATCAAAGTGTCACATATTCTAATTTATTTCCATCATACTTGTCAGATAATATAGCTTCACTACGAGAAGCCAAATTAAAACAATTAGAGGTCTATGCATGAGGAATGCAAACTCACCTAAACTAGGTATAGAGAGTGTCTTTTGCGGTCTTCTCACAATGCAAGCATTTACCATAAAGCATTACTGGATATATTAAAAATATTCAGAAAATGTGTTAGGACAGTAAATTGAAATCTTCAGATTATAAAGATGTAGCAGGCATCCTTAAAACATTTAGAGATCTATTTATTACATGTCATCTGCTTTCTATGCTTTTTTCCCACACTCCTAGGGTGAATTAACATTGGTGGTGCTTTAACATTTTTGGATGGAATAAAATACAGCTGGTTCCTTTTAACATACTTTCCTTTTCTTTTTTAGAAATTGCACAAAAATGTATTAAAGTTTTAAGTGTAATCCTCCCTCAATTTTTATTTAACATCCTTCAACTTAATATTTTGTTAGACAAATTATCGAAAACATAGTATGTCTCAGATTACAAGTGAAGCGTTATTGATAGCCCAGAGTGCACTATTAATATTGTGAGCTTGAGCACAGAATAGAGCACAATTTAGAATAAACGTATCATAAAACACACAAAAAGCATATTAAAATAAAGTATTTCACTCCCATTTACACATAATAAATGTATGTATATATTTGTATGTGCGCATGTATATATGTGTACTCATAGATACATACAGTACATACAGTATATACAAACACACACACACACACACATATATATATATATGTAAACAACTATTAATTGACTGGAAAAAAATAAATAAAACAACAATGGGACATTTTGTAATACTCTTTTTCTTGTTGAGGGGCAAAACAGCAATAATAAAAGTACAATTTTTTATTTTATTCAGTCAGTATGTTCTCTATGACAGGCAGAAAAGGTTTCCGTTTTTGTGGTGGGTGGGCAGCGGACATTGTACATCTGCTGCCTACATATACTATTGCAAAAGGATAGCATTGTGTAATTCAGCCCCCTGTTGTCATGTCCTGTAGAGCCTGTCAATCATCCGAAATAAATGTGCTGAGATGTTATGAAGCAGCAGTCATATGAATACGAACAAGCCTATATTGCAAAGGCTCCAAAGCAGCTTCTGCTGCTTAGTACAGGGTGAATAATAATAATGGCAAGAAAAGGAGTGAAACTACAAACAAGGGGAAAAAAGGGAAGCTAAAAGAAGCTACTCCCAGGTGGTAATGGGGGCCAAACAAAAAGCCACTGAGCTGTTGTTTGTTCTCTTTCTGTTTGTATTTGTATTATGACCCTGGTTTCCCTAAGGGTGGTAGGAGAAACCAGATGCAGACTCCTTTCCTAATATGGATATGGCTGCACCTCACTAACGTGGCCCACAGAGGGAGTTGTTAGGAGGGCTCACTCAGGACCTGCCCCTCGGCCCTGAACCCTTCTCTTCAGAGTTGGGGTCTAGCTGCTATTGGGTTTGCAGTATTCCCAGGTGTGTGATTTATTTGCTGTATGGCTAGTGACCATTCTGGTGAGACCAGTACCAGAAATTCCTAGGACAGTTCATCTGTACCTGAACAAGGGAAGAAGCTATGATTTGCTGCATGCCCAGACTGTAGTAATTGAAAAAGTCTTGAAGATGGCCAGAGTAAGTATTTTCTCTATCCAGACATTTGTGCAGCAGAGAGCATATGATGTGTCTTTCCTCACAGAGGAGCTGGTTATGATTTGTTTTGAGTGGACTATGTAGATGGCTGATCATCCAGATCTGAAAATAATTTAATTTGTTTGGAACGAGACAAAGTCAAAACAAACTGCATTAATTATCCATTAGTATAATCCTTTTATGGAGGTTTGTAAAATCTCATCATGGTTAAGGCAATACTGTTCTAATATTAGTGCAATGGAGGGAATGAAAAATTAATTTGGCACATTTAATGGTAAATAATATATTGGGTTGAGTTTTATCTGGATGATGTAGGAGAAGTGAAGTGCCATCCTCCACAGACCTTTACCATTTTTGGTAAAAGGGATTATTTGTTTTATCCAAGAATGCCCCACTTTTGCTGAAGATACCAGCGCTTTGGACATTACACAGTGGAATGCTCTCAGGGGGTTGGATGTAAGAATTATGGTGAATTGGGGCATATGACAGAAATTTATGTTGTTCCACTGAACACTTGGCTTGGCAATGCCCCAAATATAGACAAGGAATTCTAACCTATGCCCATGTCTTGGTGTGTCGAGTTGATCCTGTTCCTGGAAAGGAAGAACAGAAGCCTAAGTATATGGTTTCTGCTTTAGGGGAAGGAATATCTAAGGAACCTGTGTAGGATGTAATTCCTATTTCAGCTGACTCTGTTATTAAATGAGCCTGCTGTTCCTGAGTTTGAAAATCATGGAGTCCCTGATTTGGCTGTTGCTGAAGGAGAAGTTGGAATTGTGACTGTTGAAGCTGAAGGTAAGAAACAGAAACACTCTGTGCTTGCTTCTCAGGACAGTGACAATATAATTAAGAATAGTACTAGCCCTGAGCACTAGCTTTGCAAGTTCAGAGATGATTGCTGATTTTTTAGACTCTTCAGTAGCGAAAACCTGCTTATCTGGTAGCTACTCAAGTTAGGCAACTCTCTTGCCTTTCCTGAGATTAAAAATGAACAGTTTTCAAAAACTAGGACTAGTGAGTGGCAAAAAAGTCTCTTGCCTCTGATATAAAGAAGTTATTTAAAGGCTTTCAAATGAAAAATAAATTACGTGTATGTTGCTGTTTTAGCCTTGTATATATATCACTTAAGACTGCTTCACTAAGGGCTAGATTTCAAGGGAACAATAAATAACCAGTCATTATGAGTGGCTGGTTATTGCTACCATGAGCTTGCAGTAGCAATTAGTGCTCAGAAAATTAACCAGATGTCAGTCCTCTTTTCTAAATGTCCCCCAATTGCCCCCAAAATACAGTGTGTAGTGCTTTAAAAAAAATTAAATATAGTAACATTTAAAAAACAAACAAAACAAACAAAACTTCACGAAGCAGTTATCGGGGTTAAAGTTGGTAGGTGTGGGGTGCAATGTGGTCTATAGGAACTGTGTGTTCCCTGTAAACATATATGTAAATGCTTATATACATATATATTTATGTGTTAATATGTGTATCTACACATATTAACACATAAATATATATGTATATAAGCATATATATTTAAATTTGCTGCCCATAGCTGCGCGACTCACCCACTTCAGTGTGCTTAGGTTCTGTGCCGTGTATGACAGCATCAGAATGAGGCTCCCATTGGAGCCTATGGAAGCACGCTCTTGTGAGCACAATTCTTCCGTGTAATGGAAACGCAAAAGTGATCATGCTCCACTTGTAATCTGTCCCTAAATGTGTAAAGTATAGGAGGCAAAGTGGGTGCTTGGGTCATCAGTGTTGTCAAAATGGGGGTTTGGTGGTTTTGTTTGTGGGTGGTGGTTTTAAAATTTTAAGGGTAGAACATGTTGTTAGAGGAAAATATACGCCTAGATTTAGAGTTCTGCGGACAAAGGGGTGCGTTAGCTACGTGTCCTTTTTTTCCCCCGCACCTTTTAAACAACGCTGGTATTGAGAGTTCTCAGAAGGGCTGCGTTAGGCTCCAAAAAGGGAGTGTACAGGCATATTTACCGCCACTGCAACTCTCAATACCAGCGGTGCTTACGGACGCGGCCAGCTTCAAAAACGTGCTCGTGCACGATTCCCCCAAAGGAAACAATGGGTCAGTTTGAGCTGAAAAAAACCTAACACCTGCAAAAAAGCAGCGTTCAGCTCCTAACGCAGCCCCATTGTTTCCTATGGGGAAACACTTCCTAAGTCTGCACCTAACACCCTAACATGTACCCTGAGTCTATTGCTGACCCCTGCATATTTTTTTAACCCCTAATCTGCCGATCTGTTCCGATCAGCCAATAAAATGCGAGCTCAATCTGATTGGCTGATTGGATCAGCCTATCCGATTGAACTTGAATCCGATTGAACTTGAATCCGATTGAACTTGAATCTGATTGGCTGATTCAATCAGCCAATCAGATTTTTCCTACCTTAATTCCGATTGGCTGATAGAATCCTATCAGCCAGTCAGAATTCGAGGAACGCCATCTTGGATGAAGCCATTTAAAGGAACCTTCATTCGGACTTAGGACGTCGGAAGAAGAGGATGGATCTGCGTCGGCTGCTTCAAGATGGTCCTGCTCTGCGCCGGATGGAAGAAGATAGAAGATGCTGCTTGGATGAAGATGTTTGCCGGTCTGGATCTCCTCTTCTTGCCGGATAGGATGAAGACTTCGGAGCCTCTTCTGGACCTCTTCTTGCCGGATAGGAGGAAGACTTCGGACCCTCTTCTGGACGGATTGGTGATACCCGGCGTGGTGAAGACAAGGTAGGAAGATCTTCAGGGGCTTAGTGTTAGGTTTATTTAAGGAGGGTTTGGGTTAGATTAGGGGTATGTGGGTGGTGGGTTGTAATGTTGGGGGGGTATTGTATGTTTTTTTACAGGCAAAAGAGCAGAATTCTTTGGGGCATGCCCCGCAAATGGCCCTTTTAAGGGCTGGTAAGGTAAAAGAGCTTGAAAATATTTATTTTAGAATAGGGTAGGGCATTTTTTTATTTTGGGGGGCTTTGTTATTTTAGAGTAGGTGTAATTAGTTTAAAATTCTTGTAATCTTTTTTTTATTTTTTGTAATTTAGTGTTTGTTTTTGTAATTTAGTTTAGTTGATTTAATTGTAGATAATTGTAGGTAGTTTATTTAAGTAATTTATTGATAGTGTAGTGTTAGGATTAATTGTAATTTAGGTTAGGATTTATTGTACAGGTAATTTTGTAATTATTTTAACTAGGTAGCTATTAAATAGTTCTTAACTATTTAATAGCTATTGTACCTAGTTAAAATAAATACAAAGTTGCCTGTAAAATAAATATTAATCCTAAAATAGCTACAATATAATTATTAGTTATATTGTAGCTATATTAGGGTTTATTTTACAGGTAAGTATTTTGCTTTAAATAGGAATAATTTATTTAATAAGATTTATTTTATTTCGTTAGATTTAAATTATATTTAACTTAGGGGGGTGTTAGGGCTAGGGTTAGACTTACCTTTAGGGTTTAATACATTTATTAGAGTAGCGGCGAGGTCCGGTCGGCAGATTAGGGGTTAATACTTGAAGTTAGGTGTCGGCGATGTTAGGGAGGGCAGATTAGGGGTTAATACTATTTATTATAGGGTTTTTGAGGCGGGAGTGAGGCGGATTAGGGGTTAATACATTTATTATAGTAGCGGTGAGGTCCGGTCGGCAGATTAGGGGTTAATAATTGTAGGTAGGTAGCGGCAACGTTTTGGGGGGCAGATTAGGGGTTAATAAATATTATGTAGGGGTCGGTGATGTTAGGGGCAGCAGATTAGGGGTACATAGGGATAATGTAGGTTGCGGCGGTGTGCGGTCAGCAGATTAGGGGTTAAAAAAATTTAATAGAGTAACGACGATGTGGGGGGGGGCCTCGGTTTAGGGGTACATAGGTAGTTTATGGGTGCTAGTGTACTTTAGAGCACAGTAGTTAAGAGCTTTATGAACCAGCGTTAGCCCAGTAAGCTCTTAACTCCTGGCTTTTTTCTGCAGCTGGATTCTTGTCGTTAGATTTCTAACGCTCACTTCAGCCAAGACTCTAAATACCAGCGTTAGAAAGATCCCATTGACAAGATAGGATACGCAAATGGCGTAGGGGGATCTGTGGTATGGAAAAGTTGCGGCTGGAAAGTGAGCGTTAGACCCTTTCCTGACTGACTCTAAATACCAGCGGGCGGCCAAAACCAGCGTTAGGACCCCCTAACGCTGGTTTTGATGGCTAACGCAGAACTCTAAATCTAGGCAAAAATTTATGTAAGAATTTACCTGATAAATTCATTTCTTTCATATTGGCAAGAGTCCATGAGCTAGTGACATATGGAATATACAATCTTACCAGGAGGGGCAAAGTTTCCCAATCCTCAAAATGCCTATAAATACACCCCTCACCACACCCACAATTCAGTTTAATGAATAGCCAAGAAGTGGGGAGATAAAGAAAGGAGCAAAAGCATAAACAAAGGAATTGGAATAATTGTGCTTTATACAAAAAAATCATAACCACCATAAAAAGGGTGGGCCTCATGGACTCTTGCCAATACGAAAGAAATTAATTTATCAGGTAAATTCTTACATAAATTATGTTTTCTTTCATGTAATTGGCAAGAGTCTATGAGCTAGTGACGTATGGGATAGTAATACCCAAGATGTGGAACTCCACGCAAGAGTCACTAGAGAGGGAGGGATAAAAAATAAAGACAGCCAATTCCACTGAAAAAATTAATCCACAACCCAAATCGTAAGTTTTAATCTTATAATGAAAAAAACTGAAATTATAAGCAGAATAATCAAACTGAAACAGCTGCCTGAAGCACTTTTCTACCAAAAACTGCTTCTGAAGAAGAAAAAACATCAAAATGGTAGAACTTAGTAAATATATGCAAAGAAGACAAAGTTGCTGCTTTGCAAATCTGATCAACTGAAGCTTCATTCTTAAAAGCCCAGGAAGTGGAAACTGACATAGTAGAATGAGCTGTAATCCTCTGAGGCAGGGATTTACCCGACTCCAAATAAGCGTGATGAATTAAAAGCTTTAACCAAGATGCCAAAGAAATGGCAGAAGCCTTCAGACCTTTCCTAGAACCAGAAAAGTTAACAAATAGACTAAAAGTCTTCCTGAAATCTTTAGTAGCTTCAACATAATATTTCAAAGCTCTCACCACATCCAAAGAATGTAAAGATCTTTCCCAAGAATTCTTAGGATGGGGACACAAAGAAGGGACAACAATTTCCCTACTAATGTTGTTGGAATTCACAACTTTAGGTAAGAATTTAAATGAAGTCCGCAAAACTGCCTTATCCTGATGAAAAATCAGAAAATGAGACTCACAAGAAAGAGCAGATAATTCAGAAACTCTTGTAGCAGAAGAGATGGCCAAAAGAAACAACACTTTACAAGAAAGCAATTTAATGTCCAAAGAATGCATAGGCTCAAACGGAGGAGCCTGTAAAGCCTTCAAAACCAAATTAAGACTCCAAGGAGGAGAGATTGATTTAATGACAGGCTTGATACGAACCAAAGCCTGTACAAAACAATGAATATCAGGGAAATTAGCAATTCTTCTGTGGAATAAAACAGAAAGAGCAGAGATTTGTCCTTTCAAGGAACTCGCAGACAAACCCTTATCCAAACTATCCTGAAGAAACTGTAAAATTCTAGGAATTCTAAAAGAATGCCAAGAGAATTTATGAGAACACCATGAAATGTAAGTCTTTCAAAATCGATAATAAATCTTTCTAGAAACAGATTTACGAGCCTGCAACATAGTATTAATCACTTAGTCAGAGAAACCTCTCTGACTAAGCACTAAACGTTCAATTTCCATACCTTCAAATTTAATGATTTGATATCCTGATGGAAAAACGGACCTTGAGATAGAAGGTCTGGCCTTAGTGGAAGTGGCCATGGTTGGCAACTGGACATCCGAACAAGATCCGCATATCAAAACCTGTGAGCCCATGCTGGAGCCACCAGCAGTACAAATGATTGCTCCATGATGATCTTGGAAATCACTCTTGGAAGAAGAAATAGAGGCGGAAAAATATAGGCAGGTTTATAACTCCAAGGAAGTGTCAATGCATCCACTGCTTCCGCCTGAGGATCCCTGGACCTGGACAGGTACCTGGGAAGTTTCTTGTTTAGATGAGATGCCATCAGATCTATTTCTGGAAGCCCCCACATCTGAACAATTTGAAAAAACACATCTGGGTGAAGAGACCACTCTCCCGGATGTAAAGCTTGACGACAGAGATAATCCGCTTCCCAATTGTCTATACCTGGGATATGGACCGCAGAAATTAGACAGGAGCTGGATTCTGCCCAAACAAGTATCCGGGATACTTCTTTCATAGCTTGAGGACTGTGAGTCCCACCCTGATGATTGACATACACCACAGTTGTGACATTGTCTGTCTGAAAACAAATAAACGGCTCTCTTTTCAATAGAGGCCAAAACTGAAGAGCTCTGAGAATCACACGGAGTTCCAAAATATTGATTGGTAATCTCGCCTCTTGAGAATTCCAAACCACTTGTGCTGTCAAAGATCCCCAGACAGCTCCCCAACCTGAAAGACTCACATCTGTTGTGATCACAGTCCAGGTTGGACAAACAAAAGAGGCCCCTTGAACTATACGATGGTGATCTAACCACCAAGTCAGAGATAGTCAAACATTGGGATCTAAGGTATATTAATTGTGATATCCTTGTATAATCCCTGCACCATTGGTTCAGCATACAAAGCTGAAGAGGTCTCATGTGAAAACTAGCAAAGGGGATCGCGTCCGATGCTGCAGTCATGAGACCTAAAACCTCCATGCAGATAGCTACTGAAGGGAATGATTGAGACTGAAGGTTCCGACAGGCTGCAACCAATTTCAAACGTCTCTTATCTGTTATAGACAAAGTCATGGATACTGAATCTATTTGGAAACCTAGAAAGGTTACCCTTGTCTGAGGAATCAAATAACTTTTTGGTATATTGATCCAGTGTCAATATCTGAGGCCGGATCCTCATCAGAGATAGATAAATCAGTATGTTGTTGGTTATTAGAAAATTCATCAACTCTATGAAAAGTTTTAAAAGACCTTTTACGTTTATTAGAAGGCGGAATGGCAGACAAAGCCATTTTTGTAATCAGAAATAAATTCTCTTAAATGTACAGGAATATACTGAGCATTAGATGTTGATGGACCAGCAACATGTAATGAACTGCTACTGATGGAAACATTCTCTGCATGTTAAAGTTTATCATGACAACAATTACAAACCACAGCTGGAGGAACAGTTACCACAAGTTTATAACAAATGCACTTAGCTTTGGTAGAACCGATATCAGGCAGCAGGATTCCAGTAGTAGATTCTGAGATAGGATCAGATTGAGACATCTTGCAGTATGTAAAAGAAAAAACAACATATAAAGCAAAATTATCAATTTCCTTATATGACAGTTTCAGGAATGGGAAAAAATGCAAACAGAATAGGCCTCTGACATAGAAAAAAGACCAGAGGCAAAAGGAATGAGGTCTTAAATAATGAAAAAATGTTTGGCGCCAAGTATGACGCACCACAAACTGAAAAACATTTTTTTGAGCCAAAAACGTCCAGAATGAAACTCAAGCGTCATAGATGACTCAACCTCGTGAAAAGACTCGGCGCCAACTAAGATGCCGGAAATGACGAATTTACATCAACAAACGTAATTCTTTGCACCAAAAAAGTCTTACACCAAGAATGACGCAATAAATTATAGCATTTTGCGCTCTCGCGAGCCTAATACAGCCCGCAATTTAGAAAAAGTCAATTTGTAAACCTCAGGTAAGAAATACATTTTTTTTTTAATTTTTAAAAAGCATTTCCCAGATATGAAACTGACAGTCTGCAAAAAGGAAATATACTGATAAACCTGAATCATGGAAAATATAAGTACAAACATATATTTAGAACTTTAAATATAAAGTGCCAAACCATAGCTGAGAGTGTCTTAAGTAATGAGACATACTTACCAAAAGACACCCATCCACATATAGCAGATAGCCAAACCAGTACTGAAATGAGAATCAGTAGAGGTAATGGTATATTGTCGATCTGAAAAGGGAGGTAGGAGATGAATCTCTACGACTGATAACAGAGAACTTATGAAATAGATCCCCATTAGGAAGACCATTGTATTCAATAGGTGATACTCCCTTTACATCCCTCTGACATTCACTGTACTCTGACAGGAACCGGGCTTCAATATGCTGAGAAGTGCATATCAACGTAGAAATCTAGCACACATTTACTTCACAACCTCCATAGGAGGCAAAGTTTGTAAAACTGAATTGTGGGTGTGGTGAGGGGTGTATTTAAAGGCATTTTGAGGTTTGGGAAACTTTGCCCCTCCTGGTAGGATTGTATATCCCATACATCACTAGCTCATGGACTCTTGCCAATTACATGAAAGAAAGGCTTTATTTGTTGTTTTGAGTTTATTGGAGTTGTTATTATTACACTGTTAAATATTTATGCACCTGCAAATAGTAAAATAGGTATAGGATTGATTGGAGTGTAAAGGGTTTCACAATAATGGTAGGTGATTTTAATTGTATTTGAATGTGGTTTGGAAATGTTATTCTAATCTGTAATGAGAGAAAGATGTGGAAAAAGTTGTGACGCATAATGTAGTAAATGAGATGAACATGAAAATGGAGTATGATATTTTTAGTTTTTTGGAAGGGGAAATATGTTGGAAAGAACTGGGAAAAATTATTCATAAACTGAAAAAATTCTAAACCTCAGGAAGCATTAGCTTGCCTGTAGATTTCTATTGTACATTTTCGGATGTGATTGGTGAAGATTTTTGAAGGTTTACAAATGGATTTTTGAAAAAAATAAAAGGCTAGATTACAAGTGAAGCCCTAAATATTGCATGTACTTTGTAATACCAGTGAACAATAATGAGTGCTGGTATTACAAGTAAATCGCAATTACAAGTAAATAGCTTCCATAGGATCCTATCCGAGCCTGTTCTGATGGTGCCAGAAACGGCATCAGAACCTCTTACAGTGAAGGGGGTAAGTAGCACAGCAATAGGTTTTTTTTTTTTTTTTTACATTGCAGTCTGTGAGAACAAAAAGTTCCCATAGACCCCACTCCCACCAACTTTAAAGCCCCAAAACTGCCTATGCTAGTTTTAAAAAAAAAAAAAAAAAAATGATAATACCCTCTATTTTGAGGGCATTTGGGGCACTTTTAGAAAATTAAACAAAGATCGGATCTTGCGGTAGCAATAAAAAGCCACTTGTAATGGCTAGTTAATTATCGCATTCCCATTAACGGGCAAATTTGTCCGTTTGCGGGAGCGAGATAATTTAGCACTCCACTTTCAATCTAGCCTGAAATGTCTTAGTCAATGAGAGAGAGTGACATTACTTTATTGTATAAAAAAAATAAGAAAAAGGATTTGCACTGTACACCAATTTCCTTGTTGAATATAGATCGTAAAGTGATTGCAAAGGTAGTGGCTGACAGAATTAAGAATTTGGTTGGTAAAATTGTATGTACTGTGCCTGGTAGACAGATTGCTGAGTGTCTAATTTGTCTGCGGGATGTTATATGGTACAACAAAAGGTGTAAGGAGTCTGTTGCATTGGCTAAGATTGAGTTTGAGAAAGCATGTGATAGATTTGCTAATGACTTTATGTTTGGAGTTTTAGAGAAAGTAGGTATACCTGGGAAGATGCTTGGGTGGGTTAGATCTTTATATGATGGAATTGTGACTAAGCTTTTGATAATGTTTTTTTGTCTGATAAAGTATGTGTTAAGTCTGGGGTCAGACAAAGATGTGATAAAATTGTATATAGTGTGGAAGTGCTTAGGAGTGGTGGTAGGTGTTTGAGCTATATGGATGATGTTACTGGGGTTTGTAAGAATCAAGCTGGTTTAACTAGAGCTAAACTTCAGATTGAGGGTTTTTGTATTGTAAGTGGATTTCCGGTGCATTGGGATAAATGTGCTATGAAAGCTTGTGGTAATTGGAGAGATTTGGAGTTAAGTGGTGACCTGTGCAGAAGGGAGCTATTCAAGTGCTTGGTATTAAATTTAATAATTACTTGAATGGGGATGAAAGTTGGCAAAATATGTGTGTGAATGAAAAGGGAAAAATTGATTTTTGGTCTTGTAGACATGAGAATTTGGAAGGGAAATTGTTAATGTAAAGGCTGTGTTAAATCCTGTGTTTTTGTTTTTTTGTATGTTAATAATGTTTTTCCAGTTCTGCATAAGTTTTTGAGAAAAATTGTGAAAATGTTTTTTTTATCTTGTTTTGGAGTTCTAGGGGCCGAAATATCAAGCTCCGAATGGAGCTTGATGCCCTGGTAACAGTAGTTATGAAGCAGTGGTCTAAAGACCGCTGCTCCATAACTTGTCTGCCTGCTCTGAGGCTGCGGACATCAATCCGCCCGACCACTCAATGCAATAGAATTGCATAATTGACAAGTGCATAATAAAAAGACAATGATTTAACACCTACTCTAAATTTCAAATAAGCAGTAAGAACTGCTTGTGCAATGATAAATGCAAATGCATGTAATTGGTGGACTGACTGAGATTCCAAGCATGATGTATGGAAGAATGTGAAAGAGACAGCTTTGATTAATAGGCAGAAAGTTGTGGCATGGATGGCAGTACATGGGTATTTGCCAACTAGGGAGTTTCAGAGAAGTAGAAGACTGGTAAATACAGAGTAAATAAAAATATGACCCTAGTACACTGTGTACAAATACAATGACAAGTAAAAACCTGTCTGCAAACAATTGGTGAAAAAGTTCTCTTGCGTATATGTATCCACGTCTCTCTGTCTCTCTCTCTCTCTCTCTTTGTTACATTCCTTATATATTTGGAATGTTGAGTCTGTACTATTTTCTTTGCATAATTGAAATGCCCTTTTTTTCCCCTACTTTCTCTTAACACATTTTAATTTAGATACATTGCCTTGGATTGATATTTTTTACTTTTATAACCATGTGGTATGTGTTGATATGTATATTTATTAAACAAAGTTTAAAATGTATGCATTTATCCTCTGCATTTTTATTAGAGAATACTTAGTCACAATTTATGTTATTTAACAATTCCCTTAAATAATTGAATTTTGTTTGTTTTTTTAAAGCAAAAGTCTTAGTAGAACCCTTATAACACTGCATATGGGAGTACTGTATGTCAGGGTAGTTTAAATCTACAATTATTACAGCACTGGTATAATTAGAAGCCTTTCCTATTTGCATTAGCAGTTGAGTTTCCTCCATGTAACTAATGTTGGGGGGCTTGTAGCATGTTCCTAGTAATATTTGTGTAGGATTTATTTCCCCAGTTTTTATTTTAACCCACATTATCTCTACATTATCACCTGTATCATCATAAATATCTTCCCTTATTGTAGGTTTTAGGACAGATTTAATATACATGCAAATTCATCCACCCTTTTATTACTCCTGTCACTCCTAAATAAAGTATAACCCTCTAAGTAAATTGCCCAGTAGGTATAGGTGAATGTGCTTAAAGTGCAATTCGATTGGAAGAACGAATAGTTCTGTGGACATTTGTTTTGGACAATCAAATGTTGGTAAGAATGAAAATCCTTTAAAATTTGGTAATCAAATGTTATTCCCGGTTTTCAAATGTTACTTTTATTTTCGAATGTTCATAATTAGATAGAATATCCACATTCGAAATTTCCAATATAACATTCAATTTAACAAATACTAATCAGAAGTTTAATAGTTCATGTGGTAGGGAATATAGTAAATTGATAAATAGGCCTCTAGTCATGAAGCTCCGTATTTTCCTGCATTAGCCGGCCCAATACGCTCGCCTAAGCTCGCCTAACATCGCCGGTGCGGACCTGAATACGTTCGCCAAAGTTATAAAAAAAAAACTGTCAAGAAGCCGCGCACCAAGTACAGGGTGATGTCAGTCATCGATCTCGCTGCTCATCTGCTTTTTTGCAGCTTTCTTGCTACCCTGTTACTATGCACCCACACTAAACTATACTGTTTTACCCCCTAAACCGCCACTCCTGGAGCCCCCGCACCTAAATAAAGTTATTACCCCCTAAACCGCCGCTTCTGGACCCTGCCACAACTATAATAAATATATTAACCCCTAAACCGCCTCTCCCGGACCCCGCCACCACCTACATTATACCTATTAACCCCTAATCTGCCCCCTACACCGCTGCCACCTACTTTATACTTATTAACCCCTAAGCCGATGCTTCCAGACCCCGCGCCACCTACATTATACCTATTAACCCCTAATCTGCTGCCCCCATACCGCCTACATAAAGTTATTAACCCCTATCCTGCCGATCCCAAACCCCGCCACAAATAAATTAATTATTTAACCCCTAAACCACCACACCCGGAGCCCTCCGCCACCTACATTACATTGATTAACCCCTAATCTACCCCCCTACACTGCTACCAATATATTAAATGAATTAACCCCAAACCCTAACACCCCCTAACTTAAATATTATTTAAATTAATATAAATAAATATTCCTATCATTAACTAAATTATTCCTATTTAAAACTAAATACTTACCTGTAAAATAAACCCTAAGATAGCTACAATATAATTAATAATTACATTATAGCTATTTTAGGGTTTATTTTAATTTTACAGGCAACTTTGTATTTATTTTAACTAGGTACAATAGCTATTAAATAGTTATTACCTATTTAATAGCTACCTAGCTAAAATAGCTACAAAATTACCTGTAAAATAAATCATAACCTAAGTTACAATTACACCTAACACTACACTATCATTAAATAAATTAAATAAATTAACTACAATTATCTATTATAAAATACAATTAAATAAACTAAACTATATTACAAAAACAAACAAACACTAAATTACAAAAAATAAAAAATATTACAAGAAGTTTAATCTAATTACACCTAATCTAAGCCTCCTAATAAAATAAAAAAACCCTCCAAAATAATAAAATTCCCTATCCTAAACTAAATTACAAATAGTAGTAACCAGCTCTTTTACCAGCCCTTAAAAGGGCCTTTTGCGGGGCATTGCCCCAAAGTAATCAGCTCTTTTACCTGTAAAAAAAAGAAATACAATACCCCCCCAACATTACAACCCACCATCCACACAACCCTACTCTAAAACCCACCCGATCCCCCCTTAAATAAACCTAACACTACCCCATTGAAGATCACCCTACCTTGAGCCGTCTTCACCCAGCCGGGCACCACTGGTCATCTGATGCGGCAGAAGAGGACATCCGGAACGGCAGATGTCTTCAGCCGATCGGGGCAGAAGAGGTCCTCCATCCGGCAGAAGTCTTCATCCAAGCGGACAGAAGAGGATCGGGGCAGAAGAGGTCCTCCATCCGGCAGAAGTCTTCATCCAAGCGGGGCAGAAGAGGTCCTCCATCCAGCAGAAGTCTTCATCCATCCGCAGCTCCATCTTCAAAACCTCCAGCGCGGAACATCCGACGGACTAACGATGAATGAAGGTTCCTTTAAATGACGTCATCCAAGATGGCGTCCCTTGAATTCCGATTGGCTGATAAGATTACCTGTAAATCTGTAGTGACGTAACCATCGATTTGTGTCGGACTGAGTCCGGCGGATCGTATGTTACGTCACTATATTCTACTTTTGCCGGGCTGTAGGGCTTGATAACTACGGTGAATCAGCCTCGCCACAAATATGCTGTGGAATTCCAGCGTATTTGTGGTTGACGGCTTGATAACTAGAGGCCATTATATATACAAGTATATTGATTCAAATGTTTATATTTTGAATATTGCATAATTAGAATATTACATTTAAAGAGAGCCTTAGAAATACTATTACAAATATAATGATTCAAAAATTTTTTTTCATAATGCAGAATTTGAATATTATATACATATGTCTCCCCAAATTTGAATAGAATATTACATTTAAAGATAGCATTAGAAATACTTTTACATTAAATGAATGTTAGAATGTTGTGGAAACATTTGACGTTCAAAACAAACAAACTAATGTGTTTAAATTTGTTTCATTTTTTTAATGTTGCAAAACATTTACCCATCGCTACTGCAAAGTCATGTGAATAATCCCACCAGGTAATAACAGAATCCTCTTCTGCAACTAAGAGCTTTCCCATTTTACCCATCACGCTTCTTGCATTTACTATTATACATTTAATTTTCATGTGCTTTCTGCTGCTACTTGGCGCGGACATTTCCTAAGTGTACCCTTCTGTCTTCTATTCATTGAGATATTCTAGGTGTGTCATATTTACAGACTAATCAGTCTGTTCTATTATATTTGGAGTGACCCCTCCCTGATTTGTCTAGTTTAAAAGATTCTAAATGCGTGCTACCATCCTCTCCCCCAACACAAGCATCAATGTCATTCTGGTGCAATCCATTCTTACTGTACAAATTCTACCGAATTTTAGAGCCCAGTGTTATAAAAAGTTAAACCCCTCGTTTTCACACCATATTTTTAACCAGGAATTAACTGCTATTAGCTCCTTTTGTCCTACTGGGTAAACACATGAAACTGGTAATATCTCAAAAAATATTACCTTAGAACTCCTTGCTTTAAGCTTGCTACCTAACTCCCTGAAGTCATTTTTTAGGATACTCAATCTCCCGCTGACTCCATCATGAGTGCCAATATGCACCATGTCTGCAGGATCAGACCTAGATTCCTCTAACAATGTATCAATAAACTCCACAATATGCCTAGCATGAGCCCCTTGAAGACAACAAACTTCCTAATAATAGAGTATCCTAGTAGCCTTGTATGCCCCTCTTCAATGACTGAAGGACTTTCACTATATTTGGCAGAACAGCCCTCTCTGACATTGACACCCCTAACTCAGAAATATAAAAGGTAGGACATTGCTTATTGGAAATGTAAAACTAGTGAAGAATATTTTTTTTTTTTTGCAGTTATGTTTACATTTTACACCTGGATGGAGCATATAACTAATATTTTGTGGATCTATATCTCAGTACTTTACACCTCTAGGTAAAACCAGCCACAATGTGCATGCAATTAAAGGTACATATTACTCATATGCTAACTCAGTTGAACGCGATGAAACATATCTACATGAACACATGCAGAAAGTAAGATATTTTGCATCAAAATATCCTCAGTAGCTACATCCAATCTCGGTTTTTGTCACAGGATTTAGAAGAGAGAGTGCATCTGGCATGTATAGGTATAGTCATTTACTCTAAAATCCAGAGAGAACATATTGTGAAATTTTATGATCTTATTAAAGGAAAGTGTGTTCATTAAAACATGCACTCCCATGTAGACCCTTTTTACAATACACAAATAGCAATTAGGTGATCATCATGGGTGTAGCAAACACCTGATAGATCCATAAACATATGGAAAAAAATTATGGAAAATAATACGCCTCTCACCTGCCAAAAATACATAGAAAAAATGGTGGGCTCTTATTTTATTTCTACTGAATTCTGAATATGACTTCACTGTGACTATTAACTTTAATATATATATTTATTTCATACCTTTCAGATCTTTAAAAGGAACCTCGCCCTGCGAGGGACATTCCTTTCCTACAGACGGGCTGCCAAACTTTCACAGCACACAGGAACTAGCATTGTGGACATAAGGAACATTATATATCCATAGACTGACCACCCCTAAATCTATGAGACTGTTTACTGCATAATTTGCAAGTGTCTTGTGTATATATATATGTTCTGGGTAGTGGATGGGAACATATATTGAGACCAACAGTATACTCATACACTTCTAGCGCTGATTACCTTTCTGTCTCTGAAAACATTTGGGGTATATTTGTGGGGCACTAGTGACCCATATTGTGTACCATGTCATTAGCAGCTGAAGATACATCTGTGTGCAATTTTGGAGTTTATTTTGACCCTAACAGTAAAAAAAGAACTCTATCTGTAGATTTACAAGTAGACACTAATACTAACAGTGTTCAGAAACCAGTAAATCCTAGAGAACTGTTTAAACAGGTAGAGAAACTGAGTAAAATTCAGATAAAGAACTGGTGTGACATAATAGGATTAGAAACCTATTTGAAAGCAGGCGTTATATCTAAAGGCCTAATGCTGACTAAAACAGCAATATTTAATAGCACAGATATAGAACTTATTACTGAATGGGATACAGTTCTAGAGGAAAGCTCAACCAAGCTGATGAGAATTATAATTAGATTCAGAGAAGCTTATTTAGAGAAGTTTACTGCTGAACTCCTAAAGTTGAGAACTCTATTACTACCATTTAAGGGAGATACGTATTATGATAAACTGGACAGTGACAAAAGGGAAAGAATGAGTAAACTGGAGAGAGACTTAAAATTTAAGAAAAAGAAAAAGTTAGAACAAGATATCCAGAGAAAAGCTAGTGAACTAACAGGAAACATTGAAGTTGAAACTGATGTACCATTTACACCTATTACACCAGGAGGTAATGAAACACCAAATACACCACTTACAGCAACTAAAGCCACCTGTAATACACTACATAATGATGTAATATGAAACAATCACGTAAAAGAAAGTAAAAAGTCTGGTCAAAGGACCCCCAAAGCATCAAATGTAAGATTTGAATTTCCACCAAGAAATCTTACCCCTAGACAAAATAGATATGATTCCTCTAATAGAGATAATCAACATCAATATACAGACTATAAAAATGAATCTTATAGAAATGAGGGATATAATAGAAATAGACCCTATCACTCTTCTAGAGGTAGTAATCACTACAGAAAAGGTAGAAATGAGTACAATTATAACTCTAATAGGGGTAATCATAATTCATATAGGATGAGGAATTATAATCAGGAGTGGAATGATACATGGGAAAAAACATAATTTATGCTTACCTGATAAATTTATTTCTCTTGTAGTGTATCCAGTCCACGGATCATCCATTACTTGTGGGATATTCTCATTCCCAACAGGAAGTTGCAAGAGGACACCCACAGCAGAGCTGTAATATAGCTCCTCCCCTAACTGTCATAGCCAGTCATTCGACCGAAAACAAGCCAAGAAAGGAGGAACCATAGGGTGTAGTGGTTACTGTAGTTTAAATTTAAAAATTACCTGCCTTAAAATGACAGGGCGGGCCGTGGACTGGATACACTACAAGAGAAATAAATTTATCAGGTAAGCATAAATTATGTTTTCTCTTGTTAAGTGTATCCAGTCCACGGATCATCCATTACTTGTGGGATACCAATACCAAAGCTAAAGTACACGGATAAAGGGAGGGACAAGGCAGGAACTTAAATGGAAGGAACCACTGCCTGTAAAACCTTTCTCCCAAATATAGCCTCCGAAGAAGCAAAAGTATCAAATTTGTAAAATTTTGAAAAAGTATGAAGCGAAGACCAAGTCGCCGCCTTGCAAATCTGTTCAACAGAAGCCTCATTTTTAAAGGCCCAAGTGGAAGCCACAGCTCTAGTGGAATGAGCTGTAATCCTTTCAGGAGGCTGCTGTCCAGCAGTCTCATAGGCTAAGCGGATTAAGCTTCTTAGCCAAAAAGAAAAAGAGGTTGCCAAAGCCTTTTGACCTCTCCTCTGTCCAGAGTAGACAACAAACAAAGCAGATGTTTGACGAAAATCTTTAGTAGCTTGTAAGTAAAACTTTAAAGCACAGACCACGTCCAGATTGTGTAACACAAGGATGGAACCACAATCTCTTGATTGATATTCTTGTTAGATACCACCTTAGGTAAGAACCCAGGTTTGGTACGCAGGACTACCTTATCCGTATGAAAAATCAGATAAGGAGAATCACATTGTAAGGCAGATAGCTCAGAGACTCTACGAGCCGAGGAAATAGCTACCAAAAAAAAAAAAAGAACTTTCCAAGATAAAAGTTTATCTATGGAATGAAGAGGTTCAAACGGAACTCCTTGAAGAACCTTAAGAACCAAGTTTAAGCTCCATGGTGGAGCAACAGGTTTAAACACAGGCTTGATTCAAACTAAAGCCTGACAAAATGCCTGAACGTCTGGAACATCTGCCAGACACTAGTGCAAAAGAATAGACAGAGCAAAAATCTGTCCCTTTAAGAAACTAGCTGACAATCCTTTTTCCAAACCTTCTTGGAGAAAAGATAAAATCCTAGGAATCCTGACCTTACTCCATAAGTAACCCTTGGATTCACACCAATAAAGATATCTACGCCATACCTTATGGTAAATTTTCCTGGTGACAGGCTTTCGTGCCTGTATTAAGGTATCAATAACTGACTCGGAGAAGCCACGCTTTGATAAAATCAAGCATTCAATCTCCAGGCAGTCAGCCTCAGAGAAATTAGATTTGGATGGTTGAGAAGACTCTGAAGTAGAAGGTCCTGTCTCAGAGGCAGAGACCATGGTGGAAAGGATGACATGTCCACTAGATCTGCATACCAGGTCCTGCGTGGCCACGCAGGTGCTATCAGAATCACAGATGCTGTCTCCTGCTTGATCTTGGCAATCAGTCAAGGGAGCAGAGGAAACGGTGGAAACACA
This sequence comes from Bombina bombina, assembly GCF_027579735.1. Lineage (NCBI taxonomy): Eukaryota > Metazoa > Chordata > Amphibia > Anura > Bombinatoridae > Bombina > Bombina bombina. The sequence continues at coordinate 672,348,399 of NC_069503.1, read as the reverse complement.
TAAGCCAGGTTGAAAGACCAGGGCGCTGCTAGAGTATCTATCAGTGTCACCTTGGGATCCCTGGACCTGGATCCGTAACACGGAAGCTTGGCGTTCTGGCGAGACGCCATGAGATCCAGTTCTGGTTTGCCCCAACGGAGAATCAGTTGTGCAAATACCTCCGGATGGAGTTCCCACTCTCCCGGATGAAAAGTCTGACGACTTAGAAAATCCGCCTCCCAGTGCTCTACACCTGGGATATGGATAGCTGATAGGTGGCAAGAGTGAATCTCTGCCCAGTGAATTATTTTTGAAACTTCTAACATCTCTAGGGAACTTCTTGTTCCCCCTCGATGGTTGATGTAAGCTACAATCGTGATGTTGACCGACTGAAATCTGATGTACCTCAGAGTTGCTAACTGAGGCCAAACCTGAAGAGCCTTGAATATCGCTCTTAGTTCCAGAATATTTATTGGAAGGAGAGACTCCTCCTGAGTCCACGATCCCTGAGCCTTCAGGGAGTTCCAGACTGCACCCCAACCTAGAAGGCTGGCATTTGTTGTTACAATAGTCCAATCTGGCCTGCGAAGGTCATACCTTTGGACAGATGGACCCGAGATAGCCACCAGGGAAGAAGATCCCTGGTCTCTTGGTCCAGATTCAGTTGAGGGGCCAAATCTGTGTAATCCCCGATCCACTGACTGAGCCTGCATAGTTGCAGCGGTCTGAGATGTAAGCGTGCAAACGGCACTATGTCCATTGCCGCTACCATTAAGCCGATTACTTCCATACACTGAGCCACCAAAGGGCGCGGAATGGAATGAAGAACCCGACAGGAATTTAGAAGCTTTGATAACCTGGACTCCGTCAAGGTAAATTTTCATTTCTACAGAATCTATCAGAGTCCCTAGAAAGGAAACTCTTGTGAGTGGGGATAGAGAACACTTTTCCTCGTTCACTTTCCACCCATGCAACCTCAGAAATGCAAGTACTACCTCCGTATGAGACTTGGCAATTTGGAAGTTTGACGCCTGTATCAGGATGTCGTCTAAATAAGGGGCTACTGCTATGCCCCGCAGCCTTAGGACCACCAAAAGCGACCCTAGAACCTTTGTAAAGATTCTTGGGGCTGTAGCTAATCCAAAGAGAAGAGCTACAGCTGGTAATGCCTGTCTTGAAAGGCAAACCTGAGAAACCAATGATGATCTTTGTGTATCGGAAAGTGAAGATAAGCATCCTTTAGATCCACTGTAGTCATATATTGACCCTCCTGGATCAGTGGTAGGATGGTACAAATAGTTTCCATCTTGAACGACAGAACTTTGAGGAATTTATTTAAGATCTTTAGATCCAAAATCGGTCTGAAGGTTCCCTCTTTTTTGGGAACCACAAACAGATTTGAGTAAAAACCCTGTTCCTGTTCCTCTTTTGAAACTGGATGGATCACTCCCATAACTAGGAGGTCTCGTACACAGTGTAAGAATGCCTCACTCTTTATCTGGTTTGCAGATAATTGTGAAAGGTGAAATCTCCCTTTTGGGGGGGAAGCTTTGAAGTCCAGAAGATATCCCTGGGATATAATTTCCAACGCCCAGGGATCCTGAACATCTCTTGCCCACGCCTGGGCGAAGAGTGAAAGTCTGCCCCCTACTAGATCCGTTACCGGATAGGGGGTCATTCCTTCATGCTGTCTTAGAGGCAGCAGCAGGCTTTTTGACCTGCTTACCTTTTTTCCAGGTCTGGTTTGGTCTCCACACCGTCTTGGATTGAGCAAAAGTTCCCTCTTGTTTATTATTAGAGGAAGTTGATGCCGCACCTGCCTTGAAGTTTCGAAAGACACGAAAATTAGACTGTTTGGCCCTAGATTTGGACCTGTCCTGAGGAAGGGCACAACCTTTTCCTCCCGTGATATCAGCAATAATCTCCTTCAAATCAGGCCCGAATAGGGTCTGCCCCTTGAAGGGAATGTTAAGTAGCTTAGATTTTAAAGTCACGTCAGCTGACCATGATTTAAGCCATAGCGCTCTGCGCGCCTGTATAGCAAAACCAGAATTCTTAGCCGTTAGTTTATTCAAATGAACAATGGCATCAGAAATAAAATAATTGGCTAGCTTAAGTGCTCTAAGTTTGCCAAGTATGTCATCCAATGGAGTCTCTACCTGTAAAGCCTCTTCCAGAGACTCAAACCAGTACGCCGCAGCAGCAGTAACAGGGGCAATGCATGCAATGGGCTGTAGGATAAAACCTTGTTGAATAAATATTTTCTTAAGGTAACCTTCTAATTTTTTATCCATTGGCTCTAAAAAAGCACAACTGTCCTCGACAGGGATAGCAGTACTCTTTGCTAGAGTAGAAACTGCTCCCTCCAACTTAGGGACTGTCTGCCATAAGTCCCGTGTGGTGGCGTCTATTGGAAAACATTTTTCTAAAAATAGGAGGGGAAGAGAACGGCACACCTGGTCTATCCCATTCCTTATTAATAATTTCTGTAAACCTTTTAGGTATTGGAAAAACATCAGTACACACCGGCACTGCAAAGCATTTATCCAGTCTACAAAATTTCTCTGGCACTGCAATGGTATCACAGTCATTCAGAGCAGCTAAAACCTCCCTAAGTAACACGCGGAGGTGTTCAAGCTTAAATTTAAATGTAGAAATATTAGAATCAGGCATCTTTCCTGAGTCATAAACATCACCCACTGACTGAAGCTCTCCTTCCTCAGCTTCTGCATATTGTGAGGCAGTATCTGACATGGTTTTTTAAAGCGTCAGTATGCTCTGCATTTTGTCTCACCCCAGAGCTATCTCGCTAACCTCTAAGTTCAGGTAGTCTGGCTAATACCGCTGACAGTGTATTATCCATGACTGCCACCATGTCTTGTAAAGTAAATGCTATGGGCGCCCTAGATGTACTTGGCGCCATTTGAGTGTGAGTCCCTTGGGCGGGAGTCAAAGGGTCTGACACGTGGGGAGAGTTAGTCGGCATAACTTTCCCCTCATCAGATTCCTCTGGTGATATTTTTTTAAAAAACAGAATATGATCTGTATTGCATAAAATGAAATCAGTACATTTGGTACACATTCTAAGAGGGGGTTCCACCATGGCTTTTAAACATAATGAACAAGGAGTTTCTTCTATGTCAGACATGTTTATACAGACTAGCAATGAGACTAGCAAGCTTGGAAAACACTTTAAATCAAGTTAACAAGCAAATATAAAAAACGGTACTGTGCCTTTAAGAGAAACAAATTTTGTCAGAATTTGAAAAACAGTGAAAAAATGCAGTAAATCAAACGAAATTTTTACAGTGTATGTAATAGGCTAGCAGAGCATTGCATCCACTTGCAAATGGATGATTAGCCCCTTAGTTCAAAAAACGGATAAAAAAAACGAAATAGACTTTTTTTTTTTTTTTTTTTTTTTTTTAACAGTCACAACCAACTGCCACAGCAAGCTGTGGTCCTACCTTCCCCAATAAACGACTTTGGAAAGCCTTTGAGCCCTTTAGAGATGTCCTATAGCATACAGGGGACTCCTGAGGTAAGCTGGATGTCACAGTTTGTAATTTTAACTGCACCAACTGTAACTTTTATACTATAACAGTGTAAAGCCTCAGTAAAACTGTTTCTAGTCAAAATTTAAGCCAGCCATGTGGAAAAAACTAGGCCCCAATAAAATTTTATCACCAATGCATATATAAAAACGGTTTAAACATGCCAGCAAACGTTTATATTGCAATATCATAAGGGTATTACCCCTGGGAGTAAGCATGATACCAGTCGTTATTAAATCACTGTATTCAGGCTTAACTTACATTAATCCGGTATCAGCAGCATTTTCTAGTGTTTTCCATCTCTAGAAAAAATTATAACTGCACATACCTGATAGCAGAATAAACTGCACGCCATTCTCTCGCTGAAGTTACCTCATCTGTGTAATCCCCTCAGACATATGTGAGAATAGCAATGGATCTTAGTTACAACCTGCTAAGATCATAGAAACCTCAGGCAGATTCTTCTTCTATTTACTGCCTGAGATAAAATAGCACAACTCCGGAACTATTTAAAAATAACAAACTTTTGATTGAAGAAAATAAACTAACTATATTTAACCACTCTCTCCTACAACATCCTAGCTTGTTGAGAGTTGCAAGAGAATGACTGGCTATGACAGTTAGGGGAGGAGCTATATTACAGCTCTGCTGTGGGTGTCCTCTTGCAACTTCCTGTTGGGAATGAGAATATCCCACAAGTAATGGATGATCCGTGGACTGGATACACTTAACAAGAGAAAACACACTCATCTTGGGAACAACATACAAATGACAATTTCAGAAATAGAAATAAACATAATGATAAGGATTTTCACGACAGACATCTGACGGACAAACCAAGAAACATAGAAATACAAAGAGAAGGGAGAGCCATACAATACACACCTCTAGAGTGGAGACAATCACAAACACATGTAGAAGGGAGAAGGGGAAAAAGACAAATGGAAGAAGAAGAGGATGTAGAGCTGGAAGAAAGTCTCAGCTTAAAACGACGCAGGGAAATGAGATAAAGAAAGATACCATAACATTTTTTAATCTGTCTACACACAAACTGAGTTTGGAGGAAACTAACCTATTAAAAAGAGGGTTATCATTTGCACCAACACAAAAACCAAACCCATTTGACCTATTCATCGATATAAATAAATTCACATGAAAACTGACACTAGTAAGACATTTTGAAAAAGAAAAGAGATCCCACAAATTAGATAGTCTCACACAAGCTGATATGGAGACATTAAAAGCTCTAATGGATTTAGAAAAGGAGAATGGGAATAATTACCCCTCCCAAATAGAATTTAATGGTGAACTAAGGGACTTTGAAAGAACAGAGGAACTGAGTATAATGAATAGTGGCCTACGACCAAAGTCTATATTTTTCCCTGTTCAATCACAAGGAAAATATATTACCATGTTTAAAGACAAGGTTATTCAAGAATGTATGGATCTATGTAACAACTATAAGATCCATAACCATAATTTAAGTATGAAAGAGAAAAATGTCTTAAAAACACTAACTGACAATGAACAGGTCATAATCCGTGAGGCTGACAAGGGAGGAGGGATTGTGATTCAGGATAGAATAGACTATCTGGAGGAAGCGAAAAGGCAGCTGTCCGATACTAATACATATGTAGCCTTGAGAAGTGACCCCACATCTATATTTTTAAGATCATACATGGAACATATTAATATTGGCTACCAAAATAGAGTTCTCTCTGAAAGAGAGAGGAAATATTTGGCAAACGATGAACCTAAGATAGCTATTTTCTATTACCTGCCGAAAATCCACAAGAGTCTAGATAAACCCCCCGGTAGACCAATTATCTCGGGAATAGACTCCCTAACATCTCGACTCTCAGAATATGTGGATATATTTCTCAGACCAATGGTCGTTAACCTTAGATCATACCTAAGGGATACTCCTTATCTCTTACAAATCATAGAGGGTGTAGAGTGGAGGCCAACATACAAATGGGCAACACTTGATGTGACAGCACTGTACACATCGATCCCACATGAATGTGGGGTTGATGCCATCAAAAGATCATTTGATATTACTAATCATGTTGCTCCTATTCAGAGAAATTTTATACTGGAATCTATCAGGTATATCTTACAAAAGAACTATTTTAAATTCGAAGGAAAATTTTACCTAGAGAGTACAGGGACTGCAATGGGCACAAAATTTGTGCCCAATTTTGCGAACCTGTACATTTGGGCATTCGAAGAGGATATGGTCTATGAAGATTCAAAGTTCAAAAATAAAAATGTAATATTCTGGCATCGGTTCATAGATGATATTCTGGTCATCTGGGATGGTGAAGTGGATTCATGGAACACTTATGTACAGGAGCTAAATGCCAACTGCATGAATCTTACCTTCACCCAGAGACTAGAAGAATCCTCTATTGATTTTTTAGATGTCACTTTGTATACCTCGAATGGAAATATCTGTAGTAAACTCTATAGAAAATCTACTGATACTAACGGCTATATAGATGCGAGAAGTAGCCACCACCCGAAATGGATAGAAAATATCCCATTCGGGCAATTTCAGAGACTAAGGTGAAATTGCACAGATATCAATAATTTTGAAACAGAGGCAAAAATTCAATTAAAAAAGATAAATTTGCAGAAAAACATTATCCAACAAAGATAGTTCAGGGAGCCTATGAGAAAGCTACTAAACTAGATAGACTGACACTTGTTCACTGTAAGAACACATTGGCAGAAACATCAGCCATACACGGACATAATATATCAAAGACAAAACACAAAAGAGACACAAGAATAAACTTTGTAACAACATTCAATGAGGGCCACTGGAGAATTAAGAACATACTGCAGAAAAACTGTTCAATACTGAAAAATTACCCTATATTGAAAGAGACTATAGGGAATAAACCAAATGTCACATATAAGAAAAACAAAAAAGGCACATGTCAGATTACCAATCTACAAGGCTTTTATAAGTGTTCAAGAAAAAACTGTGTTTGTTGTGCACACACACACAGGGATAAAAAGTTAAACAAGTACATTGATAGTGGAAAAAATGGAGACAACTATCCCATCAAAGGTTTTTTTAACTGTAAATCAGATCATGTAGTGTACATGATAGAATGTACCTGCAGCAACCCCAAAAGATATATTGGGCGTATGACACAGGGTTTGAAGATTCGCTGCTTGGAACATATGAAAAACATTTAGGCTGGAATCCTCAAGAACCCACTAATAAACCACTTTTCCCAGATTCATAGAAAGAATAAAAATTAATTTTTTATCAAAGCAATAGATCAAATACTTCCAGACAAAAGAGGAGGTAACAGACTTCTAGAACTGCGTAGAAGAGAGACACTTTGGATTCATAAACTTGAAACCCTGGAACCCAAAGGGTTAAACAGAGATATCGATCTGGCAGCTTTTCTGTAAAATCCTGGTACTCTCTATTTTCTATCTCCCACTCCCCCTCATCTGTATATTTTAAAGCTATACAAACAAGCTGCTTTTAGAGTTATTAATAATAATAATAATAATAATAATAATAATAATAATAATAATAATAATAATAATAATATCATTCTACAACCAGCTTTTTAACCATTTCTATATATGTAGCTTTTTAGAATCAAGTCTTTTATAAATTAATTAATTTTAAGGATAATTTATGGAGATTCAAACTGTATATCAACACTAAGGAGATTTATGAATTTAATATTTATGAATTTAAAAAGTTTAAAGATACCTCATTTATTCCTTCTTCATGTGTATAAACTGGTATTCTTAACCAATGGCAATTTTATATACACTTACTAATGGGCTTGTATACATGCTTTTTATTATGTTAATCACTGTCACACTAGAAGTAGAAAAATTTTATCATAGCGGAACATAAGCTAGAATGCCAGTGAGGAAAACTGCGGCTCATATTAGAACCAGACAAAAACTTTAAAAATGTCCCCCTTTTTTATACTCTCTATTTGTTCACAATATGTCTTATGTTTGAAATATTGAAGGGAGATAAGCGGTATGCATTAGTTCATAACAATTTGTAAATGTTAAAATCCATTTGCCCATATGTATAATGGCGATTGAGGGGCCAAAAGGAGGCTGACTAGCCTCAGCCATACGCATAAATAGATCCAGGTTGGGGGGCGGCCCATACCTCTGATGAAGTAACCCATTGGTTACGAAACGCGTAAGACTCCGCCCCCCGCCGCACGTCACGATACTGCACACTGTGCAGACATTTTCTATTCGGAGCTGCATAAGGATTTGGTTATTGAACTATTGAATATAGCGCAACGGCCTGAAACAGATCCTTGAGTGCTCCATAGTTGGATACTGATTTATTAGAGCAAATTAGCCAGCCTTGTTTTCAAGTCCAGAACGCTGGATTATACACTCGGTCTGGCTACGGCTCTATAGCTACTTAATATTGATGTTGGATTTTACTTGCTAACCCACTATAAACCTAAGTGGGCTATATATATATATTTTATATGTTATTGTTATTGTTACATGATATATTAAAACCTGGTTTTAATCTATCACTGTGTTAGTAGTATATTAATATAACACATAAGTACACTCCCCTTCCCACTCCCATACCAAAAAAGCTTTGAGGTATATCCTTGAAACTTGGGACTATATGAAGAAGCCAAGGAACCGCTGAGGACATGTGGACAAGCGAGAGGACGGCTGAGGAGTGAGAGTACACTAACACAAGTGCCTTAAAAATACCTCATATCTTGAGGGTATACCAGGTGAGCGTGGATTTTCCCCCACTATTATATACATGCAAAGTATTTGAACGTATTACATGAAGTGTGCCCTCTGGCGCCTGTTTTATTTCATAGCTTTCAGATAGATATATATATATATGTGAAATATTGTTGAGAAAATACAGATGGACTAATCCAGCACCTACTTATTAAAAGGACACAAAATAAAAAATATATACTGTTGTGCATATAATCACGAGGAGCCCAAGAATCTCGGCAAAACAGAAAAATGTTTATTGCTTAAAGCATATTTATATAGACATAATCAGTGTAACATAAGATGCAATACATCCTACTAATGAAAAATAAAGCAAGAAAAAATGTGAGCAATCCTAAATAGAAGAGATAGATATGAAGCCCTTATTAAAGGTTAACAGAATAAAAGTCCCAAAGTTATACCATATTGATGAATTGTAATGGGTTAAATTGTCCACACAAAGTGATACAAAGTAGACTGTGTCCAGTCATTTTCAAATAAATAAGCAAACATGTAGTTTGTCAAAAACCAATAAAGCAAAAGCAACAGTTAGTTGGTTGTGCAGACTGATTCATGGTTAAAGCAAGCAAGCCAAAGCGATTATACATATATAACAGTACTGCTTCAGGTGTTAGTAAATACAAAGCAGTGGAAATCCTCCAAAAGTGCACATTTAAGACCGGGTTTTAAAAAGACAAACAAAGCCCACAGCTCACGGACCATATATTAGTTGTGTTCAGTTCCACAGTCCTCCCAGAGCTGCCCCTCCATCTTAGCACTCACCGAATTCACAGATGTATATTTGAAATGTTCTCCACTCTTACAGCTTGTTGCAAAGCTCACTGTAAACTGCACATGAACTTCGATGCTGAAATTGGATACTTAGTGAAACTTCAATCCACATCAAGGATAAGGGGGCTCCATTATTGTCTACATACAGGCGAAACACACCAACTTACAGACAGGGGCATAACTCAATGCTATGCACGTTTCACCCTTCTCATTCGTCTAGGGCTTTCTCAAGCGTCATGTATATATATATATATATATATATATATATATATATATATATATATATATATATATACATACATACATACATACATCAAAGCTTCAAGAAGCTACAGCAGCCTTGACTGTAAAGAAACAGCTGACAGCTGCTGTTTCTGAGCTGCATGTTGGGAAAGCATGTACTATACCACATGTATAAACAACATTAAGACTGTAGATGACGCTGTTCAGTTTAGATTACTAATTGTTTATATCTGTGAACTTGTTCATTCACTAACAGGAAGGAAGTTGTGTTCTTTTTATCTATTGTTTTCTTCTCTCTGTGTGCTGACTACTGTTTTACAAGTGATTGGTATGTTCTAAATGCTGCTGTTGCATCTGTACAAGTAAAGCCTAATGCAGTATTCCTAAAAGTTTCCAGTGTCTTTTTGATACATAACCAACAGGTTATGGGCCCATACACTAAAGGAAAACTACAAGTCAGTAAGTGTTGCATCTATGATTCAAGTAAATACTGTGTGAGGAAACAAGAGCTGCATCCAATTTACTGAAAGATGGCAAGTGGTTCAGATGGGAAATATGCAATAGCAAAGCTCAACAATACCAACTACCAGCTGTGGAAGTTTAAGCTTGAAATGCAAAGATGACTTATGGGAGGTGCTGGATACAAACAGACCCACTGAAAACCCAGAAGAATGGGACAAGAAAAACAGGCAAGCAAAAGCAGTTATAAGCATGTTAGTGGAGGATGATCAACTCATTCATATAAGAAAAGAAAACACAACTTAAGGTATGTGGACTGCACTACAAAAACTGCATGAGCGTTCAAACTTAAACAGTAAACTATATTTGCTTTGCAGATGGTATAAGATAAGGTGGAAAAAGACCAGGAAATGTGTGAACATGTGAATGCTATGCTAGAGATTGTGGAACAGCTATGTGCAATTGGAGAAGAAATTAAAGACTATCACGGGGTAGCATTGTTACTATACAGCCTTCCAGAGTCATATGGTGCTCTTATCAATGCTCTAGAAACTAGACCTGAGCCAGAACTAACACTAGAATATGCTAAGGGAAAATTAATTAATGAACACAATAGAAGAAAGGAAAACAGACATAGTGAAGAAAATGAGAGATCAGAGGTAACTTTGAAGGCACAAAGCAAAACAGAGAAACCAGAGTGTGTTTTCTCTGCAAAAAGGCCGGTCATTTGAAAAATAGCTGCTCAATCTGGAAAGCTGAGCAGAAAAGGTTAGAGCCACCCACAAGAAAAAGAGCTAAGGCAGCCACAAAGGAAACTGCAGCTGCCTCATGGAGTGGTAGCTTTAAAGTGATTCAAAATAGTACACCACAAAGATGGTGCATTGACTCAGGGGCAACTAGTCACATGACAAGTGATGAGACATTCTTCCCAGAAATTGATTTCAATGCAAAAGACTGTCACCTAGATTACAAATTTTGCGCTATAGAGGGTGCTAAACGAATGCAACAAAAGTTGCATTATTTCACCCTCCATAGCACAGCCATTACAAGCCGCCTTGTGCGTGTGATATGGTGGCGATGAGCTCTATACCGCACAACATCCAAGCGCTGCTTTGACGTGCTTGTGCACACTTTACCCATAGACATCAAAATTGAGAGAGTTTTAGAAAAAAAAAAATAACACCTGAGATCGCGGAATAAAATGCTCAGTAACGCAACCCAATTGATGTCTATTTAGAAAAAAAAGTTACATTTAAACCTAACACCCTAACATAAACCCCACGTCTAAACACCCCTAATCTGCTGCCCCTGACATCACCGACACCTACATAAATGTATTAACCCCTAATCTGCCGCTCCCAATATCGCTGTCACTATAATAAAGATATTAACCCCTATTCCCCTGCACCCCAACATCACCCACACTATAATAAAGATATTAACCACTATTCTGCCGCTCCCCGACATCGCCATACTAAATTATGAAAAATAATGAAATTATCCAAAATAAAAACAATTACTCCTGATCTAATATCCCTATAAAAAATAAAAAAGCCCTCCCAAAATAAAAAAAACCCTAGCCAACAATAAACTACCAATAGCCCTTAAAAGGGCCTTTGTAGGGCATTGTCCTAAAGTAGACATGTGCGGTTCGTTTCGGATTAATTCGGAAATTCGGTAAATTCGGTAAATTCGGAGATTCGGATCGATTCGGATTTCCGAATTAAAATACTTCCGAATCTACCGAATGAATCCGAAATAGCTGCCATATCTCCGAATAAATCCGAATTAGCTCGTTAAAATTCGGCATTTCCCCATAGGAAACAATGGGAGTTTCGGCTGAAAAAAAACTAACACCGCAGCCCCATTGTTTCCTATGGGGAAACACTAAGTCTGCACCTAACACCCTAACATGTACCCCGAGTCTCTAAACACCCCTAATCTAACACTTATTAACCCCTAATCTGCTGCCTCCGCTATCGCTGACACCTGCATTATTTTATTAACCCCTAATCTGCCGACCGAATATTGCCGCCACCTACATTATAACTATTAACCCCTAATCTGCTGTCCCTAACACCGCTGACCCCTACATTATAGTTATTAACCCCTAATCTGCCCCCCCCAACGTCGCCGCAATCTAACTACAAGTATTAACCCCTAATCTGCCGACCCGATATCGCTGCCGCCTACATTATAGCTATTAACCCCTAATCTGCTGTCCCTAACACCGCCGACCCCTACATTATAGTTATTAACCCCTAATCTGCCCCCCCCAACGTCGCCGCAATCTAACTACAAGTATTAACCCCTAATCTGCCGACCCGATATCGCCGCCGCCTACATTATAGCTATTAACCCCTAATCTGGTGTCCCTAACACCGCCGACCCCTACATTATAGTTATTAACCGCTAATCTGCCCCCCCCAACGTCGCCGCAATCTAACTACAAGTATTAACCCCTAATCTGCCGACCCAATATCGCCGCCGCCTACATTATAACTATTAACCCCTAATCTGGTGTCCCTAACACCGCCGACCCCTACATTATAGTTATTAACCCCTAATCTGCCTCCCCCCAACGTCGCCACAATCTAACTACAAGTATTAACCCCTAATCTGCCGACCGCAAATCGCCGCCACTATAATAAATGTATTAACCCCTAAACCGCCGCACTCCCGCCTCGCAAACACTATAATACATTTTATTAACCCCTAATCTGCCCTCCCTAACATCGCCGCCACCTACCTACAATTATTAACCCCTAATCTCCCGCCCCCAACGTCGCCGCTACTATAATAAGGTTATTAACCCCTAAACCTAAATCTAACCCTAACACTAACAACCCCTAACTTAAATATAATTTAAATAAAACGAAATAAGTTTACTATAGTTAAATAAATGAATCCTATTTAAAACTAAAGACTTACCTGTAAAATAAACCCTAAGATAGCTGCAATATAACTAATAGTTACATTGTAGCTATTTTAGGATTTATTTTTATTTTACAGGCAACTTTGTATTTATTTTAACTAGGTACAATAGTTATTAAATAGTTATTAACTATTTAATAACTACCTAGCTAAAATAAATACAAATTTACCTGTAAAATAAATCCTAACCTAAGTTACAATTACACCTAACACTACACTATCATTTAATTAATTAAATAAATGACTCATATTTAAAACTAAATACTTACCTGTAAAATAAACCCTAATATAGCTGCAATATAACTAATAGTTACATTGTAGCTATTTTAGCATTTATATTTATTTTACAGGCAACTTTGTATTTATTTTAACTAGGTACAATAGCTATTAAATAGTTATTGACTAATTAATAGCTACCTAGTTAAAATAATTACAAAATTACCTGTAAAATAAATCCTAACCTAAGTTACAATAAAACCTAACACTACACTATCATTAAATAAATTAACTACAAGTACCTACAATTATCTACAATTAAATAAACTAAAGTACAAAACCCCCCCACTAAATTACAAAAAATAAAAAACCACTAAATTACAAAAAATAAAAAAAATTACAAGAATTTTAAACTAATTACACCTAATCTAAGCCCCCTAATAAAATAACAAAGCCCCCCAAAATAAAAAAAAATGCCCTACCCTATACTAAATTACAAAAGTTAACAGTTCTATTACCTTACCAGCCCTGAACAGGGCCCTTTGCGGGGCATGCCCCAAAGAAAACAGCTCTTTTGCCTGTAAAAAAAAAACACAATCCCACCCCCCCACATTACAACCCACCACCCACATACCCCTACTCTAACCCAAACCCCCCTTAAATAAACCTAACACTACCCCCCTGAAGATCTCCCTACCTTGAGTCGTGTTCACCCAGCCGGGCCGAAGTCTTCATCCGATGGGGCAGAAGAGGACATCCAGACCGGCAGAAGTCTTCATCCAAGCGGGGCAAGAAGAGGTCTTCCATCCATCATACAAGTACCAAAATACAAACAAACACTAAATTACCAAAAATAATAAAATATTACAATAATTTTAAACTAATTACACCTAATCTAAGCCCCCTACTAGCTATTAATATAGCTTCAATATAACTAATAGTTACATTGTAGCTATTTTAGGATTTATATGTATTTTACAGGCAACTTTGTATTTATTTTAACTAGGTACAATAGTTATTAAATAGTTAATAACTATTTAATAACTACCTAGCTAAAATAAATACAAATTTACCTGTAAAATAAATCATAACCTAAGTTACAATTACACCTAACACTACACTATCATTAAATTAACTAAATAAATGAATCCTATATAAAACTAAAGACTTACCTGTAAAATAAACCCTAATATAGCTGCAATATAACTAATAGTTACATTGTAGCTATTTTAGCATTTATATTTATTGTACAGGCAACTTTGTATTCATTTTAACTAGGTTCAATAGCTATTAAATAGATATTGACTATTTAATAGCTACCTAGTTAAAATAATTACAAAATTACCTGTAAAATAAATCCTAACCTAAGTTACAATTAAACCTAACACTACACTATCATTAAATAAATTAACTACAAGTACCTACAATTAAATACAATTAAAAAAACTAAACTAAAGTACAAACCCCCCCACTAAATTACAAAAAATAAAAAAATATTACAAGAATTTTAAACTAATTACACCTAATCTAAGCCCCCTAATAAAATAACAAAGCCCCCCAAAATAAAAAAAATGCCCTAACCTATACTAAATTACAAAAGTTAACAGCTCTATTACCTTACCAGCCCTGAACAGGGCCCTTTGCGGGGCATGCCCCAAAGAAAACAGCTCTTTTGCCTGTAAAAAAAAACACAATCCCCCCCCCACATTACAACCCACCACCCACATACCCCTACTCTAACCCAAACCCCCCTTAAATAAACCTAACACTACCCCCCTGAAGATCTCCCTACCTTGAGTCGTGTTCACCCAGCCGGGCCGAAGTCTTCATCCGATGGGGCAGAAGAGGACATCCAGACCGGCAGAAGTCTTCATCCAAGCGGGACAAGAAGAGGTCTTCCATCCATCAGAAAAGTACAAAAAAACAAACAAACACTAAATTAGCAAAAATAATAAAATATTACAATAATTTTAAACTAATTACACCTAATCTAAGCCCCTTACTAGCTATTAATATAGCTACAATATAACTAATAGTTACATTGTAGCTATTTTAGGATTTATATTTATTTTACAGGCAACTTTGTATTTATTTTAACTAGGTACAATAGCTATTAAATAGTTAATAACTACCTAGCTAAAATAAATACAAATTTACCTGTAAAATAAACCCTAACCTAAGTTACAATTACACCTAACACTACACTGTCATTAAATTAACTAAATAAATTAATCCTATATAAAACTAAATACTTACCTGTAAAATAAACCCTAATATAGCTACAATATAACTAATAGTTACATTGTAGCTATTTTAGCATTTATATTTATTTTACAGGCAACTTTGTATTTATTTTAACTAGGTACAATAGCTATTAAATAGTTATTGACTAATTAATAGCTACCTAGTTAAAATAATTACAAAATTACCTGTAAAATAAATCCTAACCTAAGTTACTATTAAACCTAACACTACACTATCATTAAATAAATTAACTACAAGTACCTACAATTAAATACAATGAAATAAACTAAACTAAAGTACAAAAAAAACAAACACTAAATTACAAAAAATAAAAAAAATTACAAGAATTTTAAACTAATTACACCTAATCTAAGCCCCCTAATAAAATAACAAAGCCCCCCAAAATAAAAAAAATGCCCTACCCTATACTAAATTACAAAAGTAATCAGCTCTATTACCTTACCAGCCCTTAAAAGGGCCTTTTGCGGGGGCATGCCCCAAAGAAAACAGCTCTTTTGCCTGTAAAAAAAAACACAATACCCCCCCCCCACATTACAACCCACCACCCACATACCCCTACTCTAACCCAAACCCCCCTTAAATAAACCTAACACTACCCCCCTGAAGATCTCTCTACCGTGTCTTCACCCAGCGGGCCGAAGTCTTCATCCGATGGGGCAGAAGAGGACATCCAGACCGGCAGAAGTCTTCATCCAAGCGGGGCAAGAAGAGGTCTTCCATCCATCAGAAGTCTTGATCCAGGCGGCATCTTCTCTGTTCATCCATCCGGAGCGGAGCGGCAGCATCCTGAAGACATCCCACGCAGAGCATCCTCTTATTTCTTGATCCGACGACTAGGTGACTGTACCTTTAAGTGACATCATCCAAGATGGCATCCCTTGAATTCCGATTGGCTGATAGGATTCTATCAGCCAATCGGAATTAAGGTAGGAAAAATCTGATTGGCTGATTTAATCAGCCAATCAGATTCAAGTTCAATCCGATTGGCTGATGGAATCAGCCAATCAGATTGACCTCGCATTCTATTGGCTGTTCCGATCAGCCAATAGAATGCGAGCTCAATCTGATTGGCTGATTGGATCAGCCAATCGGATTGAACTTGAATCTGATTGGCTGATTGAATCAGCCAATCAGATTTTTCCTACCTTAATTCCGATTGGCTGATAGAATCCTATCAGCCAATCGGAATTCAAGGGACGCCATCTTGGATGACGTCACTTAAAGGTACAGTCACCTAGTCGTCGGATCAAGAAAGAAGAGGATGCTCTGCGTGGGATGTCTTCAGGATGCTGCCGCTCCGCTCCGGATGGATGAACAGAGAAGATGCCGCCTGGATCAAGACTTCTGATGGATGGAAGACCTCTTCTTGCCCCGCTTGGATGAAGACTTCTGCCGGTCTGGATGTCCTCTTCTGCCCCATCGGATGAAGACTTCGGCCCGCTGGGTGAAGACACGGTAGAGAGATCTTCAGGGGGGTAGTGTTAGGTTTATTTAAGGGGGGTTTGGGTTAGAGTAGGGGTATGTGGGTGGTGGGTTGTAATGTGGGGGGGGGGTATTGTGTTTTTTTTTACAGGCAAAAGAGCTGTTTTCTTTGGGGCATGCCCCGCAAAAGGCCCTGTTCAGGGCTGGTAAGGTAATAGAGCTGATTACTTTTGTAATTTAGTATAGGGTAGGGCATTTTTTTATTTTGGGGGGCTTTGTTATTTTATTAGGGGGCTTAGATTAGGTGTAATTAGTTTAAAATTCTTGTAATTTTTTTATTTTTTGTAATTTAGTGTTTGTTTTTTTTGTACTTTAGTTTAGTTTATTTCATTGTATTTAATTGTAGGTACTTGTAGTTAATTTATTTAATGATAGTGTAGTGTTAGGTTTAATAGTAACTTAGGTTAGGATTTATTTTACAGGTAATTTTGTAATTATTTTAACTAGGTAGCTATTAATTAGTCAATAACTATTTAATAGCTATTGTACCTAGTTAAAATAAATACAAAGTTGCCTGTAAAATAAATATAAATGCTAAAATAGCTACAATGTAACTATTAGTTATATTGTAGCTATATTAGGGTTTATTTTACAGGTAAGTATTTAGTTTTATATAGGATTAATTTATTTAGTTAATTTAATGACAGTGTAGTGTTAGGTGTAATTGTAACTTAGGTTAGGGTTTATTTTACAGGAAAATTTGTATTTATTTTAGCTAGGTAGTTATTAACTATTTAATAGCTATTGTACCTAGTTAAAATAAATACAAAGTTGCCTGTAAAATAAATATAAATCCTAAAATAGCTACAATGTAACTATTAGTTATATTGAAGCTATATTAATAGCTAGTAGGGGGCTTAGATTAGGTGTAATTAGTTTAAAATTATTGTAATATTTTATTATTCTTGCTAATTTAGTGTTTGTTTGTTTTTTTGTACTTTTCTGATGGATGGAAGACCTCTTCTTGCCCCGCTTGGATGAAGACTTCTGCCGGTCTGGATGTCCTCTTCTGCCCCATCGGATGAAGACTTCGGCCCGGCTGGGTGAACACGACTCAAGGTAGGGAGATCTTCAGGGGGGTAGTGTTAGGTTTATTTAAGGGGGGTTTGGGTTAGAGTAGGGGTATGTGGGTGGTGGGTTGTAATGTGGGGGGGGTATTGTGTTTTTTTTTACAGGCAAAAGAGCTGTTTTCTTTGGGGCATGCCCCGCAAAAGGCCCTGTTCAGGGCTGGTAAGGTAATAGAGCTGTTAACTTTTGTAATTTAGTATAGGGTAGGGCATTTTTTTTTTATTTTGGGGGGCTTTGTTATTTTATTAGGGGGCTTAGATTAGGTGTAATTAGTTTAAAATTCTTGTAATATTTTTTTATTTTTTGTAATTTAGTGGGGGGGTTTTTGTACTTTAGTTTAGTTTTTTTAATTGTATTTAATTGTAGGTACTTGTAGTTAATTTATTTAATGATAGTGTAGTGTTAGGTTTAATTGTAACTTAGGTTAGGATTTATTTTACAGGTAATTTTGTAATTATTTTAACTAGGTAGCTATTAAATAGTCAATATCTATTTAATAGCTATTGAACCTAGTTAAAATAAATACAAAGTTGCCTGTACAATAAATATAAATGCTAAAATAGCTACAATGTAACTATTAGTTATATTGCAGCTATATTAGGGTTTATTTTACAGGTAAGTCTTTAGTTTTATATAGGATTCATTTATTTAGTTAATTTAATGATAGTTTAGTGTTAGGTGTAATTGTAACTTAGGTTATGATTTATTTTACAGGTAAATTTGTATTTATTTTAGCTAGGTAGTTATTAAATAGTTATTAACTATTTAATAGCTATTGTACCTAGTTAAAATAAATACAAAGTTGCCTGTAAAATAAATATAAATCCTAAAATAGCTACAATGTAACTATTAGTTATATTGAAGCTATATTAATAGCTAGTAGGGGGCTTAGATTAGGTGTAATTAGTTTAAAATTATTGTAATATTTTATTATTTTTTGTAATTTAGTGTTTGTTTGTATTTTGGTACTTGTATGATGGATGGAAGACCTCTTCTTGCCCCGCTTGGATGAAGACTTCTGCCGGTCTGGATGTCCTCTTCTGCCCCATCGGATGAAGACTTCGGCCCGGCTGGGTGAACACGACTCAAGGTAGGGAGATCTTCAGGGGGGTAGTGTTAGGTTTATTTAAGGGGGGTTTGGGTTAGAGTAGGGGTATGTGGGTGGTGGGTTGTAATGTGGGGGGGATTGTGTTTTTTTTTTACAGGCAAAAGAGCTGTTTTCTTTGGGGCATGCCCCGCAAAGGGCCCTGTTCAGGGCTGGTAAGGTAATAGAGCTGTTAACTTTTGTAATTTAGTATAGGGTAGGGCATTTTTTTTATTTTGGGGGGCTTTGTTATTTTATTAGGGGGCTTAGATTAGGTGTAATTAGTTTAAAATTCTTGTAATATTTTTTTATTTTTTGTAATTTAGTGTTTGTTTGTTTTTGTAATTTAGTGGGGGGGTTTTGTACTTTAGTTTATTTAATTGTAGATAATTGTAGGTACTTGTAGTTAATTTATTTAATGACAGTGTAGTGTTAGGTTTAATTGTAACTTAGGTTAGGATTTATTTTACAGGTAATTTTGTAATTATTTTAACTAGGTAGCTATTAATTAGTCAATAACTATTTAATAGCTTTTGTACCTAGTTAAAATAAATACAAAGTTGCCTGTAAAATAAATATAAATGCTAAAATAGCTACAATGTAACTATTAGTTATATTGCAGCTATATTAGGGTTTATTTTACAGGTAAGTATTTTGTTTTAAATATGATTCATTTATTTAGTTAATTTAATGATAGTGTAGTGTTAGGTGTAATTGTAACTTAGGTTAGGATTTATTTTACAGGTAAATTTGTATTTATTTTAGCTAGGTAGTTATTAAATAGTTATTAACTATTTAATAACTATTGTACCTAGTTAAAATAAATACAAAGTTGCCTGTAAAATAAAAATAAATCCTAAAATAGCTACAATGTAACTATTAGTTATATTGCAGCTATCTTAGGGTTTATTTTACAGGTAAGTGTTTAGTTTTAAATAGGATTCATTTATTTAACTATAGTAAACTTATTTCGTTTTATTTAAATTATATTTAAGTTAGGGGGTGTTAGTGTTAGGGTTAGACTTAGGTTTAGGGGTTAATAACCTTATTATAGTAGCGGCGACGTTGGGGGCGGGAGATTAGGGGTTAATAATTGTAGGTAGGTGGCGGCGATGTTAGGGAGGGCAGATTAGGGGTTAATAAAATGTATTATAGTGTTTGCGAGGCGGGAGTGCGGCGGTTTAGGGGTTAATACATTTATTATAGTGGCGGTGATTTGCGGTCGGCAGATTAGGGGTTAATACTTGTAGTTAGATTGTGGCGACGTTGGGGGGAGGCAGATTAGGGGTTAATAACTATAATGTAGGGGTCGGCGGTGTTAGGGACAGCAGATTAGGGGTTAATAGCTATAATGTAGGCGGCGGCGATATCGGGTCGGCAGATTCGGGGTTAATACTTGTAGTTAGATTGCGGCGACGTTGGGGGGGGCAGATTAGGGGTTAATAACTATAATGTAGGGGTCGGCGGTGTTAGGGACAGCAGATTAGGGGTTAATAGTTATAATGTAGGCGGCGGCGATATCGGGTCGGCAGATTAGGGGTTAATACTTGTAGTTAGATTGCGGCGACGTTGGGGGAGGCAGATTAGGGGTTAATAACTATAATGTAGGGGTCGGCGGTGTTAGGGACAGCAGATTAGGGGTTAAAAGCTATAATGTAGGCGGCGGCGATATCGGGTCGGCAGATTAGGGGTTAATACTTGTAGTTAGATTGCGGCGACATTGGGGGGGGGCAGATTAGGGGTTAATAACTATAATGTAGGGGTCGGCGGTGTTAGGGACAGCAGATTAGGGGTTAATAGCTATAATGTAGGCGGCGGCGATATCGGGTCGGCAGATTAGGGGTTAATACTTGTAGTTAGATTGCGGCGACGTTGGGGGAGGCAGATTAGGGGTTAATAACTATAATGTAGGGGTCGGCGGTGTTAGGGACAGCAGATTAGGGGTTAATAGCTATAATGTAGGCGGCGGCGATATCGGGTCGGCAGATTAGGGGTTAATACTTGTAGTTAGATTGCGGCGACGTTGGGGGAGGCAGATTAGGGGTTAATAACTATAATGTAGGGGTCGGCGGTGTTAGGGACAGCAGATTAGGGGTTAATAGCTATAATGTAGGTTGCGGCGATATCCGATCGGCAGATTAGGGGTTAAATAATGTTATTATAGGGTTTGCGATGTGGGGTGGCCTCGGTTTAGTGGTTCATAGGTAGTTTATGGGTGTTAGTGACTTAGTGTACTAAATGGGTGTTAGTGTACTAAAAACATACCGAATTTCGGAACGGAATAGAACCGAATTCAGCCGAATCCGAATAAATCCGAAACGAATTTATTCGGATCCGAATAAATCCGAAACGAATTTATTCAAATTTTGCCGAATCCGATTCGATCCGAAACGAAATTCGAAAAGTCCGAATCGATCCGAACCGAAAACGAACCGAATTTTTTAGCCGTGCACATGTCTATCCTAAAGAAATCCGCTCTTTTTCATGAAAAAAAATACAAGGACCCCCCAACAGTAAAACCCACCAACCAACCAACCCCTCAAAATAAAAAACCTAACTCTAACAAAAAGCTAAGTTACCCATTGCCCTGAAAAGGGCATTTGTATGGGCATTGCCTTAAAAGAGCATTTAGCTCTTTTTTTACCATTAAAAGGGCATTTAGCTCTTTTAAGACAAGCCCAAACCCTAATCTAAAAAAAAAAACCCACCCAAAAGAAGTTTAAAAAACCCTAACACCCCCGACGATCCACTTACAGTTTCTGAAGTCCGGGCATCCAGGCGGCGAGAAGTCTTCATCCAGGCAGTGATGTCTTCATTGATCCAGGCGGCATCTTCTATTTTCATCCCGGCGGCGCGGAGCAGGTCAATCCTGAAGACATCTGGCACGGAGCATCCTCTTCATACGGTCGATGCCGTATCCTGAATCTTCAATGGAAGGGAGCCTTTTCAAAATGCTGTCCCTTGCATTCCTATTGGCTGATTTGATTTTTGAAATTCAAATCATCCAATAGGATGAGAGCTACTGAAATCCTATTAGCTGTTCAAATCAGCCAATAGGACGAGAGCTACTGAAATTCTATTGACTAATCAAATCAGAATAGGGGTTAATAAATTTTATTAGTGGTGGCAATGTCGAGAGCAGGAGATTAGGGGTTAATAAGTTTATTATAGTGTTTGCGATGCGGGAGGGCCTCAGTTTAGGAGTTAATGGGTAGTTTATGGGTGTTAGTGTACTTTGTAACACTTTAGTTATGAGTTTAGTGTAACAGTTTTGTTGCGCAAAATGTATAACTACTGGTCTTAGATTGCATAACTGATCGTGTTGGTATAGGCTGTAATGCAAGCTTTTTAGCCACAGCAAAACTTGTAATGGGAGCACTATGGAAATCCTATGCAAACATAATTTTTTTGAGTGCGGGACTGACGTTGCGTTACAGGCTAAAATGCTTGCGGTACCGCTATTCCGACAAGACTCATAATGGCTGCGTTGCTCTTTTAACGCTGAAATGGCAATTTTTTTCAGCATTAAAACATGAACGCAAAACTCATAATCTAGGTGAAAATCTTCCTAGCAAATGAGAAAAGTATTACAGCGGAAGGTAAAGGTCAAGGGTTCCTGAATTGCATCACACTATCAGGAGGTAAGCAAAGCATCCTAGTAAAGAATGTTCTGTACATCCCAAGTTTAGAAGGAAGCCTCCTATCAGTGAAAACTCTTGCTAACAATGGACTCACAGTCCAGTTCCAAGGCAATGAATGCACAATTCAAAACAGGAGACAAATCCTAGCAAACGGAAGGTTGAATGAACACCTGTACAAACTCATCACTGAAAGAGAGCAAGCCAAAACAACCATTCATAATCCACACAACAAATGTATGCACCTGTGGCACAGACTATTAGGGCATCGAAACCCAAAAGCCAAAAAGGAACTTGCAAAGGGAGGTTTATCAGAAGACATAATAATATTGCCTTGTCACATGCTCATGAAGTGCACCTGTTCTACCAAAGCAAAGGCCACACGTACCCCACATCCACAAGCCAGTCAAATAAAAACCACTTATCCCATGGAACTCATACACAGTGGGTGTGTGGACCAATGAAAACCCCCACACCTGGCAGGAACAGATATTTACTTACCTTCATAGATGATTATTCCAGGTACACAACAACATATCTGATGAAGCACATCACATCAGAAAAACTTCAAGAATTTATAGCTACATTTAGCAACAAATGTCATACCTAAAGAAACAAGGTATTGTACACCAAACAACTGTACCATACACTCCTGAGCAAAATGATGTTGCAGAAAGGCAAAATCGCACCCTCATAGAAATGGCCAGATGCATGCTTTCAGATGCCAATTTACCTATCCAGTACTGGGGTGAAGCAATAATGACTGTAACATACCTACAGAATAGGCTACCATCAAAAACTATTGAAAGTACCCCATATGAAATGTGGAATGGGTCAAAACCTAGTATGGGGCATATTAGAGTGTTTGGATGTAAAGCATACGCGTATGTTCCAAGTGAGAAACGCTCCAAATTAGAGACCACAGCCCTAGAAGGCATTCTGGTGGGCTACAGTGAGCAAAGTAAGGGATATAGAATCCTTTACCCAAAGACTAACAAGATCATAATAAGCTGCAGTGTTTATTTTGATGAAAGCCAAACATCAGAAAAAATGTCCCTCGAAAGCCATGAAAAGAAATTGTCCACTGAACCAGCAAGAGATGCTGACCAAAGTGAAGCTGTGCAGGAATCAGAAAAAGAAGTGGAGCTTACAATAGGAAAATTAGCTACTCACAAACCAATAGAACCCACTGAACAACCAGAAATCCGAAAATCGACACGGGTGATGAAAGGGATACCACCCAGCAAGCTGTCATGCATTGCTAAGACACATGAAACACTCAAACCAACATTCTGGGAAGATATTAAAAAAATTCCAAAAAGGGAAACCAATCAATGGAGAAAGGAAGCCGAAGAAAAAATAAAATCACTTCAGGAAAATAAAACCTGGACACTCACTGAGCTCCCAACCGGTTGCAAAACTATAGGTAGCAAATTGACTTTTAAAGTAAAATACAATGCAGAAGTAAATATCCACAGATACAAGGCAAGGTTAGTTGCAAAGGGATACTCGCAGAAATTATGATGAAACTTTCGCTCCAGTTGTAAAGCACTCCACCATCAGGGCACTCCTTAGCATTGCAGCAGGAAAGGGAATGCAAGTGAGGCACCTGGACGTCAAAACTGCTTTCCTATATGAAGACATCAAGGAGGATTTCTACATGTAACAGCCACCTGGATTTGAGAAGGGACAGAACCTTTAATGTAAACTTAAAAAGAGCATCTATGGACTAAAGCAAGCTGTTAGAATGTGGAATGAAAAAGTGAATGAAGTACACATGAAAGAAGGATTCTCAAGAAGCACAGTAGATCCATGTTTATATTCAAGACATCAAGAAAACAAATGGATATACAACCTAATTTATGTTGATGACATCATAACTTGTTTTGAACAAGAAGGGGATTATGACCGAATAGTTCACATATTGAAACAGAACTTTGAGATTAAAGAACTAGGGAAGATCACTCATTATTAAGGAATTCAAATAGAGAGGGAGGAGGATTGAAGCTATCTTCTTAACCAAAATGAGAAATATTAGAGCAGTTTCACATGCAAGATGCAAAAGAAGTGAAAACACCTATGGAACCAGATTATCTGAAAAACAACGAAATAGAAAACTTGTTACCCAATAATGACAATTACCAAAGGGCAATTGGAAAATTGCTATACATTGCCACCGTGACAAGACCAGACATTGCCCCAGCAGTGGGTATACTCTGTAGAAAAGTGGCAACACCATGTCAACATGACTGGAATGCAGTGAATAGGGTGATACAGTACCTAAAAGGAACAATTTGGATGAAGCTGCGACTGCCAGCAACTTTAAACCCAAAACTAATTCGATATGTTGATGCTGATTGGGCCAGAGATACTACTGACCGCAAGTCTACAAGTGGTTACATCTTCCAGTATGGAGAAGGAACAATAATTTGGTCTAGTCAAAAACAAGTGACTGATGCACTCTCAACTGAAGCAGAATATATAGCAGCAGCACATCCATGTCAAGAAGCAATTTGAATTCATCAACATCTACTAGATATGGGACTGGATGTGTCTAAACCCATACCAATCCTTGAAGACAACCAAGGGTGTATAAAGTTGACACAATCAGAAAGAGTCGATCCTCGAACCAAGCACATTGATGTAAAATATAATTTGCTCAGGGACATGCAAGAACAAGGCATTATCGACATTTAATATTGTCCATCAGAAGAGATGACTGCAGATGCTTTCATTAAACCGTTGCCAAAGGAACGTCATTGTTTTCTTCAAAAGAAGCTGAATGTTGTATGATTACCTACATGCCGTTGAAAAGGGGTATTGGGAAATACAACAGCATGTACTATACCACATGTATGAACAACATTAAGACTGTAGATGGTGCTGTTTAGTTTAGATCACTAATTGTTTATATCTGTGAACTTGTTCATTCACTAACAGGAAGGAAGTTGTGGTTTTTTTTCTATTGTTTTCTCCTCTCTGTGTGCTGAATACTGTTTTACAAGTGATTGGTAGGTTCTAAATGCTGATGTTGCATATGTACAAGTAAAGCCTATTGCAGTATTCCTAAAAGCTTCCAGTGTCTTTTTGATACATAACCAACACGCAGGGATCTACCTATGTATGTGTCAGCCTGTGGAAGGTAATCTCACCCCTGTAAAGGAGAGAGGGAATTTTAGGACCACAACTGCAGCTTTAAAAGTGTTGTGAAAGTATCAATGATTCTGTATAGGTGAAGGGAGGCAGCAAGGTTCAGAATCAATGGATACAGTTCACTTTTATTATAAGGATAGGTGAGACAATGGCTGAGACCACAGAGCATATAGCCCCACTCAGTATTGACAAACTGGTTCCCACTTAAATAATAACATGCAATTGCAAGGTTAATGAGTTAAACAGATAGTATCTGATCATAATTGGCAGCACAGATAACAGTACAAGAAAAAGGCAAAATACAGCTAATGACACTTGAGCTTTTTAAGGTACTGAGACTGACAAAAAACGAAGTTAGGTAAATATTAGCGCATTTGAATACGAAGGCATCTTAACTAAAGGTTCTGAGACATGTCTGGAGTAAATGTTGAATAATGGTAACTTACTGCGGTACAGGAGTGAAGGAAGCGCTTTTTAAAGTTACTATAGAAGTAATGGGTGAGTGGTGTCCGGACACAGAGTAGTTCCCCTGCAGAGTCTGGGAATTTGCAGCGTGTGCGATGGCGTGTGACGTCACCGCTTGCCGGTTCCGGTCCTGTGTTTGGTAGAGAGGTGAGCTGCGTCTGTCTCAAAGGTTGCAAGGAAGTTTGAGGGTGAGAAGCTGGATTCAACAATCAAGCAATTTGGTATGAGTAGGAGGGAAATTTAAACAGCTTGATGGGGAGGAGATTATGTAAGTGTGAAAAGACACAGCTATACAAAGGATAAAGCAAAGAACTTAGGCAGTCATGACAGGACCCCCCCCCCAAAGATCAACTCCGGGGATCGGGTCCAGGGCGATCAGGACAACGTTCATGGAACCTGGCCACCAATCGGGGGGCAGATAGATTAGAAGCCGGTTCCCAGGAGTCCTCAGAATCAGGATAGCCCTTCCAATGAACCAGATACTGAAGCTGCCCTCGAAAGCGTCGGGAGTCCAACACATCTTGTACCTCATACTCCAGGGTGGCATCCTGCAGATGAGGAAGTATAGGAATAGAAGGATCATGGTGACGAAGCTGTCTATAAGGCTTGAGGAGAGACACATGAAAGGTAGGATGGGATTTCAGATTTGCTGGTAAAGCGAGGGTGACAGCATTCATATTCACAATCTTTACGATGGGGAATGGTCCAATAAAGCTGGAAGACAGTTTCCTGGAAGGAAGGGGTAAATGTAGATTACGTGTCGATAACCAAACGTAGTCACCTACAGCA
The DNA here is from genome assembly GCF_027579735.1 of Bombina bombina. Lineage (NCBI taxonomy): Eukaryota > Metazoa > Chordata > Amphibia > Anura > Bombinatoridae > Bombina > Bombina bombina. The sequence goes on along the minus strand of NC_069503.1, from coordinate 672,321,517 downwards.
TATTTAGGCGAGGGAATCCTTTTCTTGTCAAAATGAAATTTATACCGATCCTTGGCGATGCGAATATTTTCAGCAGTTAATGAAAAGGATTCACTAATAGTGTTGATGAGGTCATTCACAACAGGACAAGTGTTGCCGACCATAGAATCCCATTCAAAAGAGGGATGGAAACCATAATTAATGAAAAACGGTGTGGAGTTAGTAGAGGAATGAATGGAATTGTTGAAGGCGAATTCTGCGTATGGCAGAAGTTGGGTCCAGTTCTCTTGTTTAGCTGAGATGAAACATCTTAAGTATTGTTCAATGCACTGGTTTGTTCTTTCAGTCTGGCCATTAGTTTGTGGATGGAAAGAGGTACTGAGACGTCTAGAAATACCTAGTGAGTGACAAAGTTGTTTCCAGAAGTGGCTGGTAAATTGAGTACCCCTATCTGAGGTGATACTATTCGGGAGTCCGTGATACTTGAACACATGGTGGATCATTAAGGAAATGGTTTCAGAAGAAGTTGGGAGTTTATGGTAGGGCACAAAATGTGCCATTTTACTAAATAGGTCCACGACTACTAATATGGTGTTATTCCTTTCTGAGATAGGCAGGTCGACTATATAGTCGATAGCTATGTCTCTCCAAGGACGGTCAGGAGTCGGTAAGGGGATCAATTTTCCGTACGGGGGAGTCCTCCCTTTTTTAGTAGTTTCGCAGATCATACAGGTCTTAACGTAATCCGCGATATCGGAGAGGTAAGTTGGCCACCAAAAGTATCTGGAGACTAATTCTTGAGTTTTCTTTATGCCCATATGTCCAGCAGATGGGGAGTCATGTAAAGTTTTTAAGACTGTTGGTCTGAGACTGTTGGGTACATAGATTTGTTGTTGGTGATAATACAACCCATCCGTGTGTAAATCCAAGACCTGTAATGGTTTATTTGAGTCAGCCTGTTGTGCCGATTTGAACTGATTGTTTTGTTCTACAGTTAAAGCTAAGAACCTGTCAAGAGGAATTAAGGGTGAGAGGTTTGGATGCGGAACTTGGTCCACCAAGTGTCTTGAGAGGGCATCAGCCTTCTTGTTCTTGTTTGCAGGACGGTAGGTGATAAGATAATTAAACCTAGCCAAGAATAGGTTCCATCGGACCTGCCGTGCACTAAGAGTCCTATTAGATTGTAAGTATTCTAGATTTTTGTGATCCGTGTAGATCAAGATTGGAAGAATGGTCCCTTCCAGAAGGTGTCTCCATTGTTCTAATGAAGTCTTGATTGCTAACAGTTCTTTATCCCCAATTGGGTAGTTGATTTCAGCTGAATTAAGTATTCGTGAATAGAAGGCGACAGGGTGTAGAGGGTCCTTAGGAGTCAACCTCTGTGAGAGGATTGCTCCCAAAGCATAATTAGATGCATCCACTTCCAGGATATACTGTAACTTAGAATTAGGGAATTGGAGGATAGGGGCCGTAGTGAAAGCCTTTTTTAAAAAGTTGAAAATTTGTTCTAAATCATCGTTCCATCGAAAGTGTGTATCAGATTTGGTCAAGTTAGTTAATGGTCTTGTCAAATCAGCGAAATTTTTAATAAACTTCCTGTAGAAATTGGCGAAACCCATGAACCTTTGTATATCCTTTTTACTTTTTGGGGAAGGCCAATTTTGGATTACCGATATCTTATCATTATCCATCTGGATACCTTGGGGTGATACAATATAACCTAGAAATTTTATTTCTTTGGAGTGAAATAAGCATTTTTCTAGTTTGACATATAGAGAATTTTCTCTCAACCGTGTTAATACTAGGGTAACATGTTTGATGTGTTCTGTACGTGAGGTAGAGAATATGAGTATATCATCCAAATATATCACCATAAATAAATCCAAAAAATCCTTAAAAATGTCATTTATAAAGTATTGAAAAGTAGCCGGGGCATTACAGAGGCCAAATGGCATCACAGTATATTCAAATAAGCCGTAACGTGTACGGAATGCTGTAAGCCATTCATGACCCTCCTTGATACGTACTAAGTTGTAAGCCCCTCTGAGATCCAATTTAGTGTATATAGTAGCATCTTGTAATCTATCAAGGAGTTGGGGAATTAAAGGCAAAGGATAGCGGTTTTTTATTGTACGCTTGTTTAGTTCTCTGTAATCAATAATGGGTCTTAGGGACTGATCTTTATTTTTAACAAAAAATATACCAGCCCCAGCTGGGGAGGTGGAAGGACGTATAAAGCCTTTCTTTAAGTTATCAGCCAAATAAGTTTTAAGGTGTTGTAACTCAGGTTCTGAGAGGGGAAATATATGGCCGTAAGGTATATCAACACCTGGCAGGAGATCAATAGGGCAGTCATAAACCCTATGAGGTGGTAGATTCTCTGATTCTTTTTTATCAAAGACATCAGCGAATGTAATGTATTCCTTGGGGATTTGTAATGGAACATCTAGTAAAATTTGTTCCTGATGGAGACACAAATCTTTACAATATGGAGAATTAAAGAGAACTTGTGAAGTTGACCATTGTATAGTGGGATCGTGTTGTTTAAACCAAGTGATACCAAGTATAATGGGATATAGAGGTGAGGGTATAACATCAAAAGTAAGATACTCTGTGTGTTGGTCATGTGTGGTGAGCCTTAATGGTATGGTATGGTATAAGATGGGTCCTGAAGTTATTTCATTACCATCAATAAATCGAAGTACACTAGGCACCAATTTCTTAACAAGTGGAATTTTATTTACAGTAGTGAATTGGTGATCTATATAATTATGGCTCGCTCCAGAGTCAAGGATTGCTTGTGAGTTGAGTCTTTGCTGATCCCACTGTAATAAGATAGGAAGGGAGCAATGATTAGACTGTGTTTGTTTAGCAGATAGACATATATTTGTAGTGTTCATCTTACCCTTCCTACGCTGTAATTGAGAGCAGTCCTTTACAGTGTGATCAATCCCTCCACAATACATACAGAGATCTAAAGCTTTTCTTCTTAGTTTCTCCTGTTGAGTTAATGGACCTCTGATGAAACCGAGTTCCATAGGAATTTCAGAAGTTTTTGTAGGTGTTTTAGGTGGGGGTAATGTAGTAGCTGTATGTTTAGTGGATGATTCTAAGTGTGACCTTTCTGAGCGTCTCTCTCTGATGCGTCTATCTAAAGTGATGCTTGCATCTATTAGGAGTTCTAAAGTATCTGGGAGGGGTTGTCTGGCTAGGTCATCCTTGAGAGTATCTGAGAGGCCTAGGCGGAATTGATTGCGTAATGAGAGGTCATTCCACTGTGTATCTGGGGACCATTTCTTAAACTCTGCGATGTAGTCCTCCACAGGCCTTTTATGTTGTCTCAGAGACCTCATTGCTGTCTCAGCAGACAGCTGTTTGTAGGGATCATCATAAAGCTGTCCCATTGCTTTAAAAAACTGATCAAATGAGTACAGCAATGGGTCATTGGTCTCGAAAAACAAATTAGCCCATATACGTGGTTCACCACGCAGATAAGAGATTGTGGTGAGAACCTTCAAATGATCATTGAAATATGTTTTGGGTTTTAGTTGGAAGTATAAGGAACATGAATTTTTGAATTCCCTAAATTCTGAACGAATACCACTAAATGTTTGTGGAGGATTAGGTTGGGGTTCACTAGAACCAATACTTGTAGTGAGTGTATCAATTTTATCATTGATGTATTGCTTTAAAGCAGAATTTTCTAACTGTAGTGTATTTAACCCTGTAGTGAGGTTATCTACAGTTTGTGTTAATTTCTCTACATGAGCTAATAAGGCTGCTGGGTCCATAGTAAGGCTTGATTGTTATTGTCAGCCTGTGGAAGGTAATCTCACCCCTGTAAAGGAGAGAGGGAATTTTAGGACCACAACTGCAGCTTTAAAAGTGTTGTGAAAGTATCAATGATTCTGTATAGGTGAAGGGAGGCAGCAAGGTTCAGAATCAATGGATACAGTTCACTTTTATTATAAGGATAGGTGAGACAATGGCTGAGACCACAGAGCATATAGCCCCACTCAGTATTGACAAACTGGTTCCCACTTAAATAATAACATGCAATTGCAAGGTTAATGAGTTAAACAGATAGTATCTGATCATAATTGGCAGCACAGATAACAGTACAAGAAAAAGGCAAAATACAGCTAATGACACTTGAGCTTTTTAAGGTACTGAGACTGACAAAAAACGAAGTTAGGTAAATATTAGCGCATTTGAATACGAAGGCATCTTAACTAAAGGTTCTGAGACATGTCTGGAGTAAATGTTGAATAATGGTAACTTACTGCGGTACAGGAGTGAAGGAAGCGCTTTTTAAAGTTACTATAGAAGTAATGGGTGAGTGGTGTCCGGACACAGAGTAGTTCCCCTGCAGAGTCTGGGAATTTGCAGCGTGTGCGATGGCGTGTGACGTCACCGCTTGCCGGTTCCGGTCCTGTGTTTGGTAGAGAGGTGAGCTGCGTCTGTCTCAAAGGTTGCAAGGAAGTTTGAGGGTGAGAAGCTGGATTCAACAATCAAGCAATTTGGTATGAGTAGGAGGGAAATTTAAACAGCTTGATGGGGAGGAGATTATGTAAGTGTGAAAAGACACAGCTATACAAAGGATAAAGCAAAGAACTTAGGCAGTCATGACAGTATGGTAACGGAGCACGATCGGTGCTATGGTTCCATATAAAGGCAGATGCCAGATTTTTACAGAAAGTGACACTGTGTGTAGGGATGATTGTGGGTGGGAGAGGAAGAGAGTTGTTTGGGAGGGATAAGGAGGTGGGAGGGTAATCTCTACACTACAGCTAAAATTAACTTTATAAGCTACCTGATTTACCCCTTCCCTGCCAGGAATAATAGAAGTGTGCTTCAGAGCTGCAATTAGTGGCATTCTAATTACCAAAAAATGACAAAGCCATGTGTGTCTGCTATATCTGAATAAAGGAAAGAGAAGCTTTTAAAAGAATTTGTGTTATGACTACAAACAGTAAATAATTTCATCTATATATGGATAAATATCTCACCCAACCAAAAATGTCTCCAAAGATAAAACAAGCGGAGAAAAAAGCTAACAAATCTGCCAGTATAACCAGCTCCCCGAATAAATCTTTGAGAGAAGATAGGATCTCAGATACTTCATATGCAGGAGAAATTGCAACTTTAGTATCTGCTTTAATTGGTCCAAAATTAGAAGAAATTAATATAAGGCTGGGCACAATCCTGGAAGAATTGAAAAACCATGCAGAAAGAATAAATGAAGCAGAACAGAGGATTTCAAATTGTGAGGATGCTCAAAATATACTTCAACTACAGATGGAAAGCCTGTCAAAGCAAAATCTATCCTTACAAAAATTGATGACCTAGAAAATAGGACAAGGCGAATTAATCTACGCCTAATTGGCATTCCTGAATCCTTATCCTTCCAAGAATTAAAGAAATTTGTGGAACATTCTATCCCAGAGATGCTTGGCCTAAATATGGGGGAGAATATCTTCATAACGGAGAGAATACACAGGATGGGAAGAGAAAGGGATCCATCAACGCCAAACGGTAGAAAACCGAGGCCAGTCATAGCGAAGTTTTTAAATTTCCAGGGGAAAAATGAAATTCTGAGAGCCTACAGGAAGCAACAACCCCTGCAATATCAAGGAACAAAGATCCTGCTCTTCCAAGACTTTTCTATTGAGACCTCAATGAAAAGGAAGCAATTTTCAGCTATATGCTCTCGCTTAGTGGCTGAAAATAGATTTTTTTTTCATTGCTGTATCCAGCTAGACTTAAGATAAAATCTGGCACAGACTTTTTTTTCTTTGATTCCCCTGGAACAGCTCAGGCTTTCCTGGAGAATGAAGCTAAATAGGGAGAAAAACTGAATGAGAGTCCTCTTTCCATTTGACATTAGGGTTATGTATACTTTCGTACAAATGTTTTTTGTTTACTGTGTGTGTTTTTTTTTTTTTTTTTTTTTTTTCTTCTCCCATTTATACAGCGAAAACTGTTATGGGTATTTTTTTCCTCTTTTTTTTTTTTTTTCTCTCTCCCATTTATACAGCAAAAACTGTCATGGGGTATTTTTTTTTTTTTTCCCTTCCTCTTCATAAAAAAAAAAAAAAAGTTGGTTCATATTTTGAGAATGCATTACCTTTTAATGTACACTAATGTTTATAAAATTTGAGAATAAGTTACTAGAGCACAAAATTAATAGTATTGGGGTGTATGTAAAATGCACAGATTTGCCATATATTTGTTGACACTACTGTACATAAATTTTTGGTTGATTGAAATTAGGCGAGTAGTGCACAACACTAAAAATTCTACTTTTAAGTATAGGGATGTATGTAAAATGTACAGAGCTGCTTCACATTTTTTTTTTTTTTTTTTGTCATCAGATTTTTGTTAAGTATTAGCACTTTCAAAATAGGCATAGTGGTTAAAGCAAGTTGGTGTAAATACCTTGTTAAGATATATCAATATTTTTTTTTTTTGTACCACTCACTAATGCACATAATTTTTTATAAGACTGAGAATATGATACTCGAATGTAAAATGTATAGATTTGCCACATATTTTCTGATATTAATAGATTGAAAGCACATGGTTAGAGTACAAACTGTTAAAGAATTTTCCCCTAAGTGAAGGGGAGTATGTAATAAATATAGTCCTGTTTTATGTTTTTAAAGCAGTTATTAGACTGCCGCTAAGTATAAGCTCTTTTAAAACAGGTACAGAGGTTGAACTAAGGTGGTGTAAATGCCCTGTTAAGTTATGTAATAATTTTTTTTTTTTCCCTTCTCTTGTCTTTCCCCGTGTTCCCTTCTCCCCCTGCGCGCCCCATTAGGCTTGATTCTCTGCTCATTTTTTGTTGTTGGGTGGAATGGTTAAAATTATAACCTGGAATATAGGGGGGATTCACTCCCCAATAAAAAGAAAGGCAGTTATGAACCTCCTAGGAAAAAGGGATTTTGACATAGCTTGCCTTCAGGAAACCCACCTATCCGATATAGAGCATAGAAAGATCAAAGCTAGATGGTTGGGAGAAACTTTTTTTTCATCATATTCAAAATCCTTCAGAGGGGTTATGGTTCTTTTCCATACAAGACTAGAATATAAAATTTTAAATACATCTATAGATAAGGAAGGGAGATATGTAATTATTAGACTTTCTATTCATAATGAAGAATATTTGTTAGTAAACATTTATGGTCCAAATACCCCTAATGAGGGGTTTTGGAATTTATTGGTTAAGAAAATGTTCAAATTTCCGAAAGCTAAAATCTTGATGACAGGGGATTTTAATGTTACCCCAAATTCTTATCTGGATAGAAGGAAAGTAGGGAGGGGTAACACTAAAGTTAAAATCAAATCTACACAATTGAAATTTGAAAAGAAAATATTTAATTTACTGTATAACTCACTTAAACTAGTAGATATATGGAGGCTCTTAAATCCCAATAGTCTAGAATACACATGTTGTTCCAAGTCCCATAATACGCTTTCGAGATTGGACTTATTTCTAATCTCAGATCTTTTGGTACCAGAGATTGAGAAATTTATTATTGGGGATTTTAGTTTGTCATACCACGCCCCGGTTATCTTGGCTATTACAACGAAAAGGAAATTCTTATATAATTCCTTCTTTTTCCCGGTCTATCTGCGAAACTCTATTGATTTTAGAAACTTCTTAACTAAATCTTGGGAAGATTTTAGAACATTTAACAGTCATTGCAGGGACAATACTCAGTAGACATGTGCACAGCTAAAAAATTTGGTTCGTTTTCGGTTCGGATCGATTCGGACTTTTCAAATTTCGTTTCGGATCGAATCGGATTCAGCAAAATTTGAATAAATTTGTTTCGGATTTATTCGGATCCGAATAAATTCGTTTCAGATTTATTCTGATTCGGCTGAATTCGGTTCTATTCCGTTCTGAAATTCGGTATGTTTTTAGTACACTAACACCCATTTAGTACACTAAGTCACTAACACCCATAAACTACCTATGAATCACTAAACCGAGGCCCCCCCACATCGCAAACCCTATAATAACATTATTTAACCCCTAATCTGCCGATCGGATATCGCCGCAACCTACATTATAGCTATTAACCCATAATCTGGTGTCCCTAACACCGCCGACCCCTACATTATAGTTATTAACCCCTAATCTGCCCCCCCCCAACGTCGCCGCAATCTAACTACAAGTATTAACCCCTAATCTGCCGACCCGATATCGCCGCCGCCTACATTATAGCTATTAACCCCTAATCTGGTGTCCCTAACACCGCCGACCCCTACATTATAGTTATTAACCCCTAATCTGCCTCCCCCAACGTCGCCGCAATCTAACTACAAGTATTAACCCCTAATCTGCCGACCCGATATCGCCGCCGCCTACATTATAGCTATTAACCCCTAATCTGCTGTCCCTAACACCGCCGACCCCTACATTATAGTTATTAACCCCTAATCTGCCCCCCCCCAACGTCGCCGCAATCTAACTACAAGTATTAACCCCTAATCTGCCGACCGCAAATCGCCGCCGCCTACATTATAGCTATTAACCCCTAATCTGCCCCCCCCAACGTCCCCGCAATCTAACTACAAGTATTAACCCCTAATCTGCCGACCGCAAATCGCCGCCACTATAATAAATGTATTAACCCCTAAACCGCCGCACTCCCGCCTCGCAAACACTATAATACATTTTATTAACCCCTAATCTGCCCTCCCTAACATCGCCGCCACCTACCTACAATTATTAACCCCTAATCTCCCGCCCCCAACGTCGCCGCTACTATAATAAGGTTATTAACCCCTAAACCTAAGTCTAACCCTAACACTAACACCCCCTAACTTAAATATAATTTAAATAAAATGAAATAAGTTTACTATAGTTAAATAAATTAATCCTATTTAAAACTAAAGACTTACCTGTAAAATAAACCCTAAGATAGCTGCAATATAACTAATAGTTACATTGTAGCTATTTTAGCATTTATATTTATTTTACAGGCAACTTTGTATTTATTTTAACTAGGTTCAATAGCTATTAAATAGATATTTACTGTTTAATAGCTACCTAGTTAAAATAATTACAAATTTACCTGTAAAATAAATCCTAACCTAAGTTACAATTACACCTAACACTACACTATCATTAAATTAACTAAATAAATGAATCATATTTAAAACAAAATACTTACCTGTAAAATAAACCCTAATATAGCTGCAATATAACTAATAGTTACATTGTAGCTATTTTAGCATTTATATTTATTTTACAGGCAACTTTGTATTTATTTTAACTAGGTACAAAAGCTATTAAATAGTTATTGACTAATTAATAGCTACCTAGTTAAAATAATTACAAAATTACCTGTAAAATAAATCCTAACCTAAGTTACAATTAAACCTAACACTACACTGTCATTAAATAAATTAACTACAAGTACCTACAATTATCTACAATTAACTAAACTAAAGTACAAAAACCCCCCACTAAATTACAAAAAAAAACAAACACTAAATTACAAAAAATAAAAAAATATTACAAGAATTTTAAACTAATTACACCTAATCTAAGCCCCCTAATAAAATAACAAAGCCCCCCAAAATAAAAAAAATGCCCTACCCTATACTAAATTACAAAAGTTAACAGCTCTATTACCTTACCAGCCCTGAACAGGGCCCTTTGCGGGGCATGCCCCAAAGAAAACAGCTCTTTTGCCTGTAAAAAAAAAACACAATCTCCCTCCCCCCCACATTACAACCCACCACCCACATACCCCTACTCTAACCCAAACCCCCCTTAAATAAACCTAACACTACCCCCCTGAAGATCTCCCTACCTTGAGTCGTGTTCACCCAGCCGGGCCGAAGTCTTCATCCGATGGGGCAGAAGAGGACATCCAGACCGGCAGAAGTCTTCATCCAAGCGGGGCAAGAAGAGGTCTTCCATCCATCATACAAGTACCAAAATACAAACAAACACTAAATTACCAAAAATAATAAAATATTACAATAATTTTAAACTAATTACACCTAATCTAAGCCCCCTACTAGCTATTAATATAGCTACAATATAACTAATAGTTACATTGTAGCTATTTTAGGATTTATATTTATTTTACAGGCAACTTTGTATTTATTTTAACTAGGTACAATAGTTATTAAATAGTTAATAACTATTTAATAACTACCTAGCTAAAATAAATACAAATTTACCTGTAAAATAAATCATCACCTAAGTTACAATTAAACCTAACACTACACTATCATTAAATAAATTAACTACAAGTACCTACAATTAAATACAATTAAAAAAACTAAACTAAAGTACAAAAACCCCCCCACTAAATTACAAAAAATAAAAAAATATTACAAGAATTTTAAACTAATTACACCTAATCTAAGCCCCCTAATAAAATAACAAAGCCCCCCAAAATAAAAAAAAATGCCCTACCCTATACTAAATTACAAAAGTAATCAGCTCTATTACCTTACCAGCCCTGAACAGGGCCTTTTGCGGGGCATGCCCCAAAGAAAACAGCTCTTTTGCCTGTTAAAAAAAAACACAATACCCCCCCCCCACATTACAACCCACCACCCACATACCCCTACTCTAACCCAAACCCCCCTTAAATAAACCTAACATTACCCCCCTGAAGATCTCCCTACCTTGAGTCGTGTTCACCCAGCCGGGCCGAAGTCTTCATTCGATGGGGCAGAAGAGGACATCCAGACCAGCAGAAGTCTTCATCCAAGCGGGGCAAGAAGAGGTCTTCCATCCATCATACAAGTACAAAAAAATAAACAAACACTAAATTAGCAAGAATAATAAAATATTACAATAATTTTAAACTAATTACACCTAATCTAAGCCCCCTACTAGCTATTAATATAGCTACAATATAACTAATAGTTACATTGTAGCTATTTTAGGATTTATATTTATTTTACAGGCAACTTTGTATTTATTTTAACTAGGTACAATAGCTATTAAATAGTTAATAACTATTTAATAACTACCTAGCTAAAATAAATACAAATTTACCTGTAAAATAAACCCTAACCTAAGTTACAATTACACCTAACACTACACTGTCATTAAATTAACTAAATAAATTAATCCTATATAAAACTAAATACTTACCTGTAAAATAAACTCTAATATAGCTACAATATAACTAATAGTTACATTGTAGCTATTTTAGCATTTATATTTATTTTACAGGCAACTTTGTATTTATTTTAACTAGGTACAATAGCTATTAAATAGATATTTACTGTTTAATAGCTACCTAGTTAAAATAATTACAAAATTACCTGTAAAATAAATCCTAACCTAAGTTACTATTAAACCTAACACTACACTATCATTAAATAAATTAACTACAAGTACCTACAATTAAATACAATGAAATAAACTAAACTAAAGTACAAAAAAACAAACACTAAATTACAAAAAATAAAAAAAATTACAAGAATTTTAAACTAATTACACCTAATCTAAGCCCCCTAATAAAATAACAAAGCCCCCCAAAATAAAAAAATGCCCTACCCTATACTAAATTACAAAAGTAATCAGCTCTATTACCTTACCAGCCCTGAACAGGGCCTTTTGCGGGGCATGCCCCAAAGAAAACAGCTCTTTTGCCTGTAAAAAAAAACACAATACCCCCCCCCACATTACAACCCACCACCCACATACCCCTACTCTAACCCAAACCCCCCTTAAATAAACCTAACACAACCCCCCTGAAGATCTCTCTACCGTGTCTTCACCCAGCGGGCCGAAGTCTTCATCCGATGGGGCAGAAGAGGACATCCAGACCGGCAGAAGTCTTCATCCAAGCAGGGCAAGAAGAGGTCTTCCATCCATCAGAAGTCTTGATCCAGGCGGCATCTTCTCTGTTCATCCATCGGGAGCGGAGCGGCAGCATCCTGAAGACATCCCACGCAGAGCATCCTCTTCTTTCTTGATCCGACGACTAGGTGACTGTACCTTTAAGTGACGTCATCCAAGATGGCGTCCCTTGAATTCCGATTGGCTGATAGGATTCTATCAGCCAATCGGAATTAAGGTAGGAAAAATCTGATTGGCTGATTTAATCAGCCAATCAGATTCAAGTTCAATCCAATTGGCTGATGGAATCAGCCAATCAGATTGAGCTCGCATTCTATTGGCTGATCGGAACAGCCAATAGAATGCAAGGTCAATCTGATTGGCTGATTCCATCAGCCAATCGGATTGAACTTGAATCTGATTGGCTGATTGAATTAGCCAATCAGATTTTTCCTACCTTAATTCCGATTGGCTGATAGAATCCTATCAGCCAATCGGAATTCAAGGGACGCCATCTTGGATGACGTCACTTAAAGGTACAGTCACCTAGTCGTCGGATCAAGAAAGAAGAGGATGCTCTGCGTGGGATGTCTTCAGGATGCTGCCGCTCCGCTCCCGATGGATGAACAGAGAAGATGCCGCCTGGATCAAGACTTCTGATGGATGGAAGACCTCTTCTTGCCCCGCTTGGATGAAGACTTCTGCCGGTCTGGATGTCCTCTTCTGCCCGATCGGATGAAGACTTTGGCCCGCTGGGTGAAGACACGGTAGAGAGATCTTCAGGGGGGTAGTGTTAGGTTTATTTAAGGGGGGTTTGGGTTAGAGTAGGGGTATGTGTGTGGTGGGTTGTAATGTGGGGGGTGGTATTGTGTTTTTTTTTACAGGCAAAAGAGCTGTTTTCTTTGGGGCATGCCCCGCAAAAGGCCCTGTTAAGGGCTGGTAAGGTAATAGAGCTGATTACTTTTGTAATTTAGTATAGGGTAGGGCATTTTTTTTATTTTGGGGGGCTTTGTTATTTTATTAGGGGGCTTAGATTAGGTGTAATTAGTTTAAAATTCTTGTAATTTTTTTTATTTTTGTAATTTAGTGTTTGTTTTTTTTGTACTTTAGTTTAGTTTATTTCATTGTATTTAATTGTAGGTAATTGTAGTTAATTTATTTAATGATAGTGTAGTGTTAGGTTTAATAGTAACTTAGGTTAGGATTTATTTTACAGGTAATTTTGTAATTATTTTAACTAGGTAGCTATTAAACAGTAAATATCTATTTAATAGCTATTGTACCTAGTTAAAATAAATACAAAGTTGCCTGTAAAATAAATATAAATGCTAAAATAGCTACAATGTAACTATTAGTTATATTGTAGCTATATTAGGGTTTATTTTACAGGTAAGTATTTAGTTTTATATAGGATTAATTTATTTAGTTAATTTAATGACAGTGTAGTGTTAGGTGTAATTGTAACTTAGGTTAGGGTTTATTTTACAGGTAAATTTGTATTTATTTTAGCTAGGTAGTTATTAAATAGTTATTAACTATTTAATAGCTATTGTACCTAGTTAAAATAAGTACAAAGTTGCCTGTAAAATAAATATAAATCCTAAAATAGCTACAATGTAACTATTAGTTATATTGTAGCTATATTAATAGCTAGTAGGGGGCTTAGATTAGGTGTAATTAGTTTAAAATTATTGTAATATTTTATTATTTTTGCTAATTTAGTGTTTGTTTGTTTTTTTGTACTTTTCTGATGGATGGAAGACCTCTTCTTGCCCCGCTTGGATGAAGACTTCTGCCGGTCTGGATGTCCTCTTCTGCCCCATCGGATGAAGACTTCGGCCCGGCTGGGTGAACACGACTCAAGGTAGGGAGATCTTCAGGGGGGTAGTGTTAGGTTTATTTAAGGGGGGTTTGGGTTAGAGTAGGGGTATGTGGGTGGTGGGTTGTAATGTGGGGGGGGGATTGTGTTATTTTTTTACAGGCAAAAGAGCTGTTTTCTTTGGGGCATGCCCCGCAAAGGGCCCTGTTCAGGGCTGGTAAGGTAATAGAGCTGATTACTTTTGTAATTTAGTATAGGGTAGGGCATTTTTTTATTTTGGGGGGCTTTGTTATTTTATTAGGGGGCTTAGATTAGGTGTAATTAGTTTAAAATTCTTGTAATATTTTTTTATTTTTTGTAATTTAGTGGGGGGGGTTTTGTACTTTAGTTTAGTTTTTTTAATTGTATTTAATTGTAGGTACTTGTAGTTAATTTATTTAATGATAGTGTAGTGTTAGGTTTAATTGTAACTTAGGTTAGGATTTATTTTACAGGTAATTTTGTAATTATTTTAACTAGGTAGCTATTAAATAGTCAATATCTATTTAATAGCTATTGAACCTAGTTAAAATGAATACAAAGTTGCCTGTAAAATAAATATAAATGCTAAAATAGCTACAATGTAACTATTAGTTATATTGCAGCTATATTAGGGTTTATTTTACAAGTAAGTCTTTAGTTTTATATAGGATTCATTTATTTAGTTAATTTAATGATAGTGTAGTGTTAGGTGTAATTGTAACTTAGGTTATGATTTATTTTACAGGTAAATTTGTATTTATTTTAGCTAGGTAGTTATTAAATAGTTATTAACTATTTAATAACTATTGTACCTAGTTAAAATAAATACAAAGTTGCCTGTAAAATACATATAAATCCTAAAATAGCTACAATGTAACTATTAGTTATATTGAAGCTATATTAATAGCTAGTAGGGGGCTTAGATTAGGTGTAATTAGTTTAAAATTATTGTAATATTTTATTATTTTTGGTAATTTAGTGTTTGTTTGTATTTTGGTACTTGTATGATGGATGGAAGACCTCTTCTTGCCCCGCTTGGATGAAGACTTCTGCCGGTCTGGATGTCCTCTTCTGCCCCATCGGATGAAGACTTCGGCCCGGCTGGGTGAACACGACTCAAGGTAGGGAGATCTTCAGGGGGGTAGTGTTAGGTTTATTTAAGGGGGGTTTGGGTTAGAGTAGGGGTATGTGGGTGGTGGGTTGTAATGTGGGGGGGGGGATTGTGTTTTTTTTTTACAGGCAAAAGAGCTGTTTTCTTTGGGGCATGCCCCGCAAAGGGCCCTGTTCAGGGCTGGTAAGGTAATAGAGCTGTTAACTTTTGAAATTTAGTATAGGTTAGGGCATTTTTTTTATTTTGGGGGGCTTTGTTATTTTATTAGGGGGCTTAGATTAGGTGTAATTAGTTTAAAATTCTTGTAAAAAAATTTTATTTTTTGTAATTTAGTGGTTTTTTATTTTTTGTAATTTAGTGGGGGGGTTTTGTACTTTAGTTTATTTAATTGTAGATAATTGTAGGTACTTGTAGTTAATTTATTTAATGATAGTGTAGTGTTAGGTTTTATTGTAACTTAGGTTAGGATTTATTTTACAGGTAATTTTGTAATTATTTTAACTAGGTAGCTATTAAACAGTAAATATCTATTTAATAGCTATTGTACCTAGTTAAAATAAATACAAAGTTACCTGTAAAATAAATATAAATGCTAAAATAGCTACAATTTAACTATTAGTTATATTGCAGCTATATTAGGGTTTATTTTACAGGTAAGTATTTTGTTTTAAATATGATTCATTTATTTAGTTAATTTAATGATAGTATAGTGTTAGGTGTAATTGTAACTTAGGTTAGGATTTATTTTACAGGTAAATTTGTAATTATTTTAGCTAGGTAGTTATTAAATAGTTATTAACTATTTAATAACTATTGTACCTAGTTAAAATAAATACAAAGTTGCCTGTACAATAAATATAAATCCTAAAATAGCTACAATGTAATTATTAATTATATTGTAGCTATCTTAGGGTTTATTTTACAGGAAAGTCTTTAGTTTTAAATAGGATTATTTTATTTAACTATAGTAAACTTATTTCGTTTTATTTAAATTATATTTAAGTTAGGGGGTGTTAGTGTTAGGGTTAGACTTAGGTTTAGGGGTTAATAACCTTATTATAGTAGCGGCGACGGTGCGGGCGTGAGGTTAGGGGTTAATAATTGTAGGTAGGTGGCGGCGATGTTAGGGAGGGCAGATTAGGGGTTAATAAAATGTATTATAGTGTTTGCGAGGCGGGAGTGCGGCGGTTTAGGGGTTAATACATTTATTATAGTTGCGGCGATTTGCGGTCGGCAGATTAGGGGTTAATACTTGTAGTTAGATTGCAGCGACGTTGGGGGGGGCAGATTAGGGGTTAATAACTATAATGTAGGGGTCGGCGGTGTTAGGGACAGCAGATTAGGGGTTAATAGCTATAATGTAGGCGGCGGCGATATCGGGTCGGCAGATTAGGGGTTAATACTTGTAGTTAGATTGCGGCGACGTTGGGTGAGGCAGATTAGGGGTTAATAACTATAATGTAGGGGTCGGCGGTGTTAGGGACAGCAGATTAGGGGTTAATAGTTATAATGTAGGTGGCGGCGATATCGGGTCGGCAGATTAGGGGTTAATACTTGTAGTTAGATTGCGGCGACGTTGGGGGAGGCAGATTAGGGGTTAATAACTATAATGTAGGGGTCGGCGGTGTTAGGGACAGCAGATTAGGGGTTAATAGTTATAGTGTAGGTGGCGGCGATATTCGGTCGGCAGATTAGGGGTTAATAAAATAATGCAGGTGTCAGCGATAGCGGGGGCGGCAGATTAGGGGTTAATAAGTGTCAGATTAGGGGTGTTTAGAGACTCGGGGTACATGTTAGGGTGTTAGGTGCAGACTTAGTGTTTCCCCATAGGAAACAATGGGGCTGCGGTGTTAGTTTTTTTTCAGCCGAAACTCCCATTGTTTCCTATGGGGAAATGCCGAATTTTACCGAACTAATTCGGATTTATTCGGAGATACGGCAGCTATTTCGGATTCATTCGGTAGATTCGGAAGTATTTTAATTCGGAAATCCGAATCGATCCGAATCTCCGAATTTACCGAATTTACCGAATTTCCGAATTAATCCGAAACGAACCGCACATGTCTAATACTCAGCTTTTTTGGGAAACAGCGAAAGCTTACCTAAGAGGGGAAATAGTTAGTTATGTGGCAAAAGCAAAGAAGGAGAAGGCGAGAAAAGATAAGGCTCTCTCAGATAAAGTGAGGGAATCATATATTAAACTTTTGGAAAGACCCTGTAAGTTAAATACTGAGAATTATTTTCAGGCCAAAAAAGAAAGAGAGACATTTCTCTTGGGAGAAGCACAGGTACTCCTATACAAAAACAGTGCCAGATTTGCAAAATTTGGTAACAAAGTAGGTAAATTTATGGCCTCAATGTTTAAAAGACAGTCTAGGAAGAGACCAATAGCAGCAATAAAGGTAAAAGACCAATTAGTTACAGAACAAGAGCAGATCTCACATCTATTTCACGCTTTTTATTCTGATCTTTATTCATCTCAACGTCCAGATGTAGACACTATTAAAAAGTTCCTGGACGGGATTTGCTTGCCTACAATTTCAACAGAAAATTGTGATCTTTTAAATCAGCCAATAACAGAAAATGAGATTTACAAAATTATTGGATCAATGGTGAGAGGGAAAGCTCCAGGCCCCGATTGCTTACCTATTGAGTTCTATCAAATACTGCGAACAGAGATAGGGCCAGTACTGTCTGATTTATATAATGAATACTTCGGAACAGAATCTAAGATCTCTGAGAATTATAAGAGAGCTAATATAATCTTGAATCCAAAAGCCAATAAGGATCCAACAGATATGATCTCGTATAGACCTATTTCGTTATTAGGACTAGACTATAAAATTTTGATGAAAATAATCGCGGAGAGGATGAAACCTTTAATGCCGGCTATTGTGCACCAAGATCAGGCAGGGTTTATTATAGGAAGAGCATCAGAGATGAATATAAGAAAAATTCTAGAGATGATATGTCATTATGGGGGGGATCGCTCTGCCCTGCCGGAGGCCTTCCTGCTATCCCTAGATGCAGAGAAGGCCTTTGACAGGGTGGAGTGGCCCTTTCTGATCGAAGTATTGGAGAGATTTGGCTTCAGGGGTCACTTTAAGGATTTTATTGATAAGATCTATACAAATGTTAAGGCTTCCATTTTGATCAATGACTCTATGTCAGATTCTTTCATCTTGACAAGAGGCACCCGTCAGGGATGCCCAATGTCACCATTACTATTTGACCTTATAATGGAACCCCTGGCCATTAAACTGAGAGATTTATTGATTGGAATCAGTATAGGACAAACAAAACTTAAGACCGCCTTGTTTGCGGACGATCTTCTGTTATTTGTTGCTGAGCCAAAAAGGCAGATCAGTGCGATTATGCGGTTGCTTGAACAGTATGGGAAGGTCTCGGGCTATAGAACAAACTTTTTAAAATCAAAAATCTTGTGGCTTAAAGAGAGCTCTGGGGAACCCCAGACTTTTCAATTTATAGAAACCAAAACTCTGGAGTATTTGGGCTTAAAAATCTCAGCTAATACAACAGAATGGTATAAAGACAATTTTGGTACAATATTGGGGGATAGTAGAAATAGACTAAAATCTTGGGCATCACTTCCGGTATCATTGTCGGGAAAAATTTCTCTTTTTAAGATGTTTATTATTCCTAAGATCTTATACACGTTAAGGATGCTTCCTTTTCTGATAAATAGAAATGACTTAAACCACTTTAACCAATCATTAAGGTTGTTCTTATGGAGTGGGAGAAAACCAAGGTTGAAACTAACTAAACTATATCAGCCCTATAATAAAGGGGGCCTGGCTCTACCTAATCTAGAGCGTTACAATCAGGCGGCAATTTTACGCTTCCCCCTTGATTGGCTATCAAGGTCCTTTTTATATTCTGAGGAGTCCATAGAGAATCAAGTTTGTTCTCCGCTATCCTTAAATTATGTACTTTGTGCCACAAATAGAGAGTTAGGAAAGAGTCTTCTGTTACACCCTTTGTATAGGGATATAATAAAAGTATGGAGAAATCTATCTATCAGTATTGGAACGAGCCAAAATATCTCAAAATGGGTGCCATTAAGCGGTAATCCTCACTTCCCCTTAGGTAATATATCTGATACCTTTAAGAAATGGTCACCAGAGAGACCACTAGTAGTGAATGATTTTTATAATTACACCATGAATAAACTGTATACATTTGATAAGTTCCAAGAAAAATTTCCCGCAGTACAAAAGAAACATATGTTTTATTTTTTACAAGTTAAGGATTATATCCTTAAACTGACGAGGATAGCGCCTCAACTATGGAAAGTTCATCCTTTAATTGATGTTGCTAAGGTTAGAAAGGGTCTGTTATCTTTTATATATAAACTATTGCTGTCTTTAGATGAAAATTCAGCATTAACAGAACTGGCATCTTATTGGATATCAGCGGTTGATTCTGCCAACCTGGAAAAAATACTACTGAAAAGTCTAACTATCACCCAAAAGTTACTCCCTTCATCTTACCATAGAGAAATTCAATTTAGACTACTACATAGAGACTACTTTATTCCACGTAGAGTGGCAAAATGGAATAAAAAAGTGCTTAATTGTTGCTCTAAATGCCACTCGGTTGATCCAGATTTAATCCATTTGATATGGAACTGTCCAAAACTAAACCAGTTCTGGAAGAAACTAGAGTTCTTTTTTTTTACAATATTTAAAAGGAAAATCTACTTAACTAAGGATTCCATTTTTTTTCTTAGATCCCATGCTTCATGGGATAGAGATATTAACTTTCTGGTGGTAGCATTAACAATTACTAGAACACTTATTTTTAGATACTGGATTGTAGACAAAGTTCCGTCAATAGCGGAAATAAGGAAATTACTATTAGATACAGTAATTAAAGCAACTTATGATCTCAAAATAGGAGGGACCTCAGGGGAAAAGTTCTGCAATACCTGGAAGAGTTTTGTTTGCTCTCAGGGTAAGTTTTGTTTGCTCTCAGGGTAATGACCTTACATATCGTATAGAACAAATTATAAATATTACGTTAAATTAGGTCTACTGGAGCTAGAGAAGGTTTTATAGCTTTTTTTTTTTTTTTTTATTTATTATTTTTTATTTTTTTTATTTTTATTTTTTTTGTGTGTCTTGTTGTTTTTGTGTTGTTTGTTTGTTGGTTTTGTTTAACTGGAATATATAAAAGGGTCAAAGTATTGGTGTATATGTTAAGTTGATATGTAATTGCTGCTAGTTTAATCTCTTTTCTTTCCTTTTCTTTTTTTTTCTGTATTGTCTTCTTTTTTATCTTGCTGTATAGAAACTTACGTGTCATATGCAATATGTTTTATATACATTGATATGTTAAATAAAGAAAAAATTAAAAATTAAAAAAAATAAAATAAATAATTTCAGTAAGAAATCCAAAGTTTGTGAAAAAGTTAACAATTTTTATATGATCACATTTGGCAGTGGAATGGTGGTAAAATGGGCCTAGATCTATTCCTTGGGTTGTCTACTTAAAAATATCTATATATATGGTTTTGATAGGTAAATTAAAAAAGGCTATATTTCTCTTTAAATGGAGTGATAGCAAAAATGCTAAAAGTTCTCCTTTGAAATTCCCAGTAGCAAAGGGGTTAAACGAAGTGAAACAAAATAACATGCTTCAATGGCTATTTTTTTTTATAATAATATGGAATTCTACACCATGTATTTTTAAAACAGTCAAGTGATGCTAGACAGGAAACCATGAAGTTCTTAATTTAATCATTTTTTCATAATGTATCTAGTAGGCACACTTTTTTGCTTTTTTCTCATTTTGGGTAGTTTTGTAATTTTTAGGTTTATCTAACAGTAATCACCTAACAGAATCACAGTCATATAGAAGAACATCAGGGGGGATATATCCTATGTTGCTCCCTCCACAAAATTGACCGCTGCTTCTTAACACCTGTTTTTCCGGCGAGCCAACCAGGTGCATTAAGGGCATAATAAATTGGCCCCTAGAAATTCACAAAATATTATCTATTTTTACATTATGCTATTTTTACGTATGCTGTCTGCATTTATCAATGTGCGGCGGACATAATCCGCTACAGCGGATCATGTCCACTCACACATTGTTAAATCGGCCCCCCTAGAGTGGATGGCTTTTGGTAGAACTTTCTTAGTTTTCTGTTTGTAATGTTATTTTAATATTTATTTTATTTATTTTTTACCACACTGAGTGACTTTTGACAGGGGTTGGAGCATGAATACTTTGTCATAACGGATTAAGCCTCCCTGTGCGATATCTGAATATTGCATAGTGAAAATAAAAATATATTTTATCTTTTGATTTAAAATGTTAATTTTAATTAAACACAACACTAGTGATGTCGAGAACATAAAATTTTCCGTTCGCGAATGGCGAACGCGGATTTCCGCAAATGTTCGCGAACGGGCGAACCAGGCGAACCGCCATAGACTTCAATAGGCAGGCGAATTTTAAAACCCACAGGGACTCTTTGTGGCAACAATAGTGATTGAAAAGTTGTTTCAAGGGGACTAACACCTGGACTGTGGCATGCCGGAGGGGGATCCATGGCAAAACTCCCATGGAAAATTACATAGTTGATGCAGAGTCTGGTTTTAATCCATAAAGGGCATAAATCACCTAACATTCCTAAATTGTTTGGAATAACGTGCTTTAAAACATCAGGTATGATGTTGTATCGATCAGGTAGTGTAAGGTTTACGCCCGCTTCACAGTGACAGACCAAACTCCCCGTTTAACGCACCACAAACAACCGCAAACAGTCCATTTGCACAACCGCAAACTCCCCATTTGCACAAGGTTGGATACCAAGCTAGCCATGTCCCGTTCCTTGTCCTCACTGATGTCATTGAAGGTCTCTTCCTCCACCCAGCTACAAACAACACCAAGGGTCCCCAAAAGGTGATAACAAGCCCCCTGGGACGCCTGCTGTGTTTGGTCTTCCACCTCCTCAAAGCCACCTTCCTCCTCTGACTCCTCTTCTTCAGACTCCTCTCTCTGCGTTGACTCTCTCTGCGTTATTATAAGGTGTGTTAAGTAGTACTATTCCTATCAGTTTAATCCCTGTTATGTGCCTTTTTTTTGGTTTGGTTTTTGAAGCCACAGTGCAGCACCAGAGGCCAGAAAAATTAGGCATGTACACATGCCTGAAAAATTAGGTATTGTTGCAGCCGCTGCTGTAGCAGCTGCCAGAAAAATTGATGTTTGTTTCCCAGGCAGAAAGTGCCCTAAAACATTGCGACTTGAACCCTAGTTGGTGGCGAATAAGTCACGCAAGTCATCTGGCATTCAGAGATAAAATACAGCAGCGTGTGGATCATTTTTATCCCAAGGCAGCTCATCTCATCAGGCCTTTTTTAGTCGAATGTATCGCCCACTGTCAGTCCCTTCGGGATCCATCCCTCATTCATCTTAATAAAGGTGAGGTAATCTAGACGTTTTTTGACCTAGGTGACTTCTCTTCTCAGTGACAATACCTCCTGCTGCACTGAAGGTCCTTTCTGACAGGACACTTGAAGTGGGGCAGGCCAGAAGTTCTATCGCAAATTGGGATAGCTCAGGCCACAGGTCAAGCCTGCACACCCAGTAGTCAAGGGGTTCATCGCTCCTCAGAGTGTCGATATCTGCAGTTAAGGTGAGGTAGTCTGCTACCTGTTGGTCGAGTCGTTCTCTGAGGGTGGACCCCGAAGGGCTGTGGCGATGTGCAGAACTTAAAAAGCTCTGCATGTCCTCCATCAACAACACATCTGTAAAGCATCCTGTCCTTCCCGGCGTGGTCGTGGGAGGAGGAGGATTACTTTCACCTCTTCCCCTGTTAGATTCCCGTTGTGCTGCGACATCACCCTTATATGCTGTGTAAAGCATACTTTTTACTTTATTTTGGAACTGCTGCATCCTTTCCGACTTGCGGTAATTCGGTAACATTTCAGGCACTTTCTGCTTATACCGGGGATCTAGTAGCGTGGACACCCAGTACAGGTCGTTCTCCTTCAGCCTTTTTATACGAGGGTCCCTCAACAGGCACGACAGCATGAAAGACCCCATTTGCACAAGGCTGGATGCCGAGCTACTCATGTCCCTTTCCTCGTCCTCAGTGATCTCACTATGTAGGTATGTTCTTCCCCCCAGCCACGTACAACACCACGGGTACCTGATAGGTGACAACGAGCACCCTGGGATGCCTGTTGTGGTTGGTCTTTGTCCTCCTCCTCAAAGCCACATTCCTCCTCTGACTCCTCTTCCTCACAATCCTCTTCCAGTGTTGCCGCAGGTCCAGCAAGCGATGCTGATAAGGCTGTTTCTGGTGGTGATGGTGACCACAACTCTTCCTCTTCACGCTCATCTACGGCCTGATCCAGCACTCTTCGCAGGGCACGCTCCAGGAAGAAAACATATGGTATGATGTCGCTGATGGTGCCTTCGGTGTGACTGACTAGGTTTGTCACCTCCTCAAAAGGACGCATGAGCCTACAGGCATTGCGCATGAGCGTCCAGTAACGTGGCAAAAAAAATCCCAGCTCTGCAGAGGCTGTCCTAGCACCCCGGTCATACAAATAGTCGTTAATGGCTTTTTCTTGTTGGAGCAGGCTGTCGAACATTAGGAGTGTTGAATTCCAACATGTCGGGCTGTCGCAAATCAAGTGCCTCACTGACATGTTGTTTCGCCGCTGGATATCTGAAAAGTGCACCATGGCTATGTAGGAACGCCTGAAATGGCCACACACCTTCCTGGCCTGCTTCAGGACGTCCTGTAAGCCTGGGTACTTATGCACAAAGCATTATACGATCAGATTACACACATGTGTCATGCACGGCACATGTGTCAACTTGCCCAAATTCAATGCCGCCAACAAATTTCTTCTGTTGTCACAAACCACTTTGCCAATCTCCAGTTGGTGCAGAGTCAGCCACTGATCCACCTGTGCGTTTAGGGCGGACAGGAGTGCTGGTCCGGTGTGACTCTCTGCTTTCAGGCAAGTCAACCCCAAGACGGCGTAACACTGCTGTATCCGGGATGTGGAATAGTACCTGGGGAGCTGGGGAGGTGCTGTTGATGTGGAGCAAGACGCAACAGCAGAAGAGGACTCAGCCGAGGAGGTTATGGAAGAGGATGGAGTAGGAGGAGTAGAGGAGGTGGCAGCAGGCCTGCCTGCAAGTCATGGCGGTGTCACCAACTCCTCTGCAGAGCCACGCATTCCATGCTTGGCAGCCGTCAGCAGGTTGACCCAATGCGCAGTGTAGGTGATATACCTGCCCTGACCATGCTTTACAGACTAGGTATCAGTGGTCAGATGGACCCTTGCCCCAACACTGTGTGCCAGACATGCCATTACTTCCTTTTGCACAATTAAGTACAGGTTGGGGATTGCCTTTTGTGCAAAGAAATTTCAGCCGGGTACCTTCCACTGCGGTGTCCCAATAGCTACATATTTTTGGAACGCCTCAGACTCCACCAGCTTGTATGGTAAAAGCTGGCGGGCTAAGAGTTCAGACAAGCCAGCTGTCAGATGCCGGGCAAGGGGGTGACTTTGTGACATTGGCTTCTTACGCTCAATCATGTCCTTGACAGACACCTGACTGTGGGCAGATGAGCAGGAACTGCTCGAGGTGAGAGACGGAGTGACGGAACGTTGAGAGGTGGCAAGGAGGACAGCAGTGGTTGATGTGGCTGAAGATGCTGGACCAGGAGGAGGATGGCGGCTTTGAGTTTGTGTGCTGCTTGTACTCATGTGTGGATCCCACATACGTTTGTGATGTGCGATCATGTGCCATCGCAAAGCAGTTGTACCTAGGTGGGTGTTGGACTTCCCACGACTCAGTTTCTTTTGGCACAGGTTGCAAATGTCATCGCTGTTGTCAGAGGCAGACACACCAAAAAAATGCCACACTGCTGAGCTCTGCAATGAAGGCATTCTGGTGGTGGCAACAGCATGCATTGATTGGCATGCTGTCTGGCTGACCCCGGGTGCCGATGCATGCTGTCTGACTGTGCCACTACCTCCTTGCGATGACCTCCCTCTGCTTCCAACTCGTCTCCTCCTCCTCTCTGTCTCCCCATCTGAACTTTCCCCCTGTTCTTCTTCTCTTCTAGCGAGCACCCATGTGACATCCACGGATGCATCGTCATCATCAACCGCTTCACTTGTATCTGACAACTCAGCAAAGGAAGCAGCAGCGGGTACAACATCATCATCATCACACCGTACATCCATGTGTGTAATGCTGCCTGACTGAGACATCCCTGTTATCTACATCCTCTGGCAATAATGGTTGCGCATCACTCATTTCTTCCATCTGATGTGTAAATAATTCCTCTGACAGATCAAGTGAAGTGGCTGTGGTGCTAGTGTTGGTGGTGGTGGCAGGCGTGCGAGCGGTAGCTTGAGAGGTGCCTGAAGCTAAGCTAGAGGAGGATGGTGCATGAAGGTTCCGAGGGGAAGCTGTAGAAGATTGGGTGTCCTGTGTTAGCCAGTCAACTTTGTCCTCAGAACTTTTCGAGTTCAGGGTACGTGGCCTCTGAACACTGGGCATTATTCTAGGGCCAAAGGGAATCACAGCACCACGACCACGATGGCCCCTGCGTGGTGGCCTGCCTCTGCCTGTCATTTTTTTTTCGATTAGTGGTACTATGCGTGCAAGCTATTGTGACAACAGATATGAGTGGCACTGTGCACTGGCAGAAGTTGGCAGAGTAGACGCTTTAGGCCTGATACACACGCTTGCAGACAATTAACTGCTATTCAATCTATTACAGTCAAAAAAATTTTTTTTTTTTAAATGTACACTACTGTTACACCAGATATGAGTTGCACTGGTGTGACACTGTGCCCTGGCAGGCCCTGAAACGCACACGTGTGAAGGAAACTGACTGCTATTATTTCACAGTCAAATTTCTAGTTTTTTTTTATGTACACTACTGTTACACCAGATATGAGTTGCACTGGTGTGACACTGTGCCCTGGCAGACCCTGAAATGCACACGTGTGAAGGAAACTGACTGCTATTATTTCACAGTCAAATTTCTAGTTTTTTTTTAATGTACACTACTGTTACACCAGATATGAGTTGCACTGGTGTGACTCTGTGCCCTGGCAGGCACTGAAATGCACACGTGTGAAGGAAAATGACTGCTATTATTTCACAGTCAAAAAAGTGTTGGTTTTTTAACCCCTTAATGACCACAGCACTTTTCCATTTTCTGTCCGTTTGGGACCAAGGCTATTTTTACATTTCTGCGGTGTTTGTATTTAGTTGTAATTGTCCTCTTACTCATTTACTGTACCCACACATATTATATACAGTTTTTCTCGCCATTAAATGGACTTTTTAAAGATACCATTATTTTCATCATATCTTATAATTTACTATAAAAAAATTTATAAAATATGAGGAAAAAATTGAAAAAAACACACTTTTTCTAACTTTGACCCCCAAAATCTGTTACATATCTACAACCACCAAAAAAACCCCATGCTAAATAGTTTCTACATTTTGTCCTGAGTTTAGAAATACCCAATGTTTACATCTTCTTTGCTTTTTTTTCCAAGTTATAGGCCATAAATACAAATAGCACTTTGCTATTTCCAAACCACTTTTTTTCAAAATTAGCGCTAGTTACATTAGAATACTGATATCTGTCAGGAATCCCTGAATATCCATTGACATGTATATATATATATATATATATATATATATATATATATATATATATATATATATATATATATATATATATATATATATATATATATATATATATTTAGAAGACATCCCAAAGTATTGATTTAGGCTCATTTTGGTATATTTCATGCCACCATTTCACCACCAAATGCGATCAAATAAAAAAAATTGTTCACTTTTTCACATATTTCTTTCACAAACTTTAGGTTTCTCACTGAAATTATTTACAAGCAGCTTGTGCAATTATGGCATAATTAGTTTTAAAATTTTCTCTGGGATCCCCTTTGTTCAGAAATAGCAAACATATATGGCTTTGGCATTGCTTTTTGGTAATTAGAAGGCCGCTAAATGCCACTGCGCACCACACGTGTATTATGCCCAGCAGTGAAGGGGTTAATTAGGGAGCATGTAGGGAGCTTTTTGGGGTAGTTTTAGCTTTAGTGTAGTGTAGTAGACAACCCAAAGTATTGATCTAGGCCCATTTTGGTATATTTCATGCCACCATTTCACCGCCAAATGCGATCAAATAAAAAAAAAAACTTTACATTTTTCAAAATTTTAGGTTTCTCAATGAAATCATTTACAAACATTTTGTGCAATTATGGCACAAATGGTTGTAAATGTTTCTCTCGGATCCCCTTTGTTCAGAAATAGCAGACATATATGGCTTTGGCATGTATTATGCTCAGCAGTGCAGGGGTTAATTAGGGAGCTTGTAGGGTTAATTTTAGCTTTAGTGTAGTGTAGTAGACAACCCCAAGTATTGATCTTGGCCCTTTTTGGTATATTTAATGCCACCATTTCACCGCCAAATGCGATCAAATTAAAAAAAAATAGTCAACTTTTTCACAAACTTAAGGTTTCTCACTGAAATTATTTACAAACATCTTGTGCAATTATGGCACAAATGGTTGCAAATGCTTTGTTCAGAAATAGCAGACATATATGGCTTTGGTGTTGCTTTTTGGTAATTAGAAGGCTGCTAAATGCCACTGCGCACAACAAGTGAATTATGCCCAGCAGTGAAGGGGTTAATTAGGTAGCTGGTAGGGAGCTTGCAGGGTTAATTTTAGTTTTAGTGTAGAGATCAGCTTCCCACCTCACACATCAGACCCCCTGATCCCTCTCAAAGATCTCTCTTCCCTCCCCCACCCCACAATTGTCCCCGCCATCTTAAGTACTGGCAGAAAGTCTGCCAGTACTAAAAAAAAAGGTATCTTTTTTTAAATCTTTTTTTAGCATATTTACATATGCTGTTGTTTAGGATCTCCCCTTAGCCCCCAACCTCCCTGATCCCCCCCAAAACAGCTCTCTATCCCTCCCCCTCTGCCTTATTGGGGGCCATCTTGGGTACTGGCAGCTGTCTGCCAGTACCAAGTTTGCAAATAAAATGTTTATTTTTATTTTTTTCCCCTTTTTTTCTGTAGTGTAGCCCCCCCCCCAAGACCAATCTCCCACCCGCTCCCAGATCCCTTAGATTTATTTTTTATATATATATTTACCCCCCCTTGCTCCCACTTTCAAAAACAATTTTTCTGTAGTGTAGCGGTTCCCACCCGCTCCCTCCCCGTGCACGCGCCCGCCCGCCTCCTCCCGTGCAGGCGCGTGCGCCCACGGCGATCCCGCCCCCAATCCCGCCCCTCTCTCTCACTTAGACCTCATTGATGGCTGCCCACCCGCCTCCCACTTCAGCTCCCACCCACCAACGAATGCTGGTGGCTCTCTCTGCACCGGTGGGGTAAAATTTGTTATTGCAGGATGCCTCAATATAGAGGCATCCTGCAATAACCGGAAAGCAGCTGGAAGTGATCAGGATCGCTTCCAGCAGCTTTTCAGACCGAGGACGTGCAGGGTACGTCCTTGGTCGTTAAGGGACTTTTTTTTAGAGGACGTACCCTGCACATCCTCGGTCATTAAGGGGTTAGATGTACACTACTGTTACACCAGATATGAGTTGCACTGGTGTGAAACTGTGCCCTGGCAGGCCCTGAAACGCACACATGTGAAGGAAACTGACTGCTATTATTTCACAGTCAAATTTCTAGTTTTTTTTTTAATGTACACTACTGTTACACCAGATATGAGTTGCACTGGTGTGACACTGTGCCCTGGCAGTCCCTGAAACGCACACGTGTGAAGGAAACTGACTGCTAATATTTCACAGTCAAAAAAGTGTTGTTTTTTTTAAATATACACTACTGTTACAACAGATATACATATATATACATATATATATATGTGTACATATATACACACACACATATATATATATATATAAAACAAAGCAGCAGGGTGTGCAGACTTTCACCAAAAGAACAGCAGCTGCCAGGGTGTAAAAAGTCCAAAGCAAGCACTAATAGCCGAGAATAACAACACCTAATTGATGGATAAAACACACCCCTACATGACGTCATTGTGTAAGCAAAACAGACCAAGATCAAACTTACATGGGATGACAACATGACTGAAGGTGAAAACATAAGTATCAATGTCATCAGACAAAACAAACTATCTAAGCTGACATCCACTCGAAAGATGTCAACAACTGGTATCAAGCCGTCAAATAAGGCATAGTATGTGCACGGTTAGTAGTCGTGGAAACCACAACATAAAAACAACGAAGACCAATTACAAAAATAGACTCGTTATCAAAAACAGAAGACCTTTATATCATACTGCCGGCAGACGCCTCATCGGTAGTCCATGTGAAGTATATACACAAGTGTTAAAACATCAATCAATAGTGATCATATAGGAAACACATATATGTTCAACTGAAGAAATTCAAAGGCATACATATAGTGCTGAGAAACATCAGTCAAATAGGAAGCACATAACACTCATGATCGACAAGCGTAATAAATCATGAAAGAAACTTCTACATAAATAAAGCAAAGACCAATCACAGAGAGAGGTGTGGTCACTCCCTGTGTGTGTTGTCAAGAAAAGAAACACCTATCTCACACCACAGGCAAACGACTAAGTCATGACAACAGGGTGAAATAAATAAACAAAAGTTAGAAATCTGAAGTACATCAAAGACTGTAATCAAATCAGTCTGGAGAGGCCATCTAGGTGTCACCTACAACTAGTACTAAGGAAACTTGGTCAGCTGGGAAACAACTATCCCAAAACCGGTAGTGAGTGTAAATACATGCAGAAAAGTTAGGATGCCAAACTAAAGTAATCAAAATAAAATTAAAAATAAAAATGCAACAACCAAAAAAAAAGGGGGAAGGGCATCAATCATAATATTTATTTGGATAGAACATTCAAAAATTAGTAATACATACTTGAAGAGTTAAAAAGCAAAAATATCACTGGATCAGTGGATAAAGGTCAATCAAACATACTTGTAACTACTCATGATCCCATAATTATTTAACTTCCTTTAAAGTAGATTTGTACATTGGTAACATATAATATTTGTATTAGTTTTAATTTAATGCTCTTAAATTTGAGTTTTAGTTCATTCATCCCTTATTGAATATTGAGATAACTTCACATTTTGGAATGTACACTGGTTAACACATGTCAGGTCCTTAAGACTTTATATAACAGACATTATTAGTACTGAATGGTAGTTTACATTCGTACTAAATGGTTAAATATATAGATATACCTTTCAGATACTGTTAATTAACATGTGTATAACTGTTAACTTTGTATCATTTCAATAACAGATGTTCTTTCTGCATTTTTCCTGTTCTCTGCATGTTTTATTTTATTTGATCCATTTATTATTTTTTTCAGTATATGAATTTATCTATGTATAGATTGTCAATATAATATGTAATTATGCTATTCTAGCTTTTGTTATTTAATGTACACTATATTGACATTATGTTACTATATTCTTATGATACCATGAGTAACAACAATATATTTTGAACTAGTCCATATGGAGCACATCTGTCACTGATGATCAGATGATATTCAAACACCAGGTTGCATCATAACCCTGTAACCAGTAACCATGCTCCCCATATGGAAAGCATACCACTATTGGATGATGCATCAACAACATTGATAGGTCACACATACACATAAAAAACAGTGTGTTAAAAATCTATGTAGCCTCCGATAAACGCATGCGTGAAACGTGTCAGGCAACACTGACTGTGACCCTCAGCCTTACTAATCTTAGAATTGTCCAAATAAAGCTATTTTGTTTATAAGACTCCCTTAGTTCCAGTGTGACTTCCTTTTTGCTCCACTATTGTATATCACAACTGCTGCTAATTTTTTTGTCAGCTGGACCTATCACTGGAACTCTTTTCTCTATTAGAGGAGCCCTCCCCCCTTCCTCCTTCCAATAGCCTATCATCAACAAGCTTCACTAGTGACGCACCAAGAAGCGTTTGACCGGGAACACGCTCACCTACGACAGGACGCTTCAACCGGACCTGCTCCAGAAGAGTACCATTGCTCATTTGGAACAGAAGTTCGACATAGTCCAGGTATCCTACTCACTACTCAGCACTTTTTGGAAAGTGGAAGTGGCACCGGGGAGGATTACTTACCTAATAGGTACCAGAACATTCCGTTACTCCTCAGAGCACAATACTTAAAGGCAGAAGCAGAGGTACGTTTAGGGGGGAAGGCTAATTGACACTTGAACATTACTTACCTTTTGTCCCGGACTGCTATACTTGTATACCATAAGAACATTTTGGGACTATGTAATCTGTATGTTTTGATCTCTAAAACACTTAGTTCATGAGATAACGGATTTGACCGGAGACTCCACAACTGTAATTATATGTGTGCTATTTTCTATATACACCATAGAAAAAGAAAACAAAATGCATTTCTTTGCCTTTCATTTGTTGGCGTTTTCCAATATTATGATATTTCTGCAAATAAAAGTTATTTTCTAAATGTGTTTGGTTTGCTGATAAAAAAATAAGTATGTTGGTACCTTAGAGAAGAAAACAAAAGTTTAAATTAATGTTTAAATGCAATAAGGGACATACAACTAAAACATCTATAGCACATGAGTGTGAAATCTACTCAGCAGCTGAACATATATTTTTTGTTTTTCTTTTTGTAAGGCAAGTCATTTTGCATTACCTTTGCTTTGTTTTACTTAATTAAAAATAAGATTTTTATAAAAGTTATATAATTTAGTTTTAAATATCTTTAAAAAAACTGTACTACTATTTAAAGTTTTATAGAGTTCTGTGTTATATCTGCATTTGGCTTTGTGTTATTTATATTAAAATTGCATTTCCCTTTAAGTTTTCCTTCAACAGTGTTGGTTTTCTATTTGGGGATTACAAAATAACTTAATAGCCTGTGTGTATTCACTGCAGGTAGTTTAGCTTTTCAGACTATGGGCTCCATGTACTAAGATGTCTGCGAGGTCTTCATGACTATTTTCGTCTAAATTTCTGCGTGCGGATCAATAACCGTATGTACTATCCCACGAATCCATTGAAAACCTTATATTAAAAAACGGCGAGCGAAATTGCCCGCAAATCTTGAATTCTCGTCTTTTTTGTAGCTAGAAAATACTCGCTCGACATAAATCTCGCACAAAACAGGAATTACTAAACTATCTATTTCTACGCTCGTGAATTTCTCCGCACCTACCTCGTTAAAAATCCCTCGCCAGCTAATAGGTGGCGAGCACCATAATAAACAATAGGGTCTATCAGATCAACGCCTACAACTGATTTAAAAGAGGTGTACAATTGAATGGTTACTCACTTTTGATCCTGTTAGCCATTATGGAGACACTTCTTCAACTTTATATTGTTCGTCTGATGCAAATGAGGGGTCGCTATCACAATCATCTGTGATCATGAATATTACATTACATACGTTATTGGTTAAGCTATACAAAAATCTAGCATTAATCTGCATTGATTTAACTTAATCAAAATTGACGCACCAAAAAATTGATTGGACAAAATATCTTTACAAGATACATATTTGTATAAACCAACTCTAATGGATAATTACAATATGATCAACATTCAATTTAAATTATAGTAATTCGATAAATGTTTTACCTCTTAGGTCGCTATCACAATCATCTGTGATCCCGACGATTACTTCTGGGCCTAGACGCTGCACCAGTCTCTGCTCGTAATCATTAAGATCAGCGACATAAGCTGTTCCACCTCCGGTAGCACAAGTTGAATTTTTTTCTTTTGCCAATTTGGCTTTTGCAAATCGTTTGATGTCGTTGTACCTTTTTTTATTTGATCAACGTCATTTTTCCCAGGTCCCTGAGCACTGACAGCATCACTTATCCGGGTCCATATACTTTTTTTACGGATACTAGACGTTTGCTTCGAACGACAACCAAATAAATAGTCATACGAGTCTAGCACCATATCGACAAGAACCAGGTTCTGCTGATGTGAGAAGTGGGGATTCTTCGATTTGGACTGTGAATCAGATCGAGAAGTAGCCATACTTAAAGGGCCACTAAACCCAAAATCTTTCTTTCATGATTCAGATAGAGAATAGAAATTTAAACAACATTATAATTTACTTCCATAATTTATTTTGCTTCATTTTTTAAATATCCTTATTTGAAGAAAAAGCAATGCACATGGTGAGCCAATCACATGATGCTTCTATGTGCAGCAACCAATCAGCAGCTAGTGAGCATATCTAGATATGCTTTTCATCAAAGAATATCAAGAGAATAAAACAAATTAGATAATATAAGTAAATTAGAAAGATGTTTAAAATTGCATTCTCTTTCGAAATCATAAAAGAAAAAATGTGGCTGGAATGTCCCTTTAATTTATCGATAACAATAAAAGTCAGTAAAGCTTCAAGTTCTTGAAATATGCAGTCTGAAAAACTTTATTAAATAGAACTTATATAGTGCTGCAATATGTTCCCGCGACAAAGCTGACGTTTCTGACACCTTGCAGTCACGTGGGACAAACATGACTGACAGTTGTAAGCGATTAATAGTACATTCGCAAATAGCGAGGCGTCATATGTATGAATCATTCGCCAGTGCTCGATGCGGATTAGATGCGCCTTTTTTTTTAATAGTTTTTAGTACATATGGCGGGCGGGCAACATCTCGCTAGCTGCGAGTTAGAGCGAGTCGAGCAAACACGTTGTCGGCGAAAAAATTGATGCTTTAGTACATGGAGCCCCTATAACTGAAAAAACATGGAGGGATGAGAGATATTGCAATGTAACATATATATTCTGTGTGTGTGTGTGTATCTATCTATCTATCTATCTATCTATCTATCTATCTATCTATCTATCTATATATATATATATATATATAGTCTTGTTATATAATTGCCATCAACCCCTTAACTATCAGATTATTTTGTTACAATTTTTTTTGCAGCAAAAATGTAAAGTCGTGCTCTGACATAATCTTTAAATGAAAGCTGTGTGAGTTTTCTCTAACGATGCTGATATCCCACAGGGGTTTATTATAGTTACATGCAGTACAGCTGTAGTTGCTTGAGCAATTTATAATAAAACCAAATGTTTTAAATGCCTGGTTATATTTGCAAAATTGTATGAAAACTGGAAGTTTACTTTGCATTGAAACCCCAGAAAATATGAACTAATTTTTTTTTAACTGCATACGAAGAAATAAATGTCAAATATCTGCTTTAATCATATTGTGCAATGGCGTTATTTTCGCATGCATGAGGGAAAAAAATGGCAAAACTGATTTAACACATTTACTCACAAATGCATTTTTCACAATGAGATGTGCATTCATCATATGACAAATTTGGGCTTAAAGGGACACTGAACCCAATTTTTTTCTTTCATGATTCAGGTAGAGCATGCCATTTTAAGCAACTTTCTGATTTACTCCTATTATCAATTTGTATTCGTTCTCTTGGTATCTTTATTTGAAAAAGCAGGAGTAAAAGCTTAGGAGCCATCTATTTTTAGGTTCAGGACCTGGGTTGCGCTTGCTGATTGGATGCCTAAATGTAGCCATTAATCAGCAAGCCATTTCAAGGGTACTGAACCAAAAATAGGCTGGCTCCAAGCTTTCATTCCTGCTTTTTTCAAATAAAGATACCAATAGAACAACGAAGAAATGATAATAGGAGTAAATTAGAAAGTTGCTTAAAATTGCAGCTCTATCTAAATCATGAAAGAAAATATTTGGGCTTACTATCCCTTTAAAAGAGCAGTACTTTAATGCTTTTTAGTGCTTTAATGAAAATAATATATACAGTATGTTCAGTATTTTGCAAATGTAATTTGAAATATTTAGACAGTCTCGATTAAAAAAAACCTCTCCACCGCATCTTAACTCGAAAATTGGTTATTCAAAGAGATCTGAAACCTTTAATCACCACAGCTGTGAGTTGCAAGATCGGCTCCATTATAATCAAATCTGCAACAGTTAATTTCTTGTGATATAGAATTGAATTCCACCATCAAGGATACAGCATCACAAAAATATCTTTAAAACTAACAGATGAATATGAAAAAAGTTCCCTCTATAAAAAAAGTCCATCTTAACATATTCACACAAAAAATTTAAAATTGTTTTAAAAAAAATAAAAAAATAAATGAGACAGCCTTGTCAGCATTAACCCCTTAAAGGGACATGAAACCCAAAATGTTTCTTTCATGATTCAGATTGAGCATGTAGTTTTAAACAACTTTCTAATTTTCTTCAATTATTAAATTGTCTTTATTCTCTTGGTATCTTTTGTTAAAAACAGGGACTTAAGCTCAGTACACCTACCTAGGCTTAACACACATAAGTTATATGTGTAGAAGACAGGAAAGACCGCTAACAAAACAGTAGAAAATATAGCGTCTGATTAATAGACATGTGCGATTCGTTTCGGATCAATTCGGAAATTCGGAAAATTCGGAGATTCGGATCGATTCGAATTTCCGAATTAAAATACTGCCGAATCTACCGAATAAATCCGAATCGAATCAAATACATCCGAATCGAGTCGAATACATCCAAATCGATTCGGATGTATTCGGTAGATACGGATGGCCGTGTATTACACTAGTATTGTACAGTATATTAGGTTTTATCACTCTGCTATGGGTTAAACCTAATATACAGTACATAATACTAGTCTAATACACAGCACATCCCACCTAACACTTACCGAAATTCCGAATTTCCAAATCGATTCGAACCGAATCGAATCGAACTGAATCGAACCGAACCAAATTTTTTCCGAATCCGAAAGAATCCGAATGAATCCAAAACGAATTCATTCGAATTTTTCCGAATTCGAATAGATCCGAACCGAAATTCGAATCGATCCAAATCGATCCGAACCGAACCGAAACAAATTTTTTGAAGCTGCACAAGTCTACTGATTAAGTGAATTGTGGCACAGGGCCAAACAAGACAATTCAGATTAAAGCATCATTCCTTGTTTGCACTGGACTTTTGACTTTGTATGGAGTGAAGGAATTAAAGGGACATTAAACTGCTGAGTACAACTACAGTAACATGATTACTAATCACCATGATATTGTTTTTCCTCCTGTGCCTGTAGCTGTCTTCAAAGTAATTCTCTTATTTTAACCCCTTGCAATTATCAGTTAGTGAAGCTCTCCATCATCTCACTGGGTGTCGCCATCTTAAAGCTTATATTTATTACGTAACTTTTAAACTGTGTAAAAACTGTTTCCTCTCTTTATTATGTGAGCTAAACTTAAGTGAAAGGCACATCTGTCAAAATGCCAGTAACATCACAGATCTGTGGAAGCGCACTGCTCTTATCACAGGATGCAACAATACACATGCTACAAGATGGCGGCACCCAGTGTGAAAAGAACTGGATTCTTCTGTAATGAGTTAAAATAAGCAAACAACTTTACAGAGAGCTATTGGTACAGGAGGGAAAACAATAGAATAGTGAATAGTAACCCTGGTACTGTAGTTGTACCCAGCAGTTTAATGTACCTTTCATTTTATTATTCAAAATTATATATACACTTTTTCTTTTTTTTTTTTTTACAAAAATATAGGTGAATCCAGCCTCTAGGAACTCTAAACATAATTTTGTCTTTATAATGTGGTCCTCTCAGCAGCCTAACCAGCTTCCATTAATCTAGTGTAATATACCATAATAAATAATGTGGACACGTTTACTTTAAAAGTATTTTGTAATTATTATAAATACATTTAAATTACTCAGACAGATTCATATAAATACATGAATAGAAGTTTCTCTTTTGGGTAGTTCATGAAATAAGTACATAAATCACAAAAAAACTAAATCTGATTTAATCAAAGCACGTCAGAATTCTGAACAACTATTTAATCTTTAAGCTTAATGTGTTAGATATTTTCCGTCTTAAATTTTTGTCTTGTGAAGAAAATTGTATTGATCTAATCTTAGCAGTAAATATAATGCAGTTATATTTTTGCATTGAGGAAATGCTATATCTCTCTACAGCACAGCAGTTAAAGTTTCATGACAACAAATAGAGAAACAAACTAAAATGCATGTAATGTATAATTTAATAATTATCACTGTATATGTCAGAATATTCAATTAGGGTTTGATTTAAAAAGGAATTAAAGAGTCCCTGCTTGTGAGAAAAAATTGTGCTTGATCAAAACTCAGTAGAGAGGCCAGAAAGCAAGTTTTGTAACTTAGGTTTTCTTCAAAATGCTGCAAATCACTAGTTGGTTTAGGCAAACTGCAGCATTTTTTTTTTAACAGAAACCTAGGTTACAGAATTTGCATTTTGGCCTCCATAGGAAGTGCCGACCTAGCATGATTTTTGCACAAAAGCAAGAGGTAGTTAATGTCCCTTTTAAAGTTTCTCTGGAATAGTTATATAAATCAGTATATTAGAACAATTGCTTTATATTGTCAGAGTTATGCAGAATTGTTATGTAACACACACATCTATACTATAATCGCGTTTGTAAAGCGTCCGTCGGTGTCACCGGTTGCGCACGCATATTCAAAGGAATGTTGGCTGTGCGTGCAGTCAAAAGAATCAAACTGGATGCAGCGAAGCTGCTTCCCAGTGGATTCCGCCTGGATGCAGGATAGGCAAACCGGAGCCTTTAAAAAAAAAAAACCAGCACGCAACCGCACGAAATAACGAAAAAACATGTAACTAACCACACGCAAGAAATAAAAAACATGTAACTGCCCGCACAAAGTATAACAAAAAACTAACCTCCTGCACGAAGTATTAACAAACACTGAAACCGCCAATCCCCACATTGCAAAATAATAAAGTAATTATCCCCTAATCCGCAAATAACATAATTAAAATATTAACCCCTTAACCGCCAACCCCCCACATAGCAACAAACCTAATTAACCTATTAACCCCTAAACCGACAAACCCCCACATCGCAATAAACCTAATTAACCTATTAACCCCTAAACCGACAAACCCCCACATTGCAATAAACCTAATTAACCTATTAAGCCCTAAACCGACAAACCCCCATATTGCAATAAACCTATTTAACCTTTTAACTCCAAAACCACCAACCCCCCACAACGCAAATAACTAATTTAATTACTAAGCCCCCTAACCTAACACCCCCTAAATTAACCCCAATACTAAGTTACACTTAAATAAAACAACATTAAAAAAATTTAAAATGAAAAAAAAAACTCTTAAATGAAAGAACAAATAAACAAAATTATAAAAAAAAAAAAATTAAACCTAATCCCTATGAAAATAAAAAAGCCCCCCAAAATAAAAACACCACTAAACTAAACTATCAGTAGCCCTTTTGTAGGGCATTGCCCTAAGTTAAACAGCTCTTTTACATTTAAAAATTACTAAATCCCCCCTAACAGTAAAAATCCCCCACCCACCAAACCCACCAAAATAAAAAAAACTAACACTAAAAAAACCTAAACTACCAATTGCCCCTAAAGGGGCATTTGTATGGGCATTGCCCTTAAAAGGGCATTCAGCTCTTTTTCTGCCCTTAAAATGGCAATCAAATATTTTCCAGCCCATTAAATCCCTAATCTTAAAAAAATAAATAAAAAATAAAATAAAAAAAATCCTAACACTAATCCCCAAATAGGTACTCACTGTTCCTGAAGTCTGGCGGAGACGGTCTTCTTCCAGGCGGCTCCATCATCTTCTATCTTTATCCGTAGCGAAGGCGGCGCAGAGCGGAGGTGCGGTGCTGGCTTCCCCCATGTGTAGATCCTCAGCGGAATTCCTCAATGGCGGCGGTCCTCAGCAGCGGTCCTTGGCGGCAGCGGTCCTCAGCGACAGGGAGGCTCCTCTTCATGCGATCGTCCATCACACATTGTAGATTGAATGCAAGGTACCCCATATTTATTGGGGTACCTTGCATTCCTATTGGCTGACATTTTAAAATAAGCCAATAGGATGAGAGCTACTGAAATCTTATTGGCTGATTTGAACAGCCAATAGGATTTCAGTAGCTATAATCCCATTGGTTGATTTCAAAATTTCAGCCAATAGGAATGCAACGTACCCCAAATTGATTGCAGTACCTTGCATTCAATCTTCAGTGTACGACGGACATCGGATGAAGAGGAACGCCGTCGCCACCACCGAGGACCGCCGCCATTGAGGAACGCCACTGAGGATCCACGCATCGGGGAAGACAGCTCGGCATCTCTGCTCCGCGCAGCCTTTGTTCCGGATGAAGATAGAAGATGATGGTGCCGCCTGGAAGAAGTCCTTCTCCACCGGACTTCAGGAATGGTAAATACCTATTTGGGGCTTAGTCTTAGGCTTTTTTTATTTTTTGGGGTGACTTTTGTTTAGATTAGGTTTTTTGGGGCTGGAAAAGAGCTGATTGCCCTTTTAAGGGCAATGCCCATACAAATACCCCTTTAGGGGCAATGGGTAGTTTAGATTTTTTTTAGTGTTATTTTTTTTTTATTTGGGGGGGTTTGGTGGGTGGGGGGGTTACTATTAGGGGTAAGTAGTAATTTTTGTAAGTAAAAGAGCTGTTTAACTTAGGACAATGCCCTGCAAAAGGCCCCTTTAAGGGCTATTAGTAGTTTAGTATTAGATTAGGGGGTGTTTTTATTTGGGGGGATTTTTTATTTTTATATGGGTATAAGTTTAGCTTTAATTTTTTTATTTTGGATAGCTTTGTTTCTTTTTTTCTGTAATTTTACTTTTTTATTTTTTTGTAACTTTTGCTTGGGGGTTTGTATTTTTTAAACATAGACTGACTGCTCTGGGCAGGCTTATCGCCTAGTAGTGTATATATATATATATATATATATATATATATATATATATATATATATATATATATTCTTGTTACATCAACTCCTTAACTATTAGATTATTTTGTTACATCTCTCTTGCAGTAAAAAAGTAAAGCAGTACTCTGACATAATCTTTAAATTAAATCCGTGTGAGTTCTCTCTCACTATGCTTATATCCCACAGGGGTTTATTTTAGTTACATGGTAATGCAGTTGTAGTTTAACTTTGCTTAAGAAATTTATAATAAAACCCAATGATTCAAATGCCTGCTTATATTAGCAAAATTGTATGAAAATTGGCAGTTTACATTGCATTAAAACCCCCCAAAAAATGGAACTAAATCTGTTAAGTATGTTTTTTTAGCTGAATACAAAGATATCAATTTAGAATGTGTGCTTTAATTATATGGTGCAGTAATATTGTTTTCACATGAGATTATCATAAAGTTTAATTTGATTTTGGGTGACCACCCAGTTATGACCATCTGGGCAAGTAAAAATAATTTGTCCTAAAGTGACCAGAATTAAGAGTAATCCCAGATTGGTAAAAAAAAATGTTTGAGGGATTTGCTGATTCTGGTGATTATAAATTATTACAGTCATCTTAAATACCAAAAAAAGACAATTCCCATTCAACTTTCTCTACATGGAGTTAAAAAGTTAAAGAGCATTTGTGTAAAAAAAAAAAATGACATTCTAATTCTTTTGAACATGTAATTTTAACACCAGTGACACTGCAAGTGTTTTTAACCTCAACTTAGGGAATGTCAGAGCATTGTTGGTCCAGAGCAGAATAGACCATTGATAAAATCAGCAATGGCAATTGCAAGATCAAGTTGTGCAACTACTGCTGCTGATTGGCTCACTGGCCATGTTCATTTGGTTCCAGCAGTACTTTAGTTATGTGTTTAACCCTTTTGCAGAGGTTAAACAAATATAGATGCAGTGTCACCCCAGTGCTAAATTTGCCTGCAATAACAAACTAGAACATGTTATTTTTACTCTAGAATGAACCTTTAAACTCTACACTTCCCTTAGCATGTTGAATGCAAGTGAAGATAGAAAATTGACTGCACAACCTTTACTGGGATCTCTTCATTTAGCAATAAAAGGTTCAAACTTTTTTTGTGATGAAGTTTAAGATTATAATTTCTATTAAAGGGGCATGCTATCCATATACTCAATGACTTTAAAAGGATGCAGCATAAAAATGTTAAAAGATGACAAGGAAACATTAACATCTCTATTTAAAAAAAAGATTTTGTCTCAAGATGACTTCAGAATCCACATTCTATTATAGAGGGACTTTAAACATTCAATTTGGATACTTATGCAAACATTTACAAGTGTGTGTACCTCTGGCATGTGCAGGCTATGGGGCCGAATGGAGCTTGATGCCCCTGTTTCTGCAGGCTTGCGGGAAACAACAGTTAGGAAGCAGCGGACTATTGACCGCTGCTCCAGAACTTGTCAGCCTGCTCTGAGACTGTGGACATCAATCCGCCGATCCTATATGATTGGGCTGATTGACACCCCTGCTAGCGGCCGATTGGTCACGAATCTGCAAGGGGCTGCATTGCACAAGCAGTTCACAAGAACTGTTTGTGCAATGAAAAAATAACGACAATGTATCCTGTCCGTATTTATCGATAAGTGGCGGACATGATACGCTACATCATATCATGTCTGCTTGCACTTTAATAAATTGGCCCCTCAGTCTCTTTATTTCCCTCCTCAGTTTAAGGAAGTTCACAATTAAAGGGACAGTCTACACCAAGATTCTTTTTTGTTTAAAAAGATAGATATCATCTTCACTACCCATTTCACAGCTTTGCACAACCAACATTGCTTTATTAATATACTTAAAAACCTTTAAAAATCTAAATTTTTACATGTTTCTAAGCCTCTGCAGGCCACCTCTTATCTTATGTATTTTAATCATACAGGGCGAGTTCATGTGTGCCATATAGATAACATTGTGCTCACTTCGGTGGAGTTAATAAATCAGCACTCTTCTAAAATACAAGTCTCAAATACAAGTCTAAAATACAAGTCAGAACCCTGAAATAAGGAGGGCAATCTTCAAAGGCTTAGGTACAAGTTAATCCCAGAGGTAAAAGGTGTATTAATATAACAGTGTTGGTGATGCAAAATTGGGGAATATGTAATAATAAGATTATTAACCTTTTTAAACAATAAGAATTTCGATGTAGACTGTCCCTTTACATTTTGCAAGATTATAGTTAAATCCTATGAGATTATGTGGAATCCTATAGAGATCACAGTAAAGGGTTAACTCGGCACTGAAGCTGCTGATTGGGATTCATTTTTTTTTTCACAACTCAGATGAATGTAAAAAGAGTTGCTACATGGTAACTGCTTACTGATAGATTATGTTGGTGATTTAAACTTAGTTTTAAATACAAACAAAGATACTAATAAAACATTTTCTTTCTCACAGCTGCATGAAGGATACATTTATGTTGAGTAACATGACCCAGTTGACACCTTGAGGCCTATTTAACAAAGGTCTTGCGGACCTGTTCCGACAGTGCGGATCAGGTCTGCAAGAGCTCGCTAAATGCGGAGAGCAATACGCTCGCCGTATTCAGCATTGCACCAGCAGCTCTTGTGAGCTGCTGGTGCAACATCGCCCCCTACAGATTTGCGGCCAATGGGCTGCCAGCAGGGGTTGTCAATCAACCCGATCGTACTCGATCAGGTTGAATTGTGGCGATTCCTGTCCGCTTGCTCAGAGCATGCGGACAGGGTTATGGAGCAGCGGTCTTTAGACCGCTGCTTCACAACTGATGTTTCTGGCGAGTCTGAAGACTCACCAGAAACACGGGCCATCAAGCTCCAATCGGAGCTTGATAAATGGGCCTCAGTTTAAATGCGGATTTTACTCTAGCTTGTAGGTAATAAAAAGGTTTCAACAGAGGGTTTCTTAGCTAAGAACAAAAAAAAGAGTATACAATAGGATAGTTACTTCCCTTTAGTTGGAACTGCTGCCTTCCAAACAGACTCTCTCAAAGCTGTACAAACGATGTATATTGGCAGATAAAGGCACTGGTTCTAAGGGATCTCCAAAGGATTTTTCTCTATGTTTCACAATTTTCCCAGAAGAATTCTATCTGTGTCTGTGTTCAAAGTATATCACATTGGCATAGTATGTCTGAGCACCTTAATACATAAGTGCAGTATACTCACAGAATAATATCAGATAAACGGCTCCACAAGTGATTTCACAATCTTCCCAATAAAAGGGGTTTTGTCTGTATCTATGTTCAAAGAATATCACATTGACATAGTATGTCTGTGCACCTTAATATATAAGTGCAGTATACTCACAGAATGATGTCAGGCAAACAGCTCCACAGGTGATATCACAAAAAAAACAGCAGGTGATTTCACAAAAAAACAACGATCAGGAAAGGAAAAAAGCTGGCTATTTTTTTTTTTAAATAAAATGTTTATTTTGCTCAACGCAAAAGCGTTTCAACGTCTATACTGTCTTTTTCTAGAGCTTTTTAAAAACTTTGTATAGCTTACAGAAAATCATATATAATGCCACATCGCAGGTGGTCTTAAATACATAATCATGGGCGGTATCTGATACCTCATTGGTTGAGGTCAGATTTACACTCGATTTTAAAAACATTTAAAATAGAAAAACATTTAGAATAAAAATAAAAAAAACAAATAAAATGGTAAACACATATTTAACAATTCATTTAAACAAATGTCTAAAAGTAACATTATTTAAAAAGAAAAAAATATAAACCAATCCTAGATCGTTGTATTTCTCAGTTCCCTTTCAGGTTGACATCTGTGTGCAAGTTCTCAACCAGGTCTGTTTCTGTATGACTTGGTCACATGATATTATTTGTCCAATAGTGTAACGGATAGTTGTTGGAAAATATATTCAGGAAAAAATCCATATTGAACTAAAGCATTGAAAGAATTTATTTTTTTTCCACCAAAAAGAGAAAGACACATTGATTCAATTATTGTATTTAAAAAGTATTTTAAATAGATACAATGATGTTGTTTAATCAATACAATAATGTTAATTTATATAAAAATATATCCTCTCCTTCTAAACATTATGAAATCGAAATATGCATTAAGATATAAATCCCCATATCTATTATTTTGTATTTATATAGGAAAGTTGCTACTTCATGTATATTGTCCTATCTTGTATGTATTTCACAAAACATAAATACAAAAAATTAAACATCATGTATTTTACCTTATCTTTTCTATCAAAATGTCTGTTGTTTACAAAAACTGACAGACATTTCATGTATATTATCCTATCTTGTATGTATTTTATTTTGCAAAACATCCATTTTATACATCAAATACAAAAAAATAATTAAACATCATGTATTTTATCGTATCTTTTCTGTCAAAGTGTCTGTTGTTTACAAAAACTGACAGACATTTCATGTAGTGTTATAAATTTAAGATTAATAAATTGTATTTACACAAAAAAATACAATTTTTTTTAAACATTATGTATAGATTTTATTTTATCTTTTCTGTCAAAGTATCTGTATAGTGTTATAAATTTAAGATTTATACATTATATAAAGTGCATTATATCTTATCTTTTTCAAATGTAAATTTTAAATTTAAACAAAGGCAGCAATCTTTGTATCCTTATTCCCCACTGTGCATAAGTTTTAAGTGTATGTATCCATTTAAGTTCTTTTGATCTAACTCTTTTGAT
Organism: Bombina bombina; assembly: GCF_027579735.1. Classification (NCBI taxonomy): domain Eukaryota; kingdom Metazoa; phylum Chordata; class Amphibia; order Anura; family Bombinatoridae; genus Bombina; species Bombina bombina. The sequence goes on along the minus strand of NC_069503.1, from coordinate 672,277,121 downwards.
ATTTGGCCCCCTCTCCAATGCACCTTAACTTTCTCTATTCCCAGCCACAGAAAAAAATCTTAAAAAACTGACAATTATTACAATGCACCGGTATACTGTGATCTTAATGTTCTTTCTCTATTTTATTAAAGTGTTCTAATATTCTTGTCTTAAGGAATCGTGAGGTTTGTCCTAAATACTGACTTTTGCACCCACATTGTAGCAGGTATATAACATTTTTTGTTTTACTTGTTATAAACTCTTTTATTTCATAGATCTTTCATGTAACTGATGAGGAAAAAGTTTTGTTTGTCATTTTAGTGTAGTTGCATCCCTTACATCTCCCACATGTGTAGAAACCTACTAAATCATTAATTTGTATTGTTTTTTGGGGGCCATCCCTTTTATCATAGAAGGTGCTAGTTTTTTTTTTAAATTATGACCTTTTCTGAATATTATAGTAGGTTTTGTTGGTATATTAAAATTCATCATCCCTAAGGATATGCCAATGTTTCTATATGATTTTTTTAATAGCGAAATGTTCATTATTAAAAGTTGTTACACATCTTGGGAAATTGGACATGGGATTATTCCTCTTAGTTTGAATTAGGAGATTGGATCGTTCTCCCTCTTACATCCAATCTGTCTGGACTAAAGTTATTAACCCCTAAACCTAACCCTAAGTCTAACCCTAACACCCACTAACTTTAACATAATTAAAATAAATCTAAATACAAATTACAATTAATACCTAAATAATGCCTATTTAAAACTAAATACCTATAAAATAAAACCTAAGATAGCTACAATATAACTAATAGTTACATTGTATTTATCTTAGGTTTTATTTTTATTTCACAGGTAAGTTTGTATTTATTTTAACTAGGTAGACTAGTTAGTAAATAGTTATTAACTATTTACTAACTACCTAGTTAAAATAAATTCAAACTTACCTGTAAAATAAAACCTAACCTGTCTTACACTAACACCTAACCTTACACTACAAGTAAATCAATTACATTAATTAAATACAATTAACTAAATTACAAAAAAATAACCATTAATTACACAAAAGAAAAAAGAAATTATCAAATATTTAAACTAATTACACCTAATCTAATAGCCCTATCAAAACAACCCCCCCCAAAAAAAAATAATAATAAAACCCCTAGCCTAAACTAAACTGCCAATAGCCCTTAAAAGGGCCTTTTGCGGGGCATTGCCCCAAAGAAATCAGCTCTTTTACCTGTAAAAAAAAATACAAACAACCCCGCAACAGTAAAACCCACCACCCACACAACCATACCCCCAAATAAAATCCTATCTAAAAAAACACTAAACTCCCCATTGCCCTGAAAAGGGCATTTGGATGGGCATTGCCCTTAAAAGGGCATTTAGCTCTTTTTTAGCCCAAGCCCTAAGTTAAAAATAAAACCCACCCAATAATCCCTTAAAAAATCTGAACACTAACCTCGAAGATCCACTTACAGTTTTTGAAGACCGAGTTTTACTGTTGGGGGGTTGTTTGTATTTTTTTTACATGTAAAAGAGTTGAATTCTTTGGGGCAATGCCCTGCAAATTGCCCTTTTTAGGGCTATTGGTAGTTTAGTTTAGGCGAGGGGGGTTTATTATTTTTTGGGGGGGGGCTTTTTTATTTTTATAGGGCTATTAGATCAGGTGTAATAAGTTTAAATATTTGATAATTTCTTTTTTATTTTGTGTAAATTAGTGTTTATTTTTTTTGTAATTTACTTAATTGTATTTAATTAATGTAATTGATTTAATTGTAGTGTAATATTAGGTGTTAGTGTAAGGCAGGTTAGGTTTTATTTTACAGGTAAATTTGTATTTATTTTAACTAGGTAGCTAGTAAATAGTTAATAACTAATTAGTAACTAGTCTACCTAGTTACCTGTGAAATAAAAATAAAACTATTAGTTATATTGTAGCTAGCTTAGGTTTTATTTTACAGGTAAGTATTTATTTAGTTTTATATAGGAATAATTTAGGTAGTAATTGTAATTTTTATTTGGAATAATTTAAATTATGTTAAAGTTAGTGGGTGTTAGGGTTAGGGTTACGTTAGGATTAGGGTTAGACTTAGGGTTAGGGGTTAATAACTTTAGTATAGGGGCAGTGATTTTAGGGGCAGCAGATTAGGGGTTAATAACAGTAATGTAGGTTGCGGCGATGTTAGGGACAGCAGATTAGGGGTTAATAATATTTAACTAGTGTTTGCGATGCGGCAGTTCAGCGGTTTATGGGTTAATATGTTTATTATAGTGGAGGTGATGTCGGGAGCGGCAAATTAGGGATTCATAATTTTATTTTAGTGTTTGTGATGAGGGAGGGCCTCGGTTTAGGGGTTAATAGGTAGTTTATGGGTGTTAGTGTACTTTTTTAACACTTTAGTTATGAGTTTTATGGTGCAGCTTTGTAGCGTAAAAACCCATAACTACTGACTTTCAGTTTACGGTACAGATCTTGTAGTTATCGGCTGTAAAGCTCACTTTTTGGCTGGACAGGCAAATTCGTAATACAGGCGCTATGGAAGTCCCATTGAAAAATGACTTTTTGAAAGCTGCGGTAGTTACGTTGTGTTACGGCCAAAAAAGTGAGCAGTGCAGCTAAACCTGCAAGACAAGTAATACCAGTGGTAGTGAAAAAGAGCCATAACGCTGCTTTTTCACTCATAACGCAAAACTCGTAATCTAGCCGATGGTTATTTTACCTGCTCTCATTCAGGGTAATCCTGAAAATATGGCCTGTTAGGGAGGCTTGAGGAGATGTATAAAAAACAGTGATCTATATCATATAAATACGTGTAAATAATACATTGGATTGGATTAACTAATCAACTCCCACTCAGAGTTCAACTCCTAAGTCTTTTCTAGTAGATTTCGAAAATCAAGCATGTTTCTCTCAGAGCACTATTAACTACTCTGTCATATAAAGTTAACATGGTATGATGCCATTCTAAAACTAAATTATATCTCTTTTTTTTTTTTAATGGAATAGAACAGCCTCAAATTTGATAGCCACGCTAAATCCCATGAAAGATACTTTGCACTACTCTTCATATAATCTGCAGTGTAAATCATTTGTAAACAAACTATTAATTTACTTAAAAATGTAGTTCTAACTAAAATATTTTTTAAAAGATAGTCAATAGCAATAAATGTGAGCATCAAAGTCACTGTTCTGTTTTAATTATCAAAGGCCTATAACATGGACTAATGACATGGACTAATGAATATGTTGCTTCTAATTACAGGTATAATATAGATTTTACCACTTTGTGGTGATTAAATAGTTAGGATTTATTCATTATCTGCTACTGACTGCACAGTTATTTGTTTTTACAGTATAGATAATGCAATATCAGCATACAGCAATAAAAGTAAACTTTCCGTGACATACAATTTTGTAAACTATTTTCAATCCTTTTTTTTTATTTTTCAGAATTCTGGTTCTATCATCTTCTTTTATTCTGTAAAAGTTTGCAGTGAAGTCAAAGCATAATGTTATGAACTGCTGTACCTTCTTAGCATTTAAAGGGACATTGTAATCTAAAATGTTCCACTTTATCCCCTTTAATCTGTGTCCAATTAACAATTTTGCCTAGTGCACTGTATTTATTTATTACTTTATCTTTAATTGTCATTTGAAATAGCTGTATTTTCTTTTGAAAATTGCATTATTCCACTAGTGTCTATCGAGAAAAAAACGGGAAAATCAGCTTCAAAATGTGGGCCGGTTCAAAGAGAGAGTCCAGTCTGTTTTGAAAGTGTTTCTACATGAGCTTTGAATACAGTTAACTTTTATCAGCTGTTTACCTGAGTGCATTGCCCCTTTAAAGGGATAGTAAAGTCCAAATTAAACTTTCATGATTCAGAAAGGGCATGTCATTTTAAACAACTTTCTCTTGGTATTCTTAGTTGAAAGCTAAACCTAGGTAGGTTCATATGCTAATTTCTAAGCCCTTGAAGGCCGCCCCTCATCTCAATGACAGTTTTTCACATCTAGAGGGCGTTAGTTCATGTGTTTCATATACAGTACATAACACTGTGCTCACGCACGTGAAGTTATTTAAGAGTCAGCACTAATTGCCTGAACTGCATGTCTGTCAAAAAATCTGAGATAAGGAGGCAGTCAGCAGAAGCTTAGATATAAGGTAATTACAGAGGTAAAAAGCATATTTCTATAACAGTGTTAGTTATGCAAAACTGGGGAATGATAAATAAAGATATTATCTATCTTTTTAAACAATAATATTTTTGGGGGCCGAATTATCATTGTGTGAGCGGACATGAGCCGATATTGTGGATCATCTCCTCTGCAAATCGATAAATGCTGACAGCATACGCTGTCGGCATTTATCATTGCACCAGCAGTTCTTGTGAACTGCTGGTGCAATGCCGGCAGATTCGCGGCCAATCAGCCACTAGCAGGGGGTGTCAATAAACCCAATCGTATTCGATCGGGTTGATTTCTGGCGATGTCTGTCCGCCGCCTCCGAGCAGGCGGACAGGTCATGGAGCAGCGGTCTTAAGACTGCTGCCTCATAACTTGTGTTTCCGGCGAGCCTGAAGGCTCGCCAGAAACACGGGCATCAAGCTCCATACAGAGCTTGATAAATATGCACTTTCTTGTTTACTATCCCTTTAAATTAGAAAATTTAAGTAAATAATTTTGAAAAGTCATACGGCTAGATTACGAGTTTTGCATTAGAGGCTATGCGGTGCTAACGAGCAGTTTATACTCACCGCTCACTTACAGACAGCTCTGGATTACGGGTTTTTACAAACCCGGTGTTAACCGCAAAAAAAGTGAGCGTAGAGCAAAATTTTGCTCCACATCTCACCTCAATACCAGCGCTGCTTACGTTAGCGGTGATCTGGCTAAACGTGCTTGTGCACGATTTCCCCATAGGAATCAATGGGAGAGAGCCGGCTGAAAAAACAACCAGCGTTTAGCTCCTAACGCAGCGCCATTGATTCCTATGGAGAAAATACATTTATGTCTACACCTAACACCCTAACATGAACCCCGAGTCTAAACACCCCGAATCTTACACTTATTAACCCCTAATCTGCCGCCCCCGACATCGCAGACACCTGCATTATATTATTAACCCCTAATTTGCCGCTCTGGACACCACCGCCACCTACATTATATGTATTAACCCCTAATCTGCTGCCCCCAACATCGCCGACACCTACATTATAGTTATTAACCCCTAATCTGCCGCCCCCAACGTCGCCACCACTATATTAAAGTTATTAACCCCTAAACCTAACTCTAACCTTAACCCTAACACCCCCTAACTTACATAAAATTTAATAAATCTAAATAAATATTCCTATAATTTAATAAATTATTCCTATTTAAAACTAAATACTTACCTATAAAATAAAACCTAAGCTAGCTACAATATAACTAATAGTTACATTGTAGCTAGCTTAGGGTTTATTTATTTTTTACAGGCAACTTTGTATTTATTTTAACTTGGTAGAATAGTTGCTAAATAGCTATTAACTATGTAATAACTACCTAGTTAAAATAAATACAAAAGTACCTGTAAAATAAAACCTAACCTAAGTTACACTAACACCCAACACTACTCTATAATTAAATAAATTAACTAAATTAAATACAATTAAATTAAATTATCTAAAGTACAAAAAAACACTAAATTACAGAAAATAATAAACAAATTACAAGAATTTTAAACTAATTACACCTAATCTAATCCCCCTAAAAAAATAAAAAAGCCCCCCCAAAATAAAAAAAGACATACCCTACACTAAATTACAAATAGCCCTTAAAAGGGCCTTTTGCGGGGCATTGCCCCAAAGTAATCAGCTCTTTTACCTGTAAAAAAAAAGTACAATGCAATCAGCCAATAGGATTGAGATGGCATTCTATTGGCTGATTGGAACAGCCAATAGAATGCGAGCTCAATCCTATTGGCTGATTGGATCAGCCAATAGGATTGAACTTCAATCCTATTGGCTGATTGCATCAGCCAATAGGAAATTTTCTACCTTAATTCCGATTGGCTGATAGAATTCTATCAGCCAGTCAGAATTGAAGGGACGCCATCTTGGATGACGTCATTTAAAGGAACTTTCATTCGAGAAGAGCCGTCGGATGAAGAGTATGCTCTGCATCGGATGTCTTGAAGATGGACCCGCTCCGCGCCGTATGGATGAAGATAGAAGATGCCGTCTGGATGAAGACTTCGGCCCGTCTGGAGGACCAACCACTTCGCCCGGCTTGGATGAAAACTTCTCCCAGCTTCGTTGAGGACTTCGGCCCAGTTGGGTGAAGATGTCTCCCGGTAAGGTGATCTTCAAGAGGTTAGTGTTAGGTTTTTTTAAGGGGGGATTGGGTGGGTTTTAGAGTAGGGTTGGTTGTGTGGGTGGTGGGTTTTAATGTTGGGGGGGTGATTTGTACTTTTTTTTTTTTTTACAGGTAAAAGAGCTGATTACTTTGGGGCAATGCCCCGCATAAGGCCCTTTTAGTGTAGGGTAGGGCTTTTTTATTTTGGGGGGGCTTTTTTATTTTTTTAGGGGGATTAGATTAGGTGTAATTAGTTTAAAATTCTTGTAATTTGTTTATTATTTTCTGTAATTTAGTTGGTTTTTTTTTTGTACTTTAGATAATTTAATTTAATTGTATTTAATTGTATTTAATTTATGGAATTAATTTAATTATAGTGTAGTGTTAGGTGTTAGTGTAATTTAGTTTAGGTTTTATTTTACAGGTACTTTTGTATTTATTTTAGCTAGGTAGTTATTAAATAGTTAATAACTATTTAATAACTATTCTACCTAGTTAAAATAAATACAAACTTGCCTGTAAAATAAAAATAAACCCTAAGATAGCTACAATGTAACTATTAGTTTTATTGTAGTTAGCTTAGGGTTTATTTTATAGGTAAGTATTTAGTTTTAAATAGAAATAATGTAGTTAATGATAGTTATTTTATTTAGATGTATTTAAATTATATTTAAGTTAGGGGGGTAAGGGTTAGTATTAGAATTAGATTTAGGGGTTAATAACTTTAATATAGTGGCGGCGACGTTGGGTGCGGCAGATTAGGGGTAAATGTAGGTAGGTGTCGGCGATGTTAGGGACGGAAGATTAGGGGTTAATAATATTTAACTAGTGTTTGCGAGGCAGGAGTGCGGCGGTTTAGGGGTTAATATATTTATTATAGTGGCGGCGATGTCCGGTTCAGCAGATTAGGGGTTAAAATTTTTATTTTAGTGTTTGCGATGTGGGGGGGGGCTCGGTTTATGGGTTAATAGGTAGTTTATGGGTGTTAGTGTACTTTTTAGCACTTTAGTTAAGAGTTTTATGCTACAGCGTTGTAGTGTAAAACTCTTAACTACTGACTTTTAAATGTGGTACCAGTCTTGACAGGAGAGGGTGTACTTTTTGTCAGACTCGTAATACCGGCGCTATGCAAGTCCCATTGAAAATATAGGATACACAATTAACGTAAGTGGATTTGCGGTATTTTTGAGTCTGGCCAAAAAAGTGAGTGGTACACCTGTACCTGCAAGACTCGTAATACCAGCAGGCGTTAAAAAGCAGCATTGGGACCGGCCAACGCTGCTTTTTAAGCCTAACGCAAGACTCGTAATCTAGCCGATAGTGTGGCTTTAATTAAAAATGTAGATTGTTCTATTGAGATAAAATGCATATTATTGTATATTAAAGGGATGATAAACATTTTGAGACTGTAATATGAAATGTTTAATTATGTAGAGTAAAAAACACTACTTTCATGATTTATTTTGCCCCCTTGACTGCAATTTAAAGGGACAGTAAGCACCTTGTAGTTACAAGACATTTCTGTTGTTTTGCTATAGAATAACATATCAGCCAAGTCTTAATATTTTTAACCAATCAGCCAATCGGATTGAACTTGAATCTGATTGGCTGATTCAATCAACCAATCAGATTTTTCTACCTTAATTCCGATTGGCTGATAGAATCCTATCAGCCAATCGGAATTCGATGGACGCCATCTTGGATGACGTCATTTAAAGGAACCTCGTTCGTCGGGAAGTTGTTGTGCCGGATGGATGCTCCGCGGCGTAGGAGCGAAGAAAGAAGATTGAAGATGCCGCTTTGAAGACATCACCGGATGGAAGAAGACTCTCTGCCGCTTGCTTGAAGACATCGCTTGATAGAAGAAGACTTCACTGCAGCTTGCTTGAAGACATCGCCCGGATCGGATGAAGAGTTCTGCCCGGCGGGGTGAATACAATGTAGGGAGATCTTCAGGGGGGTAGTGTTAGGTTTATTTAAGGGGGGTTTGGGTTAGATTAGGGGTATGTGGGTGGTGGGTTGTAATGTTGGGGGGTGGTATTGTGTGTTTTTTTCAGGCAAAAGAGCAGTTTTCTTTGGGGCATGCCCCGCAAAAGGCCCTTTTAAGGGCTGGTAAGGTAAAAGAGTTAACTTTTTTAATTTAGAATAGGGCAGGGAATTTTTTTTATTTTGGGGGGCTTTATTATTTTATTAGGGGGCTTAGAATAGGTATAATTAGCTTAAAAATCTTGTAATCTTTTTTTTATTTTTTGTAATTTAGTGTTTGTTTTTTTGTGTAATTTAGTTTAGATTATTTAATTGTATTTTAGTTTAGATATTTGTAGTTTATTTAATTTATTGATAGTGTAGGTGTATTTGTAACTTAGGTTAGGATTTATTTTACAGGTAAATTGGTAATTATTTTAACTAGGTAGCTATTAAATAGTTATTAACTATTTAATAGCTATTGTACCTAAGTTAAAATAAATACCAAGTTACCTGTAAAATAAATATAAACCCTAAAATAGCTACAATGTAATTATTAATTACATTGTAGCTATCTTAGGGTTTATTTTATAGGTAAGTATTTAGATTTAAATAGGAATATTTTAATTAATAATATTAATATTAGATTTATTTTAATAAGAGTTTAGTTAGGGATGTTAGAGTTAGATAGGGTTATTATACTTAATATATATAATATAATAACGATATTAACTATATTAACCCTAATATAATTAGGGTTAATATAGTTAATATATATAATATAATAACTATATTAACTATATTAACCCTAATATAATTAGGGTTAATATAGTTAATATAGCTGGCGGCGGTGTAGGGGGATTAGATTAGGGGTTAATGTGTTTAATATAGATGGCGGCGGTGTAGGGGGATTAGATTAGGGGTTAATACATTTATTATAGGTGGCGGCGGTGTAGGGGGATTTAGATTAGATGCAAAAGAGCTGTTTACTTTGTGACAAAGCCCCACCAAAAGCCCTTTTAAGGGCTGGTAAAAGAGCTGAATTCTTTGGTGCATGCCCCGCAAAAAGCCCTTTTAAGGGCTGGCAATAGAGCAGTTTACTTTGGGGTAATGTCACACAAAAAGCCCTTTTCAGGGCTATTTGTAGGGTTAGACTTAGGTTTAGTGGTAGGGATAGTTTAGTAATTTAGGGGTTAAATAATTTAATATAGGTGGCGGCGGGGTAGGGGGATTAGATTAGGGGTTAATTAATTTAATATAACTGGCGGCGGTGTAGGGGGATTAAATTAGGGGTTAATTAATTTAATGTAGCTGGCGGCGGTGTAGGGGGATTAAATTAGGGGTTAATAATTTTAAAATAGATGGCGGCGGTGTAAGGGGCTCACTTTAGAGGGTAGTTTAATGTAGTTGGCGGCGGGGTAGGAGCTCACATTAGGGGGTTATACTTTTATTGTAGGTGGCGGCGGGGTCCTAGAGCGGCGGTTTAGGGGTTAATAACTTTATTAGGGATTGCGGTGGGGGATCGCGGTTGACAGGTAGGTAGACATTGCGCATGCGTTAGGTGTTAAGTTTTATTTAGCAGATCGCGGGTGACAGCTAGATAGACATTGCGCATGCGTTAGGTGTTAGGTTTATTTTGTAGCTAGTTTAGGGAGTTACGGGGCTCCAATAGACAGCGCAAGGCTTACTACGGCTGCTTTTTGTGGCAAGGTGAAAATGGAGTAAGATTTCTCCATTTTCGCCACGTAAGTCCTTATGCTGTATATTGGATACCAAACTGCGCTGGCTTGGTATACCTGCCTATGGCCCAAAAAACTACGGGCGACGGCAGAAATATAAGGGCGTAACTTCTAGGTTACGCAGTATATAGGATACCAAACCAGCACAAATATTGGCGTCGCCAGCTTTTGCGGGCGACGATTTTTATCGGATCGGGCCCCAAAAGTCTTGTCCTTAACAATATGTACATCGGCAATGTACTTTGGCGATACCGCTTTTAAAGTCCCTGTAAGAGAACCCTCTCCAAACATAAACAATGGATGCGTACGCCAGTCCTGTCTATGCGTTTCATCTGTCCTTTGCAGACTTCTTCAAGAAAAATCAGGACCAAATGTGTACTGTCGTGAGGATCCCCCTCCATTAAGAGCACATATGAACTCCTCCTCTTCCTATGACATATTTCATCCTGATTGCTCATCACGGAGCAAAACAATACCCGCCTCTAGCCATGTGTTTTTTGCGGCCTGCTCCGTATGCAGACATAATCTTTATTACGTGCCTGATTACTAGCAATCCCATATAGTAAGTTCCAAACTTGAGCGGCATTGCATTTAACATGGAGCCATAACAGCCTTTAATAGGGGAATAAGATACTTTGCCCACACCAATAAGAATTAAAGACCACAAGTTATCCTGTATAAGTCTACATATACAACAATAAAATGTCATAAGAAGCTATTATAACTTATCCTACGTGATCTCACCAAATATTAACTAAATTATACCATTCAAAAACATTTAAAAAGATAATTTATTTAAATGCATATATATATTTATTTAATAAATCGCACCGAAAAATAATAAAAATATGCTACTAATAAACATAATAATAATAATATCACTAATATTAAAATTATGACACACTTTATTTAAAAACAATTTATTATCAAAGGGGTTCTCTACCTTTTAAATCCTAAAAACCTTAGTAATAACGCCTTATATACCAACTATCCACTGATGATGGGGGGGGGGGGGTTAATAACTAATTCAAAGCATAAATGCTTGCAGATCCAAATCTATGTTGAGCCCGTTTGGGGTCAAACTGTCTAACTCCTGGATCCATCTAGTTTCTTTTTTCCTAAGCGATAAGAGCCTCTGATGGGGATTTCCACCAAGGGGAACTACTTCTAATATAGTAATAACACGTTAATTATAAATCTTCAGGTGTTAACTGTCCATTTAAGCCTAACAATTGTTGGTTTTCTACTTTTATGAACTAAAGGCAGGGCCGTCTTTAACACAGGGCAAAAGGGGCAGCTGCCCAGGGCCCAGTCTTTGTTGAGGGACCCAAGAGTCCAAAAAAAAAAAAAATTTTTTTTTGGTTCATGTCAGACTGCTGATGTCATGTGATATGGGGGACACACACAGTCAGTCCTAATACTGTCATAGTCAAAAGTTTTCTGCTTATATTTATTTGTGAGAAACTGTGCCAGACCGTGCCAAGCTAGTGCCATGTGCTGTTTTAGATGTGCACTGTGCAGCACTGAATACTAAGCCCTAACTCGGCATCCAGCCAATCCCACTGCAATGTCCTGCTGGGGTTACCACTGTTACCAGGTAACTGCTCTGGTGGTGGGCAGGGGCGTAACTAACAGTGGTGCAGAGGTCGCATTTGCGACCGGGCCCAGCAGGTCCAACCCTTAGGGGGGCCCAGCTTCAGCAGAACAAACTTTTTTATTTTTCCACCTATTTTTTTTTTCTCAATACTTTTCTTTAAAACAAACTTTTTTTGTTCCATATTTTTTTTCAGTGGCTGCGTTGCTGCACCCTAACAGTTTTAAATCAGAGCGTTGCCGCGGGTTACCATGGCAACGCTCTGAAACATTTGCTGCTGAGTGCGGGAAAAAAGAAGCCTGGAGCAGAGCGGTCTCTGCTGTGAATCAATGCAGCTACCAGCCAGTAACGCAGTTGAAATTCCCTGACTAGACTGTGAAGTGGAAGGAAGTAGGAAGAGCCAGAGGTAAGTCAGTGCATTGCTGGAACCGTTACCTAGCTATCTAATTCTACTCAGTCATTGCGAGACCCACGCATACATTTTTTAAAGAGAGCACAGCTGCACAGGAACTGGATGGTGCCCACTACTATAGATCTGCCTCTGGCTTTATTGGGATCCAACAGAAAACTGGTTAAGCTCTGAGCTCGGTAACTTAGTACTGTATATATAAGCAATAAGGGCAGTGTATATGATGCAGACAAATACTGAGAGGAATAGCATTTATACCGTTTGAAAAACAGGCACTGCAAAAGTAGGGAGAAATGTGTTCTAAATTGAAAGGTATGGACAAAAGTGATACCTCTGTAGGTGTATTTAAACTGCTGAGAGTATTAGCATCTCTATAATTATTTTTTTTGAGGGTCCAGTAAAAGAGTAGCACTTCCTAATGTGTGCTACTTACTTAGGGCAGGCTGTTTGAAAATCGCGGTCTGGATGTAAGAGTGGCTCACCACCTGACAGGAGCCATTTATTGAGTGAGTGCTGGCTCTCATTGTAGAGCTTTTTTAATAACCTTTGAACCTCCCATATTTCATTTAAGTAGTTGTATTAGACAAAGACCGGCATTTGTGCGCACCTCAATTTTTTTTCTGCAGATTAGCTTCAACAAATCTCTCAATAGCTCAAAATCAAAGCAGCCTGTCAATGTTTGCCATGCTGCTGTCCAGCACTGCAAGAGACAGCCTAATGTATTTGCAGTTTCCTCCCACGGGTGAAAGGTATGTGCTGTGTTACTTATCTTCTATTATCACTTCTTCAAGTTTAGTTTTTACAACCTTTGTCCTGCTGCTGCTTATTTAGGAGGTTTGAGGTCATAATGCAGGGCAAAATTATTCCCCTCACCCTGCCGTTTTGACCAGCCTTTCTCTAACACTTTTTAACTATTTCACTGCTAAAAGGGAGCTCTCAGAAAAGTGAAAACAAATGTAAACAGTATTTAATCAACACAATGTGTATGTATGTGTTTTTTGTGTGGTTTCTGTGTGTTTGCTCTAGTGTATGTATGTGAGTTGATGAGTTTCTGTATCTGTGTGAATGTGTGTGTGTATTTTGTGTGTATTGTGTATGTGTGTATTGTGTATGTGTGTTTATATATATATATATATTTGTATCTGTGTGAATGTGTGTGTATTTTGTGTGTGTGTATTGTGTATGTGTGTTTATATATATATATATATATATATATATATATATATATATATATATATATATATATATATATATATATATATATATATATATATATATATATATATAATTTGTATCAGTGTGAATGTATATATATTTTGTGTGTAAAGGCGTGTGTATATATATATATATATATATATATATATATGTGTTTGTATCTGTGTGAATGTATATGTATTTTGTGTGTAAAGGCGTGTGTGTGTGTATATATATATATATATATATATATATATATATATATATATATATATATATATATATATATTTGTATCTGTGTGAATGTATGTGTATTTTGTGTGTGTATAAGCGTGCATATATATTTGTGTTGATCAGTGTCTGTATCTGAGATTGTGTGTGCATGCGATAATGTATATTTGTGTTAATGGGTGTCTGTATCTGCATGTATGGGTATTTTATTTGTGTTTGTGCATGAGTGGATGTATGTGTGTTTATGACTGTCTGTATCTGTGTATATGTATGTGTATTTTGTGTGTGTGTCCGAGTCTTATGTTTATAGATGGATTGCTGCAGTTTGCACTGCATGTTTATATACCAAAGCATTTCCCCAAACCATGTCACCAAAGTTTAGATGTAACCTTCCCCAAAAAGCACATTTTGATCTCAACACATAATGCTCAACAAATATAGGGGGGGGGGGGGGGGGGCTTTGTGGATTCTTGCATCGGGGCCCTGAGAGTTCTAGTTACGCCTCTGGTGGTGGGGATTGTTTCTGGGTAGGGCTGACTGTAGGCGCATGCAGCAGAAAGCTGGAGCGGCAGGCACATGAGGATTTGAGCATCTGTGCAGCTGCACACACTGCTCTCTTCAGTCTTGAGGCTGTGTGACTCATCTCACAATGTATCCATGCAGCCTTGGACAGACAGCATCGCATCCAGTCTGCTGGTCCCCTTAACCCTGCTCTTTCTGATGTGGCCCTAAGATCAACTAACTGAAGTTTGTTAGGGGAACAGTGCTTTGTAGAAAGGTGTCAGTGAGAAGAATAAGTGCACACACGCCCTTCCCCCATGCAGCATTCTCTACTGCAAGGTGAGAGGGAACTTGTTCCTAGCAAAGAAGTGACATGTGCTGGTGTGGCTGATGTATAGTGTCATGCTGATACTTCACACATTAAGGTAAGGTTTATTTTTATAGTTTTTTTTTCTCTCTGTCTCAGATTTTACAGCTTCCCATAGTAGTTTTGCTGTTCCAGTCAGTAAACTTATATTTTTCTGCACCTCCATGCTTCCTCCTCAGTCTTTACCTTGCTTGCTCCTGTTGGCTGCCCTAAATCTCTTTAACCAGCTAACCTCACACCAGAATCACATTCAAAAGCATATTAAATTAATCCACAGTGCAGGAATTTATATATTTATTTACTTAAAGGGACAGTATACTATAAAATTGTTTTTCCCCTAATGTGTTTACAATTACTTTTTTTACCAGCTGCAGAGTATAAAATGTATGAGATTTGCTTTTTTAAGGCTTATTTGTGTATATGAATTAGCTGATTTTGTGTTTTGAAGCCACAACCTAATAAAATGGGTTGAGCTTGAAGGTATAATCAGAGCTCATTACTTTATCACATTGTGCAAATATACCTGCTTCTTTATCTTATACCTGTCCATAAACCAATCACCAATACTTGGAGAGAACAATTGAAAATTAACATTTTATTACCTTATCTCTTCTATAACCCACTGGGAGTATAATTTCTTCTACTGGCTGTGTTAACACAGTTTGGCCTCGAGGCCAAAAACTTTCAGGATAGGTGGGGATATCACAGGCTAAATAAACTATTTCAAATGCCAATATAAGGGCAATGGAAATACTTTTAAACAATTTAATACACTCCAGCAGGTAAAGTGGATCATTGGGAACAAATTAAAGGGGAGACATTTTTTGAGTAAACTGTCCCTTTAAGTACTTCTTAGGTCCAGTTTCACATATTACAATTTATTTCATTTTTTTAAATGATTAGCCCAGCAGTGGATGATCCACTGCTGGGCTAATAATGTAAAAAAAATATATAAAATAAATTGATTTAGTTGTTTTTTGGGATGTTGGGTTGGAGAGTGAAATTGCATGGGGGGGGGGCAAGAAAATGTTTGCCCCGGGTCCAGTCAATATTAAAGACGGCCCTGACTAAAGGATTACCCTGCAGACTTCTCAAGCCTACTACATACCTGTCCTTAACTGGTCTCAGATGTGATATACAAAACAAAGGATACTTTGCAAGCAAACAGTGGATATGTGTCTACTCTAGTAACAAGTCTTGATTAGTAACTCCAAGAAGGCAATTGTGTGTGTTTGGGGGGGGGGGGGGGTTATTGAAAAACAATTACAGCAAACAAGGTGTTAATGCATTAAACAATCACAATCACTGCAACAAATCAATGGCTTTGGCCTGCCAGAGAACTATATCAACACTGCATATTGAAATTAGTCTGTTATCATTAGAAATTTTCTGGCAACATCTGCAGAAGAAGAGCTTTATCTATTGTGCACATTTTATGTGCATGTTTTTAACAATGGTAGCATCAAATGAGTGATCTAACTTATTGAGTATGCCAAGACACTTCTTCCCCTCCCCCCCCCCCCTGCATGATACACGCATGACTGTGATACAAGCTATGACAGCAAGTAGACAAACTCAAAAGTATAAAACCCAATCTGGGTTTTTTTGTTTTGTTTTTTTTCTGGACATGCTTTGAAGGTAAGCAATTAGATAACAAAAAAACTATAAAACAATTAAACAAGATCAGCCATTGTCAATATTTATAGCTAAAATTCATCTAAATTTGAAGGCAATAAATTTACTTTTATTTTATTCTTATCTATTTTTTTTTTTTTTTTTTAAAAACCTTTAGGGCCTGGCCAGATTACAATTGGATAGCTAGTTTATCTCACTCCTGGAAATGGGCAAATTTGCCCGTTTGCGGAAGAATGACTAAAGCTCTTATAAACTTAACAAACAAAAAAAAAAAAACATTTAAAGTATCATTTAAAAAAAAAAGAAAAAAAAAAAGAAAGAAAATTGAACTTAACAGTTTTTGGGGCTTAAGTCGGTGGCTGTAGGATGTTTAAAAAAAAACGACACTGAAAAGTGCCTTTACATAGTGGTCTATGGGAACTGTGTATTCCCAGTAAATATATATGTATATGCTTATATACATATATATTTATGTGTTATTATATGTATACAAAAAGCAAAAAGTGGGACAAGGGTATATACTAGACAATATAAGAATACACAAAGAGTGTACAATTCACTGTGGAGGATTGGAATTGTGATTTCTTATGAAGCACTAAACACAATTTGCATATCAATTCCAATACGGTAGATATATTTCATGAGAACAAAAGTCAAGGTAGGAGAATGTAAAGCCCGTATAACACGTTAACTGTTCAATAATTTCAACTTGTGGCTTACCGGCCGTTTTTCAGTTTATCAGAACTTGGTCAGAAGGCTCACTCTGTAAAAGTAATATTGCCTCAGCGGGCCCACTTTACATACCTCCTTTGCATGAAAGCCGTTTTTCTCCTTGATCGAACAGATCCTTCCCTCAGGATATGCATGTGCGGGTATACTTGGAGACTCTCAGGAACCCGGTTCCGCTCCTATTCCTTCCGCTCGCTTGGGCCAACCTGCCCCCCGGATCTCCCTTTCGATTCTGAGCGGCACATGCGTGACATCACTTGAAAGGTATGTGCTTACCAACCAATCCAGTTACGGCTTCTGTACACAGCTGCTTAGCGTGGTGAAACGGCAAAATAACAGTAGCAAGTGAGGACAAACACCACCGCTAATATATAAAATAAAGTCTTTATTCCAAATATTTAAAAATAGTACAGGGCAGCAGTATCCAGTAAAAATAGTTAAAGTGAGTGGAGCAAAAATGGGCTTACGAGTTTCAGCATATAGCCGTAGTCATAGCCTGTTATTTTGCTGACACCCTCTGTTTAAAAAGCACAATCTGTAAGCTAATTGGGTCTCAATGTAACTCCTCCTTTAACTAATTAACACCCTTGCCGGTATATGTTGGTGGAATGTGTTAACTTGTCTAATGTTACTAACTTGAGAGAAAATCTCCCTGCAAACAACAAAAAATATTCGATCCTAGCTGTGTAACATTAACATAGGACTGAACTACTACTTATCGGACTGTATTAACCTTCTATAGGGAGTGAATTGGTATATACGATAGAATGACTAGCAGAGCTGATTACAACCCTACAGAATGGAAGGCGCATACTGCAGTGCAGCTTTATATCAAAGTACCTCTTATACTTGTATTAACTATTGTAGGGATAAAATATAAATATAAAAGAAATCCCTCATTTGTGTATTCAAACTAGCCTCTAATTCTATTTGTTCCCTAAAAGGAATCTCATGTGAAAAGAGAACACATTAATTTGGTGTATACAATTAGATACAGAAACAAGAGGTCATGTATACATTGGTATTGATATACATTGCATACATTAACTGTTAGCGGAATATAATATAATAGAAATCCCTCATAGATATAACTTTACTTGCCTCTGTATTATGTTTATTCCTAAAAAGAATCTCGTGAGATAAGGGAACATATTGATATTAATATAGACGGTTAGATAAAGGAACAAGAGGTCATGTATACATTAGGTATTCAGATACATTGCGTGCATTAGTATTGATATGAACAATTGAATAATGTAACAAATGGTCATGAAGTTTTAGTCTAGGACTTTCAGAATAATGATCTTATTTCATGCAAATACTAGTCACACTCATGCCAGCATCTGACAGGAATGCAAATACTATGGACTGTGAACTGATATTTTCTAATGATAAAGGCATATTGACACTCAGTAACCTGTTTGACATGATGGAAAATCTACTGTTAAAAGAAACAAGGTTACAATGGGACTTATGGACTTTAGAGAAATATAACCAAGCTAAAATGATAACAAGAGGTTTGAGGATTTTCAAATTTCCCACCTTTGAGGTGGATACAAGTGACACAGACTTTGTGGATATGTGGAACGATGTCCTTTCTGATTGTGCATCTAGATTAATGCTATTGCTTGTTGATTATAAGAAGAATCAGTTATCACAGATTAGGAGTGAGATTGACCATTTACAAACAGAGATGAACAAAAGAATGAATGATGTTAATTATCCTAGGTTTGATAGCCTTCTAAGAGAAACACTGGCAACAAATAAAAGGATAGTAATGGAAAATAAACATACTAAATACATCAGGGACAAAGCTGATTATGACACAAAAACATCATATATATGGAACAAGAAACAAAGGGCTAGTTATAGACAAATAAACAACTATTCTGGTAAAAATAAAAATAAAAACAAAAATAAGAACAGAAACAAACAGGCCAACAAAACACCAGGCAAGGCTGTCTCTTTTTCAGACAGCGAACCAGATTTTTCATCAGAAGATAGGTCATCAGGTAATGAGGAACAACACACAGCTATTGTAGGGATACTCAAGAATGTCAATACTACACTAGCTACAGAACAGCCAGTAGTGAGACCAAAAGAACAAAGACCACAGTATAACAAGGGTGTAGGAGCAAAATACACCCCAATAGCTTCCAACTTACAAGGGTCACATGTATCAGATATTGAACAGGTTTTTCCCCAGGACCCGGTCTTATCAGCCATTCCAGAGGTACAAAACAAAACACAAGACAGGTACCCGCTGAGGGGGCAGAAAGTAACAAGCAAATACAAATAGGTAATGTGATTAACCTTTCAAGTAAAGTATTAAGCACAGAACAAATAAACATTTTGAGTTATGGTCTGACCTTTGCTCCCTCTGAAGATTTTGATATTTTTCAAACCATGATAAATGTCAACCGGTTGGTGAGAAACATTACCCTCAAAAAACATTTCTCAAAGCAGGGCATCACCAATCACACCACTTTGGAAACAAGTAACCACAACGTACATACTGACCCCATTAGATTTACATTTCAGGAGATATGGGATGTCACGGCATTAGATAACCTGAGAACAGATTCCTTATGTGAGGAAGGAAGTATTACTAGGGGTATAAAGATGAAACTCAGATCTAAGTTTTACCCCATACAGTCAAGGTGGGATATTATTGAAACCTTTCATTCAAGGATAGAAAAAGATCTAATTGGTTTAAAACTTAAGGGTAATCCATCAAGGTCCAATATCTCACATAAGGAAAAATTAGCAATCAAAACTCTGCAGCAGGACAGAGATTTGGTTATAAAGTATGCCGACAAAGGTGGCACAGTGGTAGTAATGGACAGGTCCATGTACGTAGCAGAGGCACTAAGACAGCTAACAAATACTGACAACTACATTGTACTAGCAAAAGATCCTACTAATCAATTTGCTGAAGAATTTAGTCACCTTTTGGATGATGGTGTGGAGCAGGGGTGTATTGATACAGTAACAGCTCAGTATCTTTATGTAGAGCATCCCAGAACACCCCTGTTCCACCACCTCCCTAAGGTGCACAAATCTTTAGATCAAGTACAGGGCCGCCCCATCGTCAGTGGGATAGGTTCCATCTTTGAACGCCTCTCTGAGTGGCTGGACTCAATACAATACCCCTTTGTCAAGACCTTACCATCCTATATTAAGGATACAAAGTTGGTACTTAATCTAATGAAGGAAGTAACTTGGCTGGAAGAGTACTGCTGGGTCACTGTAGATGCTGTGGCCCTGTACTCCTCAATACCGCATGAAGAGGGTATAAGGGCTATTGAATACTACCTAAAAGCATTATTCAGAGTTTTCCATTGATTTCCAAAAGTATATAGTGAGAATCACTCGGTTTCTTTTAACCCAAATTTTTTTTCAATTCCAGGATGTTTTCTATCTACAGAGATGTGGAACTGCCATGGGGGCCAAGTTTGCCCCCTCATACGCCAACCTTTTTTTAGGTTGGTGGGAGCAGTTCCACATCTTTGGAGATGGAAATATCTACAAAAATGACATCTTTCTTTATGGAAGGTACATTGATGACCTCCTCTTTATATGGAGGGGGAGGGTAGAGGATGTCAATATCTTTGTAGAACTACTCAACCAGAACCAAGTGGGTCTGAGGTTTACATATGAGACAAAGTCAGTTGAAATTAATTTTCTGGATATTACCCTTAAGGGTGTTAGTGGGAGACCAGTGATTACTAAAATCTACAGGAAGCCAAAATCTGGCAATTCGTTGCTTCATGGTAGAAGTTGCCATCCCAAATATACGGTGGGAGCAGTTGCAAAAGGAGAATTCATACGTCTCAAAAGAAACTGCACACTTGAAAGCGACTTCTGACAGGAAGCAATAGAATTAGAAAACAGATTAAAAGAAAGAGGCTACCCAAAAAAAGTAATCAAAACAGCAAAAAGAAAGGTGGATGCATTACAGAGATCCTCTCTGCTAACTGAGAAAGGAAGAGATAATGAACCTTACAAAGGAGTGAATTTCATTACTAACTACAGCAAATAATTCCCTGAGATTGTGAAAATAGTAAAGAAACATTTTCACATTCTAGAGGTTGATGATAAACTCATTGACCTTGTTAAAACAGGGGTAAGATGTAGCTCCAAAAAGTGTCCAACTTTGGGATCAATATTATCACCTACACTTCTAAAAACAGTATCAGACAGACATTCGTCTTGGTTGACCAGCCTGGGCATGTACCCATGTGGCCACAACAAATGCAAACCTTGTGAACATCTTACAAAATCCAAGATTTTCACCTCGTATGTAACAGGGGAGTCTTTCAAGATCCAATCATGTCTGAACTGTATGTCTACAGAGGACATTTATCTACTGTATTGCAATAAATGTGGAATGCAGTATATTGGTCTTAACTCTAGAGACATAAAATCTAGAATTAGAGAACACTTATCCACAATTACTAGAGGGAAATACAACACCCCTTTGGTATGGCACTTCAAACATAAACACAGAGGAGATATTAACACGTTACGATGGTGTGCAATTGAAAAAGTCAAACTACCAAAAAGAGGGAGCAATGTGGAAAAACTACTGGCTAAGAGGGAGGCCTTCTGGATGTTTAGACTGAGGACGAGACATCCAGAGGGCCTAAACTCTAGATATGATTTGATCAATTATTGGGAGTTAACAGTTTCTCCCAAATTGATCAGGTCACTTCTCTCCCTAAGAATATACCAGCATGACTTTGATATGATCAATTCAAACAATTTACCTCCTAAGTTGTTCCAAAATGGCTGAAATCCATTATAATTACATGTAAAGGTTTCCCACCGGTTATGTACATATAAAGGTTTCCCACCGGTTAAAGGTTTCCCACCAGTTAAGGATATCTCCCCTCATACTGTGACTAGTATTTGTATGAAATAAGATCATTATTCTGAAAGTCCTAGACTGAAACTTCATGACCATTTGTTACATTATTCAATTGTTCATATCAATACTAATGCACGCAATGTATCTGAATACCTAATGTATACATGACCTCTTGTTCCTTTATCTAACCGTCTATATTAATATCAATATGTTCCCTTATCTCACGAGATTCTTTTTAGGAATAAACATAATACAGAGGCAAGTAAGGTTATATCTATGAGGGATTTCGATTATATTATATTCCGCTAATAGTTAATGTATGCAATGTATATGAATACCAATGTATATATGACCTCTTGTTTCTCTATCTAATTGTATACCCCAAATTAATGTGTTCTCTTATCACATGAGATTCCTTTTAGGGAACAAATAGAATTAGAGGCTAGTTTGAATACACAAATGAGGGATTTATTTGATATTTATATTTTATCTCTACAGTAGTTAAAGGGACAGTCAAGTCCAATTTTTTTTTTCATGATTTAAATAGGGCATGCAATTTTAAACAACTTACTTAATTTACTTTTATCACCAATTTTGCTTTGTTCACTTGGTATTTTTAGTTGAAAGCTAAACCTAGGAGGTTCATATGCTAATTTCTTAGACCTTGAAGACTGCCTCTAATCGGAATACATTTTGACCACTAGAGGGCATTAGTTCACATGTTTCATATAGATAACATTGAGCTCATGCACGTAAAGTGACCTAGGAGTGGGCACTGATTGGCTAAACTGCATGTCTGTCAAAAGAACTGAAATAAGGGGGCAGTCAGCAGAAGCTTAGATACAAAATAATTACAGAGGTAAAACGTGTATTATTATAACTGTGTTGGTTATGCAAAACTGGGGAATGGGTAATAAAGGGATTATCTTTCTTTTTAAACAACAAAAATTCTGGTGTTGACTGTCCGTTTAATACAAGTATAAGAGGTACTTTGATATAAAGCTGCACTGCCGTATGCCCCTTCCATTCTGTAGGGTTGTAATCAGCTCTGCTAGTCATTCTATCGTATATACCAATTCACTCCCTATAGAAGGTTAATATAGTCCGATAAGTAGTAGTTCAGTCCTATATTAATGTTACACAGCTAGGATTGAATATGTGTTGTTGTTTGCAGGGAGATTTTCTCTCAAGTTAGTAACATTAGACAAGTTAACACATTCCACCAACATATACCGGCAAGGGTGTTAATTAGTTAAAGGAGGAGTTACATTGAGACCCAATTAGCTTACAGAATGTGCTTTTTAAACAGAGGGTGTCGGCAAAATAACAGGCTATGACTACAGCTATATGCTGAAACGCGTAAGCCCATTTTTGCTCCACTCACTTTAACTATTTTTACTGGATACTGCTGTCCTGTACTATTTTTAAATATTTGGAATAAAGACTTTATTTATATTTTATATATCAGCAGTGGTGTTTGTCCTCACTTGCTACTGTTATTATATGTATATACACATTTAAACATATAAAAATATATGTATATTATCATATACATATATATTTTCCATTTGCTGCCATCCCTGCGCTACTTACCCCTTCCCTGTGCAAGGTTCATATGCCATTTGTCACAGCATGAGAACGAGGCTCCCATTGGAGGCTATGGAAACACGCTCTCGTAAGTGCAATGCTTTCCAGCAATGTGAACACGAGCTCATGTTTGCGTTGCTGTCAACATTAGTGTGCACTGGTATTATACAGTGGAGCGCAAATATCGCTTTCCCATAAGTGATATTTAGCGCTCCACTTGTAATCTTAATATTTTCACACCATTTTTTTATTTTATTTTTTTTATTTTTTTATTTAGTAGGTCAGTCTGGACATGATTATAAGGTAAGCAATCAGATGACCACAAATTATAGTAAAACCATAACAAAACTATAAAACAATTAAACAAGATCAGCTATTGTCAATATGTCTAGCTAAATTCATCTCACTTTTAAGGCAATACATTTACTTTTACTTTATTTTTATCTAGAATTACATTTTTATTTAAACACATGTTTTTTTTTTAATAATAATGTATACAATTTCATTTTTCTGTACAATTTTTGACGCTTTACGTATATTCGACTGTTAATGTAATTTAAATATCTGCGTCTGCAATGCCAACAGAATATCCCACTAACACATTTTATGAGTTTTCCAAAACTTGGCAGATGTTAAATAGCAAAAAATCACCTGTTCTTCATTTATAGGCAAACATATCACACAACTTTTATTACCTTTTGACATTTTTAAAGGTTTGAACTTTAGATTTTTTTTTTTTTTTACTTTTCACAGCATAAAGGCCCTAACGTTTTCTGAGAAATCTGTTCAAACAAAATAGAAATCTTGTGAGCTGCAGTATTTTAAATATAATAGGGCTATCCAACTTAACGGAGGTCTTCCGTTATTTTTCATTATGTTCAAGTTATAAATAAAGGCATCTTTTCTACTGTTGGTAAGAAAGTAAGGCAACATTATGCAGTGTATGTCACGACTTTCCTTTTTTATTTGAAAATGTTTTTCTTTATAAACTGCATATATGTTTTAAAAATAGCCATTAAAATTCTTAAGTAATATTAGCACATCAAAAGAAATCTCCTCAACATATAAATGTTGAATAAGCCATTGACTTCGGTCAAAACAGATTAGGTGGTTATTATAGATTAATGTTTAAGGTAACTTTTTTTTTTTACCTATTTCAATAGCAAATGTCATGAAGAATCAATATTTACAATATATGGATGGACTTTTTTCCTCACTAAAGATAGTAATTGTACTTAGAAGCACTTTATGCTTTTATTCCTTTAGCAATTCTGTTCCAAAAAGTCACGTTCAGTTAACTACTTTGTACATTAGTTTTTCACATAATTATATTTTCTATAGAATTATCCTGTGCTTTTCAGTGTTTTATATAGTTATAGAGGGAACCATAAAGATAATGAAAATTGCAATATTACATTTAATAAGTGCTTCACTGTAATACACCTATCCACTGTAGGTGACTTTCACTTCAAGTAAATGGATTCCAGATTTAATATTAGCTCTGTGTTCTGTTTTAAAATAGGGAAAAACCACAAAGAGGTGTAAAGTGTGAACTTTCTGCAGTATGGCACAATGCTTTTATCATTACTGGGTGCCAAATTAGAATGGGATTTGGAAACTGTTCTTGTTACTTGCTGTTAGGGTTTTCTCATTTACAGTGTAGAATATTATATCATTGCTTCTTTTTGTTCTAAGGGCGTTGGACAACACTTACAACTTGAGAACCTATGCCCTTGGAGAACTATTTAGAATTTCATAATTTTTCATTCAATATTTTGTCAAAAAATGTTCACCACCATTTATCACCCATAATAGTCATAATGGGGCCGATTTCTTAATGTCTGGTGGACATGATACGCTGTAGTGTATTATGTCCATTAGACATTGCTGAATGCCGACAGCATACACTGTCGGCATTTAGCATTGCACAAGCAGTTCTAGTGAACTGCTTGTGCAATGCCACCCCCTGCAGATTCGAGGCTACTCGGCCGCTAAGAGGGGGTGTCAATCAACCCAATTGTATAATATCGGGTTGATTGCTGTCCGCCGCTCAGAGGCAGCTGATCCAGTTAAGGAGCGGCGGTCTTAAGACCGCTACTTCTTAACTGCTGTTTCCGGCGAGCCCTTGATAATTCGACCCCATGGAGTTTATTTGCATCAAAAATAACAATTACTCTATTGAGATTTTTTGATTGAGAGCATATTGTGGTACTGATTATAGGTTGAGAGTAAAATGTTATTGTTCGAGCCAAAGTCTAGGGTGCACTAATATATGGAGGTTGAATAGCTTACTAACTAAAGGTGCTCTAAGCTGAAGGTTCACTAACATGAAGGTGCACTAAACCCTAAGGTAAAATAATTTAGCTATTCATTTATATTGATATCTATATATCTATTGTTCTGATAATTTAGGTTTGAACAAAGTTTCATTTGAAATTTGGATTTTCAAAGTTGTAAATAATGTAATTGTGCTGACATTTAGAAGTTTTGTATCTATTTCTAATGAATAGAAAACTGCCACATTATTGGCCAGCTTACAAGTAAATTGGTATTTAATGCTCCCACTTGAGCGCAAACTGCATTAGAAGAAAGTTTTTTGCCCACTTCGGGTAACGTTCATATTACGCAATGAAAGTAAACAGTTTTCGCTCTCTTGCTAACCTAAAGCATGTAAAAAGCCAAACTTATAATATTGTGTGTGCGTTAGAGTATTCCCCCATAGAAATCAAAAGAGCAAAAAAGTGGGGAAAAAATCTAATACCCTACTCGCATGCAAACCCGATTGCATATTTTCAAGTTCACTAACCCACAATAAAAAAATGAATATTTCCCATTCCACATTCTAATGTTTTTCACATAGAAAGAATAGGTTCTATTTTTCAGAAATACATATTTCTACATATATATGATGGTATTTTGATACAATATATATCTACAGACACTCACATATATATATATATATATATATATATATATATATATATATATATAGAGAGAGAGAGAGAGAGAGAGAGAGAGAGAGAGAGAGAGAGAGAGAGAGAGAGAGAGAGAAAGTAATATAGGAAAGCGTTGTAAACAATTCTCACCTCTTTCCTCAGCGTTGTCCGTTGTGAACTCTGACCCCAACAATTGGCACAATGGAGAGTGAGTCCTCAGCGTCATAGGAAAATACTGATGCAGCTATCCAGTGTGTCTGCTTAGCTCACTAAAAACAAATATAGTACAAGGTAGGAATAGTGCACTCAATCCAAAAACGCTTTTAATAGGTAAAAAATCCTATATATACATGATCATATATAGATATATACAGATACATATAGGACTATATATTTAAAAATACATATTCTGCTATGTGCAGAACATCGGAATGAGATATATTTGCAGTAAATACACAGTATAACACTTTATTAAATATGAATGTTACATAAATATGCTTTTACATGTTTTCAGCTAATTGACTGCAAATGGTTCCAATACATATATGCCTATATATGTGTACTTATGTATTTATGTATTTATATGTCTGTAAATACATATACACACATATAAATACATAAATGAATATGTATACATACAGAGGAATATATTTACTTCCATCTTGTAATATGAGCGGTAAACTGATGCACGCTAAAAGCTGTGATAAACCCCTTTTTACTTGCGCATGTTATTTAATGTAAAAAAAACTTTTGTTTTTCAAAAAAATCCCTCTGACTGGGAATTTTTTTGCAAGCGCTACAGCTGACATGGCTGATGTATTTTCATGAAACTTAACATGCTGATAGCTTTTGATTTTATCTAATGACCTTTGGTTTGAAGTTTATAACTTTTATTATGTTTAATTTCATTCAAATTAGTTTACATTTTGCAGCAGCTTAAATTATCATTGCAGGTGGTACAGTTATGTTCCCATCTTACACGCTCAGTATAGTGCTTCCAGCACATTATCAATGTAGCCACAGTGCAGGAATCTATCAGCAGGGGGACTCTGCAATCAGCATAATCAGTGCACAGTTCACAGTTTACTGTGTGCTTTACTGTGATCTCATGGGATTAAAAAAATGATAATAGAAGTAAGTAAGAAAGATGTTTGAAATTGCATGCTCTAATTGAATCCTGAAAGAAACATTTTGAGTTTCACATTTCTTTAAATCTCATAGTAAACCGTCTTAAACTGAAGAAAGAATACAGTAACTGTGCATGAAAATGCTTAATGCACACTTCCTTGCAAGTCCTGGGGCTAGCACCCTTATTGGATGCTTAAAGTCCCTTTGGAATTTGTCTACTAATGAAATATGAGATAAAATATATTTTTTACATAGAGATGTTCATGTGATTTTTTTAGTCAGCTTCATTCAAGTGATTCAACATTTTA
The DNA here is from genome assembly GCF_027579735.1 of Bombina bombina. Lineage (NCBI taxonomy): Eukaryota > Metazoa > Chordata > Amphibia > Anura > Bombinatoridae > Bombina > Bombina bombina. The sequence continues at coordinate 672,249,603 of NC_069503.1, read as the reverse complement.
ACACTATGTTCCTTTAAAATTCTCTAAAAAAAAAGGTAATTCCTTGGATGTCCCAGAGAAATGAGGACTTCCTCCCCCTGAAACTAAAGAAGCTCTCTTGGATACTTGGATATAGAATCCCACAGGGGAGAGTGAGGTTAACAGGGGAGCACTTTTCACTGATATCAATTCACAGTTTGTAGCAAATACAAATTAAACTGAACTGTTTTCACTACAGTTTAACTTGTATGCACCTCTAGTTCAGAAACATTTTCTGTCAGTTAACTAGACATGTGCGCGGTCTAAAAATCTGTTTCGTTTCGTTTCGTTTCGATTCGTTTTTTATTTTTTCGGCTCGGTTCGGTCAAATCAATTCGGTAATGCCTTCTTATTCGTTTCGGTACCGTTCGTAGTTTCGTTAATTCGTTCTTTCGGATGCATTCGTAACCGCAATTCGAATTTCGGACCGATACGTAATTTCGGTCCGATACGTAATTTCGGACCGATACGTAATTTCGTTCCGAATTTAAATTCGGTCCGAATATTAATTTCTGACGTTTTGTAATTTCGTATACGATACGGTTCAATTATTTCGGATACATTCGATTTGTTTTTCTAATCGATTTGATATTATTTAATCATATCAAATATTATTCCTAAATGAAATGTATATTGTATTCCACTTTTAAATGACTGTAATATATTAACAATAATAAATGTATTTGTAATATGTCATTTATTTTATTTTAAAGTTTTTAAACACTATCTTTATAATTATTTATTTATACTGTGTGTGCAGTGTGCAGCCAATCATGCAGCCTAATTATGCTTGCATCACTCCTGCAGTCTGCACACTATAGCCACACCCATGTAACATATCTTATTCTTAAATTTTTTTGTGAGTTGAAGACTGAAGACAGAGAGCAGGTTGTTGGAGAGAAAGAATGTCTGAAATTGCTATTGTTCATGGAGGTGATAGGGGGGACATTAGAGATAGCGACAGTGTAGCTAGGGAGAGTAGTACTAGAGGTAGGGATAGGGACCGTGGAGAAGGTAATAGGGATAGTGATAGAGGTAAGGAATCTAGGCGTCGGATTCATCATAGGGATAGGATTAGGCAGTTAAACTTTAGGGACCTAGTTGGTAGTACTAGTACTACTAGGCTAGGTAGGGACAAGGAGAGGCATGGTGAGCACACCAGTGCCAAAAAACATATTAGTAAGCGGAGGAGGCCACTTACAACAAGTTCCTCTGAGTCTGATGCTATTGAAGAGCGTGCTGCCACATCACCAAGGCACAGAGGGCCAATTTTTACAGCCGATGAAAATTTGTGCCTAGTGTCAGCTGTGCTCAAAGTCAGGCACATTTTATTTTCATCAAGTGTTTCCTCGTCGGCCAAGCAAGCGGCATGGGACACTGTTTGCGATGCTGTCTTCGCAGTTGGGGGAGTGGAGCGTACAGCCGCCTGTGTCAAGCACCGGTAAGTTTTCAAAATCAATTTTCTTTTATAGTAAAAATAAACTAACTCTAGTTAGCCTGTGTGTACATACTACACAGGCCAAAATGTGTAAACTAAAGAAATACATTCAATTTAATATTATTTTTCATTGTCATGGCATCTTTATTTGAAAAAGCAGGAATGTAAGTCAAGCTTAAAGCCAGGGATAGTAAACTCTGAAAATATATTTCATGATTCTGCTAGAGCATTTATTTTTTAATCAACTTTCTAAATGACTCCTATTTTATTATTAATTAGTCTTTTTTCTCTTATCTTTATTTGAAATTGTAGCTTGATAATTTAAGGACAGGACATAGCCGTCCCATTTTTTGTTTTAGTACCCCCTGGCGAGCTTTTGAGATTGGTGGCAACTGGCAACATTTATTAAACCAATTCTGCACCTAAAAAATGCTCATTCCTGCTTTCAAATAAAGATTCCATGTGAATGAAGAAATAATGACTTACTATTAAATTATATAATTGTTTAAATTTTCATCTCTATCTTGAAATAAAATGTTTGTGTTTACTATTTTATTAATTATCCATTTAAGGCCTTTTTTATAATATTTACAGAATTAAAGATGGAAACTTTGCCCAAAAAATACCAAATATATTCTTTTTTTGGATTATATATATTTTACTTCTCATGATTTATAAATAAAGGCAAGGGATAAACTTTAATCCACTTTATGGGGCACAAAGTCAGATTCAAACTTAAAGGGACACTTAACCAAAATTATTTATTTCACGATTCCGATAGAGCATCAATATTTATTTTTATCAACTTTCTAATTTACTCCTATTATCAAATTTTCTGTGTTCTCTTGGGGGTCAATGTATTAATGTGCGAGGGGAAATGATACGATGTAGCGTATCATGTCCGCCGCACATCGATAAATGACAGCTGCTTCATAACTTTTCCTGCGAGCCTCAGGGGCATGAAGCCCCGTATCGAGCTTGATAAATTAACCCCTTGGTAACTATCTCTTTATTGGAAAAAGAATGAATGTAAGCCTATGAGCCAGCCCATCCTTGGGTCAGTACCTGGGTACTGCTTGATGATTGTTGGCTAAATGTTGCCACCAATCAGCAATCGCTATCCAAGATGCTGAACCAAAAATTGTTCCATTTCTTAAAGGGACAGTCTAGTTAAAATTAAACTTTCATGATTCAGATAGGGCATGCAATTTTAAACAACTTTCCAATTTACTTCTATTATCTAATTTGCTAAATTCTTTAGATATCCTTTGTTGAATAAATAGCAATGCACATGTGTGAGCCAATCACACAAGGCCTTTAGGTGCAGCAACCAATCAGCAGCTACTGAACATATCTAGATCTGCTTTTCAGCAAGTGATATCAAGAGAATGAAGCAAATTAGATAATAGAAGTAAATTAGAAAGTTGTTTAAAATGACATTCTCTTTCTAAATTAAGAAATAAAAAAATTGGCTTTCATGTCCCTTTAAGCTTTACAATTATTTACATTCCTTCTTTTTCAAATCAAGCTCCAAGGAGACTGACTAAATATTAATAAAAAAAAATAATAGTATTACATTTTATTAAAATTCTATGCTCTACCCGAATCTTGAAATAAAAAATTTGTCTTCAGTGTGCCTTTAAATATTCATTTATAAAAAAAATTATACTTATCAATTTATTATCAAATTCACTTTGAGCAGCACCGTCCTCATGCTTTTCTCGTGCAGTTTTCTATACTCTCCACTGCACATTCAGCGTTGGTTGTATTATTTTTTAAGTCCAGGTATGTTTTTCTCATGCTGCAGTCTCACTCTCTAGTATGTGCATGACTGCATCAGACAAACATACCTGTCCTTATAATATAAATATCTTATTGTTAGAGGACCGCTCATGCTGCAGTCTCACTCTCTAGTATGTGCATGACAGCATCAGCTAAACATACCTGTCCTTATAATATAAATATCTTATTGTTAAAGGACCGCTCATGCTGTTTAATAAATAACATAATTAAGAAGTAGCTATAGCTAATAAAAATACAATGCAATTCTAACACTTCATTAAAATGTATACAATTATTTTTATACCAATTATATTTGTTTATGGTCACCTGTATATGTGACAGATATCATCCAATCACAGACTATGGGGCATATGTTGTATCAAGCTCCGAATGGAGCTTGATGCCCCGTGTTTCTGGCGAGCCTGCAGGCTCACCAGAAACAGCAGTTATGAAGCAGCGGTCACAAAGACCGCTGCTCCATAACCTGTCCGCCTGCTCTGAGCAGGCGGACAAAACTCGCAACAACACAACCCGATCGAGTTGATTAACAACCCCCTACTGGCGTCCTATAGTCCGCGAGTATGCAGGGGGCGGCGTTGCACCAGTGGCTCTTGTGAGCTGCTGGTGCAATGCTGAATAGGTCGAGCGTATTGCTCGCCGTATTCAGCGAGGTCTGTCGGACCTGATCCGCTATGTCGGATCAGGTCCGCCAGACCTTGATAAATATGCCCTATATGTATACCCTGTGAGCTTCTGCACATGCTCAGGAAGTTATTACATAAAAAGACTGTAAATTAAATGTATATAAATGAAGTAAATTATTAAATGTATATATTTAAAAGGACATGAATCAATGTTTCTTCCACGATTCATATAGATAATAAAATTTTAATTAAATAACTTTCAAAATAACGTATATTATTTGATTATCTTCCTTCTCTTATCATTTGTTGAAATGTTTTTTCTAGGCAAGCTTTGGAGCAGCAGAGAAGCTATTTTCTCGCTGTTGATTGGTGGCTGCACAGTGCATATACATATATTTCAATTTTGATTGGCTCAACCAGGTGTTTTGTTAGAAATTATTCGTGCATTGCTGCTCCTTCAATAAATGATACCAAGAGAATGAAATTAATTAGAAAATCAAAGTAAATGCTAAATGTTTGGAAAATGATATCCTCTATCTGAATCAGGCAAAATATTTTGTTTTCTTTTCATGTCCCCTTAACTTTCCAATTATCTGATTCTGATCTAGCTGATTCAGAATCAGAAAACTTTATTTTCACTTTATAGTCCATTTCAATGTATAACAGATAAGCAAAGACTGTACTAACTTTACCAAAAAAAAATCAATTTATTTGTTACATAACTAAATTTTACATTCATATAAAACAACAATAACCTGTGAATTTATATATATATATTTCTATTAATCTATCCATTTCTATAATATAACTTTTTACAACAAAAAAAATCCGTGGTAAAGGTCAGGCACTGTCATTCATTTCCAATAGCTCCGCTGGTATTCTTTGGATGTATCTGATGCAAAATGTAAGAAATCCTTATTTTCAAATAAAGTCAGTATAGTTTATCAATAACCAAAAATATGTTTTTATTTTATTTATAGGTATTATGATTGCAGGGCCATTGTAAAAAAGAAAATGTCATTGATGCACTCCACAAAGAGAGTGCGTTTTAACAGTTGGGAGATGGAGATGCGGGACAAGCTTCTTGAAGAGGCTGTTGTCACTGGAGAAGGAAGTGTCACTGGAGAAGGAAGCTCAAGTAGGAGAGACGAATCTGTCAGGGAAAAGAGAGCTGGTGAGTAAAATTAAATATACGATTACTTTGATTACTTTGCATGGGTGTGGAAATAAAAACCAAAAAAAAATGGAATAAAGTGGAATACAAGACAATCGATTTATCCTTTAACTATTACAATTTGCCTTTTTTTTTTTTTTTAAACAAATAAAGAAAGACCCATATCTGTAAGGCCAAAAAATCATGTATGACAGGAGTTGCATTCTAGGCAGCATATATAGTTACATAAACATATTTCAAAACTCAATTTCCATCATCCACATACATTTCTTGTGTATGTGAATTGTGAATGTGAAAGATGGAATATGAATGCATCTGGCATAGTTGTATATGAGAGAATCAAAATCACACTTTTTATAAGTCTGGTGAGGTAGCTTGATTGTCAAAATGCCATGACTACAAAAGCCTGTTCAAAGATACAAATGTTCAAATCCCAGCAGGGCCAACTCAGCCCTTAATCCTTCTGATGTCGCTCAAATGAGTACCATTACATTTCTTAATAATAAGTAACAACTATAACTATCCAACTGCCGATTTTTTTAAATTTTGAGAGCGAGCGCTGAAAATGACCTTCAAGACTTTGAGTACCACTGTGAGAAAGGCGCTATATAAATAATAATTATATATATATATATCATCCTTCTCCCTCACCATGGCCCTTCTTTTGTGTTCCCCTCACTCCCCTATGCCCCTTCATTTGTTGTTCCTCTATATCCTTTTTCCTCATGTCATCTTTCTTCTCTTTCCCTCCCAAGGCCCTTTTTTTTTCTTTCCCTACCTCACCAATACCTGAATTTTATACGCTGTGGCCTTTGCATCCTTTTTTCTGTAATGTGACTTCAAATATTTAAAATATAAAAAATCGACCATGACATTAAATGCCTATTAGGGTCTGTTGACAATATTTTCTATATATATTTCACTACCTGGCCTGTATAGGTTTTTTTTTACATTATGAAACAAGATAAAACACAGAGGCGCCAAACATGGCCTAGTACAGCCAGATAACAGATACTAAAATCCACAAGATAGCGATTGAATACTCACAAAGGAGGTGCACCCATTGGTGCTTATGAAGCAGACTGGAGCCTCTCAGTGGTCCAGCTCACTGGTATACTTCATGAGTCAGATTGTGGTCCTTGATGGTAGTGATTAACAGGTTCCTGAATGAACACAAAAAATGCAAACCATAGCCCAGTAACGTTTAGACAAGCGAGTGGTAGATTGAGCAATCTTACTTACAAGATTCAAAGCACCAGCAGGTGCATAAACTGCAGACTGGAACCAAACAGTCGCCCAGTAGACTGATCCCTCCAGATGAAAACAAGATACCTCTCAGGTGCCAGAGAGTTAGCAGCATACAAATGATAAAAAAGGGTGTCCAAAAAGCAAGTGTATTTCTGTAAAAATCTTTATTAAAAAGCGACGCGTTTCTCAGCTAAAACAAGCTGTTTCCTCAGGCTAAAACATTATTAAAACACATTCAGATAACACTTGCTTTATACAAACCTAAACCTATTGATTAACCAATCGGATTGTTCAAACCTTAATGGTCATTAAGTGTTAGCACCTGTCTGCTGCAGGGTTGGTATGGCAACCTGGAGCTCTGACATAATTCAGTGCAAATACCAAAACCTCAGCAGACCATACTAAAAACTAAAGACATCATCTGAGTACATATAATTGTGATAAGATCATCATTGTGGATTGGTGATGATAAACATAAATATAACATTGTTAAAAACAAGGCTCTCATTTCCTATGGCATTCTATATTTTTTAAAAAGTATGCTTGAACCAACTGATGATATAATGATATGTTTCCCAAACATCGTGCTTTATACATTTATATACAGCCTACAATGTCAGCCTTACCATATTCTGATAAAATGTAAACACAATGAACAACTTAGTCATACGGTCAGAGCAGGAGATAACAATAGATATCAAATTATTTATACAGACCCAAATCTTCCTGATGTCGACTGCACAATAGCTAAGTTTGTTTGCTGAGACCTATATATATTACCCCCACTAAGTATGAGGCTATTTTATGTGCGATCCTCATAGATCAGTCTGTTTTGTCACTGTTTCAGTGAATGTTCGTTATTTTTCCTGGTTTTACTGCTGTGAACAGTATTGACTCGACATATGGGTGTCAACTAATTGTATAGAATAGAATCTAGCACCAATCACAACATTAGTATGTGCAGATGGGTGTGGACTAAAACCGGAACATGAGAACTTGAACCAATAGTTGTGAAGATGTTTGTGGATGGGGTGGGCTAGCCTCACAGCGTCAGCACAACATGTGCTGAGCGCACAGCCTCAATCTTGCGTGTGATGAGGTCAGCCCACACTCCCACCGTAACCGTCAGCTCCAATCACCTTAGAATATCCTAACTACTTTACTGGGGCCACTATATCCAATGTGCGCCTGAGACGCCTGTACTCTCAAACAGAGCGCTAGCTGCAGCTCTATAACACAAACTAATAACTGTGATAAGCATCTTGTAAGTGCTCAATTCAGAGCGATATATAAAATGTGATTGTGTGAAAAAATTGATACTTGGTGATCATATATTGATGATTCAATATCATATTGTGTGAATCATGATGCAATAAAAGTTTAGAGTGAATAATGTGAGATAATGTGAAATACGGTGTGATAATGTGGTGATGGAAATAAAGTGATGTGCAGTTGTGCTGTGGCGATCTACCAACGTGGTGGTAGAGGGTGATATGTGAGGTGAGTATAGGTGTTAAACTAAATGACATGTGTAGTTAGACCTGATGCATGTTGTAAATACATGTGTTAGTGATGACATATGATGTGCTGTAAGTGGTGTGTGAATGGTAATGATTGCTACTTAGGAAGAATATTAAGTGCTGTGCTCAAGTATAAAAAAATGGCCCAATATGACACGGCGATTTTGGTAGTGATAATCTTTATGTGATATGCAATTGACTTGATATATATAATATAATATGGTATAGGAGATGTAGTTAGAAATGGAAGAACTCTCTCTAACCAAAAAAGTGAAAGTAAAAATATATAAGTAGAAAGACTCTCTCTCACCAGAGCAGAGCCCTGCCTACCGGACTAGGGTTATGGGGTTCAGATACAAAAATTGTATTACTTAACCCATGGCCTTATTGGTCCAAATGTATATTCAAACAATATTTGTGATAATAGGTAGTGTTATTTAAGCTAACTAGTGATAGATTGGAACACTAGTCATCTCACTAGTGTGAGGATACAGTCTTCTAGTTGCGGGAGATTGGCACAGTAAGTCTGCTTTCCCAAACCATGCGTCAGCACTGTCTTGAAAGTTAAATATAAAGAATTACACAACCCAGGAAAATAGTGCCTGGATTAACTATCCATTATTGGAGCATAGTTAATATGGGACCTTATATGGTCCATAGTAGTGTCAATCACCCTAAAGAAAAAGCTGGAAGGAATAAAAAACTGATAGGAATACAAAAGAGGGGTGCTCTTCTTGTGCCAATTGGAGTTAGGCAGAGGCAAATCTATTCCCTAGTGATAAAACGGAAAAAGGAATATTCCCTATTCATTCTCAGTCGCAAAATCTTGTTAGTTATGTTCTTGAGGTGAGTGTTCTGATGTAAGTCGGATCAAAAAGAAGCCATGTCTAAATTTTCGTTTAAGCCATACGGCTGTAGTGTGACTAATTTTTTGATCCAAAAGGATTCTCTTCTCCTAAGAGTTATTAAGGCATCCTTATTAGATCTAGATATCATCTCTATGGGTGTGATCCTCATAGGGTCTTTGTGTGTCTTGTGGAGATTCAGACAGTGTCTTGAGACACTGTGCGATTTAGATAATTTTTTTATATTGTAGGAGTGTTCACCCCATCTTTTTTTGACCCTACGGCAGGTGCGACCTACGTATTGTACCCCACATTTGCAGCTAAGCAAATATATTACAAAAGATGTTTCACATGTCATACGATTCTGGATCACAAATGATTCTCCTGTAACAAAAGATGTAAACGATGAGACTCTGTGTGATATGAAAGAGCACATTCCACAACGTTTTCTAAAACATTTGGAGACCATATGCTTCTGTTTATTAGTGTCCCATGGAATACCTGGGAATAACTTATTGTTGGTGGATTTGTCCCTGACAATTTTACTCGGGGCTAGAGCTGTTTTTAAAGTCGGGGCTCTCCTATACACTACCTTGGGTTTATCACCCAAAATGAGCTTGAGGGAAGGATCATTGGTAAGGATAGACCAGTGTTTCTTGAGTATTTTGTTAACTTCAAGATGGTGAGAGTTATATCTGGTAATGAAGAGAGGGGGGTTAGTATCCTTAAAGGCAGTTTGGTTTTTAACTTTATTAGTGAAATAACTCGACCTATCTTCTTTCCTAACCCTATCCATCTCCCTGGATATCAGGTCTGGAGGATAGCCTTTTTCAAGAAATCTCTCGCCAATGATTCTGGCTTGTGTATCATAATCATCAATAGATGAACAATTCCTCCTGATACGTTTAAATTGCCCGTAAGGCACATTCATTTTCCATTGATGATAATGGTTGCTCTCAAAGTGGAGAAAACTGTTACAGTCCACTTTCTTGAAAAAGGTTTTTGATGATATTTGTCCATTTGGAGATCTACCAAGTACTAAATCGAGAAATTCAATTTGTTCCTTTTGGATGTTATATGTAAAAGAGATCCCAAAGTTATTATTGTTCAGATGTGTGACAAAATTGCGGATATTATCCTCAGTGCCTTTAAAGATGAACAGGAGATCATCAATATACCGGCCATAGAACACCAGGTTCGCTCCAAACTGTGAATTGTAGATATACAGATGTTCAAAACTACCCATAAAAAGGTTAGCAAAACTTGGAGCGAACCGGGTGCCCATGGCCGTCCCCTTCACTTGAAGGTAATATTTGCTCTGGTAAAGAAAATAATTATGTTTCAATATGAAACTAATCAGTGTGATCAAAAAATCTACTTGTTCACCAGGCATGTATTGATCCTCTTCCAGATAGGATCGCACAGCTCTAATGCCTAATTCATGTTGAATGTTGGAGTATAGAGCTCCAACATCACATGTAATCCACCAGCATTGATCATCAAAGGTAAAGTTTTTTAACTTCATCAGTAAGTCAGACGAGTCCCTTATATGGGAGGGTAGGGTTACAACAAATTTTTGTAAAAACTGGTCAATATATGCTGATAGGGAATCTGTAAGACTTCCTATCCCAGCAATGATAGGTCTCCCTTGTGGTTTCAGGGGGTCCTTATGTACCTTGGGCAGATGGTAGTAAAAGGCCGTGCAAGGGTATTTGGGGAGACAAAAGTCTCTTTCCAGTTTGGTAATAATACCCATGTCTAAGCCTTTTTGTAAAATTCCCTGAAGTAGGTCATAATACTTGGATGTCGGATCCCCACATAGCACCTCATAATACTCCTTGTCATTAAGGATACGGTCAGCTTCAGTCAGATAGTCCTGCATGTCCTGCAGGACTATTGCCCCGCCCTTATCCGCCTGTCTAATGACAAGGTCAGATCTTTTAATGAGTCTGTTCAAAGCTTTCTGTTCTTTATAATTAAGATTGTTTTTATATCTTAATTTTTTCTGCTTTTTGGCCAGTTTTTCTAGATCTTCCAACACTAAGTTGGTAAATATCTCTATGTGGTTTCCACTGCTCTTGGGAGGAACAAAGGAGGATTTGGGCCTCAAATTGGTATGAATGTATCCATCATATAGATCTTCTATGAGCATGCTGGGTTCGTATACCAGGCAACCATCACTAAGATGAGCATCCATTAGATCTGTGGTGATAGGTCTCATAGAATCATCTTTGAGCTTTTTTTCAGCAAAGTATTTCTGTAATGAAAGTTTTCTTACATAACTGTTGATGTCTACAAACATTTCATACATGCTGAATTGGTTTTAAAAAATATAGAATGCCATAGGAAATGAGAGCCTTGTTTTTAACAATGTTATATTTATGTTTATCATCACCAATCCACAATGATGATCTTATCACAATTATATGTACTCAGATGATGTCTTTAGTTTTTAGTATGGTCTGCTGAGGTTTTGGTATTTGCACTGAATTATGTCAGAGCTCCAGGTTGCCATACCAACCCTGCAGCAGACAGGTGCTAACACTTAATGACCATTAAGGTTTGAACAATCCGATTGGTTAATCAATAGGTTTAGGTTTGTATAAAGCAAGTGTTATCTGAATGTGTTTTAATAATGTTTTAGCCTGAGGAAACAGCTTGTTTTAGCTGAGAAACGCGTCGCTTTTTAATAAAGATTTTTACAGAAATACACTTGCTTTTTGGACACCCTTTTTTATCATTTGTATGCTGCTAACTCTCTGGCACCTGAGAGGTATCTTGTTTTCATCTGGAGGGATCAGTCTACTGGGCGACTGTTTGGTTCCAGTCTGCAGTTTATGCACCTGCTGGTGCTTTGAATCTTGTAAGTAAGATTGCTCAATCTACCACTCGCTTGTCTAAACGTTACTGGGCTATGGTTTGCATTTTTTGTGTTCATTCAGGAACCTGTTAATCACTACCATCAAGGACCACAATCTGACTCATGAAGTATACCAGTGAGCTGGACCACTGAGAGGCTCCAGTCTGCTTCATAAGCACCAATGGGTGCACCTCCTTTGTGAGTATTCAATCGCTATCTTGTGGATTTTAGTATCTGTTATCTGGCTGTACTAGGCCATGTTTGGCGCCTCTGTGTTTTATCTTGTTTCAGTTACCCATCTACCAGGAAGACCATCCTAAGACTGAGAGCTGCCTACCTTGTCTTGGATCCATTTTTCTATTGGGACTGTATCAATATTACCCACTTGGACTTTATGTTGGTACATCTTATTATTTATGTATAAGCATATTTGTATATTCTACTAGTAACTATTTAGGTTTTCGATATTGCTTTAGCATTTGTTTGTTTGATACGCCTTAGGAGGCGCCCCCTATGGGTAGTAATACACACTGGTGTGCATTACACCCTCACTTTCCCATTTTCTATTTTTTTACATTATGATTCACTCATCACTAACAACTTTTGTCCACTAATACACGTGTTAGACTTACCTGTCTCTTATCCTTGATGTTTTCCAGATCAACGAAAATACTCTGCAGGCCGATCATCAGCCCCAAGCACGTCTCAGCCAAGTTCTGGTAAGTACCTAAATAAGGAATACAAAGTAGGTTTTAGAATAAAAAAAATGGATTGAAGATTAGATTTCTACTCCCAGAGTATTACATTCAAATAGTAGTACCCTGTCCCAGTTCCCTAGCCCATCACTAATAACTATTGTTCACTAATACACATGTTAGACTTACCTGTCTCTTATCCTTGATGTTTTCCAGATCACCGAAAAAAATCTGCAGGGCGATCATCAGCCCCAAGCACTGATCAGCCTAGTTCTGGTAAGTATCTAAATAAGGAATACAAAGTAGGTTTTAGAATAAAAAAAATGGATTCAAGATTAGATTTCTACTCCCAGAGTATTACATTCAAAAAGTAGTACCCTGTCCCAGTTCCCTAGCCCATCACTAATAACTATTGTTCACTAATACACGTGTTAGACTTACCTGTCTCTTATCCTTGATGTTTTCCAGATCACCGAAAAAAATCTGCAGGGCGATCATCAGCCCCAAGCACTGATCAGCCTAGTTCTGGTAAGTATCTAAATAAGTAATACAAAGTAGGTTGTAGAATAAAAAAAATGGATTGAAGATTAGATTTCTACTCCCAGAGTATTACATTCAAATAGTAGTACCCTGTCCCAGTTCCCTAGCCCATCACTAATAACTATTGTTCACTAATACACGTGTTACACTTACCTGTCTCTTATCCTTGATGTTTTCCAGATCACCGAAAAAAATCTGCAGGGCGATCATCAGCCCCAAGCACTGATCAGCCTAGTTCTGGTAAGTATCTAAATAAGTAATACAAAGTAGGTTGTAGAATAAAAAAAATGGATTGAAGATTAGATTTCTACTCCCAGAGTATTACATTCAAAAAGTAGTACCCTGTCCCAGTTCCCTAGCCCATCACTAATAACTATTGTTCATTAATACACGTGTTAGACTTACCTGTCTCTTATCCTTGATGTTTTCCAGATCACCAAAAACACTCTGCAGGGCGATCAGCCCCAAGCACGCCTCAGCCTAGTTCTGGTAAGTACCTAAATAAGAAATACAAACATAGGTTTTAGAAAAAAAAAGATGTATTGAAGATTTGATTTTTCTCACAGAGTATTACATTCAAAATGTATCGTGTCCCAGTTCACTAGCCCTGTTACCTTTTTCTTGGAAAGTTACTTTCCATGATCAAGTGTTGTGCTTCAAGATATAATGAACCAAATATTTTTCTTTCATGATTTCATACTAGAATCTGCTAGAACAGCAAATGAACCTACTTAATTACAGTATCTGATAATCAATTTTTCTTTGTTTTCTAATATTATCTTTGTTTTAGAAAGCAATAATGTAAGCCTGGTCCCCGTTTTTTTTTTTTTTCTTTCCAACCCATGCATAGTGGCATAGTGCTTGCTTACATTCTTGATTTATAAAATAACAATAATAAGAAGACAACAAAACAAATTTTATGATAGGACTATACATTTATAATGCTGCTTTATATTTCCTGCTCTTTCAAAATATTGAAAGTCAAATATTTGTTTAATTATCCATTGTATCGCGATTTTAATATAATGACTTTCATCAGCCTGATAAGGATTCTGCCGGCCATCCACTTGTTGCGACTATCAGCTGACCATTCTCTGCTAAATGTATGGCACACTATTCACCTTTTCATTAAATATTTTTTTTTTTAATGCTTTACCATTTTTTAAAAAAAATTTAATATTCAAAATAAATATTGATGTCTTCACACAAACTTATTATCTATAATTTAGTATACCTTGGCTTGTGCTGATTTTATTCTATATTTAACAGTGTTAGTAACTCGGATTTGGATCCCACCAGTAGCAGCCTTCGGAAGTGGAGAGATGCCCACTACTCCTCCACGTAAGTTATAACAAACTGAAAATGTAAACAAACAAGACAGGCAAAAATTATCTTGACATTTTATGTAATTAAGCCTTTACTATATCAAAAATAATCAGCTACAAATGATTTATAACGCAATTTTTCTACAAATAAATTTATTAAAGGGATACTAAATAAAAAAAAATTCTTTCATGATTCAGATAGAGCATGAGATTTTAAGCACCTTTCTAATTTACTCCTACTATCAATTTGTCTTTGTTCTCATGCTATCTTGATTTGAAAAAGCAGTACTGTAAGCTTTAGAGCCGGACCATTTATTGTTCAGCACCTGGGTAGCACTTTCTGATTTGTGGCTAAATGTAGCAAACCAATCAGCAAGCTCTACCAAGGTGCTGAACTAAAAATGGGCCGGCTCCTAACCTTTTATTAATGCTTTTTCAAATCAAGATAACATGAGAACAAAGAAAAATTGATAATAATAGGAGTAAATTAGAAAGTGGCTTAAAATTGCATGTTCTATCATAATCATAAACTTTTATTTAGATTTGACAGAGAGATAAAATCGGTCCATCCTGGATATTAAAATATATTTGAGCGAATAATGTATAATAAAAGTTTGTGGATAGTCTGTTGCTGTATTTTTCTTAGATATTATGGAAGAAATATTTTAGCGAGAGTCTTTCTATGTCTGTACAACATGTCGACAAATACATTGGTTTTCATACAACAAAATAATATTTGATTACTGTTTCATCGATTTCAGAACTACGCGGCATTTCTGCAGGTGGAAGCCATAGCAGTCAACTGCATTCACCTGTTCTTTGTGTAGAGGGAAGTCCTGTTGTAAATATTCAAGCAACATGCTTTTCACCATCGTCATCTGTCATCGTTGACCAAACATCAACAGAAGACCATGCCCCCATTGTGGATGAGCAGACAGCCCAGACTCAAGCACCTCAACTGGAAGAACAACATCGGTATAGCCGTACGGAAGAATTACTTCTGGAAAATTTACTGGCAACAAAAAAATTAACAAAAGCGGTCAACAATATGAGAAAAGATGTCCATAGACACATAGACAGGGCATTAGCCCGTGTCAACAGAGATCAGAGGCAAGCAATTGATCAAATGCACGAATCCATTTTGGATGCAATTTATCTGAATCTACACAATGTTTCCTGACCTGAAACATAGATAGAACTTTATTATATAACTTAATTTTATGACTCAAACTTGTGATACTTATATTATTTTACAAAGTTTAAAAATTGAAAGTTACATTAAAAACCTTCTTTATGAGCAGCATTCCATGCCGGTTTAATAAAAATTATTTTGAAGTAAACATGTATTGATAATTCTTACCTGTGAACTCCTTGTAGCATCCTCTTTTTTAAGGTCTGTCTCCTCCCTCAAAGTCAAGTCTACAGTTTTTCTTTAGAATTCTATGAAAAACATGAGAAAGAAACACAGAATATTTTATTAATAAATGTAAATAAATTATGGAATGTGTGGATTAAGTGGTAAATTTAAAAGTCACTCACTTGTTTGTGCCTCTGTGCAAAGCATTACTATTATTGTTTTTTTTTCTTATGAGGAGCGGACTTCCAGAATGACAACACTGTCCTAGAGATTAACCGTATTTTTTTGCGTATGGTAGCAGCTGGCTGATTGTTCAATTTATATTTTTTTGGATCACTAATATTTTTTCTTACTGCACAAAAATATTATTCTTAGTTGTAATTCAATGTTTTTTTTCTTAAACATTAAGACAATAATTTTGGATAACAGTCTCCAAAACTCCCACTAACTAATAAAAAAAATTGTGGCTTAACTTGAACTGTAAATAATGTGTGACAATGCTTACAACAGAAACTTTTCGTGTAACGTGTAAATATGTGTTAACAATTGTAAAATTAGGATGAAGGTGCACTTATTAATTATAAACAATTTTAAAAAAAAATGGATACACTAGTACAAATGCTTGAGCAAGCTTGTTTAGGGCGGCTAAATCAATATCTAAAAAAATAACGAAAAATATAAAGAAAGTCAATAGAAAGTTGAAATTGTAATAAAATCAACCATCAAACCCTTGGGAAGTAAAATCGCTGTCAAATAGAAATTTATTTTTGGGTCGCCATTCTATCACAAATCATCACATAACATTTCAATGTTTATTATGAAATATTTAAGGTTGAAGGTCACATGACGTTACCTTCAAATTACTAATATAAATCAAAATAATGGGATTTTTGGGCCTTAGCTTTTAAGTTTAAATTATTTGTAATTTGTTTTACATTTTGGATGGATACCCTGCTGTAGTGGGAATAAAATATATTATGTCTCAAAGAGGGGTAGAAAATTTTGAATTTGGGAAGTTACTTTATTGATGACCTCTAGCTAACTAAAAAATATCATCCAAATAAGAGATCTTTTGCTTTAGGAGCCATGATGATTGATTTGTCATGTAATGACAACCAGCAAAGCCGGATTAGCCTAATGGGATACCAGTAAATGTATTGTTGGGCGGGAGCAGATATGCTAGAAAAGCTAGAATTTAAAGTGCTGATTAATGGATGTAATTGGGCTTTACAGTGCATATAGCAAGAATATGTTGAAAAAAATTAATTAAAAAATTATATACTATAATTTGGAAAAAAAATATTGTGGGGAAGGAGTATCACAGTAATCTCACCTTTGTGAAAAATTGCATGTGTGCATTATACTGAGTGGATGGAAAATAGGGCTGTTCGCCCAATTTTCCAGGGATGATTTTAATTCCCAGTACAGTACTGACTGGCACACTGCACAAGTGGTTCAGCAGGAGATTAGATGATCCACTTTTTAATCTGAATCAAAGCTGAGAGCTGGGTAACCCAGCTTTGGAAGATTTATTTTTAAAAATGTCATCTGCTCCAGGAGATGGGGGGACAACTGTGCACGATGAGGTGAAAGTGTATTTCCTGTGATTGAAAATACACGTTCACTGTGGACGCTGGTTGGGGGACAGGAAAGTAGCTCTTGGGCTACCACAGACAGGACAGGCCACAAATACCTCTTTTCATCCCAAAATGTCAAGGGATCAGTACTGGGGGGCAGGGGAGGTTGAGATAGGTAAAGTTTAACCGTGTCTGCAGCATTGCTCTCTTTCATTGGGGGATCTCTAATGTCTCCAACCAATGTGCCCAGTGTATCAGCCCAAAAAGTAGCTGCTGTGGTGGGACGAGGACAAGCAGCAGTGCTAGAGCTTTTGGGTGACAGAGTCTCACTATCAGACTCTGTCATCTCTTCATCTTCCTCTACAGGTGACATTTTTTTTTGTCTATCACGCACCCTCTGTATCAATTTGTCCCGCCATGAGGTCAAGGTATTTGTACGGAGTGCTATCTTTCCCTTTACTCTAGGATCACAAAGTGTGGCTAGCATATAGTGAGAGCTACTGTCGATGCACTCTTTTACGCACCGAGTCAGTTGCTCCTTCAACCTCCTTACAAGGGCAGCAACATCATCATGAAGATTACCACCAGGCAATACTTCCCTATTAGTAAGGAAATTATCTAATAGGTTAGAGAGGTGAGTGAAGAGGGGAATGACTTGTGCCAGGCTAGCGTTCTCTTAACTTAAATTTTCTGTCACCGCCCGAAAAGGTGTGAGGACTGCCACTACCTGTTCAATCATGGCCCAGTCATCCCTGCCCAGTGGTCTGTCAATGCCAATGGAATGTTTGTATGCCATTGCATGGATTGCCTTTTGCTGTTCAAATATACGCTCCAGCATATCTAATGTGGAGTTCCATCTAGTACTCACATCTTGTTTGAGCCGGTGCTCTGCAAGTCCAAAATTTTTCTGTTCCTGCCTAAGGAGATGGCTATCTTTGACACTATGATGGAAGTGGCCAGCTATTTTTCGGCAACACTCAAAAAGTGTTGCCAACCTTCCAGTATCATGATCGAGGGCAAACTTAACAACAAGATGCAGTACATGTGCCGAACAGCGTATACCCACAAACCCACCATCCCGTAGCGCCTTTAGCATATTGGCTGCCGCATCGGTGACAACAAAACCTATTTGTACCTTTGTCCCTGCCTGCTCTCCTAGCCACTGAGCCACCATATTACTCAGTACATGTCGGATGTTCTCTGAGGTGTGCTGATGATCCATCACCTCAGCATGCAGGAGAAAGGAGCGGTACCCCTTGGCTACTGCACCAGTCACTGAGTCTGAGGTTTTTGAGCCTGAACTTTTGGCTGATATAACTGGTGGTGACACATTTGGCAGCCACCAATGTGCCGTCAAAGACAGGAAGGCATGTTGGCCACTAGGAGCACTCCATAGGTCAGTGGTGAAGTGCACTGACTGTCCAGCAGCCTTTACCAGCTCCTCCTTCAAAACAACAACGCATGATCTGTAAAGTGAGGGAATTACAGATCTACTGAATGTGGTACGAGAAGGAACTTTATAATGGGGTACAACTGCCTCCATAAGTTGTTTAAAGGGGTCCCCTTCCACCATATTTAAAGGAACCCCTCCAACCGCTATGAGCTGGCCAATGAGGCGTGTAATTTTTCGCACCTGCTGTCTTGACATGCGACTGGAATGTACACCAAATTGCTCCATTGTGGGCTGGGTGGATTTCATGGGATGTTGGCTGACACTGATAGCAGCTGCACCAGAAGAGGCATGATCACCATGCCCCTTGTGATTCCTACTGGTGGTGACTGTGACACTGCTAGTAGTAGTTGCCCTAGTAGTGCTGGCTGGAGCAGAGACACCACTTTCTTCCCTTAACACCACTGGCTTGTGATGGGTGCGAAGGTGTTGGTTTATTCTTGAATTGGTCAGATGCCCCAACACTCTACCCCGGCTGACTTCCCTACCACACAATTTGCATTTGGCTTGGCGACCATCACCAATAGCCTCAAAATGCTGCCACACTTGTGCACGACGGGTACCTTTGCCACTGTGCAGTGAAGAATCTTTTGTGACAGTTTCTTTGGCCGCACATGCTGTAGCAACTTCTTTTCTTTTTGTTATTTCATGGCCTTCTCTCTGTGATGTAACAGGAGGAGGCCTAAACATTGAAGGGATGGCGGGAATGGAGGAGCTTAGTAGCCTACCAGTAGTGGCGGGTGCACTAACTACAATCTGGCTGGGAGACTCAACAGAAGCTATTGGAGAGCTCAGTGACACTCGTGGTGACGATGTTGGAGACGGAGAGGAATACAGATCTATAGAATACTGTGAATGATGGGTAGGTGAATAGTGAATTTGATCATCTGGTTCAAAATTATGAGATGATGCTGATTCATCCATGTCAGTAAACATGGATTTATCACTAGCGACATATGTTGGGGAGCCCTCTTCTCCCTGGTGACTACTGGTGCCCTCTTCACATATATCAAAAGCAGATGGGCTATCAGTAATGTTGGCACTGGCAGTAGCAGTGGTGGTGGCAGCAGCATCAGCATGAGAAATTTTGTCTTCCTCATACTCAAATACTTCACGTTTGGGCTGCTTAAATGAATGTTCACTGGAAAAAGCCTGCGTTGGTACTGTTTGGCTTCTACTGTAAAACATTTTAGTTGGCAACACGGTACTAGAACTGGACATAGCAGAGGTGGTGACACAACTGGCACTAGTGATTGTACTAGTTGTTTTGGGGGGAAGATCCGGAAAATTAAGACGCCAACGAAATGCGGACTGCTTCCTGGTCTCAGAGGAGGACCTATCAACCCTGCTAGAGGATTGTGACCTTGAATTTTTACTTACAGCCCTTTGAAATTTAGAGGGTGGACTCAGATGACTACTAGTACTACCGCTAGTGAGTCTACGAGTGCTTTGACTACTGCTGCTGCTAGCTCTGCTTGAACCAGTAAGCTTTACCTGAGGCTGCTTCATTTGCCTCTCCTTTGTAGTATCAGGTCTATTGTGAGACCTAAATGAGGTTTCACGTGTGGAGGGTGGATGAGAAATGTCTGTGCCTGGCAATGAGGATGTGGATTCTGTGGAAGGATTTGACACAGACAGTAACGGTACACATGTAGTGTCACTGGTGGTTACTGTGACACTGCTACTGGTTGTTTGAGGAACATGAGGTGGGGGAGGACTATCCATTATAAATAGGTAGTTGTCTATATATATTTAAAAAATAAAAATTGAAAAAATAAATAATACTAATTATTTTATTAGTATAGATTTAGCCAATAATACAGATTGGATAATGTGTCTAGTTCTGATGATGCTGATGTGTTCCAAAAAAAAAAAAAAAATAACTAAAGGACAAGTGTGCCTGCTGTAATGTAATATAGGAAGACAGCAAAGCAAATAAAGATAGAACTCTGATAAATTAAACAGACAAAAAAAATGAAATTAAATTGTGTGTGGATATATATCAAAAATGATGACTAGTATAGATACACACAAACCAAAAAAAATCCTATGCAAAAATAAAAAATGTGCCTGTAATGTTATAAACGTTTACAGCGCAGAAAATAAATTATACTACAGTTAAACAAACAAAAAATTGTTATTAAATTCTGTGTGGGGATATCAAACTACAAATGAAAAGTATACATACACACACACACACACACAAAACAAATAATAGATTTATCCACAAAGAGTAAATAAGGGTGATGTCTGTGTCTTTTGCTGATGTGTTCAAAAATAAAAAAAAATGCTATCATCATTCAGCAACCAACCTGTGTGCCTGTTATCTAACTTTAAATTTTAAGACAGCACACACACACAGCAAATAACTAAATCTCTGTCTTAAACAAAAAAAACAAAATAATTGCAGTGAGCTCAGCTCAGCTCATTACAGATAGAAGAACTCCAAAAAGTCACACAACACAATCAATAGAATAGTACACAATTAGAATATTTATTTTTAACTAACTATACTAACTAACTAGTACTCTAGTGAGAAGTTTTAAATAATAACAATCAAATATTAATGAAAGAACTATAAGATAAGGAAATATAATATATTTGACTGTTGTTAAACTTTCTCCTCTCCCTTGAGTCACAATTTCAGCCAAAAATAATAATATAATAAGCACAAATACGCAGACCAGTTAATCTCTAGGACACTGTGCCTTCTTCTCTTCTTCTGTAACTGTTCAACTTCACAACAAGTTCAGGGATTGTCTTCTGCTGCAATGCTGACACCAGAATGGAAGTCTGATAATGTCTGCCTTCTGATTAACACACAGCACAGATAAGCACAGCCCTTTTCGGAAAAGCTAGCACATTGCACTGCGTGTGACAGTAATCCAACCCACAAAATTATAATAATATTAATTATTGGACCAGAAAACTATCACTGTGACAGAATCCAACCCCCCACAAAAAATGAATGATCTGATTGGACAAGAAGATATATGATACTACACTCATTTTAATAAACTAATCAATTCGAATCGATTCGTTGTCACTCGTTATTACTACTAGTATACCATGATAGTCCAAAAACCAAAATAAATATTTTATATTTTCATTTGTTCAATAAATAATTACATAATCATTCAGATCTCACTTTCTTCTAACTATTTTGTGGTTCTTTGGATTTAATAATAAGATTTATTTGAAGAAATCATTTGAAAACTGCGCCACGCGCACGTCCGAATGAAAACGAATATATCGGAATGAATCGAATTTTTCGGAACAAATGCATTCGAATTAGTAGTTACGTAACGATACGTCACGTGTAACTAAAAATCGAACTGCGTCACATGTAAAATTGTAAATAAAAAAATCAATGCGCCACACACATCCGAATCACAACGAATACGTCCGAACGATTCGAAGATTTCGGAACAAATTCATTCGGATTAGTTTTCTTCGGAAACCATTTCATTCGGATATTCGATTCGGCCCGAAGCTACGAATTCTACAAAATTCGGACGAATTTGAATTCGGTACGAAACGAATCGCACATGTCTACAGTTAACCAAGTATATTGTGAACATTGGATGATCTTCACCTGCATACAGACATTCTTAGAGAATATAATGAGAGAGCTTCAGGCACACCCGGGGGTCTTCCCTCTTCCTCCCATTTTATGAATCTGACAGGGTTAACTCACAGACAAAAAATACAAAGTGCAGGAAGCTGTAAAATTGTTATAAACTTAATTTGTTACAAAGAAACATTCAAAGCATAATCAGAATTTGCAAAATCCCAATCTTATATATGTATGTAAAAATGTGTGTATGTATACATGTGTACATGTGTGTGTATACACATACATATGAATACACATATATACTTACATACAGATATACACATACACACATACAAACCCAAACACATTCATATACTGTTTTAAGCCCTTCCCAAAGCAACACCAACCATTTCCCATTTCTCTTTAAATTTCAGTTTAAAAAATTATTTATAATAAAACATATATGTTTAATATGTATATATGTGTGAAATACTTTTTTAGAAATATAATATACATTAATTTGTAATGCATATATTCTAGCCCTAACATTATACTTCAGGATTCCAGTAGTGCTAAATTTGTCAGCGCTATTATGTGTTTCATTCACGCTCAACACGTAACTCAACACATGTAATATGAGGGATAACAGCGCGGCTAGTACTTTCCATTAAAGGTATTGGATGTACTAAAAAAATGTCAGCTGCATAGAAAACCTTTCTTACCATTGACTTATAATAACAGATTTGTGCTATTCTTAGCACTGGGTTGTGATATGGATAGTGTACCCTGAGCTATGAATAGAGCTCATTGTTTAATCTAGACCTGTATATCTGTAATCCTTAAAGAGTAGTATGGATTTTTAGGCAATTCTTTATTTAATATTACAATAATTTAATGTTTTAGCATTGGCATAAGTCATTGTTAAAGGGATATAAAACTCAACATGTTTTCATGATTTTGAAAGAGTATGCAATTTCAACTTTGTAATTTACTTTTATCATCATTATTTTGTTCTTTTGGTATCTTTTGTTTAAAATAATGGGATGTATACTTAGGAGTAGACCCATTTCTGGAACACTATATGGTAGCAGTTGTTTAAGAATGTTATCAATTTGCATGAGCACTAGATGGCAGGATTATTTCCTGCCATTTAGTGCTCCAGATGCCTTCCTAGGAATCTCATCAACAAGTAATATCTTGAGAACTATGCAAATTTGGTAATAGATATAAATTGGAAACGTTTTTAAAATAGAATGCTCAGTCTGATTCACAAAAGATATTTAGTGGGTTTCATATCCCTTTAACCCCTTAAGCCATTTGATTGTAGCTACTACGTCACAGGGCACTTTTCCTACCGTACCCTGATGATACCTCCAGCCTTCTCCCTCATGCTGCAGTCCCACCTG